>NC_071496.1:9959553-10680309 GCF_028500815.1 Rissa tridactyla
TGTTGAGGAGGGGCAGTGAGAGAGCGGCTGGGCGGGCCCCTGACAGCCGGCCGAGGTCAATCCATCACAAAGCCTAAAGGGCAAATTCCTCCATGTAGAAGTGTTGAAGGGGGTTGGTGCTTTAAGGAACGATAGTGACTGGGGTTTTGGAGACAGGAAAGTCGGGAAATCGCTGGGGATCCAGTTGCTTCGAGGGGGGAAATTCCAAGAGAAAAAGCCTTCTTTCTGAGCAATAAGAGGCTCTTGTGAGCAGAGGGCTCTAGTCTCCCTTTGTTCTCGCTTGGTAATGAAAGAGACAAGGCACCGGAACTCCTGCGTGCGAAGGGATGAAAATGTGCGGAGCCTGTTGGATGCTCTTTGTGTGCGCGTGTTGGAAACCCAGGAACAGCTATAAGGAGGTGGGTGTGAGCTTGGTTAACTTGGCCAAGCCAACCACGCAAAGCTGACCCAACCTCCCGCCCGCATCAGAACCAGTGCCACCAGAAAAGCACGTAAGGTGTTAGCAATTGGAGATCCCCTACTGAGAGGCACCGACGCACCCGTTTGCCGTCCAGGCGATTTCTCTCGAGAAGTCTGCTGCCTACCAGGGGCTCGCATCCGTGGCGTCGCCGAGGGGCTGCCGAGCCTGGTGATCCCTGCAGATTATCATGCGCTCCTACTATTCCGCGTAGGGTCTGACGAGGCAACTTAGAACCCTCCAAAGAGACTTTATGTCCCTCGGAGCAATGTTAAAAGGATCAGGAGCACAGGTGGTGGTCTCCTCTCTCCTCCCAGTCAGAGGGAGGGGTCCAGGAAGGAGGAGACGAATTGAACAGGTGAATGCCTGGCTGCGTAGCTGGTGCCATACTCGAGGTTTTGGCTTCTGTGATCACGGGTGTACCTTTGAGAAGCCGGGTCTGTTGGGAGCTGATGGGATTCGCCTGACCAAGCGGGGCAAGAGGGTCTTTGCCAACAAGCTGGCCGGACTTACAAGGAGGGCTTTAAACTAGGCTCAGCGGGGGAAGGGGATGGAGTTCTGAGCAACAGAGAAGAGCCAGGGGCTGCTGATGCGTTAGGAACCAACAGGGGAACCCCTGAGAAATGCCGCAAAGGACTTGGGGCTTGATCCTCCAGAAAGGCGACACGGTCGGCAGCCCAACTGAAGTGCCTCTATACCACTGCGCGCAGCACAGGTAACAAACAGGAGGAGTTGGAAGCCCCTGTGCAGAAGGAGCAGAAGGGAGCTGGCAGCTCTTTCAGGACGTTTTTTCTTCGAGCACAAGAGCTCTCGATTCCCACGCGTAAGAAATGGGAAAATAGAAATTCGTCTGCCTAGACTTTAGTAAAGCCTTTGACACCGTTTCCCACAGCGTTCTCCTGAGAAACTGGCTGCTCATGGCTTGGAACGGGCGTACTCTTTGCTGGGTAAAGAACTGGCTGGAGGGCCGGGCCCAGGGAGTTGTGGTGAATGGAGTTAAATCCAGTTGGCGGCCGGTCACAAGTGGTGTTCCCCAGGGCTCAGTACCGGGGCCGGTTCTGTTTAATATCTTTCTCAACGACCTGGACGAGGGGATCGAGTGCACCCTCACTCAGTAAGTTTGCAGCCGACACCAAGTTGGGCGGGAGCGTCGATCTGCTTGAGGGTAGGATGGCTCTACAGAGGGATCTGGACAGGCTGGATCGATGGGCCGAGGCCGATGGTATGAGGTTCAACAAGGCCAAGTGCCGGGTCCTGCACTTGGGTCACAACAACCCCGTGCAACGCTACAGGCTTGGGGAAGAGTGGCTGGAAAGCTGCCCGGCAGAAAAGAGCCTGGGGGTATTGGTAGACAGCCGTCTGAATGTGAGCCAGCAGTGTGCCCAGGTGGCCAAGGCGGCCAACAGCATCCTGGCCTGTATCAGGAATAGCGTGGCGAGCGGGACTGGGGAAGCGACTGTCCCCCTGTACTCAGCACCGCTGAGGCCGCACCTCGAATACTGTGTTCAGTTTTGGGCCTCTCACTACAAGAAAGACACGGAGGTGCTGGAGCGTGTCCGGAGAAGGGCAACGGAGCTGGTGAGGGGTCTGGAGCACAAGGCTTATGAGGAGCGGCTGAGGGAACTGGGGTGGCTTAGCCTGGAGTAAAGGAGGCTGAGGGGAGACCTTATCGCTCTCTACAACTACCGGAAAGGAGGTTGTAGCGAGGCGGGGGTTGGTCTCTTCTCCCAAGTAACAGGCGATAGGACGAGAGGAAACGGCCTCGAGTTGCGCCAGGGGAGGTTTAGGACGGATATTAGGAAAAATTTCTTCGCGGAAAGGGTTATCGAACGTTGGACCAGGCTGCCCAGGGAAGTGGTTGAATCACCATCCCTGGAGGTATTTAAAAGACGGGTAGACGCGGCGCTTAGGGACGTGGTTTGGTGGCGGTTTTGGCAGCGTTAGGTTAATGGTTGGACTCGATGATCTTAAAGGTCCCTTCCGACCTAGACGATTCTATGAAATCAGGCAAGGAAGGCAGGAGCCCAGCATGGCTGAGTAAGGACCTTCTGGTCGAGCTGAAGCGCAAGGAGGAAATGCGTAGGCGGTGGAAGCAGAGACACGCATCCTGGGAAGAATATAGGGATGGGGTCGGGAAAGCTAAGGCACAGCTGGAGCTGAATTTGGCAAGGGATGTGAAGAAGAATCATAAGAAGGGCTTCTACAGGTGCGTTGGTCAGAAAAGGAAGACTAAAGAAAACGCACCCCACCCCCACCCCCCCTCCGATAGGTAAGACAGGAGAGCTAGCGCCAACCGACATGGAGAAGGCCGAGGCACTCAAGGATTTTTCTCCTCCGTTGTCGCCGGCAATCACCGTTCCCGCATCTCTCAAGTCCCTGAACCTCAAGGCAGGGACTGGGGGAACAAAGTCCCTCCCATCGTAGGAAAGGATCCGGTTCGAGACCACCTGAGGAACCTGAACATACGCAAGTCCTGCACTGGGGAGGAACAACCCCATGCACCAGTAGATGCTGGAGGCCGACTGGCTGGAGAGCAGCTTTGCTGACGTGGGGGGCTCCTGGTGGACATCAAGTTGAACGTGAGCCGACAACGTGCCCTTGCCGCAAAGGCGGCTAAGGATATCCTTAGCCCGCTACAGAGGAAAGCAGGGTTTATACATGTTACAATACAGTTGTGTAGACCAATCAAATTGCTCACTATCCCCGGGGGTGCAGGGCACCAGAGACCACCCTTGGGCAGCTTTGGGGGCACTGCCTGTTTTTCTACGAGCCTCCTACCCAGCTTAGCGCAAATCCTATCTCGATCTGCGCCCCCCCCCCACACCCACACCCACACAGCCCTCGAGCCACCAGTGCTGAAGACACGCTTTGTATTGTATTTTCTCCCAGGAGGCGCGCAGCTTAGAAACGTCTGCAATCCAAGCGGGGCTTGCAGGGAACAATTGAGAGCAACTTCTGTCGGTTCTGGGGAGTGTTCTGAAAAGTTAAGGCCTGCCCTGCCCTGGCAAAAGCAGTCCTTTGACTGGAGGGAGCAGCACCAAAAAGCCACAAGCACGTTTGGGGTGGAGTTGACGCGGTAATAAATAACAGTCAATAGTACTTGTAGCTACAACAGCCTCTTCTGAGACCTCGTCGCCCGCCCACAGGGTCGCAGCACTACACGGCACGGATCCCTCCGCGGACTGGCCCAACGTCTTCTCCCTCCGCCCCCAGGTCGGATCCCTCCGCGCCCCGAGGGCACGCAAACTCCCTGAGCCCCGCTAAGCACCAGGTCGACGAGGGCGGACCCGCCGGGGGGCCGGGGACAAGCGAAAACGACAGACGAGACAGCCAATCGAGACGCGGGATCGGCCGGCGGCCATCTGGCGGCCCAATGGGCGCCGCGGAGGGCCTGGCCGAGTGGAGGAAGCGCGGGGGCGACAAGGGGCGTTGTCGTGGCCGACGAGCTTATTGGGGCGCGGGCCGCCCGGCCTGGTGCCGCCGCCACCCGCAGTGTTTTCGGGAAGATCATCGGCAAGGCGCTTCCCCGCCAACGTCGCCTACGAGGACGAGGAGGTAGCCGCGGCTTTGCTCTGAGCGCGGTTCCTCCTCCCTCCCCCCGTCCCCCCCCTCCCCCCGCGCTCGCAGGCACCCTGAGCCGAGGACCCGTTGCGCGGTGCCCGGGAGCGCGGCAGGGCGGGTGGCGGCCTTGCTGCGGGCGGGCGGTGGAGGGACGGGGCCTCTCTGGGTTGTGGCGCTCTCTACTGCGCGATCCCTATAACATCGCGCTTCTTCGGTGCGGCCCCCCCGCCCCCGGCTGCCGCGGCGCGTACTGGGTTGCTGGTGCTGGCCGGCTCGCCTCGGTTCCCAGCCCCGCCGTGTCGCGTGCGCGCGTGCGTAGAGGAGGGCCTCTGACGGTAAGGCACTTGGTGGCAGCCGCAGACGTTTGCCGCGTGATATCCCTTTGGCACTGCAAGTCGTGCAAAGTTTGCTGCCGAGGGATGCGAGTGGTCCTACCTCGTGTAGGACGACAGTCTTGAAACCTTAGATTAAGCGCACGCAGTCAGTCTCCTCGGGGATTCCAGGCGTATGTATGTAAACGGTGAACGTCTGAGTGGTGACCGTAATGAGTTAGTTCTGCGTAGGAGAAAGGCAGGTCTTGATGTGCCTCCTAATAGCACTGTAGAGATTTCACAGCTCTGCTGTGCTAGGCTTTGGTTCTGCGCCCCCAAACTGGATTGTTACAGCTTTTCTTATTTTTCTTTACCAAAAAAGTAAATCCAGGAACTCGTCATCCTTAGGAAACGATCGACCCGAATTAAAACGTACTGGAGGTCGCTAGTCTGAAGTACTGGCCCGCCTCCTTGCCCCCATCACCTTGCATGCCGAATCCCACTTCTGGAGGGGGCTCTGTAAAGACGTTGTATTTTTTTGTACAGAAAGCATTAATATTGCGTAAGAAAAATCAACGTTTCGGCTTGCGTTTGGGGTATCCGGTAGTCTGCTTCTGTAGGAGTTCGGTGGGGCATATTGATTTGCTTAAGCTATTATTACCTTTCTCTGAAGCCAATGACGTTTTAACTGTTTACTCTTCCTCCAGCGCCTTGCGTTCCGTGATCTTTCACCCCAAGCTCCGACGCTTTTCCTAGCCATGCCTAAGGAGGCAATTATGAGGTTAAGCGAAGCAGAAGATCCTGGTGAATGTGTAAGTACTGTGGAAGCTTTCTGTACGCTAAACTGTACCTGTCGTTAGTTCCTAATTTAGTAGACTCTTTCCCATCCCCCCTTTTCCCCTTGATAGGGCACGGTAGGCTGGTTTGGGTTTTCTGGCGCTATAATCTTTTCTCTCTGGCTTGTAATGGAGCTGAGCTTTTTGACCGAAAGTAGCGATATAAAGCAATGCTCATCCCTGGGTACGTACTCCTGGTGCAAAATGCAGTGTTGTTTTGGAGCGCAGGGTGATGCCTACTGTCACGGTTTAGAGCAAGAGGAGGAGTAGTACTTCTTCTAATACGGAGAAGAGGGCTTGGGGTTTTTGGCAGGTCGGGGGTGAGGAAGGGCAAAGCTGGTCGAGAGGTGCTGGATGCTTCGCTTTTGGCTATAAAAGTCAAGTTCAGAGACTTTGTAAACCCACGCAAAAGGCAGCCTGAAGCTTATTTTCCACCCGAGTTGCGTATGTTGCCTGAAGAGATAACGGGGGGCTTTAACCCGGAGACAAACTTAGCTTCTGTGGCTGTTTTGTAGTCCGTTACTGTCTAGCTTGAAAACAATTGCGTAGCCCTTTTTCTTTCCCCCCCCCTACAGTGTGCGTAATCGGTCTTTGTAGCTTTGCTTGGAAAATGCCGGTTGCAGGCGGACAGACAGTAATTTGAAGCGCAGTGGTTGAATTGCTAGGAGTTGGCTAACTGGTTTCTCTGGGTGCTTCTCTGCTCTCATTCCTCCCCTCCCTGCCCTCTCCCCTTTTTGTGTGTGGCTTTTTATTTTACTTATTTATGGTTTTGTACTTCCTTCTCCAGCTTCTTGGGCATTTAATGATTGTTGGCAAGCAGCGTGCTGCTCACCTGGGCCTGACCGATGGATTCCGGATGGTTGCGGATGAAGGGCCCGAGGGTGGGCAGCCTGTCTGTCACGTACATCTACGTATTCTGGGTGGCCGTCAGTTGGGCTGGCCGCCTGGCTGAGATTTTTGCACCGCAAGAGTTGCTGCACGTGTACAAATCGCCGCTGAATGGATTTCGTCTGTTGCCCGTCGATCTAGGCACTGTTGATGTCGAATGTTTTGTGCCGCGTGTCTGTGGAAGGTAATAAAAGCTGTGAGCAGCAGTTGCACAATAAAGATTTAGCATGGGGATCTCGCCTCCGTCTTGTGCGTCTTACTGAGGGAAATAGTTCCGCAAGTTAAAACGGCGTCTCCCCGGAGTGTAAGTACGTGGACTGTGTCGGTCTGTTAACAGTGTTCTATAGATAGATAGTGATTTGGCCAGTCATTTGAAGCGTGACGCTGGGACGGCTTAGCAGTCTCCTGCGTCCTGTAGGAAGCAGACTCTTGGCTCTTTGGAAGCGGTACGCAAATGTACGTAAAGCCAGTGTAGGCGGCTGCTGCTGCAACACCTTTAGAAAATACTGTATGCGACGCTACAGGCATGCCATACAAGGGTGCTTTCGGCACAGTGCAATGCGTTGGAAGCATCCAACTCCTGTTGGAGCACTTCATCAAGGGCTGTGTGATAAGGCCCCGTTGATAATCCCTTTTCTGCCGAGGAGGGACGTGGTAGGAGAAAACAATTGGTCTGAATGGCAGCTGTGGTGCTTCCATAGCACGGTGGAATATCTCTCTTGGTCCATTTGGGTCAGCTGTCCTGGCTGTGTCCCCTGCCAGCCTCTTGCCCACCCCCAGCTTACTGGACTGTGGGGGTGGGGGTGGCTGGAGAGACAGCCTCCGTGCTGTGGGAGCACTGCTCGGCAGTAGCCAGAACACTGGTGTGTTATCAACACCCTTCCAGCTACAGCTACGAAGCACAGCACTATGAGGGCTGCTGTGGGGAAAGTTACCTTCCATCCCAGCCAGACCCAAACCAAAGCTACGTCGCAGGGAGACAGCAAACTTCATCTTTCTTTAACAGCTATTAAAAAAGGGAGACGGGCATGGGAAAGCAGGGCCATCCTTCGTTGCCCTTGAACGCTGCGTCCGACCTTTTGTGGGAAAGCCTCCGTCCTCTTCTTTGTAGCCGCCCTTTAAGTACTGGCAGACTGCGATGAGGTTCCCTCCCCCGCGAGCCTTCTCTTCTGCAAGGGAGAAGAGACCCGACTCCTTCAGCCTTTCCTCCTAGGGCAGGTTCTCCAGCCCTTTGGTCATCTTTGCGGCCCTCCTTGGGACCTTCCCCAGTCGGTCTGCGTCTCTTTTTTGAATTGTGGGGACCAGAACTGGACACGGCGCTCCAGGTGTGGCCTGCGGGGGTAGCCTGTGTGAGAAGAGGCCAGGGTCTGCCCTGTGCTGGACGCAGCTGGTGCCAGCCAGCTAGGCACTGGACTTGCCGCAGGCCAAAGCTGAGCGGCTCAGCGAAGCCGGGGGCGCCCCTGTGAAAACCTATTGGAGAAAGGGCAAAGCGCTGTCCGGGGCAGGTATTTCCCTGCTGCCTGTGGGTCCGGCCGGTGGATGTTTCCTGAAGGAACTTTTTCATCCTATTTTCTCCCCCTGTCCTGTTGAGGAGGGGCAGTGAGAGAGCGGCTGGGCGGGCCCCTGACAGCCGGCCGAGGTCAATCCATCACAAAGCCTAAAGGGCAGATTCCTCCATGTAGAAGTGTTGAAGGGGGTTGGTGCTTTAAGGAACGATAGTGACTGGGGTTTTGGAGACAGGAAAGTCGGGAAATCGCTGGGGATCCAGTTGCTTCGAGGGGGGGAAATTCCAAGAGAAAAAGCCTTCTTTCTGAGCAATAAGAGGCTCTTGTGAGCAGAGGGCTCTAGTCTCCCTTTGTTCTCGCTTGGTAATGAAAGAGACAAGGCACCGGAACTCCTGCGTGCGAAGGGATGAAAATGTGCGGAGCCTGTTGGATGCTCTTTGTGTGCGCGTGTTGGAAACCCAGGAACAGCTATAAGGAGGTGGGTGTGAGCTTGGTTAACTTGGCCAAGCCAACCACGCAAAGCTGACCCAACCTCCCGCCCGCATCAGAACCAGTGCCACCAGAAAAGCACGTAAGGTGTTAGCAATTGGAGATCCCCTACTGAGAGGCACCGACGCACCCGTTTGCCGTCCAGGCGATTTCTCTCGAGAAGTCTGCTGCCTACCAGGGGCTCGCATCCGTGGCGTCGCCGAGGGGCTGCCGAGCCTGGTGATCCCTGCAGATTATCATGCGCTCCTACTATTCCGCGTAGGGTCTGACGAGGCAACTTAGAACCCTCCAAAGAGACTTTATGTCCCTCGGAGCAATGTTAAAAGGATCAGGAGCACAGGTGGTGGTCTCCTCTCTCCTCCCAGTCAGAGGGAGGGGTCCAGGAAGGAGGAGACGAATTGAACAGGTGAATGCCTGGCTGCGTAGCTGGTGCCATACTCGAGGTTTTGGCTTCTGTGATCACGGGTGTACCTTTGAGAAGCCGGGTCTGTTGGGAGCTGATGGGATTCGCCTGACCAAGCGGGGCAAGAGGGTCTTTGCCAACAAGCTGGCCGGACTTACAAGGAGGGCTTTAAACTAGGCTCAGCGGGGGAAGGGGATGGAGTTCTGAGCAACAGAGAAGAGCCAGGGGCTGCTGATGCGTTAGGAACCAACAGGGGAACCCCTGAGAAATGCCGCAAAGGACTTGGGGCTTGATCCTCCAGAAAGGCGACACGGTCGGCAGCCCAACTGAAGTGCCTCTATACCACTGCGCGCAGCACAGGTAACAAACAGGAGGAGTTGGAAGCCCCTGTGCAGAAGGAGCAGAAGGGAGCTGGCAGCTCTTTCAGGACGTTTTTTCTTCGAGCACAAGAGCTCTCGATTCCCACGCGTAAGAAATGGGAAAATAGAAATTCGTCTGCCTAGACTTTAGTAAAGCCTTTGACACCGTTTCCCACAGCGTTCTCCTGGAGAAACTGGCTGCTCATGGCTTGGACGGGCGTACTCTTTGCTGGGTAAAGAACTGGCTGGAGGGCCGGGCCCAGGGAGTTGTGGTGAATGGAGTTAAATCCAGTTGGCGGCCGGTCACAAGTGGTGTTCCCCAGGGCTCAGTACCGGGGCCGGTTCTGTTTAATATCTTTCTCAACGACCTGGACGAGGGGATCGAGTGCACCCTCACTCAGTAAGTTTGCAGCCGACACCAAGTTGGGCGGGAGCGTCGATCTGCTTGAGGGTAGGATGGCTCTACAGAGGGATCTGGACAGGCTGGATCGATGGGCCGAGGCCGATGGTATGAGGTTCAACAAGGCCAAGTGCCGGGTCCTGCACTTGGGTCACAACAACCCCGTGCAACGCTACAGGCTTGGGGAAGAGTGGCTGGAAAGCTGCCCGGCAGAAAAGAGCCTGGGGGTATTGGTAGACAGCCGTCTGAATGTGAGCCAGCAGTGTGCCCAGGTGGCCAAGGCGGCCAACAGCATCCTGGCCTGTATCAGGAATAGCGTGGCGAGCGGGACTGGGGAAGCGACTGTCCCCCTGTACTCAGCACCGCTGAGGCCGCACCTCGAATACTGTGTTCAGTTTTGGGCCTCTCACTACAAGAAAGACACGGAGGTGCTGGAGCGTGTCCGGAGAAGGGCAACGGAGCTGGTGAGGGGTCTGGAGCACAAGGCTTATGAGGAGCGGCTGAGGGAACTGGGGTGGCTTAGCCTGGAGTAAAGGAGGCTGAGGGGAGACCTTATCGCTCTCTACAACTACCGGAAAGGAGGTTGTAGCGAGGCGGGGGTTGGTCTCTTCTCCCAAGTAACAGGCGATAGGACGAGAGGAAACGGCCTCGAGTTGCGCCAGGGGAGGTTTAGGACGGATATTAGGAAAAATTTCTTCGCGGAAAGGGTTATCGAACGTTGGACCAGGCTGCCCAGGGAAGTGGTTGAATCACCATCCCTGGAGGTATTTAAAAGACGGGTAGACGCGGCGCTTAGGGACGTGGTTTGGTGGCGGTTTTGGCAGCGTTAGGTTAATGGTTGGACTCGATGATCTTAAAGGTCCCTTCCGACCTAGACGATTCTATGAAATCAGGCAAGGAAGGCAGGAGCCCAGCATGGCTGAGTAAGGACCTTCTGGTCGAGCTGAAGCGCAAGGAGGAAATGCGTAGGCGGTGGAAGCAGAGACACGCATCCTGGGAAGAATATAGGGATGGGGTCGGGAAAGCTAAGGCACAGCTGGAGCTGAATTTGGCAAGGGATGTGAAGAAGAATCATAAGAAGGGCTTCTACAGGTGCGTTGGTCAGAAAAGGAAGACTAAAGAAAACGCACCCCACCCCCACCCCCCTCCGATAGGTAAGACAGGAGAGCTAGCGCCAACCGACATGGAGAAGGCCGAGGCACTCAAGGATTTTTCTCCTCCGTTGTCGCCGGCAATCACCGTTCCCGCATCTCTCAAGTCCCTGAACCTCAAGGCAGGGACTGGGGGAACAAAGTCCCTCCCATCGTAGGAAAGGATCCGGTTCGAGACCACCTGAGGAACCTGAACATACGCAAGTCCTGCACTGGGGAGGAACAACCCCATGCACCAGTAGATGCTGGAGGCCGACTGGCTGGAGAGCAGCTTTGCTGACGTGGGGGGCTCCTGGTGGACATCAAGTTGAACGTGAGCCGACAACGTGCCCTTGCCGCAAAGGCGGCTAAGGATATCCTTAGCCCGCTACAGAGGAAAGCAGGGTTTATACATGTTACAATACAGTTGTGTAGACCAATCAAATTGCTCACTATCCCCGGGGGTGCAGGGCACCAGAGACCACCCTTGGGCAGCTTTGGGGGCACTGCCTGTTTTTCTACGAGCCTCCTACCCAGCTTAGCGCAAATCCTATCTCGATCTGCGCCCCCCCCCCACACCCACACCCACACAGCCCTCGAGCCACCAGTGCTGAAGACACGCTTTGTATTGTATTTTCTCCCAGGAGGCGCGCAGCTTAGAAACGTCTGCAATCCAAGCGGGGCTTGCAGGGAACAATTGAGAGCAACTTCTGTCGGTTCTGGGGAGTGTTCTGAAAAGTTAAGGCCTGCCCTGCCCTGGCAAAAGCAGTCCTTTGACTGGAGGGAGCAGCACCAAAAAGCCACAAGCACGTTTGGGGTGGAGTTGACGCGGTAATAAATAACAGTCAATAGTACTTGTAGCTACAACAGCCTCTTCTGAGACCTCGTCGCCCGCCCACAGGGTCGCAGCACTACACGGCACGGATCCCTCCGCGGACTGGCCCAACGTCTTCTCCCTCCGCCCCCAGGTCGGATCCCTCCGCGCCCCGAGGGCACGCAAACTCCCTGAGCCCCGCTAAGCACCAGGTCGACGAGGGCGGACCCGCCGGGGGGCCGGGGACAAGCGAAAACGACAGACGAGACAGCCAATCGAGACGCGGGATCGGCCGGCGGCCATCTGGCGGCCCAATGGGCGCCGCGGAGGGCCTGGCCGAGTGGAGGAAGCGCGGGGGCGACAAGGGGCGTTGTCGTGGCCGACGAGCTTATTGGGGCGCGGGCCGCCCGGCCTGGTGCCGCCGCCACCCGCAGTGTTTTCGGGAAGATCATCGGCAAGGCGCTTCCCCGCCAACGTCGCCTACGAGGACGAGGAGGTAGCCGCGGCTTTGCTCTGAGCGCGGTTCCTCCTCCCTCCCCCCGTCCCCCCCTCCCCCCGCGCTCGCAGGCACCCTGAGCCGAGGACCCGTTGCGCGGTGCCCGGGAGCGCGGCAGGGCGGGTGGCGGCCTTGCTGCGGGCGGGCGGTGGAGGGACGGGGCCTCTCTGGGTTGTGGCGCTCTCTACTGCGCGATCCCTATAACATCGCGCTTCTTCGGTGCGGCCCCCCCGCCCCCGGCTGCCGCGGCGCGTACTGGGTTGCTGGTGCTGGCCGGCTCGCCTCGGTTCCCAGCCCCGCCGTGTCGCGTGCGCGCGTGCGTAGAGGAGGGCCTCTGACGGTAAGGCACTTGGTGGCAGCCGCAGACGTTTGCCGCGTGATATCCCTTTGGCACTGCAAGTCGTGCAAAGTTTGCTGCCGAGGGATGCGAGTGGTCCTACCTCGTGTAGGACGACAGTCTTGAAACCTTAGATTAAGCGCACGCAGTCGGTCTCCTCGGGGATTCCAGGCGTATGTATGTAAACGGTGAACGTCTGAGTGGTGACCGTAATGAGTTAGTTCTGCGTAGGAGAAAGGCAGGTCTTGATGTGCCTCCTAATAGCACTGTAGAGATTTCACAGCTCTGCTGTGCTAGGCTTTGGTTCTGCGCCCCCAAACTGGATTGTTACAGCTTTTCTTATTTTTCTTTACCAAAAAAGTAAATCCAGGAACTCGTCATCCTTAGGAAACGATCGACCCGAATTAAAACGTACTGGAGGTCGCTAGTCTGAAGTACTGGCCCGCCTCCTTGCCCCCATCACCTTGCATGCCGAATCCCACTTCTGGAGGGGGCTCTGTAAAGACGTTGTATTTTTTTGTACAGAAAGCATTAATATTGCGTAAGAAAAATCAACGTTTCGGCTTGCGTTTGGGGTATCCGGTAGTCTGCTTCTGTAGGAGTTCGGTGGGGCATATTGATTTGCTTAAGCTATTATTACCTTTCTCTGAAGCCAATGACGTTTTAACTGTTTACTCTTCCTCCAGCGCCTTGCGTTCCGTGATCTTTCACCCCAAGCTCCGACGCTTTTCCTAGCCATGCCTAAGGAGGCAATTATGAGGTTAAGCGAAGCAGAAGATCCTGGTGAATGTGTAAGTACTGTGGAAGCTTTCTGTACGCTAAACTGTACCTGTCGTTAGTTCCTAATTTAGTAGACTCTTTCCCATCCCCCCTTTTCCCCTTGATAGGGCACGGTAGGCTGGTTTGGGTTTTCTGGCGCTATAATCTTTTCTCTCTGGCTTGTAATGGAGCTGAGCTTTTTGACCGAAAGTAGCGATATAAAGCAATGCTCATCCCTGGGTACGTACTCCTGGTGCAAAATGCAGTGTTGTTTTGGAGCGCAGGGTGATGCCTACTGTCACGGTTTAGAGCAAGAGGAGGAGTAGTACTTCTTCTAATACGGAGAAGAGGGCTTGGGGTTTTTGGCAGGTCGGGGGTGAGGAAGGGCAAAGCTGGTCGAGAGGTGCTGGATGCTTCGCTTTTGGCTATAAAAGTCAAGTTCAGAGACTTTGTAAACCCACGCAAAAGGCAGCCTGAAGCTTATTTTCCACCCGAGTTGCGTATGTTGCCTGAAGAGATAACGGGGGGCTTTAACCCGGAGACAAACTTAGCTTCTGTGGCTGTTTTGTAGTCCGTTACTGTCTAGCTTGAAAACAATTGCGTAGCCCTTTTTCTTTCCCCCCCCCTACAGTGTGCGTAATCGGTCTTTGTAGCTTTGCTTGGAAAATGCCGGTTGCAGGCGGACAGACAGTAATTTGAAGCGCAGTGGTTGAATTGCTAGGAGTTGGCTAACTGGTTTCTCTGGGTGCTTCTCTGCTCTCATTCCTCCCCTCCCTGCCCTCTCCCCTTTTTGTGTGTGGCTTTTTATTTTACTTATTTATGGTTTTGTACTTCCTTCTCCAGCTTCTTGGGCATTTAATGATTGTTGGCAAGCAGCGTGCTGCTCACCTGGGCCTGACCGATGGATTCCGGATGGTTGCGGATGAAGGGCCCGAGGGTGGGCAGCCTGTCTGTCACGTACATCTACGTATTCTGGGTGGCCGTCAGTTGGGCTGGCCGCCTGGCTGAGATTTTTGCACCGCAAGAGTTGCTGCACGTGTACAAATCGCCGCTGAATGGATTTCGTCTGTTGCCCGTCGATCTAGGCACTGTTGATGTCGAATGTTTTGTGCCGCGTGTCTGTGGAAGGTAATAAAAGCTGTGAGCAGCAGTTGCACAATAAAGATTTAGCATGGGGATCTCGCCTCCGTCTTGTGCGTCTTACTGAGGGAAATAGTTCCGCAAGTTAAAACGGCGTCTCCCCGGAGTGTAAGTACGTGGACTGTGTCGGTCTGTTAACAGTGTTCTATAGATAGATAGTGATTTGGCCAGTCATTTGAAGCGTGACGCTGGGACGGCTTAGCAGTCTCCTGCGTCCTGTAGGAAGCAGACTCTTGGCTCTTTGGAAGCGGTACGCAAATGTACGTAAAGCCAGTGTAGGCGGCTGCTGCTGCAACACCTTTAGAAAATACTGTATGCGACGCTACAGGCATGCCATACAAGGGTGCTTTCGGCACAGTGCAATGCGTTGGAAGCATCCAACTCCTGTTGGAGCACTTCATCAAGGGCTGTGTGATAAGGCCCCGTTGATAATCCCTTTTCTGCCGAGGAGGGACGTGGTAGGAGAAAACAATTGGTCTGAATGGCAGCTGTGGTGCTTCCATAGCACGGTGGAATATCTCTCTTGGTCCATTTGGGTCAGCTGTCCTGGCTGTGTCCCCTGCCAGCCTCTTGCCCACCCCCAGCTTACTGGACTGTGGGGGTGGGGGTGGCTGGAGAGACAGCCTCCGTGCTGTGGGAGCACTGCTCGGCAGTAGCCAGAACACTGGTGTGTTATCAACACCCTTCCAGCTACAGCTACGAAGCACAGCACTATGAGGGCTGCTGTGGGGAAAGTTACCTTCCATCCCAGCCAGACCCAAACCAAAGCTACGTCGCAGGGAGACAGCAAACTTCATCTTTCTTTAACAGCTATTAAAAAAGGGAGACGGGCATGGGAAAGCAGGGCCATCCTTCGTTGCCCTTGAACGCTGCGTCCGACCTTTTGTGGGAAAGCCTCCGTCCTCTTCTTTGTAGCCGCCCTTTAAGTACTGGCAGACTGCGATGAGGTTCCCTCCCCCGCGAGCCTTCTCTTCTGCAAGGGAGAAGAGACCCGACTCCTTCAGCCTTTCCTCCTAGGGCAGGTTCTCCAGCCCTTTGGTCATCTTTGCGGCCCTCCTTGGGACCTTCCCCAGTCGGTCTGCGTCTCTTTTTTGAATTGTGGGGACCAGAACTGGACACGGCGCTCCAGGTGTGGCCTGCGGGGGTAGCCTGTGTGAGAAGAGGCCAGGGTCTGCCCTGTGCTGGACGCAGCTGGTGCCAGCCAGCTAGGCACTGGACTTGCCGCAGGCCAAAGCTGAGCGGCTCAGCGAAGCCGGGGGCGCCCCTGTGAAAACCTATTGGAGAAAGGGCAAAGCGCTGTCCGGGGCAGGTATTTCCCTGCTGCCTGTGGGTCCGGCCGGTGGATGTTTCCTGAAGGAACTTTTTCATCCTATTTTCTCCCCCTGTCCTGTTGAGGAGGGGCAGTGAGAGAGCGGCTGGGCGGGCCCCTGACAGCCGGCCGAGGTCAATCCATCACAAAGCCTAAAGGGCAGATTCCTCCATGTAGAAGTGTTGAAGGGGGTTGGTGCTTTAAGGAACGATAGTGACTGGGGTTTTGGAGACAGGAAAGTCGGGAAATCGCTGGGGATCCAGTTGCTTCGAGGGGGGGAAATTCCAAGAGAAAAAGCCTTCTTTCTGAGCAATAAGAGGCTCTTGTGAGCAGAGGGCTCTAGTCTCCCTTTGTTCTCGCTTGGTAATGAAAGAGACAAGGCACCGGAACTCCTGCGTGCGAAGGGATGAAAATGTGCGGAGCCTGTTGGATGCTCTTTGTGTGCGCGTGTTGGAAACCCAGGAACAGCTATAAGGAGGTGGGTGTGAGCTTGGTTAACTTGGCCAAGCCAACCACGCAAAGCTGACCCAACCTCCCGCCCGCATCAGAACCAGTGCCACCAGAAAAGCACGTAAGGTGTTAGCAATTGGAGATCCCCTACTGAGAGGCACCGACGCACCCGTTTGCCGTCCAGGCGATTTCTCTCGAGAAGTCTGCTGCCTACCAGGGGCTCGCATCCGTGGCGTCGCCGAGGGGCTGCCGAGCCTGGTGATCCCTGCAGATTATCATGCGCTCCTACTATTCCGCGTAGGGTCTGACGAGGCAACTTAGAACCCTCCAAAGAGACTTTATGTCCCTCGGAGCAATGTTAAAAGGATCAGGAGCACAGGTGGTGGTCTCCTCTCTCCTCCCAGTCAGAGGGAGGGGTCCAGGAAGGAGGAGACGAATTGAACAGGTGAATGCCTGGCTGCGTAGCTGGTGCCATACTCGAGGTTTTGGCTTCTGTGATCACGGGTGTACCTTTGAGAAGCCGGGTCTGTTGGGAGCTGATGGGATTCGCCTGACCAAGCGGGGCAAGAGGGTCTTTGCCAACAAGCTGGCCGGACTTACAAGGAGGGCTTTAAACTAGGCTCAGCGGGGGAAGGGGATGGAGTTCTGAGCAACAGAGAAGAGCCAGGGGCTGCTGATGCGTTAGGAACCAACAGGGGAACCCCTGAGAAATACCGCAAAGGACTTGGGGCTTGATCCTCCAGAAAGGCGACACGGTCGGCAGCCCAACTGAAGTGCCTCTATACCACTGCGCGCAGCACAGGTAACAAACAGGAGGAGTTGGAAGCCCCTGTGCAGAAGGAGCAGAAGGGAGCTGGCAGCTCTTTCAGGACGTTTTTTCTTCGAGCACAAGAGCTCTCGATTCCCACGCGTAAGAAATGGGAAAATAGAAATTCGTCTGCCTAGACTTTAGTAAAGCCTTTGACACCGTTTCCCACAGCGTTCTCCTGGAGAAACTGGCTGCTCATGGCTTGGACGGGCGTACTCTTTGCTGGGTAAAGAACTGGCTGGAGGGCCGGGCCCAGGGAGTTGTGGTGAATGGAGTTAAATCCAGTTGGCGGCCGGTCACAAGTGGTGTTCCCCAGGGCTCAGTACCGGGGCCGGTTCTGTTTAATATCTTTCTCAACGACCTGGACGAGGGGATCGAGTGCACCCTCACTCAGTAAGTTTGCAGCCGACACCAAGTTGGGCGGGAGCGTCGATCTGCTTGAGGGTAGGATGGCTCTACAGAGGGATCTGGACAGGCTGGATCGATGGGCCGAGGCCGATGGTATGAGGTTCAACAAGGCCAAGTGCCGGGTCCTGCACTTGGGTCACAACAACCCCGTGCAACGCTACAGGCTTGGGGAAGAGTGGCTGGAAAGCTGCCCGGCAGAAAAGAGCCTGGGGGTATTGGTAGACAGCCGTCTGAATGTGAGCCAGCAGTGTGCCCAGGTGGCCAAGGCGGCCAACAGCATCCTGGCCTGTATCAGGAATAGCGTGGCGAGCAGGACTGGGGAAGCGACTGTCCCCCTGTACTCAGCACCGCTGAGGCCGCACCTCGAATACTGTGTTCAGTTTTGGGCCTCTCACTACAAGAAAGACACGGAGGTGCTGGAGCGTGTCCGGAGAAGGGCAACGGAGCTGGTGAGGAGTCTGGAGCACAAGGCTTATGAGGAGCGGCTGAGGGAACTGGGGTGGCTTAGCCTGGAGTAAAGGAGGCTGAGGGGAGACCTTATCGCTCTCTACAACTACCGGAAAGGAGGTTGTAGCGAGGCGGGGGTTGGTCTCTTCTCCCAAGTAACAGGCGATAGGACGAGAGGAAACGGCCTCGAGTTGCGCCAGGGGAGGTTTAGGACGGATATTAGGAAAAATTTCTTCGCGGAAAGGGTTATCGAACGTTGGACCAGGCTGCCCAGGGAAGTGGTTGAATCACCATCCCTGGAGGTATTTAAAAGACGGGTAGACGCGGCGCTTAGGGACGTGGTTTGGTGGCGGTTTTGGCAGCGTTAGGTTAATGGTTGGACTCGATGATCTTAAAGGTCCCTTCCGACCTAGACGATTCTATGAAATCAGGCAAGGAAGGCAGGAGCCCAGCATGGCTGAGTAAGGACCTTCTGGTCGAGCTGAAGCGCAAGGAGGAAATGCGTAGGCGGTGGAAGCAGAGACACGCATCCTGGGAAGAATATAGGGATGGGGTCGGGAAAGCTAAGGCACAGCTGGAGCTGAATTTGGCAAGGGATGTGAAGAAGAATCATAAGAAGGGCTTCTACAGGTGCGTTGGTCAGAAAAGGAAGACTAAAGAAAACGCACCCCACCCCCACCCCCCTCCGATAGGTAAGACAGGAGAGCTAGCGCCAACCGACATGGAGAAGGCCGAGGCACTCAAGGATTTTTCTCCTCCGTTGTCGCCGGCAATCACCGTTCCCGCATCTCTCAAGTCCCTGAACCTCAAGGCAGGGACTGGGGGAACAAAGTCCCTCCCATCGTAGGAAAGGATCCGGTTCGAGACCACCTGAGGAACCTGAACATACGCAAGTCCTGCACTGGGGAGGAACAACCCCATGCACCAGTAGATGCTGGAGGCCGACTGGCTGGAGAGCAGCTTTGCTGACGTGGGGGGCTCCTGGTGGACATCAAGTTGAACGTGAGCCGACAACGTGCCCTTGCCGCAAAGGCGGCTAAGGATATCCTTAGCCCGCTACAGAGGAAAGCAGGGTTTATACATGTTACAATACAGTTGTGTAGACCAATCAAATTGCTCACTATCCCCGGGGGTGCAGGGCACCAGAGACCACCCTTGGGCAGCTTTGGGGGCACTGCCTGTTTTTCTACGAGCCTCCTACCCAGCTTAGCGCAAATCCTATCTCGATCTGCGCCCCCCCCCCCACACCCACACCCACACAGCCCTCGAGCCACCAGTGCTGAAGACACGCTTTGTATTGTATTTTCTCCCAGGAGGCGCGCAGCTTAGAAACGTCTGCAATCCAAGCGGGGCTTGCAGGGAACAATTGAGAGCAACTTCTGTCGGTTCTGGGGAGTGTTCTGAAAAGTTAAGGCCTGCCCTGCCCTGGCAAAAGCAGTCCTTTGACTGGAGGGAGCAGCACCAAAAAGCCACAAGCACGTTTGGGGTGGAGTTGACGCGGTAATAAATAACAGTCAATAGTACTTGTAGCTACAACAGCCTCTTCTGAGACCTCGTCGCCCGCCCACAGGGTCGCAGCACTACACGGCACGGATCCCTCCGCGGACTGGCCCAACGTCTTCTCCCTCCGCCCCCAGGTCGGATCCCTCCGCGCCCCGAGGGCACGCAAACTCCCTGAGCCCCGCTAAGCACCAGGTCGACGAGGGCGGACCCGCCGGGGGGCCGGGGACAAGCGAAAACGACAGACGAGACAGCCAATCGAGACGCGGGATCGGCCGGCGGCCATCTGGCGGCCCAATGGGCGCCGCGGAGGGCCTGGCCGAGTGGAGGAAGCGCGGGGGCGACAAGGGGCGTTGTCGTGGCCGACGAGCTTATTGGGGCGCGGGCCGCCCGGCCTGGTGCCGCCGCCACCCGCAGTGTTTTCGGGAAGATCATCGGCAAGGCGCTTCCCCGCCAACGTCGCCTACGAGGACGAGGAGGTAGCCGCGGCTTTGCTCTGAGCGCGGTTCCTCCTCCCTCCCCCCGTCCCCCCCTCCCCCCGCGCTCGCAGGCACCCTGAGCCGAGGACCCGTTGCGCGGTGCCCGGGAGCGCGGCAGGGCGGGTGGCGGCCTTGCTGCGGGCGGGCGGGCGGGCGGTGGAGGGACGGGGCCTCTCTGGGTTGTGGCGCTCTCTACTGCGCGATCCCTATAACATCGCGCTTCTTCGGTGCGGCCCCCCCGCCCCCGGCTGCCGCGGCGCGTACTGGGTTGCTGGTGCTGGCCGGCTCGCCTCGGTTCCCAGCCCCGCCGTGTCGCGTGCGCGCGTGCGTAGAGGAGGGCCTCTGACGGTAAGGCACTTGGTGGCAGCCGCAGACGTTTGCCGCGTGATATCCCTTTGGCACTGCAAGTCGTGCAAAGTTTGCTGCCGAGGGATGCGAGTGGTCCTACCTCGTGTAGGACGACAGTCTTGAAACCTTAGATTAAGCGCACGCAGTCGGTCTCCTCGGGGATTCCAGGCGTATGTATGTAAACGGTGAACGTCTGAGTGGTGACCGTAATGAGTTAGTTCTGCGTAGGAGAAAGGCAGGTCTTGATGTGCCTCCTAATAGCACTGTAGAGATTTCACAGCTCTGCTGTGCTAGGCTTTGGTTCTGCGCCCCCAAACTGGATTGTTACAGCTTTTCTTATTTTTCTTTACCAAAAAAGTAAATCCAGGAACTCGTCATCCTTAGGAAACGATCGACCCGAATTAAAACGTACTGGAGGTCGCTAGTCTGAAGTACTGGCCCGCCTCCTTGCCCCCATCACCTTGCATGCCGAATCCCACTTCTGGAGGGGGCTCTGTAAAGACGTTGTATTTTTTTGTACAGAAAGCATTAATATCGCGTAAGAAAAATCAACGTTTCGGCTTGCGTTTGGGGTATCCGGTAGCCTGCTTCTGTAGGAGTTCGGTGGGGCATATTGATTTGCTTAAGCTATTATTACCTTTCTCTGAAGCCAATGACGTTTTAACTGTTTACTCTTCCTCCAGCGCCTTGCGTTCCGTGATCTTTCACCCCAAGCTCCGACGCTTTTCCTAGCCATGCCTAAGGAGGCAATTATGAGGTTAAGCGAAGCAGAAGATCCTGGTGAATGTGTAAGTACTGTGGAAGCTTTCTGTACGCTAAACTGTACCTGTCGTTAGTTCCTAATTTAGTAGACTCTTTCCCATCCCCCCTTTTCCCCTTGATAGGGCACGGTAGGCTGGTTTGGGTTTTCTGGCGCTATAATCTTTTCTCTCTGGCTTGTAATGGAGCTGAGCTTTTTGACCGAAAGTAGCGATATAAAGCAATGCTCATCCCTGGGTACGTACTCCTGGTGCAAAATGCAGTGTTGTTTTGGAGCGCAGGGTGATGCCTACTGTCACGGTTTAGAGCAAGAGGAGGAGTAGTACTTCTTCTAATACGGAGAAGAGGGCTTGGGGTTTTTGGCAGGTCGGGGGTGAGGAAGGGCAAAGCTGGTCGAGAGGTGCTGGATGCTTCGCTTTTGGCTATAAAAGTCAAGTTCAGAGACTTTGTAAACCCACGCAAAAGGCAGCCTGAAGCTTATTTTCCACCCGAGTTGCGTATGTTGCCTGAAGAGATAATGGGGGGCTTTAACCCGGAGACAAACTTAGCTTCTGTGGCTGTTTTGTAGTCCGTTACTGTCTAGCTTGAAAACAATTGCGTAGCCCTTTTTCTTTCCCCCCCCCTACAGTGTGCGTAATCGGTCTTTGTAGCTTTGCTTGGAAAATGCCGGTTGCAGGCGGACAGACAGTAATTTGAAGCGCAGTGGTTGAATTGCTAGGAGTTGGCTAACTGGTTTCTCTGGGTGCTTCTCTGCTCTCATTCCTCCCCTCCCTGCCCTCTCCCCTTTTTGTGTGTGGCTTTTTATTTTACTTATTTATGGTTTTGTACTTCCTTCTCCAGCTTCTTGGGCATTTAATGATTGTTGGCAAGCAGCGTGCTGCTCACCTGGGCCTGACCGATGGATTCCGGATGGTTGCGGATGAAGGGCCCGAGGGTGGGCAGCCTGTCTGTCACGTACATCTACGTATTCTGGGTGGCCGTCAGTTGGGCTGGCCGCCTGGCTGAGACTTTTGCACCGCAAGAGCTGCTGCACGTGTACAAATCGCCGCTGAATGGATTTCGTCTGTTGCCCGTCGATCTAGGCACTGTTGATGTCGAATGTTTTGTGCCGCGTGTCTGTGGAAGGTAATAAAAGCTGTGAGCAGCAGTTGCACAATAAAGATTTAGCATGGGGATCTCACCTCCGTCTTGTGCGTCTTACTGAGGGAAATAGTTCCGCAAGTTAAAACGGCGTCTCCCCGGAGTGTAAGTACGTGGACTGTGTCGGTCTGTTAACAGTGTTCTATAGATAGATAGTGATTTGGCCAGTCATTTGAAGCGTGACGCTGGGACGGCTTAGCAGTCTCCTGCGTCCTGTAGGAAGCAGACTCTTGGCTCTTTGGAAGCGGTACGCAAATGTACGTAAAGCCAGTGTAGGCGGCTGCTGCTGCAACACCTTTAGAAAATACTGTATGCGACGCTACAGGCATGCCATACAAGGGTGCTTTCGGCACAGTGCAATGCGTTGGAAGCATCCAACTCCTGTTGGAGCACTTCATCAAGGGCTGTGTGATAAGGCCCCGTTGATAATCCCTTTTCTGCCGAGGAGGGACGTGGTAGGAGAAAACAATTGGTCTGAATGGCAGCTGTGGTGCTTCCATAGCACGGTGGAATATCTCTCTTGGTCCATTTGGGTCAGCTGTCCTGGCTGTGTCCCCTGCCAGCCTCTTGCCCACCCCCAGCTTACTGGACTGTGGGGGTGGGGGTGGCTGGAGAGACAGCCTCCGTGCTGTGGGAGCACTGCTCGGCAGTAGCCAGAACACTGGTGTGTTATCAACACCCTTCCAGCTACAGCTACGAAGCACAGCACTATGAGGGCTGCTGTGGGGAAAGTTACCTTCCATCCCAGCCAGACCCAAACCAAAGCTACGTCGCAGGGAGACAGCAAACTTCATCTTTCTTTAACAGCTATTAAAAAAGGGAGACGGGCATGGGAAAGCAGGGCCATCCTTCGTTGCCCTTGAACGCTGCGTCCGACCTTTTGTGGGAAAGCCTCCGTCCTCTTCTTTGTAGCCGCCCTTTAAGTACTGGCAGACTGCGATGAGGTTCCCTCCCCCGCGAGCCTTCTCTTCTGCAAGGGAGAAGAGACCCGACTCCTTCAGCCTTTCCTCCTAGGGCAGGTTCTCCAGCCCTTTGGTCATCTTTGCGGCCCTCCTTGGGACCTTCCCCAGTCGGTCTGCGTCTCTTTTTTTGAATTGTGGGGACCAGAACTGGACACGGCGCTCCAGGTGTGGCCTGCGGGGGTAGCCTGTGTGAGAAGAGGCCAGGGTCTGCCCTGTGCTGGACGCAGCTGGTGCCAGCCAGCTAGGCACTGGACTTGCCGCAGGCCAAAGCTGAGCGGCTCAGCGAAGCCGGGGGCGCCCCTGTGAAAACCTATTGGAGAAAGGGCAAAGCGCTGTCCGGGGCAGGTATTTCCCTGCTGCCTGTGGGTCCGGCCGGTGGATGTTTCCTGAAGGAACTTTTTCATCCTATTTTCTCCCCCTGTCCTGTTGAGGAGGGGCAGTGAGAGAGCGGCTGGGCGGGCCCCTGACAGCCGGCCGAGGTCAATCCATCACAAAGCCTAAAGGGCAGATTCCTCCATGTAGAAGTGTTGAAGGGGGTTGGTGCTTTAAGGAACGATAGTGACTGGGGTTTTGGAGACAGGAAAGTCGGGAAATCGCTGGGGATCCAGTTGCTTCGAGGGGGGGAAATTCCAAGAGAAAAAGCCTTCTTTCTGAGCAATAAGAGGCTCTTGTGAGCAGAGGGCTCTAGTCTCCCTTTGTTCTCGCTTGGTAATGAAAGAGACAAGGCACCGGAACTCCTGCGTGCGAAGGGATGAAAATGTGCGGAGCCTGTTGGATGCTCTTTGTGTGCGCGTGTTGGAAACCCAGGAACAGCTATAAGGAGGTGGGTGTGAGCTTGGTTAACTTGGCCAAGCCAACCACGCAAAGCTGACCCAACCTCCCGCCCGCATCAGAACCAGTGCCACCAGAAAAGCACGTAAGGTGTTAGCAATTGGAGATCCCCTACTGAGAGGCACCGACGCACCCGTTTGCCGTCCAGGCGATTTCTCTCGAGAAGTCTGCTGCCTACCAGGGGCTCGCATCCGTGGCGTCGCCGAGGGGCTGCCGAGCCTGGTGATCCCTGCAGATTATCATGCGCTCCTACTATTCCGCGTAGGGTCTGACGAGGCAGCTTAGAACCCTCCAAAGAGACTTTATGTCCCTCGGAGCAATGTTAAAAGGATCAGGAGCACAGGTGGTGGTCTCCTCTCTCCTCCCAGTCAGAGGGAGGGGTCCAGGAAGGAGGAGACGAATTGAACAGGTGAATGCCTGGCTGCGTAGCTGGTGCCATACTCGAGGTTTTGGCTTCTGTGATCACGGGTGTACCTTTGAGAAGCCGGGTCTGTTGGGAGCTGATGGGATTCGCCTGACCAAGCGGGGCAAGAGGGTCTTTGCCAACAAGCTGGCCGGACTTACAAGGAGGGCTTTAAACTAGGCTCAGCGGGGGAAGGGGATGGAGTTCTGAGCAACAGAGAAGAGCCAGGGGCTGCTGATGCGTTAGGAACCAACAGGGGAACCCCTGAGAAATGCCGCAAAGGACTTGGGGCTTGATCCTCCAGAAAGGCGACACGGTCGGCAGCCCAACTGAAGTGCCTCTATACCACTGCGCGCAGCACAGGTAACAAACAGGAGGAGTTGGAAGCCCCTGTGCAGAAGGAGCAGAAGGGAGCTGGCAGCTCTTTCAGGACGTTTTTTCTTCGAGCACAAGAGCTCTCGATTCCCACGCGTAAGAAATGGGGAAAATAGAAATTCGTCTACCTAGACTTTAGTAAAGCCTTTGACACCGTTTCCCACAGCGTTCTCCTGGAGAAACTGGCTGCTCATGGCTTGGACGGGCGTACTCTTTGCTGGGTAAAGAACTGGCTGGAGGGCCGGGCCCAGAGAGTTGTGGTGAATGGAGTTAAATCCAGTTGGCGGCCGGTCACAAGTGGTGTTCCCCAGGGCTCAGTACCGGGGCCGGTTCTGTTTAATATCTTTCTCAACGACCTGGACGAGGGGATCGAGTGCACCCTCACTCAGTAAGTTTGCAGCCGACACCAAGTTGGGCGGGAGCGTCGATCTGCTTGAGGGTAGGATGGCTCTACAGAGGGATCTGGACAGGCTGGATCGATGGGCCGAGGCCGATGGTATGAGGTTCAACAAGGCCAAGTGCCGGGTCCTGCACTTGGGTCACAACAACCCCGTGCAACGCTACAGGCTTGGGGAAGAGTGGCTGGAAAGCTGCCCGGCAGAAAAGAGCCTGGGGGTATTGGTAGACAGCCGTCTGAATGTGAGCCAGCAGTGTGCCCAGGTGGCCAAGGCGGCCAACAGCATCCTGGCCTGTATCAGGAATAGCGTGGCGAGCAGGACTGGGGAAGCGACTGTCCCCCTGTACTCAGCACCGCTGAGGCCGCACCTCGAATACTGTGTTCAGTTTTGGGCCTCTCACTACAAGAAAGACACGGAGGTGCTGGAGCGTGTCCGGAGAAGGGCAACGGAGCTGGTGAGGAGTCTGGAGCACAAGGCTTATGAGGAGCGGCTGAGGGAACTGGGGTGGCTTAGCCTGGAGTAAAGGAGGCTGAGGGGAGACCTTATCGCTCTCTACAACTACCGGAAAGGAGGTTGTAGCGAGGCGGGGGTTGGTCTCTTCTCCCAAGTAACAGGCGATAGGACGAGAGGAAACAGCCTCGAGTTGCGCCAGGGGAGGTTTAGGACGGATATTAGGAAAAATTTCTTCGCGGAAAGGGTTATCGAACGTTGGACCAGGCTGCCCAGGGAAGTGGTTGAATCACCATCCCTGGAGGTATTTAAAAGACGGGTAGACGCGGCGCTTAGGGACGTGGTTTGGTGGCGGTTTTGGCAGCGTTAGGTTAATGGTTGGACTCGATGATCTTAAAGGTCCCTTCCGACCTAGACGATTCTATGAAATCAGGCAAGGAAGGCAGGAGCCCAGCATGGCTGAGTAAGGACCTTCTGGTCGAGCTGAAGCGCAAGGAGGAAATGCGTAGGCGGTGGAAGCAGAGACACGCATCCTGGGAAGAATATAGGGATGGGGTCGGGAAAGCTAAGGCACAGCTGGAGCTGAATTTGGCAAGGGATGTGAAGAAGAATCATAAGAAGGGCTTCTACAGGTGCGTTGGTCAGAAAAGGAAGACTAAAGAAAACGCACCCCACCCCCACCCCCCTCCGATAGGTAAGACAGGAGAGCTAGCGCCAACCGACATGGAGAAGGCCGAGGCACTCAAGGATTTTTCTCCTCCGTTGTCGCCGGCAATCACCGTTCCCGCATCTCTCAAGTCCCTGAACCTCAAGGCAGGGACTGGGGGAACAAAGTCCCTCCCATCGTAGGAAAGGATCCGGTTCGAGACCACCTGAGGAACCTGAACATACGCAAGTCCTGCACTGGGGAGGAACAACCCCATGCACCAGTAGATGCTGGAGGCCGACTGGCTGGAGAGCAGCTTTGCTGACGTGGGGGGCTCCTGGTGGACATCAAGTTGAACGTGAGCCGACAACGTGCCCTTGCCGCAAAGGCGGCTAAGGATATCCTTAGCCCGCTACAGAGGAAAGCAGGGTTTATACATGTTACAATACAGTTGTGTAGACCAATCAAATTGCTCACTATCCCCGGGGGTGCAGGGCACCAGAGACCACCCTTGGGCAGCTTTGGGGGCACTGCCTGTTTTTCTACGAGCCTCCTACCCAGCTTAGCGCAAATCCTATCTCGATCTGCGCCCCCCCCCCACACCCACACCCACACAGCCCTCGAGCCACCAGTGCTGAAGACACGCTTTGTATTGTATTTTCTCCCAGGAGGCGCGCAGCTTAGAAACGTCTGCAATCCAAGCGGGGCTTGCAGGGAACAATTGAGAGCAACTTCTGTCGGTTCTGGGGAGTGTTCTGAAAAGTTAAGGCCTGCCCTGCCCTGGCAAAAGCAGTCCTTTGACTGGAGGGAGCAGCACCAAAAAGCCACAAGCACGTTTGGGGTGGAGTTGACGCGGTAATAAATAACAGTCAATAGTACTTGTAGCTACAACAGCCTCTTCTGAGACCTCGTCGCCCGCCCACAGGGTCGCAGCACTACACGGCACGGATCCCTCCGCGGACTGGCCCAACGTCTTCTCCCTCCGCCCCCAGGTCGGATCCCTCCGCGCCCCGAGGGCACGCAAACTCCCTGAGCCCCGCTAAGCACCAGGTCGACGAGGGCGGACCCGCCGGGGGGCCGGGGACAAGCGAAAACGACAGACGAGACAGCCAATCGAGACGCGGGATCGGCCGGCGGCCATCTGGCGGCCCAATGGGCGCCGCGGAGGGCCTGGCCGAGTGGAGGAAGCGCGGGGGCGACAAGGGGCGTTGTCGTGGCCGACGAGCTTATTGGGGCGCGGGCCGCCCGGCCTGGTGCCGCCGCCACCCGCAGTGTTTTCGGGAAGATCATCGGCAAGGCGCTTCCCCGCCAACGTCGCCTACGAGGACGAGGAGGTAGCCGCGGCTTTGCTCTGAGCGCGGTTCCTCCTCCCTCCCCCCGTCCCCCCCTCCCCCCGCGCTCGCAGGCACCCTGAGCCGAGGACCCGTTGCGCGGTGCCCGGGAGCGCGGCAGGGCGGGTGGCGGCCTTGCTGCGGGCGGGCGGGCGGGCGGGCGGTGGAGGGACGGGGCCTCTCTGGGTTGTGGCGCTCTCTACTGCGCGATCCCTATAACATCGCGCTTCTTCGGTGCGGCCCCCCCGCCCCCGGCTGCCGCGGCGCGTACTGGGTTGCTGGTGCTGGCCGGCTCGCCTCGGTTCCCAGCCCCGCCGTGTCGCGTGCGCGCGTGCGTAGAGGAGGGCCTCTGACGGTAAGGCACTTGGTGGCAGCCGCAGACGTTTGCCGCGTGATATCCCTTTGGCACTGCAAGTCGTGCAAAGTTTGCTGCCGAGGGATGCGAGTGGTCCTACCTCGTGTAGGACGACAGTCTTGAAACCTTAGATTAAGCGCACGCAGTCAGTCTCCTCGGGGATTCCAGGCGTATGTATGTAAACGGTGAACGTCTGAGTGGTGACCGTAATGAGTTAGTTCTGCGTAGGAGAAAGGCAGGTCTTGATGTGCCTCCTAATAGCACTGTAGAGATTTCACAGCTCTGCTGTGCTAGGCTTTGGTTCTGCGCCCCCAAACTGGATTGTTACAGCTTTTCTTATTTTTCTTTACCAAAAAAGTAAATCCAGGAACTCGTCATCCTTAGGAAACGATCGACCCGAATTAAAACGTACTGGAGGTCGCTAGTCTGAAGTACTGGCCCGCCTCCTTGCCCCCATCACCTTGCATGCCGAATCCCACTTCTGGAGGGGGCTCTGTAAAGACGTTGTATTTTTTTGTACAGAAAGCATTAATATCGCGTAAGAAAAATCAACGTTTCGGCTTGCGTTTGGGGTATCCGGTAGCCTGCTTCTGTAGGAGTTCGGTGGGGCATATTGATTTGCTTAAGCTATTATTACCTTTCTCTGAAGCCAATGACGTTTTAACTGTTTACTCTTCCTCCAGCGCCTTGCGTTCCGTGATCTTTCACCCCAAGCTCCGACGCTTTTCCTAGCCATGCCTAAGGAGGCAATTATGAGGTTAAGCGAAGCAGAAGATCCTGGTGAATGTGTAAGTACTGTGGAAGCTTTCTGTACGCTAAACTGTACCTGTCGTTAGTTCCTAATTTAGTAGACTCTTTCCCATCCCCCCTTTTCCCCTTGATAGGGCACGGTAGGCTGGTTTGGGTTTTCTGGCGCTATAATCTTTTCTCTCTGGCTTGTAATGGAGCTGAGCTTTTTGACCGAAAGTAGCGATATAAAGCAATGCTCATCCCTGGGTACGTACTCCTGGTGCAAAATGCAGTGTTGTTTTGGAGCGCAGGGTGATGCCTACTGTCACGGTTTAGAGCAAGAGGAGGAGTAGTACTTCTTCTAATACGGAGAAGAGGGCTTGGGGTTTTTGGCAGGTCGGGGGTGAGGAAGGGCAAAGCTGGTCGAGAGGTGCTGGATGCTTCGCTTTTGGCTATAAAAGTCAAGTTCAGAGACTTTGTAAACCCACGCAAAAGGCAGCCTGAAGCTTATTTTCCACCCGAGTTGCGTATGTTGCCTGAAGAGATAACGGGGGGCTTTAACCCGGAGACAAACTTAGCTTCTGTGGCTGTTTTGTAGTCCGTTACTGTCTAGCTTGAAAACAATTGCGTAGCCCTTTTTCTTTCCCCCCCCCCTACAGTGTGCGTAATCGGTCTTTGTAGCTTTGCTTGGAAAATGCCGGTTGCAGGCGGACAGACAGTAATTTGAAGCGCAGTGGTTGAATTGCTAGGAGTTGGCTAACTGGTTTCTCTGGGTGCTTCTCTGCTCTCATTCCTCCCCTCCCTGCCCTCTCCCCTTTTTGTGTGTGGCTTTTTATTTTACTTATTTATGGTTTTGTACTTCCTTCTCCAGCTTCTTGGGCATTTAATGATTGTTGGCAAGCAGCGTGCTGCTCACCTGGGCCTGACCGATGGATTCCGGATGGTTGCGGATGAAGGGCCCGAGGGTGGGCAGCCTGTCTGTCACGTACATCTACGTATTCTGGGTGGCCGTCAGTTGGGCTGGCCGCCTGGCTGAGATTTTTGCACCGCAAGAGCTGCTGCACGTGTACAAATCGCCGCTGAATGGATTTCGTCTGTTGCCCGTCGATCTAGGCACTGTTGATGTCGAATGTTTTGTGCCGCGTGTCTGTGGAAGGTAATAAAAGCTGTGAGCAGCAGTTGCACAATAAAGATTTAGCATGGGGATCTCACCTCCGTCTTGTGCGTCTTACTGAGGGAAATAGTTCCGCAAGTTAAAACGGCGTCTCCCCGGAGTGTAAGTACGTGGACTGTGTCGGTCTGTTAACAGTGTTCTATAGATAGATAGTGATTTGGCCAGTCATTTGAAGCGTGACGCTGGGACGGCTTAGCAGTCTCCTGCGTCCTGTAGGAAGCAGACTCTTGGCTCTTTGGAAGCGGTACGCAAATGTACGTAAAGCCAGTGTAGGCGGCTGCTGCTGCAACACCTTTAGAAAATACTGTATGCGACGCTACAGGCATGCCATACAAGGGTGCTTTCGGCACAGTGCAATGCGTTGGAAGCATCCAACTCCTGTTGGAGCACTTCATCAAGGGCTGTGTGATAAGGCCCCGTTGATAATCCCTTTTCTGCCGAGGAGGGACGTGGTAGGAGAAAACAATTGGTCTGAATGGCAGCTGTGGTGCTTCCATAGCACGGTGGAATATCTCTCTTGGTCCATTTGGGTCAGCTGTCCTGGCTGTGTCCCCTGCCAGCCTCTTGCCCACCCCCAGCTTACTGGACTGTGGGGGTGGGGGTGGCTGGAGAGACAGCCTCCGTGCTGTGGGAGCACTGCTCGGCAGTAGCCAGAACACTGGTGTGTTATCAACACCCTTCCAGCTACAGCTACGAAGCACAGCACTATGAGGGCTGCTGTGGGGAAAGTTACCTTCCATCCCAGCCAGACCCAAACCAAAGCTACGTCGCAGGGAGACAGCAAACTTCATCTTTCTTTAACAGCTATTAAAAAAGGGAGACGGGCATGGGAAAGCAGGGCCATCCTTCGTTGCCCTTGAACGCTGCGTCCGACCTTTTGTGGGAAAGCCTCCGTCCTCTTCTTTGTAGCCGCCCTTTAAGTACTGGCAGACTGCGATGAGGTTCCCTCCCCCGCGAGCCTTCTCTTCTGCAAGGGAGAAGAGACCCGACTCCTTCAGCCTTTCCTCCTAGGGCAGGTTCTCCAGCCCTTTGGTCATCTTTGCGGCCCTCCTTGGGACCTTCCCCAGTCGGTCTGCGTCTCTTTTTTTGAATTGTGGGGACCAGAACTGGACACGGCGCTCCAGGTGTGGCCTGCGGGGGTAGCCTGTGTGAGAAGAGGCCAGGGTCTGCCCTGTGCTGGACGCAGCTGGTGCCAGCCAGCTAGGCACTGGACTTGCCGCAGGCCAAAGCTGAGCGGCTCAGCGAAGCCGGGGGCGCCCCTGTGAAAACCTATTGGAGAAAGGGCAAAGCGCTGTCCGGGGCAGGTATTTCCCTGCTGCCTGTGGGTCCGGCCGGTGGATGTTTCCTGAAGGAACTTTTTCATCCTATTTTCTCCCCCTGTCCTGTTGAGGAGGGGCAGTGAGAGAGCGGCTGGGCGGGCCCCTGACAGCCGGCCGAGGTCAATCCATCACAAAGCCTAAAGGGCAGATTCCTCCATGTAGAAGTGTTGAAGGGGGTTGGTGCTTTAAGGAACGATAGTGACTGGGGTTTTGGAGACAGGAAAGTCGGGAAATCGCTGGGGATCCAGTTGCTTCGAGGGGGGGAAATTCCAAGAGAAAAAGCCTTCTTTCTGAGCAATAAGAGGCTCTTGTGAGCAGAGGGCTCTAGTCTCCCTTTGTTCTCGCTTGGTAATGAAAGAGACAAGGCACCGGAACTCCTGCGTGCGAAGGGATGAAAATGTGCGGAGCCTGTTGGATGCTCTTTGTGTGCGCGTGTTGGAAACCCAGGAACAGCTATAAGGAGGTGGGTGTGAGCTTGGTTAACTTGGCCAAGCCAACCACGCAAAGCTGACCCAACCTCCCGCCCGCATCAGAACCAGTGCCACCAGAAAAGCACGTAAGGTGTTAGCAATTGGAGATCCCCTACTGAGAGGCACCGACGCACCCGTTTGCCGTCCAGGCGATTTCTCTCGAGAAGTCTGCTGCCTACCAGGGGCTCGCATCCGTGGCGTCGCCGAGGGGCTGCCGAGCCTGGTGATCCCTGCAGATTATCATGCGCTCCTACTATTCCGCGTAGGGTCTGACGAGGCAGCTTAGAACCCTCCAAAGAGACTTTATGTCCCTCGGAGCAATGTTAAAAGGATCAGGAGCACAGGTGGTGGTCTCCTCTCTCCTCCCAGTCAGAGGGAGGGGTCCAGGAAGGAGGAGACGAATTGAACAGGTGAATGCCTGGCTGCGTAGCTGGTGCCATACTCGAGGTTTTGGCTTCTGTGATCACGGGTGTACCTTTGAGAAGCCGGGTCTGTTGGGAGCTGATGGGATTCGCCTGACCAAGCGGGGCAAGAGGGTCTTTGCCAACAAGCTGGCCGGACTTACAAGGAGGGCTTTAAACTAGGCTCAGCGGGGGAAGGGGATGGAGTTCTGAGCAACAGAGAAGAGCCAGGGGCTGCTGATGCGTTAGGAACCAACAGGGGAACCCCTGAGAAATGCCGCAAAGGACTTGGGGCTTGATCCTCCAGAAAGGCGACACGGTCGGCAGCCCAACTGAAGTGCCTCTATACCACTGCGCGCAGCACAGGTAACAAACAGGAGGAGTTGGAAGCCCCTGTGCAGAAGGAGCAGAAGGGAGCTGGCAGCTCTTTCAGGACGTTTTTTCTTCGAGCACAAGAGCTCTCGATTCCCACGCGTAAGAAATGGGGAAAATAGAAATTCGTCTACCTAGACTTTAGTAAAGCCTTTGACACCGTTTCCCACAGCGTTCTCCTGGAGAAACTGGCTGCTCATGGCTTGGACGGGCGTACTCTTTGCTGGGTAAAGAACTGGCTGGAGGGCCGGGCCCAGAGAGTTGTGGTGAATGGAGTTAAATCCAGTTGGCGGCCGGTCACAAGTGGTGTTCCCCAGGGCTCAGTACCGGGGCCGGTTCTGTTTAATATCTTTCTCAACGACCTGGACGAGGGGATCGAGTGCACCCTCACTCAGTAAGTTTGCAGCCGACACCAAGTTGGGCGGGAGCGTCGATCTGCTTGAGGGTAGGATGGCTCTACAGAGGGATCTGGACAGGCTGGATCGATGGGCCGAGGCCGATGGTATGAGGTTCAACAAGGCCAAGTGCCGGGTCCTGCACTTGGGTCACAACAACCCCGTGCAACGCTACAGGCTTGGGGAAGAGTGGCTGGAAAGCTGCCCGGCAGAAAAGAGCCTGGGGGTATTGGTAGACAGCCGTCTGAATGTGAGCCAGCAGTGTGCCCAGGTGGCCAAGGCGGCCAACAGCATCCTGGCCTGTATCAGGAATAGCGTGGCGAGCAGGACTGGGGAAGCGACTGTCCCCCTGTACTCAGCACCGCTGAGGCCGCACCTCGAATACTGTGTTCAGTTTTGGGCCTCTCACTACAAGAAAGACACGGAGGTGCTGGAGCGTGTCCGGAGAAGGGCAACGGAGCTGGTGAGGGGTCTGGAGCACAAGGCTTATGAGGAGCGGCTGAGGGAACTGGGGTGGCTTAGCCTGGAGTAAAGGAGGCTGAGGGGAGACCTTATCGCTCTCTACAACTACCGGAAAGGAGGTTGTAGCGAGGCGGGGGTTGGTCTCTTCTCCCAAGTAACAGGCGATAGGACGAGAGGAAACGGCCTCGAGTTGCGCCAGGGGAGGTTTAGGACGGATATTAGGAAAAATTTCTTCGCGGAAAGGGTTATCGAACGTTGGACCAGGCTGCCCAGGGAAGTGGTTGAATCACCATCCCTGGAGGTATTTAAAAGACGGGTAGACGCGGCGCTTAGGGACGTGGTTTGGTGGCGGTTTTGGCAGCGTTAGGTTAATGGTTGGACTCGATGATCTTAAAGGTCCCTTCCGACCTAGACGATTCTATGAAATCAGGCAAGGAAGGCAGGAGCCCAGCATGGCTGAGTAAGGACCTTCTGGTCGAGCTGAAGCGCAAGGAGGAAATGCGTAGGCGGTGGAAGCAGAGACACGCATCCTGGGAAGAATATAGGGATGGGGTCGGGAAAGCTAAGGCACAGCTGGAGCTGAATTTGGCAAGGGATGTGAAGAAGAATCATAAGAAGGGCTTCTACAGGTGCGTTGGTCAGAAAAGGAAGACTAAAGAAAACGCACCCCACCCCCACCCCCCTCCGATAGGTAAGACAGGAGAGCTAGCGCCAACCGACATGGAGAAGGCCGAGGCACTCAAGGATTTTTCTCCTCCGTTGTCGCCGGCAATCACCTTTCCCGCATCTCTCAAGTCCCTGAACCTCAAGGCAGGGACTGGGGGAACAAAGTCCCTCCCATCGTAGGAAAGGATCCGGTTCGAGACCACCTGAGGAACCTGAACATACGCAAGTCCTGCACTGGGGAGGAACAACCCCATGCACCAGTAGATGCTGGAGGCCGACTGGCTGGAGAGCAGCTTTGCTGACGTGGGGGGCTCCTGGTGGACATCAAGTTGAACGTGAGCCGACAACGTGCCCTTGCCGCAAAGGCGGCTAAGGATATCCTTAGCCCGCTACAGAGGAAAGCAGGGTTTATACATGTTACAATACAGTTGTGTAGACCAATCAAATTGCTCACTATCCCCGGGGGTGCAGGGCACCAGAGACCACCCTTGGGCAGCTTTGGGGGCACTGCCTGTTTTTCTACGAGCCTCCTACCCAGCTTAGCGCAAATCCTATCTCGATCTGCGCCCCCCCCCCACACCCACACCCACACAGCCCTCGAGCCACCAGTGCTGAAGACACGCTTTGTATTGTATTTTCTCCCAGGAGGCGCGCAGCTTAGAAACGTCTGCAATCCAAGCGGGGCTTGCAGGGAACAATTGAGAGCAACTTCTGTCGGTTCTGGGGAGTGTTCTGAAAAGTTAAGGCCTGCCCTGCCCTGGCAAAAGCAGTCCTTTGACTGGAGGGAGCAGCACCAAAAAGCCACAAGCACGTTTGGGGTGGAGTTGACGCGGTAATAAATAACAGTCAATAGTACTTGTAGCTACAACAGCCTCTTCTGAGACCTCGTCGCCCGCCCACAGGGTCGCAGCACTACACGGCACGGATCCCTCCGCGGACTGGCCCAACGTCTTCTCCCTCCGCCCCCAGGTCGGATCCCTCCGCGCCCCGAGGGCACGCAAACTCCCTGAGCCCCGCTAAGCACCAGGTCGACGAGGGCGGACCCGCCGGGGGGCCGGGGACAAGCGAAAACGACAGACGAGACAGCCAATCGAGACGCGGGATCGGCCGGCGGCCATCTGGCGGCCCAATGGGCGCCGCGGAGGGCCTGGCCGAGTGGAGGAAGCGCGGGGGCGACAAGGGGCGTTGTCGTGGCCGACGAGCTTATTGGGGCGCGGGCCGCCCGGCCTGGTGCCGCCGCCACCCGCAGTGTTTTCGGGAAGATCATCGGCAAGGCGCTTCCCCGCCAACGTCGCCTACGAGGACGAGGAGGTAGCCGCGGCTTTGCTCTGAGCGCGGTTCCTCCTCCCTCCCCCCGTCCCCCCCTCCCCCCGCGCTCGCAGGCACCCTGAGCCGAGGACCCGTTGCGCGGTGCCCGGGAGCGCGGCAGGGCGGGTGGCGGCCTTGCTGCGGGCGGGCGGGCGGGCGGTGGAGGGACGGGGCCTCTCTGGGTTGTGGCGCTCTCTACTGCGCGATCCCTATAACATCGCGCTTCTTCGGTGCGGCCCCCCCGCCCCCGGCTGCCGCGGCGCGTACTGGGTTGCTGGTGCTGGCCGGCTCGCCTCGGTTCCCAGCCCCGCCGTGTCGCGTGCGCGCGTGCGTAGAGGAGGGCCTCTGACGGTAAGGCACTTGGTGGCAGCCGCAGACGTTTGCCGCGTGATATCCCTTTGGCACTGCAAGTCGTGCAAAGTTTGCTGCCGAGGGATGCGAGTGGTCCTACCTCGTGTAGGACGACAGTCTTGAAACCTTAGATTAAGCGCACGCAGTCGGTCTCCTCGGGGATTCCAGGCGTATGTATGTAAACGGTGAACGTCTGAGTGGTGACCGTAATGAGTTAGTTCTGCGTAGGAGAAAGGCAGGTCTTGATGTGCCTCCTAATAGCACTGTAGAGATTTCACAGCTCTGCTGTGCTAGGCTTTGGTTCTGCGCCCCCAAACTGGATTGTTACAGCTTTTCTTATTTTTCTTTACCAAAAAAGTAAATCCAGGAACTCGTCATCCTTAGGAAACGATCGACCCGAATTAAAACGTACTGGAGGTCGCTAGTCTGAAGTACTGGCCCGCCTCCTTGCCCCCATCACCTTGCATGCCGAATCCCACTTCTGGAGGGGGCTCTGTAAAGACGTTGTATTTTTTTGTACAGAAAGCATTAATATCGCGTAAGAAAAATCAACGTTTCGGCTTGCGTTTGGGGTATCCGGTAGTCTGCTTCTGTAGGAGTTCGGTGGGGCATATTGATTTGCTTAAGCTATTATTACCTTTCTCTGAAGCCAATGACGTTTTAACTGTTTACTCTTCCTCCAGCGCCTTGCGTTCCGTGATCTTTCACCCCAAGCTCCGACGCTTTTCCTAGCCATGCCTAAGGAGGCAATTATGAGGTTAAGCGAAGCAGAAGATCCTGGTGAATGTGTAAGTACTGTGGAAGCTTTCTGTACGCTAAACTGTACCTGTCGTTAGTTCCTAATTTAGTAGACTCTTTCCCATCCCCCCTTTTCCCCTTGATAGGGCACGGTAGGCTGGTTTGGGTTTTCTGGCGCTATAATCTTTTCTCTCTGGCTTGTAATGGAGCTGAGCTTTTTGACCGAAAGTAGCGATATAAAGCAATGCTCATCCCTGGGTACGTACTCCTGGTGCAAAATGCAGTGTTGTTTTGGAGCGCAGGGTGATGCCTACTGTCACGGTTTAGAGCAAGAGGAGGAGTAGTACTTCTTCTAATACGGAGAAGAGGGCTTGGGGTTTTTGGCAGGTCGGGGGTGAGGAAGGGCAAAGCTGGTCGAGAGGTGCTGGATGCTTCGCTTTTGGCTATAAAAGTCAAGTTCAGAGACTTTGTAAACCCACGCAAAAGGCAGCCTGAAGCTTATTTTCCACCCGAGTTGCGTATGTTGCCTGAAGAGATAACGGGGGGCTTTAACCCGGAGACAAACTTAGCTTCTGTGGCTGTTTTGTAGTCCGTTACTGTCTAGCTTGAAAACAATTGCGTAGCCCTTTTTCTTTCCCCCCCCCCTACAGTGTGCGTAATCGGTCTTTGTAGCTTTGCTTGGAAAATGCCGGTTGCAGGCGGACAGACAGTAATTTGAAGCGCAGTGGTTGAATTGCTAGGAGTTGGCTAACTGGTTTCTCTGGGTGCTTCTCTGCTCTCATTCCTCCCCTCCCTGCCCTCTCCCCTTTTTGTGTGCGGCTTTTTATTTTACTTATTTATGGTTTTGTACTTCCTTCTCCAGCTTCTTGGGCATTTAATGATTGTTGGCAAGCAGCGTGCTGCTCACCTGGGCCTGACCGATGGATTCCGGATGGTTGCGGATGAAGGGCCCGAGGGTGGGCAGCCTGTCTGTCACGTACATCTACGTATTCTGGGTGGCCGTCAGTTGGGCTGGCCGCCTGGCTGAGACTTTTGCACCGCAAGAGCTGCTGCACGTGTACAAATCGCCGCTGAATGGATTTCGTCTGTTGCCCGTCGATCTAGGCACTGTTGATGTCGAATGTTTTGTGCCGCGTGTCTGTGGAAGGTAATAAAAGCTGTGAGCAGCAGTTGCACAATAAAGATTTAGCATGGGGATCTCACCTCCGTCTTGTGCGTCTTACTGAGGGAAATAGTTCCGCAAGTTAAAACGGCGTCTCCCCGGAGTGTAAGTACGTGGACTGTGTCGGTCTGTTAACAGTGTTCTATAGATAGATAGTGATTTGGCCAGTCATTTGAAGCGTGACGCTGGGACGGCTTAGCAGTCTCCTGCGTCCTGTAGGAAGCAGACTCTTGGCTCTTTGGAAGCGGTACGCAAATGTACGTAAAGCCAGTGTAGGCGGCTGCTGCTGCAACACCTTTAGAAAATACTGTATGCGACGCTACAGGCATGCCATACAAGGGTGCTTTCGGCACAGTGCAATGCGTTGGAAGCATCCAACTCCTGTTGGAGCACTTCATCAAGGGCTGTGTGATAAGGCCCCGTTGATAATCCCTTTTCTGCCGAGGAGGGACGTGGTAGGAGAAAACAATTGGTCTGAATGGCAGCTGTGGTGCTTCCATAGCACGGTGGAATATCTCTCTTGGTCCATTTGGGTCAGCTGTCCTGGCTGTGTCCCCTGCCAGCCTCTTGCCCACCCCCAGCTTACTGGACTGTGGGGGTGGGGGTGGCTGGAGAGACAGCCTCCGTGCTGTGGGAGCACTGCTCGGCAGTAGCCAGAACACTGGTGTGTTATCAACACCCTTCCAGCTACAGCTACGAAGCACAGCACTATGAGGGCTGCTGTGGGGAAAGTTACCTTCCATCCCAGCCAGACCCAAACCAAAGCTACGTCGCAGGGAGACAGCAAACTTCATCTTTCTTTAACAGCTATTAAAAAAGGGAGACGGGCATGGGAAAGCAGGGCCATCCTTCGTTGCCCTTGAACGCTGCGTCCGACCTTTTGTGGGAAAGCCTCCGTCCTCTTCTTTGTAGCCGCCCTTTAAGTACTGGCAGACTGTGATGAGGTTCCCTCCCCCGCGAGCCTTCTCTTCTGCAAGGGAGAAGAGACCCGACTCCTTCAGCCTTTCCTCCTAGGGCAGGTTCTCCAGCCCTTTGGTCATCTTTGCGGCCCTCCTTGGGACCTTCCCCAGTCGGTCTGCGTCTCTTTTTTGAATTGTGGGGACCAGAACTGGACACGGCGCTCCAGGTGTGGCCTGCGGGGGTAGCCTGTGTGAGAAGAGGCCAGGGTCTGCCCTGTGCTGGACGCAGCTGGTGCCAGCCAGCTAGGCACTGGACTTGCCGCAGGCCAAAGCTGAGCGGCTCAGCGAAGCCGGGGGCGCCCCTGTGAAAACCTATTGAAGAAAGGGCAAAGCGCTGTCCGGGGCAGGTATTTCCCTGCTGCCTGTGGGTCCGGCCGGTGGATGTTTCCTGAAGGAACTTTTTCATCCTATTTTCTCCCCCTGTCCTGTTGAGGAGGGGCAGTGAGAGAGCGGCTGGGCGGGCCCCTGACAGCCGGCCAAGGTCAATCCATCACAAAGCCTAAAGGGCAGATTCCTCCATGTAGAAGTGTTGAAGGGGGTTGGTGCTTTAAGGAACGATAGTGACTGGGGTTTTGGAGACAGGAAAGTCGGGAAATCGCTGGGGATCCAGTTGCTTCGAGGGGGGGAAATTCCAAGAGAAAAAGCCTTCTTTCTGAGCAATAAGAGGCTCTTGTGAGCAGAGGGCTCTAGTCTCCCTTTGTTCTCGCTTGGTAATGAAAGAGACAAGGCACCGGAACTCCTGCGTGCGAAGGGATGAAAATGTGCGGAGCCTGTTGGATGCTCTTTGTGTGCGTGTGTTGGAAACCCAGGAACAGCTATAAGGAGGTGGGTGTGAGCTTGGTTAACTTGGCCAAGCCAACCACGCAAAGCTGACCCAACCTCCCGCCCGCATCAGAACCAGTGCCACCAGAAAAGCACGTAAGGTGTTAGCAATTGGAGATCCCCTACTGAGAGGCACCGACGCACCCGTTTGCCGTCCAGGCGATTTCTCTCGAGAAGTCTGCTGCCTACCAGGGGCTCGCATCCGTGGCGTCGCCGAGAGGCTGCCGAGCCTGGTGATCCCTGCAGATTATCATGCGCTCCTACTATTCCGCGTAGGGTCTGACGAGGCAGCTTAGAACCCTCCAAAGAGACTTTATGTCCCTCGGAGCAATGTTAAAAGGATCAGGAGCACAGGTGGTGGTCTCCTCTCTCCTCCCAGTCAGAGGGAGGGGTCCAGGAAGGAGGAGACGAATTGAACAGGTGAATGCCTGGCTGCGTAGCTGGTGCCATACTCGAGGTTTTGGCTTCTGTGATCACGGGTGTACCTTTGAGAAGCCGGGTCTGTTGGGAGCTGATGGGATTCGCCTGACCAAGCGGGGCAAGAGGGTCTTTGCCAACAAGCTGGCCGGACTTACAAGGAGGGCTTTAAACTAGGCTCAGCGGGGGAAGGGGATGGAGTTCTGAGCAACAGAGAAGAGCCAGGGGCTGCTGATGCGTTAGGAACCAACAGGGGAACCCCTGAGAAATGCCGCAAAGGACTTGGGGCTTGATCCTCCAGAAAGGCGACACGGTCGGCAGCCCAACTGAAGTGCCTCTATACCACTGCGCGCAGCACAGGTAACAAACAGGAGGAGTTGGAAGCCCCTGTGCAGAAGGAGCAGAAGGGAGCTGGCAGCTCTTTCAGGACGTTTTTTCTTCGAGCACAAGAGCTCTCGATTCCCACGCGTAAGAAATGGGGAAAATAGAAATTCGTCTACCTAGACTTTAGTAAAGCCTTTGACACCGTTTCCCACAGCGTTCTCCTGGAGAAACTGGCTGCTCATGGCTTGGACGGGCGTACTCTTTGCTGGGTAAAGAACTGGCTGGAGGGCCGGGCCCAGGGAGTTGTGGTGAATGGAGTTAAATCCAGTTGGCGGCCGGTCACAAGTGGTGTTCCCCAGGGCTCAGTACCGGGGCCGGTTCTGTTTAATATCTTTCTCAACGACCTGGACGAGGGGATCGAGTGCACCCTCACTCAGTAAGTTTGCAGCCGACACCAAGTTGGGCGGGAGCGTCGATCTGCTTGAGGGTAGGATGGCTCTACAGAGGGATCTGGACAGGCTGGATCGATGGGCCGAGGCCGATGGTATGAGGTTCAACAAGGCCAAGTGCCGGGTCCTGCACTTGGGTCACAACAACCCCGTGCAACGCTACAGGCTTGGGGAAGAGTGGCTGGAAAGCTGCCCGGCAGAAAAGAGCCTGGGGGTATTGGTAGACAGCCGTCTGAATGTGAGCCAGCAGTGTGCCCAGGTGGCCAAGGCGGCCAACAGCATCCTGGCCTGTATCAGGAATAGCGTGGCGAGCAGGACTGGGGAGGCGACTGTCCCCCTGTACTCAGCACCGCTGAGGCCGCACCTCGAATACTGTGTTCAGTTTTGGGCCTCTCACTACAAGAAAGACACGGAGGTGCTGGAGCGTGTCCGGAGAAGGGCAACGGAGCTGGTGAGGGGTCTGGAGCACAAGGCTTATGAGGAGCGGCTGAGGGAACTGGGGTGGCTTAGCCTGGAGTAAAGGAGGCTGAGGGGAGACCTTATCGCTCTCTACAACTACCGGAAAGGAGGTTGTAGCGAGGCGGGGGTTGGTCTCTTCTCCCAAGTAACAGGCGATAGGACGAGAGGAAACGGCCTCGAGTTGCGCCAGGGGAGGTTTAGGACGGATATTAGGAAAAATTTCTTCGCGGAAAGGGTTATCGAACGTTGGACCAGGCTGCCCAGGGAAGTGGTTGAATCACCATCCCTGGAGGTATTTAAAAGACGGGTAGACGCGGCGCTTAGGGACGTGGTTTGGTGGCGGTTTTGGCAGCGTTAGGTTAATGGTTGGACTCGATGATCTTAAAGGTCCCTTCCGACCTAGACGATTCTATGAAATCAGGCAAGGAAGGCAGGAGCCCAGCATGGCTGAGTAAGGACCTTCTGGTCGAGCTGAAGCGCAAGGAGGAAATGCGTAGGCGGTGGAAGCAGAGACACGCATCCTGGGAAGAATATAGGGATGGGGTCGGGAAAGCTAAGGCACAGCTGGAGCTGAATTTGGCAAGGGATGTGAAGAAGAATCATAAGAAGGGCTTCTACAGGTGCGTTGGTCAGAAAAGGAAGACTAAAGAAAACGCACCCCACCCCCACCCCCCTCCGATAGGTAAGACAGGAGAGCTAGCGCCAACCGACATGGAGAAGGCCGAGGCACTCAAGGATTTTTCTCCTCCGTTGTCGCCGGCAATCACCGTTCCCGCATCTCTCAAGTCCCTGAACCTCAAGGCAGGGACTGGGGGAACAAAGTCCCTCCCATCGTAGGAAAGGATCCGGTTCGAGACCACCTGAGGAACCTGAACATACGCAAGTCCTGCACTGGGGAGGAACAACCCCATGCACCAGTAGATGCTGGAGGCCGACTGGCTGGAGAGCAGCTTTGCTGACGTGGGGGGCTCCTGGTGGACATCAAGTTGAACGTGAGCCGACAACGTGCCCTTGCCGCAAAGGCGGCTAAGGATATCCTTAGCCCGCTACAGAGGAAAGCAGGGTTTATACATGTTACAATACAGTTGTGTAGACCAATCAAATTGCTCACTATCCCCGGGGGTGCAGGGCACCAGAGACCACCCTTGGGCAGCTTTGGGGGCACTGCCTGTTTTTCTACGAGCCTCCTACCCAGCTTAGCGCAAATCCTATCTCGATCTGCGCCCCCCCCACACACCCACACACACACAGCCCTCGAGCCACCAGTGCTGAAGACACGCTTTGTATTGTATTTTCTCCCAGGAGGCGCGCAGCTTAGAAACGTCTGCAATCCAAGCGGGGCTTGCAGGGAACAATTGAGAGCAACTTCTGTCGGTTCTGGGGAGTGTTCTGAAAAGTTAAGGCCTGCCCTGCCCTGGCAAAAGCAGTCCTTTGACTGGAGGGAGCAGCACCAAAAAGCCACAAGCACGTTTGGGGTGGAGTTGACGCGGTAATAAATAACAGTCAATAGTACTTGTAGCTACAACAGCCTCTTCTGAGACCTCGTCGCCCGCCCACAGGGTCGCAGCACTACACGGCACGGATCCCTCCGCGGACTGGCCCAACGTCTTCTCCCTCCGCCCCCAGGTCGGATCCCTCCGCGCCCCGAGGGCACGCAAACTCCCTGAGCCCCGCTAAGCACCAGGTCGACGAGGGCGGACCCGCCGGGGGGCCGGGGACAAGCGAAAACGACAGACGAGACAGCCAATCGAGACGCGGGATCGGCCGGCGGCCATCTGGCGGCCCAATGGGCGCCGCGGAGGGCCTGGCCGAGTGGAGGAAGCGCGGGGGCGACAAGGGGCGTTGTCGTGGCCGACGAGCTTATTGGGGCGCGGGCCGCCCGGCCTGGTGCCGCCGCCACCCGCAGTGTTTTCGGGAAGATCATCGGCAAGGCGCTTCCCCGCCAACGTCGCCTACGAGGACGAGGAGGTAGCCGCGGCTTTGCTCTGAGCGCGGTTCCTCCTCCCTCCCCCCGTCCCCCCCTCCCCCCGCGCTCGCAGGCACCCTGAGCCGAGGACCCGTTGCGCGGTGCCCGGGAGCGCGGCAGGGCGGGTGGCGGCCTTGCTGCGGGCGGGCGGTGGAGGGACGGGGCCTCTCTGGGTTGTGGCGCTCTCTACTGCGCGATCCCTATAACATCGCGCTTCTTCGGTGCGGCCCCCCCGCCCCCGGCTGCCGCGGCGCGTACTGGGTTGCTGGTGCTGGCCGGCTCGCCTCGGTTCCCAGCCCCGCCGTGTCGCGTGCGCGCGTGCGTAGAGGAGGGCCTCTGACGGTAAGGCACTTGGTGGCAGCCGCAGACGTTTGCCGCGTGATATCCCTTTGGCACTGCAAGTCGTGCAAAGTTTGCTGCCGAGGGATGCGAGTGGTCCTACCTCGTGTAGGACGACAGTCTTGAAACCTTAGATTAAGCGCACGCAGTCAGTCTCCTCGGGGATTCCAGGCGTATGTATGTAAACGGTGAACGTCTGAGTGGTGACCGTAATGAGTTAGTTCTGCATAGGAGAAAGGCAGGTCTTGATGTGCCTCCTAATAGCACTGTAGAGATTTCACAGCTCTGCTGTGCTAGGCTTTGGTTCTGCGCCCCCAAACTGGATTGTTACAGCTTTTCTTATTTTTCTTTACCAAAAAAGTAAATCCAGGAACTCGTCATCCTTAGGAAACGATCGACCCGAATTAAAACGTACTGGAGGTCGCTAGTCTGAAGTACTGGCCCGCCTCCTTGCCCCCATCACCTTGCATGCCGAATCCCACTTCTGGAGGGGGCTCTGTAAAGACGTTGTATTTTTTTGTACAGAAAGCATTAATATCGCGTAAGAAAAATCAACGTTTCGGCTTGCGTTTGGGGTATCCGGTAGCCTGCTTCTGTAGGAGTTCGGTGGGGCATATTGATTTGCTTAAGCTATTATTACCTTTCTCTGAAGCCAATGACGTTTTAACTGTTTACTCTTCCTCCAGCGCCTTGCGTTCCGTGATCTTTCACCCCAAGCTCCGACGCTTTTCCTAGCCATGCCTAAGGAGGCAATTATGAGGTTAAGCGAAGCAGAAGATCCTGGTGAATGTGTAAGTACTGTGGAAGCTTTCTGTACGCTAAACTGTACCTGTCGTTAGTTCCTAATTTAGTAGACTCTTTCCCATCCCCCCTTTTCCCCTTGATAGGGCACGGTAGGCTGGTTTGGGTTTTCTGGCGCTATAATCTTTTCTCTCTGGCTTGTAATGGAGCTGAGCTTTTTGACCGAAAGTAGCGATATAAAGCAATGCTCATCCCTGGGTACGTACTCCTGGTGCAAAATGCAGTGTTGTTTTGGAGCGCAGGGTGATGCCTACTGTCACGGTTTAGAGCAAGAGGAGGAGTAGTACTTCTTCTAATACGGAGAAGAGGGCTTGGGGTTTTTGGCAGGTCGGGAGTGAGGAAGGGCAAAGCTGGTCGAGAGGTGCTGGATGCTTCGCTTTTGGCTATAAAAGTCAAGTTCAGAGACTTTGTAAACCCACGCAAAAGGCAGCCTGAAGCTTATTTTCCACCCGAGTTGCGTATGTTGCCTGAAGAGATAACGGGGGGCTTTAACCCGGAGACAAACTTAGCTTCTGTGGCTGTTTTGTAGTCCGTTACTGTCTAGCTTGAAAACAATTGCGTAGCCCTTTTTCTTTCCCCCCCCCCTACAGTGTGCGTAATCGGTCTTTGTAGCTTTGCTTGGAAAATGCCGGTTGCAGGCGGACAGACAGTAATTTGAAGCGCAGTGGTTGAATTGCTAGGAGTTGGCTAACTGGTTTCTCTGGGTGCTTCTCTGCTCTCATTCCTCCCCTCCCTGCCCTCTCCCCTTTTTGTGTGTGGCTTTTTATTTTACTTATTTATGGTTTTGTACTTCCTTCTCCAGCTTCTTGGGCATTTAATGATTGTTGGCAAGCAGCGTGCTGCTCACCTGGGCCTGACCGATGGATTCCGGATGGTTGCGGATGAAGGGCCCGAGGGTGGGCAGCCTGTCTGTCACGTACATCTACGTATTCTGGGTGGCCGTCAGTTGGGCTGGCCGCCTGGCTGAGACTTTTGCACCGCAAGAGCTGCTGCACGTGTACAAATCGCCGCTGAATGGATTTCGTCTGTTGCCCGTCGATCTAGGCACTGTTGATGTCGAATGTTTTGTGCCGCGTGTCTGTGGAAGGTAATAAAAGCTGTGAGCAGCAGTTGCACAATAAAGATTTAGCATGGGGATCTCACCTCCGTCTTGTGCGTCTTACTGAGGGAAATAGTTCCGCAAGTTAAAACGGCGTCTCCCCGGAGTGTAAGTACGTGGACTGTGTCGGTCTGTTAACAGTGTTCTATAGATAGATAGTGATTTGGCCAGTCATTTGAAGCGTGACGCTGGGACGGCTTAGCAGTCTCCTGCGTCCTGTAGGAAGCAGACTCTTGGCTCTTTGGAAGCGGTACGCAAATGTACGTAAAGCCAGTGTAGGCGGCTGCTGCTGCAACACCTTTAGAAAATACTGTATGCGACGCTACAGGCATGCCATACAAGGGTGCTTTCGGCACAGTGCAATGCGTTGGAAGCATCCAACTCCTGTTGGAGCACTTCATCAAGGGCTGTGTGATAAGGCCCCGTTGATAATCCCTTTTCTGCCGAGGAGGGACGTGGTAGGAGAAAACAATTGGTCTGAATGGCAGCTGTGGTGCTTCCATAGCACGGTGGAATATCTCTCTTGGTCCATTTGGGTCAGCTGTCCTGGCTGTGTCCCCTGCCAGCCTCTTGCCCACCCCCAGCTTACTGGACTGTGGGGGTGGGGGTGGCTGGAGAGACAGCCTCCGTGCTGTGGGAGCACTGCTCGGCAGTAGCCAGAACACTGGTGTGTTATCAACACCCTTCCAGCTACAGCTACGAAGCACAGCACTATGAGGGCTGCTGTGGGGAAAGTTACCTTCCATCCCAGCCAGACCCAAACCAAAGCTACGTCGCAGGGAGACAGCAAACTTCATCTTTCTTTAACAGCTATTAAAAAAGGGAGACGGGCATGGGAAAGCAGGGCCATCCTTCGTTGCCCTTGAACGCTGCGTCCGACCTTTTGTGGGAAAGCCTCCGTCCTCTTCTTTGTAGCCGCCCTTTAAGTACTGGCAGACTGCGATGAGGTTCCCTCCCCCGCGAGCCTTCTCTTCTGCAAGGGAGAAGAGACCCGACTCCTTCAGCCTTTCCTCCTAGGGCAGGTTCTCCAGCCCTTTGGTCATCTTTGCGGCCCTCCTTGGGACCTTCCCCAGTCGGTCTGCGTCTCTTTTTTTGAATTGTGGGGACCAGAACTGGACACGGCGCTCCAGGTGTGGCCTGCGGGGGTAGCCTGTGTGAGAAGAGGCCAGGGTCTGCCCTGTGCTGGACGCAGCTGGTGCCAGCCAGCTAGGCACTGGACTTGCCGCAGGCCAAAGCTGAGCGGCTCAGCGAAGCCGGGGGCGCCCCTGTGAAAACCTATTGGAGAAAGGGCAAAGCGCTGTCCGGGGCAGGTATTTCCCTGCTGCCTGTGGGTCCGGCCGGTGGATGTTTCCTGAAGGAACTTTTTCATCCTATTTTCTCCCCCTGTCCTGTTGAGGAGGGGCAGTGAGAGAGCGGCTGGGCGGGCCCCTGACAGCCGGCCGAGGTCAATCCATCACAAAGCCTAAAGGGCAGATTCCTCCATGTAGAAGTGTTGAAGGGGGTTGGTGCTTTAAGGAACGATAGTGACTGGGGTTTTGGAGACAGGAAAGTCGGGAAATCGCTGGGGATCCAGTTGCTTCGAGGGGGGGAAATTCCAAGAGAAAAAGCCTTCTTTCTGAGCAATAAGAGGCTCTTGTGAGCAGAGGGCTCTAGTCTCCCTTTGTTCTCGCTTGGTAATGAAAGAGACAAGGCACCGGAACTCCTGCGTGCGAAGGGATGAAAATGTGCGGAGCCTGTTGGATGCTCTTTGTGTGCGCGTGTTGGAAACCCAGGAACAGCTATAAGGAGGTGGGTGTGAGCTTGGTTAACTTGGCCAAGCCAACCACGCAAAGCTGACCCAACCTCCCGCCCGCATCAGAACCAGTGCCACCAGAAAAGCACGTAAGGTGTTAGCAATTGGAGATCCCCTACTGAGAGGCACCGACGCACCCGTTTGCCGTCCAGGCGATTTCTCTCGAGAAGTCTGCTGCCTACCAGGGGCTCGCATCCGTGGCGTCGCCGAGGGGCTGCCGAGCCTGGTGATCCCTGCAGATTATCATGCGCTCCTACTATTCCACGTAGGGTCTGACGAGGCAGCTTAGAACCCTCCAAAGAGACTTTATGTCCCTCGGAGCAATGTTAAAAGGATCAGGAGCACAGGTGGTGGTCTCCTCTCTCCTCCCAGTCAGAGGGAGGGGTCCAGGAAGGAGGAGACGAATTGAACAGGTGAATGCCTGGCTGCGTAGCTGGTGCCATACTCGAGGTTTTGGCTTCTGTGATCACGGGTGTACCTTTGAGAAGCCGGGTCTGTTGGGAGCTGATGGGATTCGCCTGACCAAGCGGGGCAAGAGGGTCTTTGCCAACAAGCTGGCCGGACTTACAAGGAGGGCTTTAAACTAGGCTCAGCGGGGGAAGGGGATGGAGTTCTGAGCAACAGAGAAGAGCCAGGGGCTGCTGATGCGTTAGGAACCAACAGGGGAACCCCTGAGAAATGCCGCAAAGGACTTGGGGCTTGATCCTCCAGAAAGGCGACACGGTCGGCAGCCCAACTGAAGTGCCTCTATACCACTGCGCGCAGCACAGGTAACAAACAGGAGGAGTTGGAAGCCCCTGTGCAGAAGGAGCAGAAGGGAGCTGGCAGCTCTTTCAGGACGTTTTTTCTTCGAGCACAAGAGCTCTCGATTCCCACGCGTAAGAAATGGGAAAATAGAAATTCGTCTACCTAGACTTTAGTAAAGCCTTTGACACCGTTTCCCACAGCGTTCTCCTGGAGAAACTGGCTGCTCATGGCTTGGACGGGCGTACTCTTTGCTGGGTAAAGAACTGGCTGGAGGGCCGGGCCCAGGGAGTTGTGGTGAATGGAGTTAAATCCAGTTGGCGGCCGGTCACAAGTGGAGTTCCCCAGGGCTCAGTACCGGGGCCGGTTCTGTTTAATATCTTTCTCAACGACCTGGACGAGGGGATCGAGTGCACCCTCACTCAGTAAGTTTGCAGCCGACACCAAGTTGGGCGGGAGCGTCGATCTGCTTGAGGGTAGGATGGCTCTACAGAGGGATCTGGACAGGCTGGATCGATGGGCCGAGGCCGATGGTATGAGGTTCAACAAGGCCAAGTGCCGGGTCCTGCACTTGGGTCACAACAACCCCGTGCAACGCTACAGGCTTGGGGAAGAGTGGCTGGAAAGCTGCCCGGCAGAAAAGAGCCTGGGGGTATTGGTAGACAGCCGTCTGAATGTGAGCCAGCAGTGTGCCCAGGTGGCCAAGGCGGCCAACAGCATCCTGGCCTGTATCAGGAATAGCGTGGCGAGCAGGACTGGGGAAGCGACTGTCCCCCTGTACTCAGCACCGCTGAGGCCGCACCTCGAATACTGTGTTCAGTTTTGGGCCTCTCACTACAAGAAAGACACGGAGGTGCTGGAGCGTGTCCGGAGAAGGGCAACGGAGCTGGTGAGGGGTCTGGAGCACAAGGCTTATGAGGAGCGGCTGAGGGAACTGGGGGTGGCTTAGCCTGGAGTAAAGGAGGCTGAGGGGAGACCTTATCGCTCTCTACAACTACCGGAAAGGAGGTTGTAGCGAGGCGGGGGTTGGTCTCTTCTCCCAAGTAACAGGCGATAGGACGAGAGGAAACGGCCTCGAGTTGCACCAGGGGAGGTTTAGGACGGATATTAGGAAAAATTTCTTCGCGGAAAGGGTTATCGAACGTTGGACCAGGCTGCCCAGGGAAGTGGTTGAATCACCATCCCTGGAGGTATTTAAAAGACGGGTAGACGCGGCGCTTAGGGACGTGGTTTGGTGGCGGTTTTGGCAGCGTTAGGTTAATGGTTGGACTCGATGATCTTAAAGGTCCCTTCCGACCTAGACGATTCTATGAAATCAGGCAAGGAAGGCAGGAGCCCAGCATGGCTGAGTAAGGACCTTCTGGTCGAGCTGAAGCGCAAGGAGGAAATGCGTAGGCGGTGGAAGCAGAGACACGCATCCTGGGAAGAATATAGGGATGGGGTCGGGAAAGCTAAGGCACAGCTGGAGCTGAATTTGGCAAGGGATGTGAAGAAGAATCATAAGAAGGGCTTCTACAGGTGCGTTGGTCAGAAAAGGAAGACTAAAGAAAACGCACCCCACCCCCACCCCCCTCCGATAGGTAAGACAGGAGAGCTAGCGCCAACCGACATGGAGAAGGCCGAGGCACTCAAGGATTTTTCTCCTCCGTTGTCGCCGGCAATCACCTTTCCCGCATCTCTCAAGTCCCTGAACCTCAAGGCAGGGACTGGGGGAACAAAGTCCCTCCCATCGTAGGAAAGGATCCGGTTCGAGACCACCTGAGGAACCTGAACATACGCAAGTCCTGCACTGGGGAGGAACAACCCCATGCACCAGTAGATGCTGGAGGCCGACTGGCTGGAGAGCAGCTTTGCTGACGTGGGGGGCTCCTGGTGGACATCAAGTTGAACGTGAGCCGACAACGTGCCCTTGCCGCAAAGGCGGCTAAGGATATCCTTAGCCCGCTACAGAGGAAAGCAGGGTTTATACATGTTACAATACAGTTGTGTAGACCAATCAAATTGCTCACTATCCCCGGGGGTGCAGGGCACCAGAGACCACCCTTGGGCAGCTTTGGGGGCACTGCCTGTTTTTCTACGAGCCTCCTACCCAGCTTAGCGCAAATCCTATCTCGATCTGCGCCCCCCCCCACACCCACCACACACACACAGCCCTCGAGCCACCAGTGCTGAAGACACGCTTTGTATTGTATTTTCTCCCAGGAGGCGCGCAGCTTAGAAACGTCTGCAATCCAAGCGGGGCTTGCAGGGAACAATTGAGAGCAACTTCTGTCGGTTCTGGGGAGTGTTCTGAAAAGTTAAGGCCTGCCCTGCCCTGGCAAAAGCAGTCCTTTGACTGGAGGGAGCAGCACCAAAAAGCCACAAGCACGTTTGGGGTGGAGTTGACGCGGTAATAAATAACAGTCAATAGTACTTGTAGCTACACACAGCCTCTTCTGAGACCTCGTCGCCCGCCCACAGGGTCGCAGCACTACACGGCACGGATCCCTCTCGCGGACTGGCCCAACGTCTTCTCCCTCCGCCCCCAGGTCGGATCCCTCCGCGCCCCGAGGGCACGCAAACTCCCTGAGCCCCGCTAAGCACCAGGTCGACGAGGGCGGACCCCGCCGGGGGGCCGGGGACAAGCGAAAACGACAGACGAGACAGCCAATCGAGACGCGGGATCGGCCGGCGGCCATCTGGCGGCCCAATGGGCGCCGCGGAGGGCCTGGCCGAGTGGAGGAAGCGCGGGGGCGACAAGGGGCGTTGTCGTGGCCGACGAGCTTATTGGGGCGCGGGCCGCCCGGCCTGGTGCCGCCGCCACCCGCAGTGTTTTCGGGAAGATCATCGGCAAGGCGCTTCCCCGCCAACGTCGCCTACGAGGACGAGGAGGTAGCCGCGGCTTTGCTCTGAGCGCGGTTCCTCCTCCCTCCCCCCGTCCCCCCCTCCCCCCGCGCTCGCAGGCACCCTGAGCCGAGGACCCGTTGCGCGGTGCCCGGGAGCGCGGCAGGGCGGGTGGCGGCCTTGCTGCGGGCGGGCGGGCGGGCGGTGGAGGGACGGGGCCTCTCTGGGTTGTGGCGCTCTCTACTGCGCGATCCCTATAACATCGCGCTTCTTCGGTGCGGCCCCCCCGCCCCCGGCTGCCGCGGCGCGTACTGGGTTGCTGGTGCTGGCCGGCTCGCCTCGGTTCCCAGCCCCGCCGTGTCGCGTGCGCGCGTGCGTAGAGGAGGGCCTCTGACGGTAAGGCACTTGGTGGCAGCCGCAGACGTTTGCCGCGTGATATCCCTTTGGCACTGCAAGTCGTGCAAAGTTTGCTGCCGAGGGATGCGAGTGGTCCTACCTCGTGTAGGACGACAGTCTTGAAACCTTAGATTAAGCGCACGCAGTCGGTCTCCTCGGGGATTCCAGGCGTATGTATGTAAACGGTGAACGTCTGAGTGGTGACCGTAATGAGTTAGTTCTGCGTAGGAGAAAGGCAGGTCTTGATGTGCCTCCTAATAGCACTGTAGAGATTTCACAGCTCTGCTGTGCTAGGCTTTGGTTCTGCGCCCCCAAACTGGATTGTTACAGCTTTTCTTATTTTTCTTTACCAAAAAAGTAAATCCAGGAACTCGTCATCCTTAGGAAACGATCGACCCGAATTAAAACGTACTGGAGGTCGCTAGTCTGAAGTACTGGCCCGCCTCCTTGCCCCCATCACCTTGCATGCCGAATCCCACTTCTGGAGGGGGCTCTGTAAAGACGTTGTATTTTTTTGTACAGAAAGCATTAATATCGCGTAAGAAAAATCAACGTTTCGGCTTGCGTTTGGGGTATCCGGTAGCCTGCTTCTGTAGGAGTTCGGTGGGGCATATTGATTTGCTTAAGCTATTATTACCTTTCTCTGAAGCCAATGACGTTTTAACTGTTTACTCTTCCTCCAGCGCCTTGCGTTCCGTGATCTTTCACCCCAAGCTCCGACGCTTTTCCTAGCCATGCCTAAGGAGGCAATTATGAGGTTAAGCGAAGCAGAAGATCCTGGTGAATGTGTAAGTACTGTGGAAGCTTTCTGTACGCTAAACTGTACCTGTCGTTAGTTCCTAATTTAGTAGACTCTTTCCCATCCCCCCTTTTCCCCTTGATAGGGCACGGTAGGCTGGTTTGGGTTTTCTGGCGCTATAATCTTTTCTCTCTGGCTTGTAATGGAGCTGAGCTTTTTGACCGAAAGTAGCGATATAAAGCAATGCTCATCCCTGGGTACGTACTCCTGGTGCAAAATGCAGTGTTGTTTTGGAGCGCAGGGTGATGCCTACTGTCACGGTTTAGAGCAAGAGGAGGAGTAGTACTTCTTCTAATACGGAGAAGAGGGCTTGGGGTTTTTGGCAGGTCGGGGGTGAGGAAGGGCAAAGCTGGTCGAGAGGTGCTGGATGCTTCGCTTTTGGCTATAAAAGTCAAGTTCAGAGACTTTGTAAACCCACGCAAAAGGCAGCCTGAAGCTTATTTTCCACCCGAGTTGCGTATGTTGCCTGAAGAGATAACGGGGGGCTTTAACCCGGAGACAAACTTAGCTTCTGTGGCTGTTTTGTAGTCCGTTACTGTCTAGCTTGAAAACAATTGCGTAGCCCTTTTTCTTTCCCCCCCCCTACAGTGTGCGTAATCGGTCTTTGTAGCTTTGCTTGGAAAATGCCGGTTGCAGGCGGACAGACAGTAATTTGAAGCGCAGTGGTTGAATTGCTAGGAGTTGGCTAACTGGTTTCTCTGGGTGCTTCTCTGCTCTCATTCCTCCCCTCCCTGCCCTCTCCCCTTTTTGTGTGTGGCTTTTTATTTTACTTATTTATGGTTTTGTACTTCCTTCTCCAGCTTCTTGGGCATTTAATGATTGTTGGCAAGCAGCGTGCTGCTCACCTGGGCCTGACCGATGGATTCCGGATGGTTGCGGATGAAGGGCCCGAGGGTGGGCAGCCTGTCTGTCACGTACATCTACGTATTCTGGGTGGCCGTCAGTTGGGCTGGCCGCCTGGCTGAGATTTTTGCACCGCAAGAGTTGCTGCACGTGTACAAATCGCCGCTGAATGGATTTCGTCTGTTGCCCGTCGATCTAGGCACTGTTGATGTCGAATGTTTTGTGCCGCGTGTCTGTGGAAGGTAATAAAAGCTGTGAGCAGCAGTTGCACAATAAAGATTTAGCATGGGGATCTCACCTCCGTCTTGTGCGTCTTACTGAGGGAAATAGTTCCGCAAGTTAAAACGGCGTCTCCCCGGAGTGTAAGTACGTGGACTGTGTCGGTCTGTTAACAGTGTTCTATAGATAGATAGTGATTTGGCCAGTCATTTGAAGCGTGACGCTGGGACGGCTTAGCAGTCTCCTGCGTCCTGTAGGAAGCAGACTCTTGGCTCTTTGGAAGCGGTACGCAAATGTACGTAAAGCCAGTGTAGGCGGCTGCTGCTGCAACACCTTTAGAAAATACTGTATGCGACGCTACAGGCATGCCATACAAGGGTGCTTTCGGCACAGTGCAATGCGTTGGAAGCATCCAACTCCTGTTGGAGCACTTCATCAAGGGCTGTGTGATAAGGCCCCGTTGATAATCCCTTTTCTGCCGAGGAGGGACGTGGTAGGAGAAAACAATTGGTCTGAATGGCAGCTGTGGTGCTTCCATAGCACGGTGGAATATCTCTCTTGGTCCATTTGGGTCAGCTGTCCTGGCTGTGTCCCCTGCCAGCCTCTTGCCCACCCCCAGCTTACTGGACTGTGGGGGTGGGGGTGGCTGGAGAGACAGCCTCCGTGCTGTGGGAGCACTGCTCGGCAGTAGCCAGAACACTGGTGTGTTATCAACACCCTTCCAGCTACAGCTACGAAGCACAGCACTATGAGGGCTGCTGTGGGGAAAGTTACCTTCCATCCCAGCCAGACCCAAACCAAAGCTACGTCGCAGGGAGACAGCAAACTTCATCTTTCTTTAACAGCTATTAAAAAAGGGAGACGGGCATGGGAAAGCAGGGCCATCCTTCGTTGCCCTTGAACGCTGCGTCCGACCTTTTGTGGGAAAGCCTCCGTCCTCTTCCTTGTAGCCGCCCTTTAAGTACTGGCAGACTGCGATGAGGTTCCCTCCCCCGCGAGCCTTCTCTTCTGCAAGGGAGAAGAGACCCGACTCCTTCAGCCTTTCCTCCTAGGGCAGGTTCTCCAGCCCTTTGGTCATCTTTGCGGCCCTCCTTGGGACCTTCCCCAGTCGGTCTGCGTCTCTTTTTTTGAATTGTGGGGACCAGAACTGGACACGGCGCTCCAGGTGTGGCCTGCGGGGGTAGCCTGTGTGAGAAGAGGCCAGGGTCTGCCCTGTGCTGGACGCAGCTGGTGCCAGCCAGCTAGGCACTGGACTTGCTGCAGGCCAAAGCTGAGCGGCTCAGCGAAGCCGGGGGCGCCCCTGTGAAAACCTATTGGAGAAAGGGCAAAGCGCTGTCCGGGGCAGGTATTTCCCTGCTGCCTGTGGGTCCGGCCGGTGGATGTTTCCTGAAGGAACTTTTTCATCCTATTTTCTCCCCCTGTCCTGTTGAGGAGGGGCAGTGAGAGAGCGGCTGGGCGGGCCCCTGACAGCCGGCCGAGGTCAATCCATCACAAAGCCTAAAGGGCAGATTCCTCCATGTAGAAGTGTTGAAGGGGGTTGGTGCTTTAAGGAACGATAGTGACTGGGGTTTTGGAGACAGGAAAGTCGGGAAATCGCTGGGGATCCAGTTGCTTCGAGGGGGGGAAATTCCAAGAGAAAAAGCCTTCTTTCTGAGCAATAAGAGGCTCTTGTGAGCAGAGGGCTCTAGTCTCCCTTTGTTCTCGCTTGGTAATGAAAGAGACAAGGCACCGGAACTCCTGCGTGCGAAGGGATGAAAATGTGCGGAGCCTGTTGGATGCTCTTTGTGTGCGCGTGTTGGAAACCCAGGAACAGCTATAAGGAGGTGGGTGTGAGCTTGGTTAACTTGGCCAAGCCAACCACGCAAAGCTGACCCAACCTCCCGCCCGCATCAGAACCAGTGCCACCAGAAAAGCACGTAAGGTGTTAGCAATTGGAGATCCCCTACTGAGAGGCACCGACGCACCCGTTTGCCGTCCAGGCGATTTCTCTCGAGAAGTCTGCTGCCTACCAGGGGCTCGCATCCGTGGCGTCGCCGAGGGGCTGCCGAGCCTGGTGATCCCTGCAGATTATCATGCGCTCCTACTATTCCGCGTAGGGTCTGACGAGGCAGCTTAGAACCCTCCAAAGAGACTTTATGTCCCTCGGAGCAATGTTAAAAGGATCAGGAGCACAGGTGGTGGTCTCCTCTCTCCTCCCAGTCAGAGGGAGGGGTCCAGGAAGGAGGAGACGAATTGAACAGGTGAATGCCTGGCTGCGTAGCTGGTGCCATACTCGAGGTTTTGGCTTCTGTGATCACGGGCGTACCTTTGAGAAGCCGGGTCTGTTGGGAGCTGATGGGATTCGCCTGACCAAGCGGGGCAAGAGGGTCTTTGCCAACAAGCTGGCCGGACTTACAAGGAGGGCTTTAAACTAGGCTCAGCGGGGGAAGGGGATGGAGTTCTGAGCAACAGAGAAGAGCCAGGGGCTGCTGATGCGTTAGGAACCAACAGGGGAACCCCTGAGAAATGCCGCAAAGGACTTGGGGCTTGATCCTCCAGAAAGGCGACACGGTCGGCAGCCCAACTGAAGTGCCTCTATACCACTGCGCGCAGCACAGGTAACAAACAGGAGGAGTTGGAAGCCCCTGTGCAGAAGGAGCAGAAGGGAGCTGGCAGCTCTTTCAGGACGTTTTTTCTTCGAGCACAAGAGCTCTCGATTCCCACGCGTAAGAAATGGGGAAAATAGAAATTCGTCTGCCTAGACTTTAGTAAAGCCTTTGACACCGTTTCCCACAGCGTTCTCCTGGAGAAACTGGCTGCTCATGGCTTGGACGGGCGTACTCTTTGCTGGGTAAAGAACTGGCTGGAGGGCCGGGCCCAGAGAGTTGTGGTGAATGGAGTTAAATCCAGTTGGCGGCCGGTCACAAGTGGTGTTCCCCAGGGCTCAGTACCGGGGCCGGTTCTGTTTAATATCTTTCTCAACGACCTGGACGAGGGGATCGAGTGCACCCTCACTCAGTAAGTTTGCAGCCTACACCAAGTTGGGCGGGAGCGTCGATCTGCTTGAGGGTAGGATGGCTCTACAGAGGGATCTGGACAGGCTGGATCGATGGGCCGAGGCCGATGGTATGAGGTTCAACAAGGCCAAGTGCCGGGTCCTGCACTTGGGTCACAACAACCCCGTGCAACGCTACAGGCTTGGGGAAGAGTGGCTGGAAAGCTGCCCGGCAGAAAAGAGCCTGGGGGTATTGGTAGACAGCCGTCTGAATGTGAGCCAGCAGTGTGCCCAGGTGGCCAAGGCGGCCAACAGCATCCTGGCCTGTATCAGGAATAGCGTGGCGAGCAGGACTGGGGAAGCGACTGTCCCCCTGTACTCAGCACCGCTGAGGCCGCACCTCGAATACTGTGTTCAGTTTTGGGCCTCTCACTACAAGAAAGACACGGAGGTGCTGGAGCGTGTCCGGAGAAGGGCAACGGAGCTGGTGAGGGGTCTGGAGCACAAGGCTTATGAGGAGCGGCTGAGGGAACTGGGGTGGCTTAGCCTGGAGTAAAGGAGGCTGAGGGGAGACCTTATCGCTCTCTACAACTACCGGAAAGGAGGTTGTAGCGAGGCGGGGGTTGGTCTCTTCTCCCAAGTAACAGGCGATAGGACGAGAGGAAACGGCCTCGAGTTGCGCCAGGGGAGGTTTAGGACGGATATTAGGAAAAATTTCTTCGCGGAAAGGGTTATCGAACGTTGGACCAGGCTGCCCAGGGAAGTGGTTGAATCACCATCCCTGGAGGTATTTAAAAGACGGGTAGACGCGGCGCTTAGGGACGTGGTTTGGTGGCGGTTTTGGCAGCGTTAGGTTAATGGTTGGACTCGATGATCTTAAAGGTCCCTTCCGACCTAGACGATTCTATGAAATCAGGCAAGGAAGGCAGGAGCCCAGCATGGCTGAGTAAGGACCTTCTGGTCGAGCTGAAGCGCAAGGAGGAAATGCGTAGGCGGTGGAAGCAGAGACACGCATCCTGGGAAGAATATAGGGATGGGGTCGGGAAAGCTAAGGCACAGCTGGAGCTGAATTTGGCAAGGGATGTGAAGAAGAATCATAAGAAGGGCTTCTACAGGTGCGTTGGTCAGAAAAGGAAGACTAAAGAAAACGCACCCCACCCCCACCCCCCTCCGATAGGTAAGACAGGAGAGCTAGCGCCAACCGACATGGAGAAGGCCGAGGCACTCAAGGATTTTTCTCCTCCGTTGTCGCCGGCAATCACCGTTCCCGCATCTCTCAAGTCCCTGAACCTCAAGGCAGGGACTGGGGGAACAAAGTCCCTCCCATCGTAGGAAAGGATCCGGTTCGAGACCACCTGAGGAACCTGAACATACGCAAGTCCTGCACTGGGGAGGAACAACCCCATGCACCAGTAGATGCTGGAGGCCGACTGGCTGGAGAGCAGCTTTGCTGACGTGGGGGGCTCCTGGTGGACATCAAGTTGAACGTGAGCCGACAACGTGCCCTTGCCGCAAAGGCGGCTAAGGATATCCTTAGCCCGCTACAGAGGAAAGCAGGGTTTATACATGTTACAATACAGTTGTGTAGACCAATCAAATTGCTCACTATCCCCGGGGGTGCAGGGCACCAGAGACCACCCTTGGGCAGCTTTGGGGGCACTGCCTGTTTTTCTACGAGCCTCCTACCCAGCTTAGCGCAAATCCTATCTCGATCTGCGCCCCCCCCCCACACCCACACCCACACAGCCCTCGAGCCACCAGTGCTGAAGACACGCTTTGTATTGTATTTTCTCCCAGGAGGCGCGCAGCTTAGAAACGTCTGCAATCCAAGCGGGGCTTGCAGGGAACAATTGAGAGCAACTTCTGTCGGTTCTGGGGAGTGTTCTGAAAAGTTAAGGCCTGCCCTGCCCTGGCAAAAGCAGTCCTTTGACTGGAGGGAGCAGCACCAAAAAGCCACAAGCACGTTTGGGGTGGAGTTGACGCGGTAATAAATAACAGTCAATAGTACTTGTAGCTACAACAGCCTCTTCTGAGACCTCGTCGCCCGCCCACAGGGTCGCAGCACTACACGGCACGGATCCCTCCGCGGACTGGCCCAACGTCTTCTCCCTCCGCCCCCAGGTCGGATCCCTCCGCGCCCCGAGGGCACGCAAACTCCCTGAGCCCCGCTAAGCACCAGGTCGACGAGGGCGGACCCGCCGGGGGGCCGGGGACAAGCGAAAACGACAGACGAGACAGCCAATCGAGACGCGGGATCGGCCGGCGGCCATCTGGCGGCCCAATGGGCGCCGCGGAGGGCCTGGCCGAGTGGAGGAAGCGCGGGGGCGACAAGGGGCGTTGTCGTGGCCGACGAGCTTATTGGGGCGCGGGCCGCCCGGCCTGGTGCCGCCGCCACCCGCAGTGTTTTCGGGAAGATCATCGGCAAGGCGCTTCCCCGCCAACGTCGCCTACGAGGACGAGGAGGTAGCCGCGGCTTTGCTCTGAGCGCGGTTCCTCCTCCCTCCCCCCGTCCCCCCCTCCCCCCGCGCTCGCAGGCACCCTGAGCCGAGGACCCGTTGCGCGGTGCCCGGGAGCGCGGCAGGGCGGGTGGCGGCCTTGCTGCGGGCGGGCGGGCGGTGGAGGGACGGGGCCTCTCTGGGTTGTGGCGCTCTCTACTGCGCGATCCCTATAACATCGCGCTTCTTCGGTGCGGCCCCCCCGCCCCCGGCTGCCGCGGCGCGTACTGGGTTGCTGGTGCTGGCCGGCTCGCCTCGGTTCCCAGCCCCGCCGTGTCGCGTGCGCGCGTGCGTAGAGGAGGGCCTCTGACGGTAAGGCACTTGGTGGCAGCCGCAGACGTTTGCCGCGTGATATCCCTTTGGCACTGCAAGTCGTGCAAAGTTTGCTGCCGAGGGATGCGAGTGGTCCTACCTCGTGTAGGACGACAGTCTTGAAACCTTAGATTAAGCGCACGCAGTCAGTCTCCTCGGGGATTCCAGGCGTATGTATGTAAACGGTGAACGTCTGAGTGGTGACCGTAATGAGTTAGTTCTGCATAGGAGAAAGGCAGGTCTTGATGTGCCTCCTAATAGCACTGTAGAGATTTCACAGCTCTGCTGTGCTAGGCTTTGGTTCTGCGCCCCCAAACTGGATTGTTACAGCTTTTCTTATTTTTCTTTACCAAAAAAGTAAATCCAGGAACTCGTCATCCTTAGGAAACGATCGACCCGAATTAAAACGTACTGGAGGTCGCTAGTCTGAAGTACTGGCCCGCCTCCTTGCCCCCATCACCTTGCATGCCGAATCCCACTTCTGGAGGGGGCTCTGTAAAGACGTTGTATTTTTTTGTACAGAAAGCATTAATATTGCGTAAGAAAAATCAACGTTTCGGCTTGCGTTTGGGGTATCCAGTAGTCTGCTTCTGTAGGAGTTCGGTGGGGCATATTGATTTGCTTAAGCTATTATTACCTTTCTCTGAAGCCAATGACGTTTTAACTGTTTACTCTTCCTCCAGCGCCTTGCGTTCCGTGATCTTTCACCCCAAGCTCCGACGCTTTTCCTAGCCATGCCTAAGGAGGCAATTATGAGGTTAAGCGAAGCAGAAGATCCTGGTGAATGTGTAAGTACTGTGGAAGCTTTCTGTACGCTAAACTGTACCTGTCGTTAGTTCCTAATTTAGTAGACTCTTTCCCATCCCCCCTTTTCCCCTTGATAGGGCACGGTAGGCTGGTTTGGGTTTTCTGGCGCTATAATCTTTTCTCTCTGGCTTGTAATGGAGCTGAGCTTTTTGACCGAAAGTAGCGATATAAAGCAATGCTCATCCCTGGGTACGTACTCCTGGTGCAAAATGCAGTGTTGTTTTGGAGCGCAGGGTGATGCCTACTGTCACGGTTTAGAGCAAGAGGAGGAGTAGTACTTCTTCTAATACGGAGAAGAGGGCTTGGGGTTTTTGGCAGGTCGGGGGTGAGGAAGGGCAAAGCTGGTCGAGAGGTGCTGGATGCTTCGCTTTTGGCTATAAAAGTCAAGTTCAGAGACTTTGTAAACCCACGCAAAAGGCAGCCTGAAGCTTATTTTCCACCCGAGTTGCGTATGTTGCCTGAAGAGATAACGGGGGGCTTTAACCCGGAGACAAACTTAGCTTCTGTGGCTGTTTTGTAGTCCGTTACTGTCTAGCTTGAAAACAATTGCGTAGCCCTTTTTCTTTCCCCCCCCCTACAGTGTGCGTAATCGGTCTTTGTAGCTTTGCTTGGAAAATGCCGGTTGCAGGCGGACAGACAGTAATTTGAAGCGCAGTGGTTGAATTGCTAGGAGTTGGCTAACTGGTTTCTCTGGGTGCTTCTCTGCTCTCATTCCTCCCCTCCCTGCCCTCTCCCCTTTTTGTGTGTGGCTTTTTATTTTACTTATTTATGGTTTTGTACTTCCTTCTCCAGCTTCTTGGGCATTTAATGATTGTTGGCAAGCAGCGTGCTGCTCACCTGGGCCTGACCGATGGATTCCGGATGGTTGCGGATGAAGGGCCCGAGGGTGGGCAGCCTGTCTGTCACGTACATCTACGTATTCTGGGTGGCCGTCAGTTGGGCTGGCCGCCTGGCTGAGACTTTTGCACCGCAAGAGCTGCTGCACGTGTACAAATCGCCGCTGAATGGATTTCGTCTGTTGCCCGTCGATCTAGGCACTGTTGATGTCGAATGTTTTGTGCCGCGTGTCTGTGGAAGGTAATAAAAGCTGTGAGCAGCAGTTGCACAATAAAGATTTAGCATGGGGATCTCACCTCCGTCTTGTGCGTCTTACTGAGGGAAATAGTTCCGCAAGTTAAAACGGCGTCTCCCCGGAGTGTAAGTACGTGGACTGTGTCGGTCTGTTAACAGTGTTCTATAGATAGATAGTGATTTGGCCAGTCATTTGAAGCGTGACGCTGGGACGGCTTAGCAGTCTCCTGCGTCCTGTAGGAAGCAGACTCTTGGCTCTTTGGAAGCGGTACGCAAATGTACGTAAAGCCAGTGTAGGCGGCTGCTGCTGCAACACCTTTAGAAAATACTGTATGCGACGCTACAGGCATGCCATACAAGGGTGCTTTCGGCACAGTGCAATGCGTTGGAAGCATCCAACTCCTGTTGGAGCACTTCATCAAGGGCTGTGTGATAAGGCCCCGTTGATAATCCCTTTTCTGCCGAGGAGGGACGTGGTAGGAGAAAACAATTGGTCTGAATGGCAGCTGTGGTGCTTCCATAGCACGGTGGAATATCTCTCTTGGTCCATTTGGGTCAGCTGTCCTGGCTGTGTCCCCTGCCAGCCTCTTGCCCACCCCCAGCTTACTGGACTGTGGGGGTGGGGGTGGCTGGAGAGACAGCCTCCGTGCTGTGGGAGCACTGCTCGGCAGTAGCCAGAACACTGGTGTGTTATCAACACCCTTCCAGCTACAGCTACGAAGCACAGCACTATGAGGGCTGCTGTGGGGAAAGTTACCTTCCATCCCAGCCAGACCCAAACCAAAGCTACGTCGCAGGGAGACAGCCAACTTCATCTTTCTTTAACAGCTATTAAAAAAGGGAGACGGGCATGGGAAAGCAGGGCCATCCTTCGTTGCCCTTGAACGCTGCGTCCGACCTTTTGTGGGAAAGCCTCCGTCCTCTTCTTTGTAGCCGCCCTTTAAGTACTGGCAGACTGCGATGAGGTTCCCTCCCCCGCGAGCCTTCTCTTCTGCAAGGGAGAAGAGACCCGACTCCTTCAGCCTTTCCTCCTAGGGCAGGTTCTCCAGCCCTTTGGTCATCTTTGCGGCCCTCCTTGGGACCTTCCCCAGTCGGTCTGCGTCTCTTTTTTTGAATTGTGGGGACCAGAACTGGACACGGCGCTCCAGGTGTGGCCTGCGGGGGTAGCCTGTGTGAGAAGAGGCCAGGGTCTGCCCTGTGCTGGACGCAGCTGGTGCCAGCCAGCTAGGCACTGGACTTGCCGCAGGCCAAAGCTGAGCGGCTCAGCGAAGCCGGGGGCGCCCCTGTGAAAACCTATTGAAGAAAGGGCAAAGCGCTGTCCGGGGCAGGTATTTCCCTGCTGCCTGTGGGTCCGGCCGGTGGATGTTTCCTGAAGGAACTTTTTCATCCTATTTTCTCCCCCTGTCCTGTTGAGGAGGGGCAGTGAGAGAGCGGCTGGGCGGGCCCCTGACAGCCGGCCGAGGTCAATCCATCACAAAGCCTAAAGGGCAGATTCCTCCATGTAGAAGTGTTGAAGGGGGTTGGTGCTTTAAGGAACGATAGTGACTGGGGTTTTGGAGACAGGAAAGTCGGGAAATCGCTGGGGATCCAGTTGCTTCGAGGGGGGGAAATTCCAAGAGAAAAAGCCTTCTTTCTGAGCAATAAGAGGCTCTTGTGAGCAGAGGGCTCTAGTCTCCCTTTGTTCTCGCTTGGTAATGAAAGAGACAAGGCACCGGAACTCCTGCGTGCGAAGGGATGAAAATGTGCGGAGCCTGTTGGATGCTCTTTGTGTGCGCGTGTTGGAAACCCAGGAACAGCTATAAGGAGGTGGGTGTGAGCTTGGTTAACTTGGCCAAGCCAACCACGCAAAGCTGACCCAACCTCCCGCCCGCATCAGAACCAGTGCCACCAGAAAAGCACGTAAGGTGTTAGCAATTGGAGATCCCCTACTGAGAGGCACCGACGCACCCGTTTGCCGTCCAGGCGATTTCTCTCGAGAAGTCTGCTGCCTACCAGGGGCTCGCATCCGTGGCGTCGCCGAGAGGCTGCCGAGCCTGGTGATCCCTGCAGATTATCATGCGCTCCTACTATTCCGCGTAGGGTCTGACGAGGCAGCTTAGAACCCTCCAAAGAGACTTTATGTCCCTCGGAGCAATGTTAAAAGGATCAGGAGCACAGGTGGTGGTCTCCTCTCTCCTCCCAGTCAGAGGGAGGGGTCCAGGAAGGAGGAGACGAATTGAACAGGTGAATGCCTGGCTGCGTAGCTGGTGCCATACTCGAGGTTTTGGCTTCTGTGATCACGGGCGTACCTTTGAGAAGCCGGGTCTGTTGGGAGCTGATGGGATTCGCCTGACCAAGCGGGGCAAGAGGGTCTTTGCCAACAAGCTGGCCGGACTTACAAGGAGGGCTTTAAACTAGGCTCAGCGGGGGAAGGGGATGGAGTTCTGAGCAACAGAGAAGAGCCAGGGGCTGCTGATGCGTTAGGAACCAACAGGGGAACCCCTGAGAAATGCCGCAAAGGACTTGGGGCTTGATCCTCCAGAAAGGCGACACGGTCGGCAGCCCAACTGAAGTGCCTCTATACCACTGCGCGCAGCACAGGTAACAAACAGGAGGAGTTGGAAGCCCCTGTGCAGAAGGAGCAGAAGGGAGCTGGCAGCTCTTTCAGGACGTTTTTTCTTCGAGCACAAGAGCTCTCGATTCCCACGCGTAAGAAATGGGAAAATAGAAATTCGTCTACCTAGACTTTAGTAAAGCCTTTGACACCGTTTCCCACAGCGTTCTCCTGGAGAAACTGGCTGCTCATGGCTTGGACGGGCGTACTCTTTGCTGGGTAAAGAACTGGCTGGAGGGCCGGGCCCAGAGAGTTGTGGTGAATGGAGTTAAATCCAGTTGGCGGCCGGTCACAAGTGGTGTTCCCCAGGGCTCAGTACCGGGGCCGGTTCTGTTTAATATCTTTCTCAACGACCTGGACGAGGGGATCGAGTGCACCCTCACTCAGTAAGTTTGCAGCCGACACCAAGTTGGGCGGGAGCGTCGATCTGCTTGAGGGTAGGATGGCTCTACAGAGGGATCTGGACAGGCTGGATCGATGGGCCGAGGCCGATGGTATGAGGTTCAACAAGGCCAAGTGCCGGGTCCTGCACTTGGGTCACAACAACCCCGTGCAACGCTACAGGCTTGGGGAAGAGTGGCTGGAAAGCTGCCCGGCAGAAAAGAGCCTGGGGGTATTGGTAGACAGCCGTCTGAATGTGAGCCAGCAGTGTGCCCAGGTGGCCAAGGCGGCCAACAGCATCCTGGCCTGTATCAGGAATAGCGTGGCGAGCAGGACTGGGGAAGCGACTGTCCCCCTGTACTCAGCACCGCTGAGGCCGCACCTCGAATACTGTGTTCAGTTTTGGGCCTCTCACTACAAGAAAGACACGGAGGTGCTGGAGCGTGTCCGGAGAAGGGCAACGGAGCTGGTGAGGGGTCTGGAGCACAAGGCTTATGAGGAGCGGCTGAGGGAACTGGGGTGGCTTAGCCTGGAGTAAAGGAGGCTGAGGGGAGACCTTATCGCTCTCTACAACTACCGGAAAGGAGGTTGTAGCGAGGCGGGGGTTGGTCTCTTCTCCCAAGTAACAGGCGATAGGACGAGAGGAAACGGCCTCGAGTTGCGCCAGGGGAGGTTTAGGACGGATATTAGGAAAAATTTCTTCGCGGAAAGGGTTATCGAACGTTGGACCAGGCTGCCCAGGGAAGTGGTTGAATCACCATCCCTGGAGGTATTTAAAAGACGGGTAGACGCGGCGCTTAGGGACGTGGTTTGGTGGCGGTTTTGGCAGCGTTAGGTTAATGGTTGGACTCGATGATCTTAAAGGTCCCTTCCGACCTAGACGATTCTATGAAATCAGGCAAGGAAGGCAGGAGCCCAGCATGGCTGAGTAAGGACCTTCTGGTCGAGCTGAAGCGCAAGGAGGAAATGCGTAGGCGGTGGAAGCAGAGACACGCATCCTGGGAAGAATATAGGGATGGGGTCGGGAAAGCTAAGGCACAGCTGGAGCTGAATTTGGCAAGGGATGTGAAGAAGAATCATAAGAAGGGCTTCTACAGGTGCGTTGGTCAGAAAAGGAAGACTAAAGAAAACGCACCCCACCCCCACCCCCCTCCGATAGGTAAGACAGGAGAGCTAGCGCCAACCGACATGGAGAAGGCCGAGGCACTCAAGGATTTTTCTCCTCCGTTGTCGCCGGCAATCACCGTTCCCGCATCTCTCAAGTCCCTGAACCTCAAGGCAGGGACTGGGGGAACAAAGTCCCTCCCATCGTAGGAAAGGATCCGGTTCGAGACCACCTGAGGAACCTGAACATACGCAAGTCCTGCACTGGGGAGGAACAACCCCATGCACCAGTAGATGCTGGAGGCCGACTGGCTGGAGAGCAGCTTTGCTGACGTGGGGGGCTCCTGGTGGACATCAAGTTGAACGTGAGCCGACAACGTGCCCTTGCCGCAAAGGCGGCTAAGGATATCCTTAGCCCGCTACAGAGGAAAGCAGGGTTTATACATGTTACAATACAGTTGTGTAGACCAATCAAATTGCTCACTATCCCCGGGGGTGCAGGGCACCAGAGACCACCCTTGGGCAGCTTTGGGGGCACTGCCTGTTTTTCTACGAGCCTCCTACCCAGCTTAGCGCAAATCCTATCTCGATCTGCGCCCCCCCCCCACACCCACACCCACACAGCCCTCGAGCCACCAGTGCTGAAGACACGCTTTGTATTGTATTTTCTCCCAGGAGGCGCGCAGCTTAGAAACGTCTGCAATCCAAGCGGGGCTTGCAGGGAACAATTGAGAGCAACTTCTGTCGGTTCTGGGGAGTGTTCTGAAAAGTTAAGGCCTGCCCTGCCCTGGCAAAAGCAGTCCTTTGACTGGAGGGAGCAGCACCAAAAAGCCACAAGCACGTTTGGGGTGGAGTTGACGCGGTAATAAATAACAGTCAATAGTACTTGTAGCTACAACAGCCTCTTCTGAGACCTCGTCGCCCGCCCACAGGGTCGCAGCACTACACGGCACGGATCCCTCCGCGGACTGGCCCAACGTCTTCTCCCTCCGCCCCCAGGTCGGATCCCTCCGCGCCCCGAGGGCACGCAAACTCCCTGAGCCCCGCTAAGCACCAGGTCGACGAGGGCGGACCCGCCGGGGGGCCGGGGACAAGCGAAAACGACAGACGAGACAGCCAATCGAGACGCGGGATCGGCCGGCGGCCATCTGGCGGCCCAATGGGCGCCGCGGAGGGCCTGGCCGAGTGGAGGAAGCGCGGGGGCGACAAGGGGCGTTGTCGTGGCCGACGAGCTTATTGGGGCGCGGGCCGCCCGGCCTGGTGCCGCCGCCACCCGCAGTGTTTTCGGGAAGATCATCGGCAAGGCGCTTCCCCGCCAACGTCGCCTACGAGGACGAGGAGGTAGCCGCGGCTTTGCTCTGAGCGCGGTTCCTCCTCCCTCCCCCCGTCCCCCCCTCCCCCCGCGCTCGCAGGCACCCTGAGCCGAGGACCCGTTGCGCGGTGCCCGGGAGCGCGGCAGGGCGGGTGGCGGCCTTGCTGCGGGCGGGCGGGCGGTGGAGGGACGGGGCCTCTCTGGGTTGTGGCGCTCTCTACTGCGCGATCCCTATAACATCGCGCTTCTTCGGTGCGGCCCCCCCGCCCCCGGCTGCCGCGGCGCGTACTGGGTTGCTGGTGCTGGCCGGCTCGCCTCGGTTCCCAGCCCCGCCGTGTCGCGTGCGCGCGTGCGTAGAGGAGGGCCTCTGACGGTAAGGCACTTGGTGGCAGCCGCAGACGTTTGCCGCGTGATATCCCTTTGGCACTGCAAGTCGTGCAAAGTTTGCTGCCGAGGGATGCGAGTGGTCCTACCTCGTGTAGGACGACAGTCTTGAAACCTTAGATTAAGCGCACGCAGTCAGTCTCCTCGGGGATTCCAGGCGTATGTATGTAAACGGTGAACGTCTGAGTGGTGACCGTAATGAGTTAGTTCTGCGTAGGAGAAAGGCAGGTCTTGATGTGCCTCCTAATAGCACTGTAGAGATTTCACAGCTCTGCTGTGCTAGGCTTTGGTTCTGCGCCCCCAAACTGGATTGTTACAGCTTTTCTTATTTTTCTTTACCAAAAAAGTAAATCCAGGAACTCGTCATCCTTAGGAAACGATCGACCCGAATTAAAACGTACTGGAGGTCGCTAGTCTGAAGTACTGGCCCGCCTCCTTGCCCCCATCACCTTGCATGCCGAATCCCACTTCTGGAGGGGGCTCTGTAAAGACGTTGTATTTTTTTGTACAGAAAGCATTAATATCGCGTAAGAAAAATCAACGTTTCGGCTTGCGTTTGGGGTATCCGGTAGTCTGCTTCTGTAGGAGTTCGGTGGGGCATATTGATTTGCTTAAGCTATTATTACCTTTCTCTGAAGCCAATGACGTTTTAACTGTTTACTCTTCCTCCAGCGCCTTGCGTTCCGTGATCTTTCACCCCAAGCTCCGACGCTTTTCCTAGCCATGCCTAAGGAGGCAATTATGAGGTTAAGCGAAGCAGAAGATCCTGGTGAATGTGTAAGTACTGTGGAAGCTTTCTGTACGCTAAACTGTACCTGTCGTTAGTTCCTAATTTAGTAGACTCTTTCCCATCCCCCCTTTTCCCCTTGATAGGGCACGGTAGGCTGGTTTGGGTTTTCTGGCGCTATAATCTTTTCTCTCTGGCTTGTAATGGAGCTGAGCTTTTTGACCGAAAGTAGCGATATAAAGCAATGCTCATCCCTGGGTACGTACTCCTGGTGCAAAATGCAGTGTTGTTTTGGAGCGCAGGGTGATGCCTACTGTCACGGTTTAGAGCAAGAGGAGGAGTAGTACTTCTTCTAATACGGAGAAGAGGGCTTGGGGTTTTTGGCAGGTCGGGGGTGAGGAAGGGCAAAGCTGGTCGAGAGGTGCTGGATGCTTCGCTTTTGGCTATAAAAGTCAAGTTCAGAGACTTTGTAAACCCACGCAAAAGGCAGCCTGAAGCTTATTTTCCACCCGAGTTGCGTATGTTGCCTGAAGAGATAACGGGGGGCTTTAACCCGGAGACAAACTTAGCTTCTGTGGCTGTTTTGTAGTCCGTTACTGTCTAGCTTGAAAACAATTGCGTAGCCCTTTTTCTTTCCCCCCCCCTACAGTGTGCGTAATCGGTCTTTGTAGCTTTGCTTGGAAAATGCCGGTTGCAGGCGGACAGACAGTAATTTGAAGCGCAGTGGTTGAATTGCTAGGAGTTGGCTAACTGGTTTCTCTGGGTGCTTCTCTGCTCTCATTCCTCCCCTCCCTGCCCTCTCCCCTTTTTGTGTGTGGCTTTTTATTTTACTTATTTATGGTTTTGTACTTCCTTCTCCAGCTTCTTGGGCATTTAATGATTGTTGGCAAGCAGCGTGCTGCTCACCTGGGCCTGACCGATGGATTCCGGATGGTTGCGGATGAAGGGCCCGAGGGTGGGCAGCCTGTCTGTCACGTACATCTACGTATTCTGGGTGGCCGTCAGTTGGGCTGGCCGCCTGGCTGAGATTTTTGCACCGCAAGAGCTGCTGCACGTGTACAAATCGCCGCTGAATGGATTTCGTCTGTTGCCCGTCGATCTAGGCACTGTTGATGTCGAATGTTTTGTGCCGCGTGTCTGTGGAAGGTAATAAAAGCTGTGAGCAGCAGTTGCACAATAAAGATTTAGCATGGGGATCTCACCTCCGTCTTGTGCGTCTTACTGAGGGAAATAGTTCCGCAAGTTAAAACGGCGTCTCCCCGGAGTGTAAGTACGTGGACTGTGTCGGTCTGTTAACAGTGTTCTATAGATAGATAGTGATTTGGCCAGTCATTTGAAGCGTGACGCTGGGACGGCTTAGCAGTCTCCTGCGTCCTGTAGGAAGCAGACTCTTGGCTCTTTGGAAGCGGTACGCAAATGTACGTAAAGCCAGTGTAGGCGGCTGCTGCTGCAACACCTTTAGAAAATACTGTATGCGACGCTACAGGCATGCCATACAAGGGTGCTTTCGGCACAGTGCAATGCGTTGGAAGCATCCAACTCCTGTTGGAGCACTTCATCAAGGGCTGTGTGATAAGGCCCCGTTGATAATCCCTTTTCTGCCGAGGAGGGACGTGGTAGGAGAAAACAATTGGTCTGAATGGCAGCTGTGGTGCTTCCATAGCACGGTGGAATATCTCTCTTGGTCCATTTGGGTCAGCTGTCCTGGCTGTGTCCCCTGCCAGCCTCTTGCCCACCCCCAGCTTACTGGACTGTGGGGGTGGGGGTGGCTGGAGAGACAGCCTCCGTGCTGTGGGAGCACTGCTCGGCAGTAGCCAGAACACTGGTGTGTTATCAACACCCTTCCAGCTACAGCTACGAAGCACAGCACTATGAGGGCTGCTGTGGGGAAAGTTACCTTCCATCCCAGCCAGACCCAAACCAAAGCTACGTCGCAGGGAGACAGCAAACTTCATCTTTCTTTAACAGCTATTAAAAAAGGGAGACGGGCATGGGAAAGCAGGGCCATCCTTCGTTGCCCTTGAACGCTGCGTCCGACCTTTTGTGGGAAAGCCTCCGTCCTCTTCTTTGTAGCCGCCCTTTAAGTACTGGCAGACTGCGATGAGGTTCCCTCCCCCGCGAGCCTTCTCTTCTGCAAGGGAGAAGAGACCCGACTCCTTCAGCCTTTCCTCCTAGGGCAGGTTCTCCAGCCCTTTGGTCATCTTTGCGGCCCTCCTTGGGACCTTCCCCAGTCGGTCTGCGTCTCTTTTTTTGAATTGTGGGGACCAGAACTGGACACGGCGCTCCAGGTGCGGCCTGCGGGGGTAGCCTGTGTGAGAAGAGGCCAGGGTCTGCCCTGTGCTGGACGCAGCTGGTGCCAGCCAGCTAGGCACTGGACTTGCCGCAGGCCAAAGCTGAGCGGCTCAGCGAAGCCGGGGGCGCCCCTGTGAAAACCTATTGAAGAAAGGGCAAAGCGCTGTCCGGGGCAGGTATTTCCCTGCTGCCTGTGGGTCCGGCCGGTGGATGTTTCCTGAAGGAACTTTTTCATCCTATTTTCTCCCCCTGTCCTGTTGAGGAGGGGCAGTGAGAGAGCGGCTGGGCGGGCCCCTGACAGCCGGCCGAGGTCAATCCATCACAAAGCCTAAAGGGCAGATTCCTCCATGTAGAAGTGTTGAAGGGGGTTGGTGCTTTAAGGAACGATAGTGACTGGGGTTTTGGAGACAGGAAAGTCGGGAAATCGCTGGGGATCCAGTTGCTTCGAGGGGGGGAAATTCCAAGAGAAAAAGCCTTCTTTCTGAGCAATAAGAGGCTCTTGTGAGCAGAGGGCTCTAGTCTCCCTTTGTTCTCGCTTGGTAATGAAAGAGACAAGGCACCGGAACTCCTGCGTGCGAAGGGATGAAAATGTGCGGAGCCTGTTGGATGCTCTTTGTGTGCGCGTGTTGGAAACCCAGGAACAGCTATAAGGAGGTGGGTGTGAGCTTGGTTAACTTGGCCAAGCCAACCACGCAAAGCTGACCCAACCTCCCGCCCGCATCAGAACCAGTGCCACCAGAAAAGCACGTAAGGTGTTAGCAATTGGAGATCCCCTACTGAGAGGCACCGACGCACCCGTTTGCCGTCCAGGCGATTTCTCTCGAGAAGTCTGCTGCCTACCAGGGGCTCGCATCCGTGGCGTCGCCGAGAGGCTGCCGAGCCTGGTGATCCCTGCAGATTATCATGCGCTCCTACTATTCCGCGTAGGGTCTGACGAGGCAGCTTAGAACCCTCCAAAGAGACTTTATGTCCCTCGGAGCAATGTTAAAAGGATCAGGAGCACAGGTGGTGGTCTCCTCTCTCCTCCCAGTCAGAGGGAGGGGTCCAGGAAGGAGGAGACGAATTGAACAGGTGAATGCCTGGCTGCGTAGCTGGTGCCATACTCGAGGTTTTGGCTTCTGTGATCACGGGTGTACCTTTGAGAAGCCGGGTCTGTTGGGAGCTGATGGGATTCGCCTGACCAAGCGGGGCAAGAGGGTCTTTGCCAACAAGCTGGCCGGACTTACAAGGAGGGCTTTAAACTAGGCTCAGCGGGGGAAGGGGATGGAGTTCTGAGCAACAGAGAAGAGCCAGGGGCTGCTGATGCGTTAGGAACCAACAGGGGAACCCCTGAGAAATGCCGCAAAGGACTTGGGGCTTGATCCTCCAGAAAGGCGACACGGTCGGCAGCCCAACTGAAGTGCCTCTATACCACTGCGCGCAGCACAGGTAACAAACAGGAGGAGTTGGAAGCCCCTGTGCAGAAGGAGCAGAAGGGAGCTGGCAGCTCTTTCAGGACGTTTTTTCTTCGAGCACAAGAGCTCTCGATTCCCACGCGTAAGAAATGGGGAAAATAGAAATTCGTCTGCCTAGACTTTAGTAAAGCCTTTGACACCGTTTCCCACAGCGTTCTCCTGGAGAAACTGGCTGCTCATGGCTTGGACGGGCGTACTCTTTGCTGGGTAAAGAACTGGCTGGAGGGCCGGGCCCAGAGAGTTGTGGTGAATGGAGTTAAATCCAGTTGGCGGCCGGTCACAAGTGGTGTTCCCCAGGGCTCAGTACCGGGGCCGGTTCTGTTTAATATCTTTCTCAACGACCTGGACGAGGGGATCGAGTGCACCCTCACTCAGTAAGTTTGCAGCCGACACCAAGTTGGGCGGGAGCGTCGATCTGCTTGAGGGTAGGATGGCTCTACAGAGGGATCTGGACAGGCTGGATCGATGGGCCGAGGCCGATGGTATGAGGTTCAACAAGGCCAAGTGCCGGGTCCTGCACTTGGGTCACAACAACCCCGTGCAACGCTACAGGCTTGGGGAAGAGTGGCTGGAAAGCTGCCCGGCAGAAAAGAGCCTGGGGGTATTGGTAGACAGCCGTCTGAATGTGAGCCAGCAGTGTGCCCAGGTGGCCAAGGCGGCCAACAGCATCCTGGCCTGTATCAGGAATAGCGTGGCGAGCAGGACTGGGGAAGCGACTGTCCCCCTGTACTCAGCACCGCTGAGGCCGCACCTCGAATACTGTGTTCAGTTTTGGGCCTCTCACTACAAGAAAGACACGGAGGTGCTGGAGCGTGTCCGGAGAAGGGCAACGGAGCTGGTGAGGGGTCTGGAGCACAAGGCTTATGAGGAGCGGCTGAGGGAACTGGGGTGGCTTAGCCTGGAGTAAAGGAGGCTGAGGGGAGACCTTATCGCTCTCTACAACTACCGGAAAGGAGGTTGTAGCGAGGCGGGGGTTGGTCTCTTCTCCCAAGTAACAGGCGATAGGACGAGAGGAAACGGCCTCGAGTTGCGCCAGGGGAGGTTTAGGACGGATATTAGGAAAAATTTCTTCGCGGAAAGGGTTATCGAACGTTGGACCAGGCTGCCCAGGGAAGTGGTTGAATCACCATCCCTGGAGGTATTTAAAAGACGGGTAGACGCGGCGCTTAGGGACGTGGTTTGGTGGCGGTTTTGGCAGTGTTAGGTTAATGGTTGGACTCGATGATCTTAAAGGTCCCTTCCGACCTAGACGATTCTATGAAATCAGGCAAGGAAGGCAGGAGCCCAGCATGGCTGAGTAAGGACCTTCTGGTCGAGCTGAAGCGCAAGGAGGAAATGCGTAGGCGGTGGAAGCAGAGACACGCATCCTGGGAAGAATATAGGGATGGGGTCGGGAAAGCTAAGGCACAGCTGGAGCTGAATTTGGCAAGGGATGTGAAGAAGAATCATAAGAAGGGCTTCTACAGGTGCGTTGGTCAGAAAAGGAAGACTAAAGAAAACGCACCCCACCCCCACCCCCCTCCGATAGGTAAGACAGGAGAGCTAGCGCCAACCGACATGGAGAAGGCCGAGGCACTCAAGGATTTTTCTCCTCCGTTGTCGCCGGCAATCACCTTTCCCGCATCTCTCAAGTCCCTGAACCTCAAGGCAGGGACTGGGGGAACAAAGTCCCTCCCATCGTAGGAAAGGATCCGGTTCGAGACCACCTGAGGAACCTGAACATACGCAAGTCCTGCACTGGGGAGGAACAACCCCATGCACCAGTAGATGCTGGAGGCCGACTGGCTGGAGAGCAGCTTTGCTGACGTGGGGGGCTCCTGGTGGACATCAAGTTGAACGTGAGCCGACAACGTGCCCTTGCCGCAAAGGCGGCTAAGGATATCCTTAGCCCGCTACAGAGGAAAGCAGGGTTTATACATGTTACAATACAGTTGTGTAGACCAATCAAATTGCTCACTATCCCCGGGGGTGCAGGGCACCAGAGACCACCCTTGGGCAGCTTTGGGGGCACTGCCTGTTTTTCTACGAGCCTCCTACCCAGCTTAGCGCAAATCCTATCTCGATCTGCGCCCCCCCCCCACACCCACACCCACACAGCCCTCGAGCCACCAGTGCTGAAGACACGCTTTGTATTGTATTTTCTCCCAGGAGGCGCGCAGCTTAGAAACGTCTGCAATCCAAGCGGGGCTTGCAGGGAACAATTGAGAGCAACTTCTGTCGGTTCTGGGGAGTGTTCTGAAAAGTTAAGGCCTGCCCTGCCCTGGCAAAAGCAGTCCTTTGACTGGAGGGAGCAGCACCAAAAAGCCACAAGCACGTTTGGGGTGGAGTTGACGCGGTAATAAATAACAGTCAATAGTACTTGTAGCTACAACAGCCTCTTCTGAGACCTCGTCGCCCGCCCACAGGGTCGCAGCACTACACGGCACGGATCCCTCCGCGGACTGGCCCAACGTCTTCTCCCTCCGCCCCCAGGTCGGATCCCTCCGCGCCCCGAGGGCACGCAAACTCCCTGAGCCCCGCTAAGCACCAGGTCGACGAGGGCGGACCCGCCGGGGGGCCGGGGACAAGCGAAAACGACAGACGAGACAGCCAATCGAGACGCGGGATCGGCCGGCGGCCATCTGGCGGCCCAATGGGCGCCGCGGAGGGCCTGGCCGAGTGGAGGAAGCGCGGGGGCGACAAGGGGCGTTGTCGTGGCCGACGAGCTTATTGGGGCGCGGGCCGCCCGGCCTGGTGCCGCCGCCACCCGCAGTGTTTTCGGGAAGATCATCGGCAAGGCGCTTCCCCGCCAACGTCGCCTACGAGGACGAGGAGGTAGCCGCGGCTTTGCTCTGAGCGCGGTTCCTCCTCCCTCCCCCCGTCCCCCCCTCCCCCCGCGCTCGCAGGCACCCTGAGCCGAGGACCCGTTGCGCGGTGCCCGGGAGCGCGGCAGGGCGGGTGGCGGCCTTGCTGCGGGCGGGCGGGCGGGCGGTGGAGGGACGGGGCCTCTCTGGGTTGTGGCGCTCTCTACTGCGCGATCCCTATAACATCGCGCTTCTTCGGTGCGGCCCCCCCGCCCCCGGCTGCCGCGGCGCGTACTGGGTTGCTGGTGCTGGCCGGCTCGCCTCGGTTCCCAGCCCCGCCGTGTCGCGTGCGCGCGTGCGTAGAGGAGGGCCTCTGACGGTAAGGCACTTGGTGGCAGCCGCAGACGTTTGCCGCGTGATATCCCTTTGGCACTGCAAGTCGTGCAAAGTTTGCTGCCGAGGGATGCGAGTGGTCCTACCTCGTGTAGGACGACAGTCTTGAAACCTTAGATTAAGCGCACGCAGTCGGTCTCCTCGGGGATTCCAGGCGTATGTATGTAAACGGTGAACGTCTGAGTGGTGACCGTAATGAGTTAGTTCTGCGTAGGAGAAAGGCAGGTCTTGATGTGCCTCCTAATAGCACTGTAGAGATTTCACAGCTCTGCTGTGCTAGGCTTTGGTTCTGCGCCCCCAAACTGGATTGTTACAGCTTTTCTTATTTTTCTTTACCAAAAAAGTAAATCCAGGAACTCGTCATCCTTAGGAAACGATCGACCCGAATTAAAACGTACTGGAGGTCGCTAGTCTGAAGTACTGGCCCGCCTCCTTGCCCCCATCACCTTGCATGCCGAATCCCACTTCTGGAGGGGGCTCTGTAAAGACGTTGTATTTTTTTGTACAGAAAGCATTAATATCGCGTAAGAAAAATCAACGTTTCGGCTTGCGTTTGGGGTATCCGGTAGTCTGCTTCTGTAGGAGTTCGGTGGGGCATATTGATTTGCTTAAGCTATTATTACCTTTCTCTGAAGCCAATGACGTTTTAACTGTTTACTCTTCCTCCAGCGCCTTGCGTTCCGTGATCTTTCACCCCAAGCTCCGACGCTTTTCCTAGCCATGCCTAAGGAGGCAATTATGAGGTTAAGCGAAGCAGAAGATCCTGGTGAATGTGTAAGTACTGTGGAAGCTTTCTGTACGCTAAACTGTACCTGTCGTTAGTTCCTAATTTAGTAGACTCTTTCCCATCCCCCCTTTTCCCCTTGATAGGGCACGGTAGGCTGGTTTGGGTTTTCTGGCGCTATAATCTTTTCTCTCTGGCTTGTAATGGAGCTGAGCTTTTTGACCGAAAGTAGCGATATAAAGCAATGCTCATCCCTGGGTACGTACTCCTGGTGCAAAATGCAGTGTTGTTTTGGAGCGCAGGGTGATGCCTACTGTCACGGTTTAGAGCAAGAGGAGGAGTAGTACTTCTTCTAATACGGAGAAGAGGGCTTGGGGTTTTTGGCAGGTCGGGGGTGAGGAAGGGCAAAGCTGGTCGAGAGGTGCTGGATGCTTCGCTTTTGGCTATAAAAGTCAAGTTCAGAGACTTTGTAAACCCACGCAAAAGGCAGCCTGAAGCTTATTTTCCACCCGAGTTGCGTATGTTGCCTGAAGAGATAACGGGGGGCTTTAACCCGGAGACAAACTTAGCTTCTGTGGCTGTTTTGTAGTCCGTTACTGTCTAGCTTGAAAACAATTGCGTAGCCCTTTTTCTTTCCCCCCCCCTACAGTGTGCGTAATCGGTCTTTGTAGCTTTGCTTGGAAAATGCCGGTTGCAGGCGGACAGACAGTAATTTGAAGCGCAGTGGTTGAATTGCTAGGAGTTGGCTAACTGGTTTCTCTGGGTGCTTCTCTGCTCTCATTCCTCCCCTCCCTGCCCTCTCCCCTTTTTGTGTGTGGCTTTTTATTTTACTTATTTATGGTTTTGTACTTCCTTCTCCAGCTTCTTGGGCATTTAATGATTGTTGGCAAGCAGCGTGCTGCTCACCTGGGCCTGACCGATGGATTCCGGATGGTTGCGGATGAAGGGCCCGAGGGTGGGCAGCCTGTCTGTCACGTACATCTACGTATTCTGGGTGGCCGTCAGTTGGGCTGGCCGCCTGGCTGAGATTTTTGCACCGCAAGAGCTGCTGCACGTGTACAAATCGCCGCTGAATGGATTTCGTCTGTTGCCCGTCGATCTAGGCACTGTTGATGTCGAATGTTTTGTGCCGCGTGTCTGTGGAAGGTAATAAAAGCTGTGAGCAGCAGTTGCACAATAAAGATTTAGCATGGGGATCTCACCTCCGTCTTGTGCGTCTTACTGAGGGAAATAGTTCCGCAAGTTAAAACGGCGTCTCCCCGGAGTGTAAGTACGTGGACTGTGTCGGTCTGTTAACAGTGTTCTATAGATAGATAGTGATTTGGCCAGTCATTTGAAGCGTGACGCTGGGACGGCTTAGCAGTCTCCTGCGTCCTGTAGGAAGCAGACTCTTGGCTCTTTGGAAGCGGTACGCAAATGTACGTAAAGCCAGTGTAGGCGGCTGCTGCTGCAACACCTTTAGAAAATACTGTATGCGACGCTACAGGCATGCCATACAAGGGTGCTTTCGGCACAGTGCAATGCGTTGGAAGCATCCAACTCCTGTTGGAGCACTTCATCAAGGGCTGTGTGATAAGGCCCCGTTGATAATCCCTTTTCTGCCGAGGAGGGACGTGGTAGGAGAAAACAATTGGTCTGAATGGCAGCTGTGGTGCTTCCATAGCACGGTGGAATATCTCTCTTGGTCCATTTGGGTCAGCTGTCCTGGCTGTGTCCCCTGCCAGCCTCTTGCCCACCCCCAGCTTACTGGACTGTGGGGGTGGGGGTGGCTGGAGAGACAGCCTCCGTGCTGTGGGAGCACTGCTCGGCAGTAGCCAGAACACTGGTGTGTTATCAACACCCTTCCAGCTACAGCTACGAAGCACAGCACTATGAGGGCTGCTGTGGGGAAAGTTACCTTCCATCCCAGCCAGACCCAAACCAAAGCTACGTCGCAGGGAGACAGCAAACTTCATCTTTCTTTAACAGCTATTAAAAAAGGGAGACGGGCATGGGAAAGCAGGGCCATCCTTCGTTGCCCTTGAACGCTGCGTCCGACCTTTTGTGGGAAAGCCTCCGTCCTCTTCTTTGTAGCCGCCCTTTAAGTACTGGCAGACTGCGATGAGGTTCCCTCCCCCGCGAGCCTTCTCTTCTGCAAGGGAGAAGAGACCCGACTCCTTCAGCCTTTCCTCCTAGGGCAGGTTCTCCAGCCCTTTGGTCATCTTTGCGGCCCTCCTTGGGACCTTCCCCAGTCGGTCTGCGTCTCTTTTTTTGAATTGTGGGTACCAGAACTGGACACGGCGCTCCAGGTGCGGCCTGCGGGGGTAGCCTGTGTGAGAAGAGGCCAGGGTCTGCCCTGTGCTGGACGCAGCTGGTGCCAGCCAGCTAGGCACTGGACTTGCCGCAGGCCAAAGCTGAGCGGCTCAGCGAAGCCGGGGGCGCCCCTGTGAAAACCTATTGAAGAAAGGGCAAAGCGCTGTCCGGGGCAGGTATTTCCCTGCTGCCTGTGGGTCCGGCCGGTGGATGTTTCCTGAAGGAACTTTTTCATCCTATTTTCTCCCCCTGTCCTGTTGAGGAGGGGCAGTGAGAGAGCGGCTGGGCGGGCCCCTGACAGCCGGCCGAGGTCAATCCATCACAAAGCCTAAAGGGCAGATTCCTCCATGTAGAAGTGTTGAAGGGGGTTGGTGCTTTAAGGAACGATAGTGACTGGGGTTTTGGAGACAGGAAAGTCGGGAAATCGCTGGGGATCCAGTTGCTTCGAGGGGGGGAAATTCCAAGAGAAAAAGCCTTCTTTCTGAGCAATAAGAGGCTCTTGTGAGCAGAGGGCTCTAGTCTCCCTTTGTTCTCGCTTGGTAATGAAAGAGACAAGGCACCGGAACTCCTGCGTGCGAAGGGATGAAAATGTGCGGAGCCTGTTGGATGCTCTTTGTGTGCGCGTGTTGGAAACCCAGGAACAGCTATAAGGAGGTGGGTGTGAGCTTGGTTAACTTGGCCAAGCCAACCACGCAAAGCTGACCCAACCTCCCGCCCGCATCAGAACCAGTGCCACCAGAAAAGCACGTAAGGTGTTAGCAATTGGAGATCCCCTACTGAGAGGCACCGACGCACCCGTTTGCCGTCCAGGCGATTTCTCTCGAGAAGTCTGCTGCCTACCAGGGGCTCGCATCCGTGGCGTCGCCGAGAGGCTGCCGAGCCTGGTGATCCCTGCAGATTATCATGCGCTCCTACTATTCCGCGTAGGGTCTGACGAGGCAGCTTAGAACCCTCCAAAGAGACTTTATGTCCCTCGGAGCAATGTTAAAAGGATCAGGAGCACAGGTGGTGGTCTCCTCTCTCCTCCCAGTCAGAGGGAGGGGTCCAGGAAGGAGGAGACGAATTGAACAGGTGAATGCCTGGCTGCGTAGCTGGTGCCATACTCGAGGTTTTGGCTTCTGTGATCACGGGTGTACCTTTGAGAAGCCGGGTCTGTTGGGAGCTGATGGGATTCGCCTGACCAAGCGGGGCAAGAGGGTCTTTGCCAACAAGCTGGCCGGACTTACAAGGAGGGCTTTAAACTAGGCTCAGCGGGGGAAGGGGATGGAGTTCTGAGCAACAGAGAAGAGCCAGGGGCTGCTGATGCGTTAGGAACCAACAGGGGAACCCCTGAGAAATGCCGCAAAGGACTTGGGGCTTGATCCTCCAGAAAGGCGACACGGTCGGCAGCCCAACTGAAGTGCCTCTATACCACTGCGCGCAGCACAGGTAACAAACAGGAGGAGTTGGAAGCCCCTGTGCAGAAGGAGCAGAAGGGAGCTGGCAGCTCTTTCAGGACGTTTTTTCTTCGAGCACAAGAGCTCTCGATTCCCACGCGTAAGAAATGGGGAAAATAGAAATTCGTCTACCTAGACTTTAGTAAAGCCTTTGACACCGTTTCCCACAGCGTTCTCCTGGAGAAACTGGCTGCTCATGGCTTGGACGGGCGTACTCTTTGCTGGGTAAAGAACTGGCTGGAGGGCCGGGCCCAGAGAGTTGTGGTGAATGGAGTTAAATCCAGTTGGCGGCCGGTCACAAGTGGTGTTCCCCAGGGCTCAGTACCGGGGCCGGTTCTGTTTAATATCTTTCTCAACGACCTGGACGAGGGGATCGAGTGCACCCTCACTCAGTAAGTTTGCAGCCGACACCAAGTTGGGCGGGAGCGTCGATCTGCTTGAGGGTAGGATGGCTCTACAGAGGGATCTGGACAGGCTGGATCGATGGGCCGAGGCCGATGGTATGAGGTTCAACAAGGCCAAGTGCCGGGTCCTGCACTTGGGTCACAACAACCCCGTGCAACGCTACAGGCTTGGGGAAGAGTGGCTGGAAAGCTGCCCGGCAGAAAAGAGCCTGGGGGTATTGGTAGACAGCCGTCTGAATGTGAGCCAGCAGTGTGCCCAGGTGGCCAAGGCGGCCAACAGCATCCTGGCCTGTATCAGGAATAGCGTGGCGAGCAGGACTGGGGAAGCGACTGTCCCCCTGTACTCAGCACCGCTGAGGCCGCACCTCGAATACTGTGTTCAGTTTTGGGCCTCTCACTACAAGAAAGACACGGAGGTGCTGGAGCGTGTCCGGAGAAGGGCAACGGAGCTGGTGAGGGGTCTGGAGCACAAGGCTTATGAGGAGCGGCTGAGGGAACTGGGGTGGCTTAGCCTGGAGTAAAGGAGGCTGAGGGGAGACCTTATCGCTCTCTACAACTACCGGAAAGGAGGTTGTAGCGAGGCGGGGGTTGGTCTCTTCTCCCAAGTAACAGGCGATAGGACGAGAGGAAACGGCCTCGAGTTGCGCCAGGGGAGGTTTAGGACGGATATTAGGAAAAATTTCTTCGCGGAAAGGGTTATCGAACGTTGGACCAGGCTGCCCAGGGAAGTGGTTGAATCACCATCCCTGGAGGTATTTAAAAGACGGGTAGACGCGGCGCTTAGGGACGTGGTTTGGTGGCGGTTTTGGCAGCGTTAGGTTAATGGTTGGACTCGATGATCTTAAAGGTCCCTTCCGACCTAGACGATTCTATGAAATCAGGCAAGGAAGGCAGGAGCCCAGCATGGCTGAGTAAGGACCTTCTGGTCGAGCTGAAGCGCAAGGAGGAAATGCGTAGGCGGTGGAAGCAGAGACACGCATCCTGGGAAGAATATAGGGATGGGGTCGGGAAAGCTAAGGCACAGCTGGAGCTGAATTTGGCAAGGGATGTGAAGAAGAATCATAAGAAGGGCTTCTACAGGTGCGTTGGTCAGAAAAGGAAGACTAAAGAAAACGCACCCCACCCCCACCCCCCTCCGATAGGTAAGACAGGAGAGCTAGCGCCAACCGACATGGAGAAGGCCGAGGCACTCAAGGATTTTTCTCCTCCGTTGTCGCCGGCAATCACCTTTCCCGCATCTCTCAAGTCCCTGAACCTCAAGGCAGGGACTGGGGGAACAAAGTCCCTCCCATCGTAGGAAAGGATCCGGTTCGAGACCACCTGAGGAACCTGAACATACGCAAGTCCTGCACTGGGGAGGAACAACCCCATGCACCAGTAGATGCTGGAGGCCGACTGGCTGGAGAGCAGCTTTGCTGACGTGGGGGGCTCCTGGTGGACATCAAGTTGAACGTGAGCCGACAACGTGCCCTTGCCGCAAAGGCGGCTAAGGATATCCTTAGCCCGCTACAGAGGAAAGCAGGGTTTATACATGTTACAATACAGTTGTGTAGACCAATCAAATTGCTCACTATCCCCGGGGGTGCAGGGCACCAGAGACCACCCTTGGGCAGCTTTGGGGGCACTGCCTGTTTTTCTACGAGCCTCCTACCCAGCTTAGCGCAAATCCTATCTCGATCTGCGCCCCCCCCCCACACCCACACCCACACAGCCCTCGAGCCACCAGTGCTGAAGACACGCTTTGTATTGTATTTTCTCCCAGGAGGCGCGCAGCTTAGAAACGTCTGCAATCCAAGCGGGGCTTGCAGGGAACAATTGAGAGCAACTTCTGTCGGTTCTGGGGAGTGTTCTGAAAAGTTAAGGCCTGCCCTGCCCTGGCAAAAGCAGTCCTTTGACTGGAGGGAGCAGCACCAAAAAGCCACAAGCACGTTTGGGGTGGAGTTGACGCGGTAATAAATAACAGTCAATAGTACTTGTAGCTACAACAGCCTCTTCTGAGACCTCGTCGCCCGCCCACAGGGTCGCAGCACTACACGGCACGGATCCCTCCGCGGACTGGCCCAACGTCTTCTCCCTCCGCCCCCAGGTCGGATCCCTCCGCGCCCCGAGGGCACGCAAACTCCCTGAGCCCCGCTAAGCACCAGGTCGACGAGGGCGGACCCGCCGGGGGGCCGGGGACAAGCGAAAACGACAGACGAGACAGCCAATCGAGACGCGGGATCGGCCGGCGGCCATCTGGCGGCCCAATGGGCGCCGCGGAGGGCCTGGCCGAGTGGAGGAAGCGCGGGGGCGACAAGGGGCGTTGTCGTGGCCGACGAGCTTATTGGGGCGCGGGCCGCCCGGCCTGGTGCCGCCGCCACCCGCAGTGTTTTCGGGAAGATCATCGGCAAGGCGCTTCCCCGCCAACGTCGCCTACGAGGACGAGGAGGTAGCCGCGGCTTTGCTCTGAGCGCGGTTCCTCCTCCCTCCCCCCGTCCCCCCCTCCCCCCGCGCTCGCAGGCACCCTGAGCCGAGGACCCGTTGCGCGGTGCCCGGGAGCGCGGCAGGGCGGGTGGCGGCCTTGCTGCGGGCGGGCGGGCGGTGGAGGGACGGGGCCTCTCTGGGTTGTGGCGCTCTCTACTGCGCGATCCCTATAACATCGCGCTTCTTCGGTGCGGCCCCCCCGCCCCCGGCTGCCGCGGCGCGTACTGGGTTGCTGGTGCTGGCCGGCTCGCCTCGGTTCCCAGCCCCGCCGTGTCGCGTGCGCGCGTGCGTAGAGGAGGGCCTCTGACGGTAAGGCACTTGGTGGCAGCCGCAGACGTTTGCCGCGTGATATCCCTTTGGCACTGCAAGTCGTGCAAAGTTTGCTGCCGAGGGATGCGAGTGGTCCTACCTCGTGTAGGACGACAGTCTTGAAACCTTAGATTAAGCGCACGCAGTCAGTCTCCTCGGGGATTCCAGGCGTATGTATGTAAACGGTGAACGTCTGAGTGGTGACCGTAATGAGTTAGTTCTGCGTAGGAGAAAGGCAGGTCTTGATGTGCCTCCTAATAGCACTGTAGAGATTTCACAGCTCTGCTGTGCTAGGCTTTGGTTCTGCGCCCCCAAACTGGATTGTTACAGCTTTTCTTATTTTTCTTTACCAAAAAAGTAAATCCAGGAACTCGTCATCCTTAGGAAACGATCGACCCGAATTAAAACGTACTGGAGGTCGCTAGTCTGAAGTACTGGCCCGCCTCCTTGCCCCCATCACCTTGCATGCCGAATCCCACTTCTGGAGGGGGCTCTGTAAAGACGTTGTATTTTTTTGTACAGAAAGCATTAATATCGCGTAAGAAAAATCAACGTTTCGGCTTGCGTTTGGGGTATCCGGTAGTCTGCTTCTGTAGGAGTTCGGTGGGGCATATTGATTTGCTTAAGCTATTATTACCTTTCTCTGAAGCCAATGACGTTTTAACTGTTTACTCTTCCTCCAGCGCCTTGCGTTCCGTGATCTTTCACCCCAAGCTCCGACGCTTTTCCTAGCCATGCCTAAGGAGGCAATTATGAGGTTAAGCGAAGCAGAAGATCCTGGTGAATGTGTAAGTACTGTGGAAGCTTTCTGTACGCTAAACTGTACCTGTCGTTAGTTCCTAATTTAGTAGACTCTTTCCCATCCCCCCTTTTCCCCTTGATAGGGCACGGTAGGCTGGTTTGGGTTTTCTGGCGCTATAATCTTTTCTCTCTGGCTTGTAATGGAGCTGAGCTTTTTGACCGAAAGTAGCGATATAAAGCAATGCTCATCCCTGGGTACGTACTCCTGGTGCAAAATGCAGTGTTGTTTTGGAGCGCAGGGTGATGCCTACTGTCACGGTTTAGAGCAAGAGGAGGAGTAGTACTTCTTCTAATACGGAGAAGAGGGCTTGGGGTTTTTGGCAGGTCGGGGGTGAGGAAGGGCAAAGCTGGTCGAGAGGTGCTGGATGCTTCGCTTTTGGCTATAAAAGTCAAGTTCAGAGACTTTGTAAACCCACGCAAAAGGCAGCCTGAAGCTTATTTTCCACCCGAGTTGCGTATGTTGCCTGAAGAGATAACGGGGGGCTTTAACCCGGAGACAAACTTAGCTTCTGTGGCTGTTTTGTAGTCCGTTACTGTCTAGCTTGAAAACAATTGCGTAGCCCTTTTTCTTTCCCCCCCCCTACAGTGTGCGTAATCGGTCTTTGTAGCTTTGCTTGGAAAATGCCGGTTGCAGGCGGACAGACAGTAATTTGAAGCGCAGTGGTTGAATTGCTAGGAGTTGGCTAACTGGTTTCTCTGGGTGCTTCTCTGCTCTCATTCCTCCCCTCCCTGCCCTCTCCCCTTTTTGTGTGCGGCTTTTTATTTTACTTATTTATGGTTTTGTACTTCCTTCTCCAGCTTCTTGGACATTTAATGATTGTTGGCAAGCAGCGTGCTGCTCACCTGGGCCTGACCGATGGATTCCGGATGGTTGCGGATGAAGGGCCCGAGGGTGGGCAGCCTGTCTGTCACGTACATCTACGTATTCTGGGTGGCCGTCAGTTGGGCTGGCCGCCTGGCTGAGATTTTTGCACCGCAAGAGTTGCTGCACGTGTACAAATCGCCGCTGAATGGATTTCGTCTGTTGCCCGTCGATCTAGGCACTGTTGATGTCGAATGTTTTGTGCCGCGTGTCTGTGGAAGGTAATAAAAGCTGTGAGCAGCAGTTGCACAATAAAGATTTAGCATGGGGATCTCACCTCCGTCTTGTGCGTCTTACTGAGGGAAATAGTTCCGCAAGTTAAAACGGCGTCTCCCCGGAGTGTAAGTACGTGGACTGTGTCGGTCTGTTAACAGTGTTCTATAGATAGATAGTGATTTGGCCAGTCATTTGAAGCGTGACGCTGGGACGGCTTAGCAGTCTCCTGCGTCCTGTAGGAAGCAGACTCTTGGCTCTTTGGAAGCGGTACGCAAATGTACGTAAAGCCAGTGTAGGCGGCTGCTGCTGCAACACCTTTAGAAAATACTGTATGCGACGCTACAGGCATGCCATACAAGGGTGCTTTCGGCACAGTGCAATGCGTTGGAAGCATCCAACTCCTGTTGGAGCACTTCATCAAGGGCTGTGTGATAAGGCCCCGTTGATAATCCCTTTTCTGCCGAGGAGGGACGTGGTAGGAGAAAACAATTGGTCTGAATGGCAGCTGTGGTGCTTCCATAGCACGGTGGAATATCTCTCTTGGTCCATTTGGGTCAGCTGTCCTGGCTGTGTCCCCTGCCAGCCTCTTGCCCACCCCCAGCTTACTGGACTGTGGGGGTGGGGGTGGCTGGAGAGACAGCCTCCGTGCTGTGGGAGCACTGCTCCTAGGGCAGGTTCTCCAGCCCTTTGGTCATCTTTGCGGCCCTCCTTGGGACCTTCCCCAGTCGGTCTGCGTCTCTTTTTTGAATTGTGGGGACCAGAACTGGACACGGCGCTCCAGGTGTGGCCTGCGGGGGTAGCCTGTGTGAGAAGAGGCCAGGGTCTGCCCTGTGCTGGACGCAGCTGGTGCCAGCCAGCTAGGCACTGGACTTGCCGCAGGCCAAAGCTGAGCGGCTCAGCGAAGCCGGGGGCGCCCCTGTGAAAACCTATTGAAGAAAGGGCAAAGCGCTGTCTGGGGCAGGTATTTCCCTGCTGCCTGTGGGTCCGGCCGGTGGATGTTTCCTGAAGGAACTTTTTCATCCTATTTTCTCCCCCTGTCCTGTTGAGGAGGGGCAGTGAGAGAGCGGCTGGGCGGGCCCCTGACAGCCGGCCGAGGTCAATCCATCACAAAGCCTAAAGGGCAGATTCCTCCATGTAGAAGTGTTGAAGGGGGTTGGTGCTTTAAGGAACGATAGTGACTGGGGTTTTGGAGACAGGAAAGTCGGGAAATCGCTGGGGATCCAGTTGCTTCGAGGGGGGGAAATTCCAAGAGAAAAAGCCTTCTTTCTGAGCAATAAGAGGCTCTTGTGAGCAGAGGGCTCTAGTCTCCCTTTGTTCTCGCTTGGTAATGAAAGAGACAAGGCACCGGAACTCCTGCGTGCGAAGGGATGAAAATGTGCGGAGCCTGTTGGATGCTCTTTGTGTGCGCGTGTTGGAAACCCAGGAACAGCTATAAGGAGGTGGGTGTGAGCTTGGTTAACTTGGCCAAGCCAACCACGCAAAGCTGACCCAACCTCCCGCCCGCATCAGAACCAGTGCCACCAGAAAAGCACGTAAGGTGTTAGCAATTGGAGATCCCCTACTGAGAGGCACCGACGCACCCGTTTGCCGTCCAGGCGATTTCTCTCGAGAAGTCTGCTGCCTACCAGGGGCTCGCATCCGTGGCGTCGCCGAGGGGCTGCCGAGCCTGGTGATCCCTGCAGATTATCATGCGCTCCTACTATTCCGCGTAGGGTCTGACGAGGCAGCTTAGAACCCTCCAAAGAGACTTTATGTCCCTCGGAGCAATGTTAAAAGGATCAGGAGCACAGGTGGTGGTCTCCTCTCTCCTCCCAGTCAGAGGGAGGGGTCCAGGAAGGAGGAGACGAATTGAACAGGTGAATGCCTGGCTGCGTAGCTGGTGCCATACTCGAGGTTTTGGCTTCTGTGATCACGGGTGTACCTTTGAGAAGCCGGGTCTGTTGGGAGCTGATGGGATTCGCCTGACCAAGCGGGGCAAGAGGGTCTTTGCCAACAAGCTGGCCGGACTTACAAGGAGGGCTTTAAACTAGGCTCAGCGGGGGAAGGGGATGGAGTTCTGAGCAACAGAGAAGAGCCAGGGGCTGCTGATGCGTTAGGAACCAACAGGGGAACCCCTGAGAAATGCCGCAAAGGACTTGGGGCTTGATCCTCCAGAAAGGCGACACGGTCGGCAGCCCAACTGAAGTGCCTCTATACCACTGCGCGCAGCACAGGTAACAAACAGGAGGAGTTGGAAGCCCCTGTGCAGAAGGAGCAGAAGGGAGCTGGCAGCTCTTTCAGGACGTTTTTTCTTCGAGCACAAGAGCTCTCGATTCCCACGCGTAAGAAATGGGAAAATAGAAATTCGTCTACCTAGACTTTAGTAAAGCCTTTGACACCGTTTCCCACAGCGTTCTCCTGGAGAAACTGGCTGCTCATGGCTTGGACGGGCGTACTCTTTGCTGGGTAAAGAACTGGCTGGAGGGCCGGGCCCAGAGAGTTGTGGTGAATGGAGTTAAATCCAGTTGGCGGCCGGTCACAAGTGGTGTTCCCCAGGGCTCAGTACCGGGGCCGGTTCTGTTTAATATCTTTCTCAACGACCTGGACGAGGGGATCGAGTGCACCCTCACTCAGTAAGTTTGCAGCCGACACCAAGTTGGGCGGGAGCGTCGATCTGCTTGAGGGTAGGATGGCTCTACAGAGGGATCTGGACAGGCTGGATCGATGGGCCGAGGCCGATGGTATGAGGTTCAACAAGGCCAAGTGCCGGGTCCTGCACTTGGGTCACAACAACCCCGTGCAACGCTACAGGCTTGGGGAAGAGTGGCTGGAAAGCTGCCCGGCAGAAAAGAGCCTGGGGGTATTGGTAGACAGCCGTCTGAATGTGAGCCAGCAGTGTGCCCAGGTGGCCAAGGCGGCCAACAGCATCCTGGCCTGTATCAGGAATAGCGTGGCGAGCAGGACTGGGGAAGCGACTGTCCCCCTGTACTCAGCACCGCTGAGGCCGCACCTCGAATACTGTGTTCAGTTTTGGGCCTCTCACTACAAGAAAGACACGGAGGTGCTGGAGCGTGTCCGGAGAAGGGCAACGGAGCTGGTGAGGGGTCTGGAGCACAAGGCTTATGAGGAGCGGCTGAGGGAACTGGGGTGGCTTAGCCTGGAGTAAAGGAGGCTGAGGGGAGACCTTATCGCTCTCTACAACTACCGGAAAGGAGGTTGTAGCGAGGCGGGGGTTGGTCTCTTCTCCCAAGTAACAGGCGATAGGACGAGAGGAAACGGCCTCGAGTTGCGCCAGGGGAGGTTTAGGACGGATATTAGGAAAAATTTCTTCGCGGAAAGGGTTATCGAACGTTGGACCAGGCTGCCCAGGGAAGTGGTTGAATCACCATCCCTGGAGGTATTTAAAAGACGGGTAGACGCGGCGCTTAGGGACGTGGTTTGGTGGCGGTTTTGGCAGCGTTAGGTTAATGGTTGGACTCGATGATCTTAAAGGTCCCTTCCGACCTAGACGATTCTATGAAATCAGGCAAGGAAGGCAGGAGCCCAGCATGGCTGAGTAAGGACCTTCTGGTCGAGCTGAAGCGCAAGGAGGAAATGCGTAGGCGGTGGAAGCAGAGACACGCATCCTGGGAAGAATATAGGGATGGGGTCGGGAAAGCTAAGGCACAGCTGGAGCTGAATTTGGCAAGGGATGTGAAGAAGAATCATAAGAAGGGCTTCTACAGGTGCGTTGGTCAGAAAAGGAAGACTAAAGAAAACGCACCCCACCCCCACCCCCCTCCGATAGGTAAGACAGGAGAGCTAGCGCCAACCGACATGGAGAAGGCCGAGGCACTCAAGGATTTTTCTCCTCCGTTGTCGCCGGCAATCACCTTTCCCGCATCTCTCAAGTCCCTGAACCTCAAGGCAGGGACTGGGGGAACAAAGTCCCTCCCATCGTAGGAAAGGATCCGGTTCGAGACCACCTGAGGAACCTGAACATACGCAAGTCCTGCACTGGGGAGGAACAACCCCATGCACCAGTAGATGCTGGAGGCCGACTGGCTGGAGAGCAGCTTTGCTGACGTGGGGGGCTCCTGGTGGACATCAAGTTGAACGTGAGCCGACAACGTGCCCTTGCCGCAAAGGCGGCTAAGGATATCCTTAGCCCGCTACAGAGGAAAGCAGGGTTTATACATGTTACAATACAGTTGTGTAGACCAATCAAATTGCTCACTATCCCCGGGGGTGCAGGGCACCAGAGACCACCCTTGGGCAGCTTTGGGGGCACTGCCTGTTTTTCTACGAGCCTCCTACCCAGCTTAGCGCAAATCCTATCTCGATCTGCGCCCCCCCCCCACACCCACACCCACACAGCCCTCGAGCCACCAGTGCTGAAGACACGCTTTGTATTGTATTTTCTCCCAGGAGGCGCGCAGCTTAGAAACGTCTGCAATCCAAGCGGGGCTTGCAGGGAACAATTGAGAGCAACTTCTGTCGGTTCTGGGGAGTGTTCTGAAAAGTTAAGGCCTGCCCTGCCCTGGCAAAAGCAGTCCTTTGACTGGAGGGAGCAGCACCAAAAAGCCACAAGCACGTTTGGGGTGGAGTTGACGCGGTAATAAATAACAGTCAATAGTACTTGTAGCTACAACAGCCTCTTCTGAGACCTCGTCGCCCGCCCACAGGGTCGCAGCACTACACGGCACGGATCCCTCCGCGGACTGGCCCAACGTCTTCTCCCTCCGCCCCCAGGTCGGATCCCTCCGCGCCCCGAGGGCACGCAAACTCCCTGAGCCCCGCTAAGCACCAGGTCGACGAGGGCGGACCCGCCGGGGGGCCGGGGACAAGCGAAAACGACAGACGAGACAGCCAATCGAGACGCGGGATCGGCCGGCGGCCATCTGGCGGCCCAATGGGCGCCGCGGAGGGCCTGGCCGAGTGGAGGAAGCGCGGGGGCGACAAGGGGCGTTGTCGTGGCCGACGAGCTTATTGGGGCGCGGGCCGCCCGGCCTGGTGCCGCCGCCACCCGCAGTGTTTTCGGGAAGATCATCGGCAAGGCGCTTCCCCGCCAACGTCGCCTACGAGGACGAGGAGGTAGCCGCGGCTTTGCTCTGAGCGCGGTTCCTCCTCCCTCCCCCCGTCCCCCCCCTCCCCCCGCGCTCGCAGGCACCCTGAGCCGAGGACCCGTTGCGCGGTGCCCGGGAGCGCGGCAGGGCGGGTGGCGGCCTTGCTGCGGGCGGGCGGGCGGGCGGTGGAGGGACGGGGCCTCTCTGGGTTGTGGCGCTCTCTACTGCGCGATCCCTATAACATCGCGCTTCTTCGGTGCGGCCCCCCCGCCCCCGGCTGCCGCGGCGCGTACTGGGTTGCTGGTGCTGGCCGGCTCGCCTCGGTTCCCAGCCCCGCCGTGTCGCGTGCGCGCGTGCGTAGAGGAGGGCCTCTGACGGTAAGGCACTTGGTGGCAGCCGCAGACGTTTGCCGCGTGATATCCCTTTGGCACTGCAAGTCGTGCAAAGTTTGCTGCCGAGGGATGCGAGTGGTCCTACCTCGTGTAGGACGACAGTCTTGAAACCTTAGATTAAGCGCACGCAGTCAGTCTCCTCGGGGATTCCAGGCGTATGTATGTAAACGGTGAACGTCTGAGTGGTGACCGTAATGAGTTAGTTCTGCGTAGGAGAAAGGCAGGTCTTGATGTGCCTCCTAATAGCACTGTAGAGATTTCACAGCTCTGCTGTGCTAGGCTTTGGTTCTGCGCCCCCAAACTGGATTGTTACAGCTTTTCTTATTTTTCTTTACCAAAAAAGTAAATCCAGGAACTCGTCATCCTTAGGAAACGATCGACCCGAATTAAAACGTACTGGAGGTCGCTAGTCTGAAGTACTGGCCCGCCTCCTTGCCCCCATCACCTTGCATGCCGAATCCCACTTCTGGAGGGGGCTCTGTAAAGACGTTGTATTTTTTTGTACAGAAAGCATTAATATCGCGTAAGAAAAATCAACGTTTCGGCTTGCGTTTGGGGTATCCGGTAGTCTGCTTCTGTAGGAGTTCGGTGGGGCATATTGATTTGCTTAAGCTATTATTACCTTTCTCTGAAGCCAATGACGTTTTAACTGTTTACTCTTCCTCCAGCGCCTTGCGTTCCGTGATCTTTCACCCCAAGCTCCGACGCTTTTCCTAGCCATGCCTAAGGAGGCAATTATGAGGTTAAGCGAAGCAGAAGATCCTGGTGAATGTGTAAGTACTGTGGAAGCTTTCTGTACGCTAAACTGTACCTGTCGTTAGTTCCTAATTTAGTAGACTCTTTCCCATCCCCCCTTTTCCCCTTGATAGGGCACGGTAGGCTGGTTTGGGTTTTCTGGCGCTATAATCTTTTCTCTCTGGCTTGTAATGGAGCTGAGCTTTTTGACCGAAAGTAGCGATATAAAGCAATGCTCATCCCTGGGTACGTACTCCTGGTGCAAAATGCAGTGTTGTTTTGGAGCGCAGGGTGATGCCTACTGTCACGGTTTAGAGCAAGAGGAGGAGTAGTACTTCTTCTAATACGGAGAAGAGGGCTTGGGGTTTTTGGCAGGTCGGGGGTGAGGAAGGGCAAAGCTGGTCGAGAGGTGCTGGATGCTTCGCTTTTGGCTATAAAAGTCAAGTTCAGAGACTTTGTAAACCCACGCAAAAGGCAGCCTGAAGCTTATTTTCCACCCGAGTTGCGTATGTTGCCTGAAGAGATAACGGGGGGCTTTAACCCGGAGACAAACTTAGCTTCTGTGGCTGTTTTGTAGTCCGTTACTGTCTAGCTTGAAAACAATTGCGTAGCCCTTTTTCTTTCCCCCCCCCTACAGTGTGCGTAATCGGTCTTTGTAGCTTTGCTTGGAAAATGCCGGTTGCAGGCGGACAGACAGTAATTTGAAGCGCAGTGGTTGAATTGCTAGGAGTTGGCTAACTGGTTTCTCTGGGTGCTTCTCTGCTCTCATTCCTCCCCTCCCTGCCCTCTCCCCTTTTTGTGTGCGGCTTTTTATTTTACTTATTTATGGTTTTGTACTTCCTTCTCCAGCTTCTTGGGCATTTAATGATTGTTGGCAAGCAGCGTGCTGCTCACCTGGGCCTGACCGATGGATTCCGGATGGTTGCGGATGAAGGGCCCGAGGGTGGGCAGCCTGTCTGTCACGTACATCTACGTATTCTGGGTGGCCGTCAGTTGGGCTGGCCGCCTGGCTGAGATTTTTGCACCGCAAGAGTTGCTGCACGTGTACAAATCGCCGCTGAATGGATTTCGTCTGTTGCCCGTCGATCTAGGCACTGTTGATGTCGAATGTTTTGTGCCGCGTGTCTGTGGAAGGTAATAAAAGCTGTGAGCAGCAGTTGCACAATAAAGATTTAGCATGGGGATCTCACCTCCGTCTTGTGCGTCTTACTGAGGGAAATAGTTCCGCAAGTTAAAACGGCGTCTCCCCGGAGTGTAAGTACGTGGACTGTGTCGGTCTGTTAACAGTGTTCTATAGATAGATAGTGATTTGGCCAGTCATTTGAAGCGTGACGCTGGGACGGCTTAGCAGTCTCCTGCGTCCTGTAGGAAGCAGACTCTTGGCTCTTTGGAAGCGGTACGCAAATGTACGTAAAGCCAGTGTAGGCGGCTGCTGCTGCAACACCTTTAGAAAATACTGTATGCGACGCTACAGGCATGCCATACAAGGGTGCTTTCGGCACAGTGCAATGCGTTGGAAGCATCCAACTCCTGTTGGAGCACTTCATCAAGGGCTGTGTGATAAGGCCCCGTTGATAATCCCTTTTCTGCCGAGGAGGGACGTGGTAGGAGAAAACAATTGGTCTGAATGGCAGCTGTGGTGCTTCCATAGCACGGTGGAATATCTCTCTTGGTCCATTTGGGTCAGCTGTCCTGGCTGTGTCCCCTGCCAGCCTCTTGCCCACCCCCAGCTTACTGGACTGTGGGGGTGGGGGTGGCTGGAGAGACAGCCTCCGTGCTGTGGGAGCACTGCTCGGCAGTAGCCAGAACACTGGTGTGTTATCAACACCCTTCCAGCTACAGCTACGAAGCACAGCACTATGAGGGCTGCTGTGGGGAAAGTTACCTTCCATCCCAGCCAGACCCAAACCAAAGCTACGTCGCAGGGAGACAGCAAACTTCATCTTTCTTTAACAGCTATTAAAAAAGGGAGACGGGCATGGGAAAGCAGGGCCATCCTTCGTTGCCCTTGAACGCTGCGTCCGACCTTTTGTGGGAAAGCCTCCGTCCTCTTCTTTGTAGCCGCCCTTTAAGTACTGGCAGACTGCGATGAGGTTCCCTCCCCCGCGAGCCTTCTCTTCTGCAAGGGAGAAGAGACCCGACTCCTTCAGCCTTTCCTCCTAGGGCAGGTTCTCCAGCCCTTTGGTCATCTTTGCGGCCCTCCTTGGGACCTTCCCCAGTCGGTCTGCGTCTCTTTTTTGAATTGTGGGGACCAGAACTGGACACGGCGCTCCAGGTGTGGCCTGCGGGGGTAGCCTGTGTGAGAAGAGGCCAGGGTCTGCCCTGTGCTGGACGCAGCTGGTGCCAGCCAGCTAGGCACTGGACTTGCCGCAGGCCAAAGCTGAGCGGCTCAGCGAAGCCGGGGGCGCCCCTGTGAAAACCTATTGAAGAAAGGGCAAAGCGCTGTCCGGGGCAGGTATTTCCCTGCTGCCTGTGGGTCCGGCCGGTGGATGTTTCCTGAAGGAACTTTTTCATCCTATTTTCTCCCCCTGTCCTGTTGAGGAGGGGCAGTGAGAGAGCGGCTGGGCGGGCCCCTGACAGCCGGCCGAGGTCAATCCATCACAAAGCCTAAAGGGCAGATTCCTCCACGTAGAAGTGTTGAAGGGGGTTGGTGCTTTAAGGAACGATAGTGACTGGGGTTTTGGAGACAGGAAAGTCGGGAAATCGCTGGGGATCCAGTTGCTTCGAGGGGGGGAAATTCCAAGAGAAAAAGCCTTCTTTCTGAGCAATAAGAGGCTCTTGTGAGCAGAGGGCTCTAGTCTCCCTTTGTTCTCGCTTGGTAATGAAAGAGACAAGGCACCGGAACTCCTGCGTGCGAAGGGATGAAAATGTGCGGAGCCTGTTGGATGCTCTTTGTGTGCGCGTGTTGGAAACCCAGGAACAGCTATAAGGAGGTGGGTGTGAGCTTGGTTAACTTGGCCAAGCCAACCACGCAAAGCTGACCCAACCTCCCGCCCGCATCAGAACCAGTGCCACCAGAAAAGCACGTAAGGTGTTAGCAATTGGAGATCCCCTACTGAGAGGCACCGACGCACCCGTTTGCCGTCCAGGCGATTTCTCTCGAGAAGTCTGCTGCCTACCAGGGGCTCGCATCCGTGGCGTCGCCGAGGGGCTGCCGAGCCTGGTGATCCCTGCAGATTATCATGCGCTCCTACTATTCCGCGTAGGGTCTGACGAGGCAGCTTAGAACCCTCCAAAGAGACTTTATGTCCCTCGGAGCAATGTTAAAAGGATCAGGAGCACAGGTGGTGGTCTCCTCTCTCCTCCCAGTCAGAGGGAGGGGTCCAGGAAGGAGGAGACGAATTGAACAGGTGAATGCCTGGCTGCGTAGCTGGTGCCATACTCAAGGTTTTGGCTTCTGTGATCACGGGTGTACCTTTGAGAAGCCGGGTCTGTTGGGAGCTGATGGGATTCGCCTGACCAAGCGGGGCAAGAGGGTCTTTGCCAACAAGCTGGCCGGACTTACAAGGAGGGCTTTAAACTAGGCTCAGCGGGGGAAGGGGATGGAGCTCTGAGCAACAGAGAAGAGCCAGGGGCTGCTGATGCGTTAGGAACCAACAGGGGAACCCCTGAGAAATGCCGCAAAGGACTTGGGGCTTGATCCTCCAGAAAGGCGACACGGTCGGCAGCCCAACTGAAGTGCCTCTATACCACTGCGCGCAGCACAGGTAACAAACAGGAGGAGTTGGAAGCCCCTGTGCAGAAGGAGCAGAAGGGAGCTGGCAGCTCTTTCAGGACGTTTTTTCTTCGAGCACAAGAGCTCTCGATTCCCACGCGTAAGAAATGGGGAAAATAGAAATTCGTCTACCTAGACTTTAGTAAAGCCTTTGACACCGTTTCCCACAGCGTTCTCCTGGAGAAACTGGCTGCTCATGGCTTGGACGGGCGTACTCTTTGCTGGGTAAAGAACTGGCTGGAGGGCCGGGCCCAGAGAGTTGTGGTGAATGGAGTTAAATCCAGTTGGCGGCCGGTCACAAGTGGTGTTCCCCAGGGCTCAGTACCGGGGCCGGTTCTGTTTAATATCTTTCTCAACGACCTGGACGAGGGGATCGAGTGCACCCTCACTCAGTAAGTTTGCAGCCGACACCAAGTTGGGCGGGAGCGTCGATCTGCTTGAGGGTAGGATGGCTCTACAGAGGGATCTGGACAGGCTGGATCGATGGGCCGAGGCCGATGGTATGAGGTTCAACAAGGCCAAGTGCCGGGTCCTGCACTTGGGTCACAACAACCCCGTGCAACGCTACAGGCTTGGGGAAGAGTGGCTGGAAAGCTGCCCGGCAGAAAAGAGCCTGGGGGTATTGGTAGACAGCCGTCTGAATGTGAGCCAGCAGTGTGCCCAGGTGGCCAAGGCGGCCAACAGCATCCTGGCCTGTATCAGGAATAGCGTGGCGAGCAGGACTGGGGAAGCGACTGTCCCCCTGTACTCAGCACCGCTGAGGCCGCACCTCGAATACTGTGTTCAGTTTTGGGCCTCTCACTACAAGAAAGACACGGAGGTGCTGGAGCGTGTCCGGAGAAGGGCAACGGAGCTGGTGAGGGGTCTGGAGCACAAGGCTTATGAGGAGCGGCTGAGGGAACTGGGGTGGCTTAGCCTGGAGTAAAGGAGGCTGAGGGGAGACCTTATCGCTCTCTACAACTACCGGAAAGGAGGTTGTAGCGAGGCGGGGGTTGGTCTCTTCTCCCAAGTAACAGGCGATAGGACGAGAGGAAACGGCCTCGAGTTGCGCCAGGGGAGGTTTAGGACGGATATTAGGAAAAATTTCTTCGCGGAAAGGGTTATCGAACGTTGGACCAGGCTGCCCAGGGAAGTGGTTGAATCACCATCCCTGGAGGTATTTAAAAGACGGGTAGACGCGGCGCTTAGGGACGTGGTTTGGTGGCGGTTTTGGCAGCGTTAGGTTAATGGTTGGACTCGATGATCTTAAAGGTCCCTTCCGACCTAGACGATTCTATGAAATCAGGCAAGGAAGGCAGGAGCCCAGCATGGCTGAGTAAGGACCTTCTGGTCGAGCTGAAGCGCAAGGAGGAAATGCGTAGGCGGTGGAAGCAGAGACACGCATCCTGGGAAGAATATAGGGATGGGGTCGGGAAAGCTAAGGCACAGCTGGAGCTGAATTTGGCAAGGGATGTGAAGAAGAATCATAAGAAGGGCTTCTACAGGTGCGTTGGTCAGAAAAGGAAGACTAAAGAAAACGCACCCCACCCCCACCCCCCTCCGATAGGTAAGACAGGAGAGCTAGCGCCAACCGACATGGAGAAGGCCGAGGCACTCAAGGATTTTTCTCCTCCGTTGTCGCCGGCAATCACCTTTCCCGCATCTCTCAAGTCCCTGAACCTCAAGGCAGGGACTGGGGGAACAAAGTCCCTCCCATCGTAGGAAAGGATCCGGTTCGAGACCACCTGAGGAACCTGAACATACGCAAGTCCTGCACTGGGGAGGAACAACCCCATGCACCAGTAGATGCTGGAGGCCGACTGGCTGGAGAGCAGCTTTGCTGACGTGGGGGGCTCCTGGTGGACATCAAGTTGAACGTGAGCCGACAACGTGCCCTTGCCGCAAAGGCGGCTAAGGATATCCTTAGCCCGCTACAGAGGAAAGCAGGGTTTATACATGTTACAATACAGTTGTGTAGACCAATCAAATTGCTCACTATCCCCGGGGGTGCAGGGCACCAGAGACCACCCTTGGGCAGCTTTGGGGGCACTGCCTGTTTTTCTACGAGCCTCCTACCCAGCTTAGCGCAAATCCTATCTCGATCTGCGCCCCCCCCCCACACCCACACCCACACAGCCCTCGAGCCACCAGTGCTGAAGACACGCTTTGTATTGTATTTTCTCCCAGGAGGCGCGCAGCTTAGAAACGTCTGCAATCCAAGCGGGGCTTGCAGGGAACAATTGAGAGCAACTTCTGTCGGTTCTGGGGAGTGTTCTGAAAAGTTAAGGCCTGCCCTGCCCTGGCAAAAGCAGTCCTTTGACTGGAGGGAGCAGCACCAAAAAGCCACAAGCACGTTTGGGGTGGAGTTGACGCGGTAATAAATAACAGTCAATAGTACTTGTAGCTACAACAGCCTCTTCTGAGACCTCGTCGCCCGCCCACAGGGTCGCAGCACTACACGGCACGGATCCCTCCGCGGACTGGCCCAACGTCTTCTCCCTCCGCCCCCAGGTCGGATCCCTCCGCGCCCCGAGGGCACGCAAACTCCCTGAGCCCCGCTAAGCACCAGGTCGACGAGGGCGGACCCGCCGGGGGGCCGGGGACAAGCGAAAACGACAGACGAGACAGCCAATCGAGACGCGGGATCGGCCGGCGGCCATCTGGCGGCCCAATGGGCGCCGCGGAGGGCCTGGCCGAGTGGAGGAAGCGCGGGGGCGACAAGGGGCGTTGTCGTGGCCGACGAGCTTATTGGGGCGCGGGCCGCCCGGCCTGGTGCCGCCGCCACCCGCAGTGTTTTCGGGAAGATCATCGGCAAGGCGCTTCCCCGCCAACGTCGCCTACGAGGACGAGGAGGTAGCCGCGGCTTTGCTCTGAGCGCGGTTCCTCCTCCCTCCCCCCGTCCCCCCCTCCCCCCGCGCTCGCAGGCACCCTGAGCCGAGGACCCGTTGCGCGGTGCCCGGGAGCGCGGCAGGGCGGGTGGCGGCCTTGCTGCGGGCGGGCGGGCGGGCGGTGGAGGGACGGGGCCTCTCTGGGTTGTGGCGCTCTCTACTGCGCGATCCCTATAACATCGCGCTTCTTCGGTGCGGCCCCCCCGCCCCCGGCTGCCGCGGCGCGTACTGGGTTGCTGGTGCTGGCCGGCTCGCCTCGGTTCCCAGCCCCGCCGTGTCGCGTGCGCGCGTGCGTAGAGGAGGGCCTCTGACGGTAAGGCACTTGGTGGCAGCCGCAGACGTTTGCCGCGTGATATCCCTTTGGCACTGCAAGTCGTGCAAAGTTTGCTGCCGAGGGATGCGAGTGGTCCTACCTCGTGTAGGACGACAGTCTTGAAACCTTAGATTAAGCGCACGCAGTCGGTCTCCTCGGGGATTCCAGGCGTATGTATGTAAACGGTGAACGTCTGAGTGGTGACCGTAATGAGTTAGTTCTGCGTAGGAGAAAGGCAGGTCTTGATGTGCCTCCTAATAGCACTGTAGAGATTTCACAGCTCTGCTGTGCTAGGCTTTGGTTCTGCGCCCCCAAACTGGATTGTTACAGCTTTTCTTATTTTTCTTTACCAAAAAAGTAAATCCAGGAACTCGTCATCCTTAGGAAACGATCGACCCGAATTAAAACGTACTGGAGGTCGCTAGTCTGAAGTACTGGCCCGCCTCCTTGCCCCCATCACCTTGCATGCCGAATCCCACTTCTGGAGGGGGCTCTGTAAAGACGTTGTATTTTTTTGTACAGAAAGCATTAATATCGCGTAAGAAAAATCAACGTTTCGGCTTGCGTTTGGGGTATCCGGTAGCCTGCTTCTGTAGGAGTTCGGTGGGGCATATTGATTTGCTTAAGCTATTATTACCTTTCTCTGAAGCCAATGACGTTTTAACTGTTTACTCTTCCTCCAGCGCCTTGCGTTCCGTGATCTTTCACCCCAAGCTCCGACGCTTTTCCTAGCCATGCCTAAGGAGGCAATTATGAGGTTAAGCGAAGCAGAAGATCCTGGTGAATGTGTAAGTACTGTGGAAGCTTTCTGTACGCTAAACTGTACCTGTCGTTAGTTCCTAATTTAGTAGACTCTTTCCCATCCCCCCTTTTCCCCTTGATAGGGCACGGTAGGCTGGTTTGGGTTTTCTGGCGCTATAATCTTTTCTCTCTGGCTTGTAATGGAGCTGAGCTTTTTGACCGAAAGTAGCGATATAAAGCAATGCTCATCCCTGGGTACGTACTCCTGGTGCAAAATGCAGTGTTGTTTTGGAGCGCAGGGTGATGCCTACTGTCACGGTTTAGAGCAAGAGGAGGAGTAGTACTTCTTCTAATACGGAGAAGAGGGCTTGGGGTTTTTGGCAGGTCGGGGGTGAGGAAGGGCAAAGCTGGTCGAGAGGTGCTGGATGCTTCGCTTTTGGCTATAAAAGTCAAGTTCAGAGACTTTGTAAACCCACGCAAAAGGCAGCCTGAAGCTTATTTTCCACCCGAGTTGCGTATGTTGCCTGAAGAGATAACGGGGGGCTTTAACCCGGAGACAAACTTAGCTTCTGTGGCTGTTTTGTAGTCCGTTACTGTCTAGCTTGAAAACAATTGCGTAGCCCTTTTTCTTTCCCCCCCCCTACAGTGTGCGTAATCGGTCTTTGTAGCTTTGCTTGGAAAATGCCGGTTGCAGGCGGACAGACAGTAATTTGAAGCGCAGTGGTTGAATTGCTAGGAGTTGGCTAACTGGTTTCTCTGGGTGCTTCTCTGCTCTCATTCCTCCCCTCCCTGCCCTCTCCCCTTTTTGTGTGCGGCTTTTTATTTTACTTATTTATGGTTTTGTACTTCCTTCTCCAGCTTCTTGGGCATTTAATGATTGTTGGCAAGCAGCGTGCTGCTCACCTGGGCCTGACCGATGGATTCCGGATGGTTGCGGATGAAGGGCCCGAGGGTGGGCAGCCTGTCTGTCACGTACATCTACGTATTCTGGGTGGCCGTCAGTTGGGCTGGCCGCCTGGCTGAGATTTTTGCACCGCAAGAGTTGCTGCACGTGTACAAATCGCCGCTGAATGGATTTCGTCTGTTGCCCGTCGATCTAGGCACTGTTGATGTCGAATGTTTTGTGCCGCGTGTCTGTGGAAGGTAATAAAAGCTGTGAGCAGCAGTTGCACAATAAAGATTTAGCATGGGGATCTCACCTCCGTCTTGTGCGTCTTACTGAGGGAAATAGTTCCGCAAGTTAAAACAGCGTCTCCCCGGAGTGTAAGTACGTGGACTGTGTCGGTCTGTTAACAGTGTTCTATAGATAGATAGTGATTTGGCCAGTCATTTGAAGCGTGACGCTGGGACGGCTTAGCAGTCTCCTGCGTCCTGTAGGAAGCAGACTCTTGGCTCTTTGGAAGCGGTACGCAAATGTACGTAAAGCCAGTGTAGGCGGCTGCTGCTGCAACACCTTTAGAAAATACTGTATGCGACGCTACAGGCATGCCATACAAGGGTGCTTTCGGCACAGTGCAATGCGTTGGAAGCATCCAACTCCTGTTGGAGCACTTCATCAAGGGCTGTGTGATAAGGCCCCGTTGATAATCCCTTTTCTGCCGAGGAGGGACGTGGTAGGAGAAAACAATTGGTCTGAATGGCAGCTGTGGTGCTTCCATAGCACGGTGGAATATCTCTCTTGGTCCATTTGGGTCAGCTGTCCTGGCTGTGTCCCCTGCCAGCCTCTTGCCCACCCCCAGCTTACTGGACTGTGGGGGTGGGGGTGGCTGGAGAGACAGCCTCCGTGCTGTGGGAGCACTGCTCGGCAGTAGCCAGAACACTGGTGTGTTATCAACACCCTTCCAGCTACAGCTACGAAGCACAGCACTATGAGGGCTGCTGTGGGGAAAGTTACCTTCCATCCCAGCCAGACCCAAACCAAAGCTACGTCGCAGGGAGACAGCAAACTTCATCTTTCTTTAACAGCTATTAAAAAAGGGAGACGGGCATGGGAAAGCAGGGCCATCCTTCGTTGCCCTTGAACGCTGCGTCCGACCTTTTGTGGGAAAGCCTCCGTCCTCTTCTTTGTAGCCGCCCTTTAAGTACTGGCAGACTGCGATGAGGTTCCCTCCCCCGCGAGCCTTCTCTTCTGCAAGGGAGAAGAGACCCGACTCCTTCAGCCTTTCCTCCTAGGGCAGGTTCTCCAGCCCTTTGGTCATCTTTGCGGCCCTCCTTGGGACCTTCCCCAGTCGGTCTGCGTCTCTTTTTTGAATTGTGGGGACCAGAACTGGACACGGCGCTCCAGGTGTGGCCTGCGGGGGTAGCCTGTGTGAGAAGAGGCCAGGGTCTGCCCTGTGCTGGACGCAGCTGGTGCCAGCCAGCTAGGCACTGGACTTGCCGCAGGCCAAAGCTGAGCGGCTCAGCGAAGCCGGGGGCGCCCCTGTGAAAACCTATTGAAGAAAGGGCAAAGCGCTGTCCGGGGCAGGTATTTCCCTGCTGCCTGTGGGTCCGGCCGGTGGATGTTTCCTGAAGGAACTTTTTCATCCTATTTTCTCCCCCTGTCCTGTTGAGGAGGGGCAGTGAGAGAGCGGCTGGGCGGGCCCCTGACAGCCGGCCGAGGTCAATCCATCACAAAGCCTAAAGGGCAGATTCCTCCATGTAGAAGTGTTGAAGGGGGTTGGTGCTTTAAGGAACGATAGTGACTGGGGTTTTGGAGACAGGAAAGTCGGGAAATCGCTGGGGATCCAGTTGCTTCGAGGGGGGGAAATTCCAAGAGAAAAAGCCTTCTTTCTGAGCAATAAGAGGCTCTTGTGAGCAGAGGGCTCTAGTCTCCCTTTGTTCTCGCTTGGTAATGAAAGAGACAAGGCACCGGAACTCCTGCGTGCGAAGGGATGAAAATGTGCGGAGCCTGTTGGATGCTCTTTGTGTGCGCGTGTTGGAAACCCAGGAACAGCTATAAGGAGGTGGGTGTGAGCTTGGTTAACTTGGCCAAGCCAACCACGCAAAGCTGACCCAACCTCCCGCCCGCATCAGAACCAGTGCCACCAGAAAAGCACGTAAGGTGTTAGCAATTGGAGATCCCCTACTGAGAGGCACCGACGCACCCGTTTGCCGTCCAGGCGATTTCTCTCGAGAAGTCTGCTGCCTACCAGGGGCTCGCATCCGTGGCGTCGCCGAGGGGCTGCCGAGCCTGGTGATCCCTGCAGATTATCATGCGCTCCTACTATTCCGCGTAGGGTCTGACGAGGCAGCTTAGAACCCTCCAAAGAGACTTTATGTCCCTCGGAGCAATGTTAAAAGGATCAGGAGCACAGGTGGTGGTCTCCTCTCTCCTCCCAGTCAGAGGGAGGGGTCCAGGAAGGAGGAGACGAATTGAACAGGTGAATGCCTGGCTGCGTAGCTGGTGCCATACTCGAGGTTTTGGCTTCTGTGATCACGGGCGTACCTTTGAGAAGCCGGGTCTGTTGGGAGCTGATGGGATTCGCCTGACCAAGCGGGGCAAGAGGGTCTTTGCCAACAAGCTGGCCGGACTTACAAGGAGGGCTTTAAACTAGGCTCAGCGGGGGAAGGGGATGGAGCTCTGAGCAACAGAGAAGAGCCAGGGGCTGCTGATGCGTTAGGAACCAACAGGGGAACCCCTGAGAAATGCCGCAAAGGACTTGGGGCTTGATCCTCCAGAAAGGCGACACGGTCGGCAGCCCAACTGAAGTGCCTCTATACCACTGCGCGCAGCACAGGTAACAAACAGGAGGAGTTGGAAGCCCCTGTGCAGAAGGAGCAGAAGGGAGCTGGCAGCTCTTTCAGGACGTTTTTTCTTCGAGCACAAGAGCTCTCGATTCCCACGCGTAAGAAATGGGGAAAATAGAAATTCGTCTGCCTAGACTTTAGTAAAGCCTTTGACACCGTTTCCCACAGCGTTCTCCTGGAGAAACTGGCTGCTCATGGCTTGGACGGGCGTACTCTTTGCTGGGTAAAGAACTGGCTGGAGGGCCGGGCCCAGAGAGTTGTGGTGAATGGAGTTAAATCCAGTTGGCGGCCGGTCACAAGTGGTGTTCCCCAGGGCTCAGTACCGGGGCCGGTTCTGTTTAATATCTTTCTCAACGACCTGGACGAGGGGATCGAGTGCACCCTCACTCAGTAAGTTTGCAGCCGACACCAAGTTGGGCGGGAGCGTCGATCTGCTTGAGGGTAGGATGGCTCTACAGAGGGATCTGGACAGGCTGGATCGATGGGCCGAGGCCGATGGTATGAGGTTCAACAAGGCCAAGTGCCGGGTCCTGCACTTGGGTCACAACAACCCCGTGCAACGCTACAGGCTTGGGGAAGAGTGGCTGGAAAGCTGCCCGGCAGAAAAGAGCCTGGGGGTATTGGTAGACAGCCGTCTGAATGTGAGCCAGCAGTGTGCCCAGGTGGCCAAGGCGGCCAACAGCATCCTGGCCTGTATCAGGAATAGCGTGGCGAGCAGGACTGGGGAAGCGACTGTCCCCCTGTACTCAGCACCGCTGAGGCCGCACCTCGAATACTGTGTTCAGTTTTGGGCCTCTCACTACAAGAAAGACACGGAGGTGCTGGAGCGTGTCCGGAGAAGGGCAACGGAGCTGGTGAGGGGTCTGGAGCACAAGGCTTATGAGGAGCGGCTGAGGGAACTGGGGTGGCTTAGCCTGGAGTAAAGGAGGCTGAGGGGAGACCTTATCGCTCTCTACAACTACCGGAAAGGAGGTTGTAGCGAGGCGGGGGTTGGTCTCTTCTCCCAAGTAACAGGCGATAGGACGAGAGGAAACGGCCTCGAGTTGCGCCAGGGGAGGTTTAGGACGGATATTAGGAAAAATTTCTTCGCGGAAAGGGTTATCGAACGTTGGACCAGGCTGCCCAGGGAAGTGGTTGAATCACCATCCCTGGAGGTATTTAAAAGACGGGTAGACGCGGCGCTTAGGGACGTGGTTTGGTGGCGGTTTTGGCAGCGTTAGGTTAATGGTTGGACTCGATGATCTTAAAGGTCCCTTCCGACCTAGACGATTCTATGAAATCAGGCAAGGAAGGCAGGAGCCCAGCATGGCTGAGTAAGGACCTTCTGGTCGAGCTGAAGCGCAAGGAGGAAATGCGTAGGCGGTGGAAGCAGAGACACGCATCCTGGGAAGAATATAGGGATGGGGTCGGGAAAGCTAAGGCACAGCTGGAGCTGAATTTGGCAAGGGATGTGAAGAAGAATCATAAGAAGGGCTTCTACAGGTGCGTTGGTCAGAAAAGGAAGACTAAAGAAAACGCACCCCACCCCCACCCCCCTCCGATAGGTAAGACAGGAGAGCTAGCGCCAACCGACATGGAGAAGGCCGAGGCACTCAAGGATTTTTCTCCTCCGTTGTCGCCGGCAATCACCTTTCCCGCATCTCTCAAGTCCCTGAACCTCAAGGCAGGGACTGGGGGAACAAAGTCCCTCCCATCGTAGGAAAGGATCCGGTTCGAGACCACCTGAGGAACCTGAACATACGCAAGTCCTGCACTGGGGAGGAACAACCCCATGCACCAGTAGATGCTGGAGGCCGACTGGCTGGAGAGCAGCTTTGCTGACGTGGGGGGCTCCTGGTGGACATCAAGTTGAACGTGAGCCGACAACGTGCCCTTGCCGCAAAGGCGGCTAAGGATATCCTTAGCCCGCTACAGAGGAAAGCAGGGTTTATACATGTTACAATACAGTTGTGTAGACCAATCAAATTGCTCACTATCCCCGGGGGTGCAGGGCACCAGAGACCACCCTTGGGCAGCTTTGGGGGCACTGCCTGTTTTTCTACGAGCCTCCTACCCAGCTTAGCGCAAATCCTATCTCGATCTGCGCCCCCCCCCCACACCCACACCCACACAGCCCTCGAGCCACCAGTGCTGAAGACACGCTTTGTATTGTATTTTCTCCCAGGAGGCGCGCAGCTTAGAAACGTCTGCAATCCAAGCGGGGCTTGCAGGGAACAATTGAGAGCAACTTCTGTCGGTTCTGGGGAGTGTTCTGAAAAGTTAAGGCCTGCCCTGCCCTGGCAAAAGCAGTCCTTTGACTGGAGGGAGCAGCACCAAAAAGCCACAAGCACGTTTGGGGTGGAGTTGACGCGGTAATAAATAACAGTCAATAGTACTTGTAGCTACAACAGCCTCTTCTGAGACCTCGTCGCCCGCCCACAGGGTCGCAGCACTACACGGCACGGATCCCTCCGCGGACTGGCCCAACGTCTTCTCCCTCCGCCCCCAGGTCGGATCCCTCCGCGCCCCGAGGGCACGCAAACTCCCTGAGCCCCGCTAAGCACCAGGTCGACGAGGGCGGACCCGCCGGGGGGCCGGGGACAAGCGAAAACGACAGACGAGACAGCCAATCGAGACGCGGGATCGGCCGGCGGCCATCTGGCGGCCCAATGGGCGCCGCGGAGGGCCTGGCCGAGTGGAGGAAGCGCGGGGGCGACAAGGGGCGTTGTCGTGGCCGACGAGCTTATTGGGGCGCGGGCCGCCCGGCCTGGTGCCGCCGCCACCCGCAGTGTTTTCGGGAAGATCATCGGCAAGGCGCTTCCCCGCCAACGTCGCCTACGAGGACGAGGAGGTAGCCGCGGCTTTGCTCTGAGCGCGGTTCCTCCTCCCTCCCCCCGTCCCCCCCTCCCCCCGCGCTCGCAGGCACCCTGAGCCGAGGACCCGTTGCGCGGTGCCCGGGAGCGCGGCAGGGCGGGTGGCGGCCTTGCTGCGGGCGGGCGGGCGGGCGGTGGAGGGACGGGGCCTCTCTGGGTTGTGGCGCTCTCTACTGCGCGATCCCTATAACATCGCGCTTCTTCGGTGCGGCCCCCCCGCCCCCGGCTGCCGCGGCGCGTACTGGGTTGCTGGTGCTGGCCGGCTCGCCTCGGTTCCCAGCCCCGCCGTGTCGCGTGCGCGCGTGCGTAGAGGAGGGCCTCTGACGGTAAGGCACTTGGTGGCAGCCGCAGACGTTTGCCGCGTGATATCCCTTTGGCACTGCAAGTCGTGCAAAGTTTGCTGCCGAGGGATGCGAGTGGTCCTACCTCGTGTAGGACGACAGTCTTGAAACCTTAGATTAAGCGCACGCAGTCGGTCTCCTCGGGGATTCCAGGCGTATGTATGTAAACGGTGAACGTCTGAGTGGTGACCGTAATGAGTTAGTTCTGCGTAGGAGAAAGGCAGGTCTTGATGTGCCTCCTAATAGCACTGTAGAGATTTCACAGCTCTGCTGTGCTAGGCTTTGGTTCTGCGCCCCCAAACTGGATTGTTACAGCTTTTCTTATTTTTCTTTACCAAAAAAGTAAATCCAGGAACTCGTCATCCTTAGGAAACGATCGACCCGAATTAAAACGTACTGGAGGTCGCTAGTCTGAAGTACTGGCCCGCCTCCTTGCCCCCATCACCTTGCATGCCGAATCCCACTTCTGGAGGGGGCTCTGTAAAGACGTTGTATTTTTTTGTACAGAAAGCATTAATATCGCGTAAGAAAAATCAACGTTTCGGCTTGCGTTTGGGGTATCCGGTAGCCTGCTTCTGTAGGAGTTCGGTGGGGCATATTGATTTGCTTAAGCTATTATTACCTTTCTCTGAAGCCAATGACGTTTTAACTGTTTACTCTTCCTCCAGCGCCTTGCGTTCCGTGATCTTTCACCCCAAGCTCCGACGCTTTTCCTAGCCATGCCTAAGGAGGCAATTATGAGGTTAAGCGAAGCAGAAGATCCCGGTGAATGTGTAAGTACTGTGGAAGCTTTCTGTACGCTAAACTGTACCTGTCGTTAGTTCCTAATTTAGTAGACTCTTTCCCATCCCCCCTTTTCCCCTTGATAGGGCACGGTAGGCTGGTTTGGGTTTTCTGGCGCTATAATCTTTTCTCTCTGGCTTGTAATGGAGCTGAGCTTTTTGACCGAAAGTAGCGATATAAAGCAATGCTCATCCCTGGGTACGTACTCCTGGTGCAAAATGCAGTGTTGTTTTGGAGCGCAGGGTGATGCCTACTGTCACGGTTTAGAGCAAGAGGAGGAGTAGTACTTCTTCTAATACGGAGAAGAGGGCTTGGGGTTTTTGGCAGGTCGGGGGTGAGGAAGGGCAAAGCTGGTCGAGAGGTGCTGGATGCTTCGCTTTTGGCTATAAAAGTCAAGTTCAGAGACTTTGTAAACCCACGCAAAAGGCAGCCTGAAGCTTATTTTCCACCCGAGTTGCGTATGTTGCCTGAAGAGATAACGGGGGGCTTTAACCCGGAGACAAACTTAGCTTCTGTGGCTGTTTTGTAGTCCGTTACTGTCTAGCTTGAAAACAATTGCGTAGCCCTTTTTCTTTCCCCCCCCCTACAGTGTGCGTAATCGGTCTTTGTAGCTTTGCTTGGAAAATGCCGGTTGCAGGCGGACAGACAGTAATTTGAAGCGCAGTGGTTGAATTGCTAGGAGTTGGCTAACTGGTTTCTCTGGGTGCTTCTCTGCTCTCATTCCTCCCCTCCCTGCCCTCTCCCCTTTTTGTGTGCGGCTTTTTATTTTACTTATTTATGGTTTTGTACTTCCTTCTCCAGCTTCTTGGGCATTTAATGATTGTTGGCAAGCAGCGTGCTGCTCACCTGGGCCTGACCGATGGATTCCGGATGGTTGCGGATGAAGGGCCCGAGGGTGGGCAGCCTGTCTGTCACGTACATCTACGTATTCTGGGTGGCCGTCAGTTGGGCTGGCCGCCTGGCTGAGATTTTTGCACCGCAAGAGTTGCTGCACGTGTACAAATCGCCGCTGAATGGATTTCGTCTGTTGCCCGTCGATCTAGGCACTGTTGATGTCGAATGTTTTGTGCCGCGTGTCTGTGGAAGGTAATAAAAGCTGTGAGCAGCAGTTGCACAATAAAGATTTAGCATGGGGATCTCACCTCCGTCTTGTGCGTCTTACTGAGGGAAATAGTTCCGCAAGTTAAAACGGCGTCTCCCCGGAGTGTAAGTACGTGGACTGTGTCGGTCTGTTAACAGTGTTCTATAGATAGATAGTGATTTGGCCAGTCATTTGAAGCGTGACGCTGGGACGGCTTAGCAGTCTCCTGCGTCCTGTAGGAAGCAGACTCTTGGCTCTTTGGAAGCGGTACGCAAATGTACGTAAAGCCAGTGTAGGCGGCTGCTGCTGCAACACCTTTAGAAAATACTGTATGCGACGCTACAGGCATGCCATACAAGGGTGCTTTCGGCACAGTGCAATGCGTTGGAAGCATCCAACTCCTGTTGGAGCACTTCATCAAGGGCTGTGTGATAAGGCCCCGTTGATAATCCCTTTTCTGCCGAGGAGGGACGTGGTAGGAGAAAACAATTGGTCTGAATGGCAGCTGTGGTGCTTCCATAGCACGGTGGAATATCTCTCTTGGTCCATTTGGGTCAGCTGTCCTGGCTGTGTCCCCTGCCAGCCTCTTGCCCACCCCCAGCTTACTGGACTGTGGGGGTGGGGGTGGCTGGAGAGACAGCCTCCGTGCTGTGGGAGCACTGCTCGGCAGTAGCCAGAACACTGGTGTGTTATCAACACCCTTCCAGCTACAGCTACGAAGCACAGCACTATGAGGGCTGCTGTGGGGAAAGTTACCTTCCATCCCAGCCAGACCCAAACCAAAGCTACGTCGCAGGGAGACAGCAAACTTCATCTTTCTTTAACAGCTATTAAAAAAGGGAGACGGGCATGGGAAAGCAGGGCCATCCTTCGTTGCCCTTGAACGCTGCGTCCGACCTTTTGTGGGAAAGCCTCCGTCCTCTTCTTTGTAGCCGCCCTTTAAGTACTGGCAGACTGCGATGAGGTTCCCTCCCCCGCGAGCCTTCTCTTCTGCAAGGGAGAAGAGACCCGACTCCTTCAGCCTTTCCTCCTAGGGCAGGTTCTCCAGCCCTTTGGTCATCTTTGCGGCCCTCCTTGGGACCTTCCCCAGTCGGTCTGCGTCTCTTTTTTGAATTGTGGGGACCAGAACTGGACACGGCGCTCCAGGTGTGGCCTGCGGGGGTAGCCTGTGTGAGAAGAGGCCAGGGTCTGCCCTGTGCTGGACGCAGCTGGTGCCAGCCAGCTAGGCACTGGACTTGCCGCAGGCCAAAGCTGAGCGGCTCAGCGAAGCCGGGGGCGCCCCTGTGAAAACCTATTGAAGAAAGGGCAAAGCGCTGTCCGGGGCAGGTATTTCCCTGCTGCCTGTGGGTCCGGCCGGTGGATGTTTCCTGAAGGAACTTTTTCATCCTATTTTCTCCCCCTGTCCTGTTGAGGAGGGGCAGTGAGAGAGCGGCTGGGCGGGCCCCTGACAGCCGGCCGAGGTCAATCCATCACAAAGCCTAAAGGGCAGATTCCTCCATGTAGAAGTGTTGAAGGGGGTTGGTGCTTTAAGGAACGATAGTGACTGGGGTTTTGGAGACAGGAAAGTCGGGAAATCGCTGGGGATCCAGTTGCTTCGAGGGGGGGAAATTCCAAGAGAAAAAGCCTTCTTTCTGAGCAATAAGAGGCTCTTGTGAGCAGAGGGCTCTAGTCTCCCTTTGTTCTCGCTTGGTAATGAAAGAGACAAGGCACCGGAACTCCTGCGTGCGAAGGGATGAAAATGTGCGGAGCCTGTTGGATGCTCTTTGTGTGCGCGTGTTGGAAACCCAGGAACAGCTATAAGGAGGTGGGTGTGAGCTTGGTTAACTTGGCCAAGCCAACCACGCAAAGCTGACCCAACCTCCCGCCCGCATCAGAACCAGTGCCACCAGAAAAGCACGTAAGGTGTTAGCAATTGGAGATCCCCTACTGAGAGGCACCGACGCACCCGTTTGCCGTCCAGGCGATTTCTCTCGAGAAGTCTGCTGCCTACCAGGGGCTCGCATCCGTGGCGTCGCCGAGGGGCTGCCGAGCCTGGTGATCCCTGCAGATTATCATGCGCTCCTACTATTCCGCGTAGGGTCTGACGAGGCAGCTTAGAACCCTCCAAAGAGACTTTATGTCCCTCGGAGCAATGTTAAAAGGATCAGGAGCACAGGTGGTGGTCTCCTCTCTCCTCCCAGTCAGAGGGAGGGGTCCAGGAAGGAGGAGACGAATTGAACAGGTGAATGCCTGGCTGCGTAGCTGGTGCCATACTCGAGGTTTTGGCTTCTGTGATCACGGGTGTACCTTTGAGAAGCCGGGTCTGTTGGGAGCTGATGGGATTCGCCTGACCAAGCGGGGCAAGAGGGTCTTTGCCAACAAGCTGGCCGGACTTACAAGGAGGGCTTTAAACTAGGCTCAGCGGGGGAAGGGGATGGAGCTCTGAGCAACAGAGAAGAGCCAGGGGCTGCTGATGCGTTAGGAACCAACAGGGGAACCCCTGAGAAATGCCGCAAAGGACTTGGGGCTTGATCCTCCAGAAAGGCGACACGGTCGGCAGCCCAACTGAAGTGCCTCTATACCACTGCGCGCAGCACAGGTAACAAACAGGAGGAGTTGGAAGCCCCTGTGCAGAAGGAGCAGAAGGGAGCTGGCAGCTCTTTCAGGACGTTTTTTCTTCGAGCACAAGAGCTCTCGATTCCCACGCGTAAGAAATGGGGAAAATAGAAATTCGTCTGCCTAGACTTTAGTAAAGCCTTTGACACCGTTTCCCACAGCGTTCTCCTGGAGAAACTGGCTGCTCATGGCTTGGACGGGCGTACTCTTTGCTGGGTAAAGAACTGGCTGGAGGGCCGGGCCCAGAGAGTTGTGGTGAATGGAGTTAAATCCAGTTGGCGGCCGGTCACAAGTGGTGTTCCCCAGGGCTCAGTACCGGGGCCGGTTCTGTTTAATATCTTTCTCAACGACCTGGACGAGGGGATCGAGTGCACCCTCACTCAGTAAGTTTGCAGCCGACACCAAGTTGGGCGGGAGCGTCGATCTGCTTGAGGGTAGGATGGCTCTACAGAGGGATCTGGACAGGCTGGATCGATGGGCCGAGGCCGATGGTATGAGGTTCAACAAGGCCAAGTGCCGGGTCCTGCACTTGGGTCACAACAACCCCGTGCAACGCTACAGGCTTGGGGAAGAGTGGCTGGAAAGCTGCCCGGCAGAAAAGAGCCTGGGGGTATTGGTAGACAGCCGTCTGAATGTGAGCCAGCAGTGTGCCCAGGTGGCCAAGGCGGCCAACAGCATCCTGGCCTGTATCAGGAATAGCGTGGCGAGCAGGACTGGGGAAGCGACTGTCCCCCTGTACTCAGCACCGCTGAGGCCGCACCTCGAATACTGTGTTCAGTTTTGGGCCTCTCACTACAAGAAAGACACGGAGGTGCTGGAGCGTGTCCGGAGAAGGGCAACGGAGCTGGTGAGGGGTCTGGAGCACAAGGCTTATGAGGAGCGGCTGAGGGAACTGGGGTGGCTTAGCCTGGAGTAAAGGAGGCTGAGGGGAGACCTTATCGCTCTCTACAACTACCGGAAAGGAGGTTGTAGCGAGGCGGGGGTTGGTCTCTTCTCCCAAGTAACAGGCGATAGGACGAGAGGAAACGGCCTCGAGTTGCGCCAGGGGAGGTTTAGGACGGATATTAGGAAAAATTTCTTCGCGGAAAGGGTTATCGAACGTTGGACCAGGCTGCCCAGGGAAGTGGTTGAATCACCATCCCTGGAGGTATTTAAAAGACGGGTAGACGCGGCGCTTAGGGACGTGGTTTGGTGGCGGTTTTGGCAGCGTTAGGTTAATGGTTGGACTCGATGATCTTAAAGGTCCCTTCCGACCTAGACGATTCTATGAAATCAGGCAAGGAAGGCAGGAGCCCAGCATGGCTGAGTAAGGACCTTCTGGTCGAGCTGAAGCGCAAGGAGGAAATGCGTAGGCGGTGGAAGCAGAGACACGCATCCTGGGAAGAATATAGGGATGGGGTCGGGAAAGCTAAGGCACAGCTGGAGCTGAATTTGGCAAGGGATGTGAAGAAGAATCATAAGAAGGGCTTCTACAGGTGCGTTGGTCAGAAAAGGAAGACTAAAGAAAACGCACCCCACCCCCACCCCCCTCCGATAGGTAAGACAGGAGAGCTAGCGCCAACCGACATGGAGAAGGCCGAGGCACTCAAGGATTTTTCTCCTCCGTTGTCGCCGGCAATCACCTTTCCCGCATCTCTCAAGTCCCTGAACCTCAAGGCAGGGACTGGGGGAACAAAGTCCCTCCCATCGTAGGAAAGGATCCGGTTCGAGACCACCTGAGGAACCTGAACATACGCAAGTCCTGCACTGGGGAGGAACAACCCCATGCACCAGTAGATGCTGGAGGCCGACTGGCTGGAGAGCAGCTTTGCTGACGTGGGGGGCTCCTGGTGGACATCAAGTTGAACGTGAGCCGACAACGTGCCCTTGCCGCAAAGGCGGCTAAGGATATCCTTAGCCCGCTACAGAGGAAAGCAGGGTTTATACATGTTACAATACAGTTGTGTAGACCAATCAAATTGCTCACTATCCCCGGGGGTGCAGGGCACCAGAGACCACCCTTGGGCAGCTTTGGGGGCACTGCCTGTTTTTCTACGAGCCTCCTACCCAGCTTAGCGCAAATCCTATCTCGATCTGCGCCCCCCCCCCACACCCACACCCACACAGCCCTCGAGCCACCAGTGCTGAAGACACGCTTTGTATTGTATTTTCTCCCAGGAGGCGCGCAGCTTAGAAACGTCTGCAATCCAAGCGGGGCTTGCAGGGAACAATTGAGAGCAACTTCTGTCGGTTCTGGGGAGTGTTCTGAAAAGTTAAGGCCTGCCCTGCCCTGGCAAAAGCAGTCCTTTGACTGGAGGGAGCAGCACCAAAAAGCCACAAGCACGTTTGGGGTGGAGTTGACGCGGTAATAAATAACAGTCAATAGTACTTGTAGCTACAACAGCCTCTTCTGAGACCTCGTCGCCCGCCCACAGGGTCGCAGCACTACACGGCACGGATCCCTCCGCGGACTGGCCCAACGTCTTCTCCCTCCGCCCCCAGGTCGGATCCCTCCGCGCCCCGAGGGCACGCAAACTCCCTGAGCCCCGCTAAGCACCAGGTCGACGAGGGCGGACCCGCCGGGGGGCCGGGGACAAGCGAAAACGACAGACGAGACAGCCAATCGAGACGCGGGATCGGCCGGCGGCCATCTGGCGGCCCAATGGGCGCCGCGGAGGGCCTGGCCGAGTGGAGGAAGCGCGGGGGCGACAAGGGGCGTTGTCGTGGCCGACGAGCTTATTGGGGCGCGGGCCGCCCGGCCTGGTGCCGCCGCCACCCGCAGTGTTTTCGGGAAGATCATCGGCAAGGCGCTTCCCCGCCAACGTCGCCTACGAGGACGAGGAGGTAGCCGCGGCTTTGCTCTGAGCGCGGTTCCTCCTCCCTCCCCCCGTCCCCCCCCTCCCCCCGCGCTCGCAGGCACCCTGAGCCGAGGACCCGTTGCGCGGTGCCCGGGAGCGCGGCAGGGCGGGTGGCGGCCTTGCTGCGGGCGGGCGGGCGGGCGGTGGAGGGACGGGGCCTCTCTGGGTTGTGGCGCTCTCTACTGCGCGATCCCTATAACATCGCGCTTCTTCGGTGCGGCCCCCCCGCCCCCGGCTGCCGCGGCGCGTACTGGGTTGCTGGTGCTGGCCGGCTCGCCTCGGTTCCCAGCCCCGCCGTGTCGCGTGCGCGCGTGCGTAGAGGAGGGCCTCTGACGGTAAGGCACTTGGTGGCAGCCGCAGACGTTTGCCGCGTGATATCCCTTTGGCACTGCAAGTCGTGCAAAGTTTGCTGCCGAGGGATGCGAGTGGTCCTACCTCGTGTAGGACGACAGTCTTGAAACCTTAGATTAAGCGCACGCAGTCGGTCTCCTCGGGGATTCCAGGCGTATGTATGTAAACGGTGAACGTCTGAGTGGTGACCGTAATGAGTTAGTTCTGCGTAGGAGAAAGGCAGGTCTTGATGTGCCTCCTAATAGCACTGTAGAGATTTCACAGCTCTGCTGTGCTAGGCTTTGGTTCTGCGCCCCCAAACTGGATTGTTACAGCTTTTCTTATTTTTCTTTACCAAAAAAGTAAATCCAGGAACTCGTCATCCTTAGGAAACGATCGACCCGAATTAAAACGTACTGGAGGTCGCTAGTCTGAAGTACTGGCCCGCCTCCTTGCCCCCATCACCTTGCATGCCGAATCCCACTTCTGGAGGGGGCTCTGTAAAGACGTTGTATTTTTTTGTACAGAAAGCATTAATATCGCATAAGAAAAATCAACGTTTCGGCTTGCGTTTGGGGTATCCGGTAGCCTGCTTCTGTAGGAGTTCGGTGGGGCATATTGATTTGCTTAAGCTATTATTACCTTTCTCTGAAGCCAATGACGTTTTAACTGTTTACTCTTCCTCCAGCGCCTTGCGTTCCGTGATCTTTCACCCCAAGCTCCGACGCTTTTCCTAGCCATGCCTAAGGAGGCAATTATGAGGTTAAGCGAAGCAGAAGATCCTGGTGAATGTGTAAGTACTGTGGAAGCTTTCTGTACGCTAAACTGTACCTGTCGTTAGTTCCTAATTTAGTAGACTCTTTCCCATCCCCCCTTTTCCCCTTGATAGGGCACGGTAGGCTGGTTTGGGTTTTCTGGCGCTATAATCTTTTCTCTCTGGCTTGTAATGGAGCTGAGCTTTTTGACCGAAAGTAGCGATATAAAGCAATGCTCATCCCTGGGTACGTACTCCTGGTGCAAAATGCAGTGTTGTTTTGGAGCGCAGGGTGATGCCTACTGTCACGGTTTAGAGCAAGAGGAGGAGTAGTACTTCTTCTAATACGGAGAAGAGGGCTTGGGGTTTTTGGCAGGTCGGGGGTGAGGAAGGGCAAAGCTGGTCGAGAGGTGCTGGATGCTTCGCTTTTGGCTATAAAAGTCAAGTTCAGAGACTTTGTAAACCCACGCAAAAGGCAGCCTGAAGCTTATTTTCCACCCGAGTTGCGTATGTTGCCTGAAGAGATAACGGGGGGCTTTAACCCGGAGACAAACTTAGCTTCTGTGGCTGTTTTGTAGTCCGTTACTGTCTAGCTTGAAAACAATTGCGTAGCCCTTTTTCTTTCCCCCCCCCTACAGTGTGCGTAATCGGTCTTTGTAGCTTTGCTTGGAAAATGCCGGTTGCAGGCGGACAGACAGTAATTTGAAGCGCAGTGGTTGAATTGCTAGGAGTTGGCTAACTGGTTTCTCTGGGTGCTTCTCTGCTCTCATTCCTCCCCTCCCTGCCCTCTCCCCTTTTTGTGTGCGGCTTTTTATTTTACTTATTTATGGTTTTGTACTTCCTTCTCCAGCTTCTTGGGCATTTAATGATTGTTGGCAAGCAGCGTGCTGCTCACCTGGGCCTGACCGATGGATTCCGGATGGTTGCGGATGAAGGGCCCGAGGGTGGGCAGCCTGTCTGTCACGTACATCTACGTATTCTGGGTGGCCGTCAGTTGGGCTGGCCGCCTGGCTGAGATTTTTGCACCGCAAGAGTTGCTGCACGTGTACAAATCGCCGCTGAATGGATTTCGTCTGTTGCCCGTCGATCTAGGCACTGTTGATGTCGAATGTTTTGTGCCGCGTGTCTGTGGAAGGTAATAAAAGCTGTGAGCAGCAGTTGCACAATAAAGATTTAGCATGGGGATCTCACCTCCGTCTTGTGCGTCTTACTGAGGGAAATAGTTCCGCAAGTTAAAACGGCGTCTCCCCGGAGTGTAAGTACGTGGACTGTGTCGGTCTGTTAACAGTGTTCTATAGATAGATAGTGATTTGGCCAGTCATTTGAAGCGTGACGCTGGGACGGCTTAGCAGTCTCCTGCGTCCTGTAGGAAGCAGACTCTTGGCTCTTTGGAAGCGGTACGCAAATGTACGTAAAGCCAGTGTAGGCGGCTGCTGCTGCAACACCTTTAGAAAATACTGTATGCGACGCTACAGGCATGCCATACAAGGGTGCTTTCGGCACAGTGCAATGCGTTGGAAGCATCCAACTCCTGTTGGAGCACTTCATCAAGGGCTGTGTGATAAGGCCCCGTTGATAATCCCTTTTCTGCCGAGGAGGGACGTGGTAGGAGAAAACAATTGGTCTGAATGGCAGCTGTGGTGCTTCCATAGCACGGTGGAATATCTCTCTTGGTCCATTTGGGTCAGCTGTCCTGGCTGTGTCCCCTGCCAGCCTCTTGCCCACCCCCAGCTTACTGGACTGTGGGGGTGGGGGTGGCTGGAGAGACAGCCTCCGTGCTGTGGGAGCACTGCTCGGCAGTAGCCAGAACACTGGTGTGTTATCAACACCCTTCCAGCTACAGCTACGAAGCACAGCACTATGAGGGCTGCTGTGGGGAAAGTTACCTTCCATCCCAGCCAGACCCAAACCAAAGCTACGTCGCAGGGAGACAGCAAACTTCATCTTTCTTTAACAGCTATTAAAAAAGGGAGACGGGCATGGGAAAGCAGGGCCATCCTTCGTTGCCCTTGAACGCTGCGTCCGACCTTTTGTGGGAAAGCCTCCGTCCTCTTCTTTGTAGCCGCCCTTTAAGTACTGGCAGACTGCGATGAGGTTCCCTCCCCCGCGAGCCTTCTCTTCTGCAAGGGAGAAGAGACCCGACTCCTTCAGCCTTTCCTCCTAGGGCAGGTTCTCCAGCCCTTTGGTCATCTTTGCGGCCCTCCTTGGGACCTTCCCCAGTCGGTCTGCGTCTCTTTTTTGAATTGTGGGGACCAGAACTGGACACGGCGCTCCAGGTGTGGCCTGCGGGGGTAGCCTGTGTGAGAAGAGGCCAGGGTCTGCCCTGTGCTGGACGCAGCTGGTGCCAGCCAGCTAGGCACTGGACTTGCCGCAGGCCAAAGCTGAGCGGCTCAGCGAAGCCGGGGGCGCCCCTGTGAAAACCTATTGAAGAAAGGGCAAAGCGCTGTCCGGGGCAGGTATTTCCCTGCTGCCTGTGGGTCCGGCCGGTGGATGTTTCCTGAAGGAACTTTTTCATCCTATTTTCTCCCCCTGTCCTGTTGAGGAGGGGCAGTGAGAGAGCGGCTGGGCGGGCCCCTGACAGCCGGCCGAGGTCAATCCATCACAAAGCCTAAAGGGCAGATTCCTCCATGTAGAAGTGTTGAAGGGGGTTGGTGCTTTAAGGAACGATAGTGACTGGGGTTTTGGAGACAGGAAAGTCGGGAAATCGCTGGGGATCCAGTTGCTTCGAGGGGGGGAAATTCCAAGAGAAAAAGCCTTCTTTCTGAGCAATAAGAGGCTCTTGTGAGCAGAGGGCTCTAGTCTCCCTTTGTTCTCGCTTGGTAATGAAAGAGACAAGGCACCGGAACTCCTGCGTGCGAAGGGATGAAAATGTGCGGAGCCTGTTGGATGCTCTTTGTGTGCGCGTGTTGGAAACCCAGGAACAGCTATAAGGAGGTGGGTGTGAGCTTGGTTAACTTGGCCAAGCCAACCACGCAAAGCTGACCCAACCTCCCGCCCGCATCAGAACCAGTGCCACCAGAAAAGCACGTAAGGTGTTAGCAATTGGAGATCCCCTACTGAGAGGCACCGACGCACCCGTTTGCCGTCCAGGCGATTTCTCTCGAGAAGTCTGCTGCCTACCAGGGGCTCGCATCCGTGGCGTCGCCGAGGGGCTGCCGAGCCTGGTGATCCCTGCAGATTATCATGCGCTCCTACTATTCCGCGTAGGGTCTGACGAGGCAGCTTAGAACCCTCCAAAGAGACTTTATGTCCCTCGGAGCAATGTTAAAAGGATCAGGAGCACAGGTGGTGGTCTCCTCTCTCCTCCCAGTCAGAGGGAGGGGTCCAGGAAGGAGGAGACGAATTGAACAGGTGAATGCCTGGCTGCGTAGCTGGTGCCATACTCAAGGTTTTGGCTTCTGTGATCACGGGTGTACCTTTGAGAAGCCGGGTCTGTTGGGAGCTGATGGGATTCGCCTGACCAAGCGGGGCAAGAGGGTCTTTGCCAACAAGCTGGCCGGACTTACAAGGAGGGCTTTAAACTAGGCTCAGCGGGGGAAGGGGATGGAGCTCTGAGCAACAGAGAAGAGCCAGGGGCTGCTGATGCGTTAGGAACCAACAGGGGAACCCCTGAGAAATGCCGCAAAGGACTTGGGGCTTGATCCTCCAGAAAGGCGACACGGTCGGCAGCCCAACTGAAGTGCCTCTATACCACTGCGCGCAGCACAGGTAACAAACAGGAGGAGTTGGAAGCCCCTGTGCAGAAGGAGCAGAAGGGAGCTGGCAGCTCTTTCAGGACGTTTTTTCTTCGAGCACAAGAGCTCTCGATTCCCACGCGTAAGAAATGGGGAAAATAGAAATTCGTCTGCCTAGACTTTAGTAAAGCCTTTGACACCGTTTCCCACAGCGTTCTCCTGGAGAAACTGGCTGCTCATGGCTTGGACGGGCGTACTCTTTGCTGGGTAAAGAACTGGCTGGAGGGCCGGGCCCAGAGAGTTGTGGTGAATGGAGTTAAATCCAGTTGGCGGCCGGTCACAAGTGGTGTTCCCCAGGGCTCAGTACCGGGGCCGGTTCTGTTTAATATCTTTCTCAACGACCTGGACGAGGGGATCGAGTGCACCCTCACTCAGTAAGTTTGCAGCCGACACCAAGTTGGGCGGGAGCGTCGATCTGCTTGAGGGTAGGATGGCTCTACAGAGGGATCTGGACAGGCTGGATCGATGGGCCGAGGCCGATGGTATGAGGTTCAACAAGGCCAAGTGCCGGGTCCTGCACTTGGGTCACAACAACCCCGTGCAACGCTACAGGCTTGGGGAAGAGTGGCTGGAAAGCTGCCCGGCAGAAAAGAGCCTGGGGGTATTGGTAGACAGCCGTCTGAATGTGAGCCAGCAGTGTGCCCAGGTGGCCAAGGCGGCCAACAGCATCCTGGCCTGTATCAGGAATAGCGTGGCGAGCAGGACTGGGGAAGCGACTGTCCCCCTGTACTCAGCACCGCTGAGGCCGCACCTCGAATACTGTGTTCAGTTTTGGGCCTCTCACTACAAGAAAGACACGGAGGTGCTGGAGCGTGTCCGGAGAAGGGCAACGGAGCTGGTGAGGGGTCTGGAGCACAAGGCTTATGAGGAGCGGCTGAGGGAACTGGGGTGGCTTAGCCTGGAGTAAAGGAGGCTGAGGGGAGACCTTATCGCTCTCTACAACTACCGGAAAGGAGGTTGTAGCGAGGCGGGGGTTGGTCTCTTCTCCCAAGTAACAGGCGATAGGACGAGAGGAAACGGCCTCGAGTTGCGCCAGGGGAGGTTTAGGACGGATATTAGGAAAAATTTCTTCGCGGAAAGGGTTATCGAACGTTGGACCAGGCTGCCCAGGGAAGTGGTTGAATCACCATCCCTGGAGGTATTTAAAAGACGGGTAGACGCGGCGCTTAGGGACGTGGTTTGGTGGCGGTTTTGGCAGCGTTAGGTTAATGGTTGGACTCGATGATCTTAAAGGTCCCTTCCGACCTAGACGATTCTATGAAATCAGGCAAGGAAGGCAGGAGCCCAGCATGGCTGAGTAAGGACCTTCTGGTCGAGCTGAAGCGCAAGGAGGAAATGCGTAGGCGGTGGAAGCAGAGACACGCATCCTGGGAAGAATATAGGGATGGGGTCGGGAAAGCTAAGGCACAGCTGGAGCTGAATTTGGCAAGGGATGTGAAGAAGAATCATAAGAAGGGCTTCTACAGGTGCGTTGGTCAGAAAAGGAAGACTAAAGAAAACGCACCCCACCCCCACCCCCCTCCGATAGGTAAGACAGGAGAGCTAGCGCCAACCGACATGGAGAAGGCCGAGGCACTCAAGGATTTTTCTCCTCCGTTGTCGCCGGCAATCACCTTTCCCGCATCTCTCAAGTCCCTGAACCTCAAGGCAGGGACTGGGGGAACAAAGTCCCTCCCATCGTAGGAAAGGATCCGGTTCGAGACCACCTGAGGAACCTGAACATACGCAAGTCCTGCACTGGGGAGGAACAACCCCATGCACCAGTAGATGCTGGAGGCCGACTGGCTGGAGAGCAGCTTTGCTGACGTGGGGGGCTCCTGGTGGACATCAAGTTGAACGTGAGCCGACAACGTGCCCTTGCCGCAAAGGCGGCTAAGGATATCCTTAGCCCGCTACAGAGGAAAGCAGGGTTTATACATGTTACAATACAGTTGTGTAGACCAATCAAATTGCTCACTATCCCCGGGGGTGCAGGGCACCAGAGACCACCCTTGGGCAGCTTTGGGGGCACTGCCTGTTTTTCTACGAGCCTCCTACCCAGCTTAGCGCAAATCCTATCTCGATCTGCGCCCCCCCCCCACACCCACACCCACACAGCCCTCGAGCCACCAGTGCTGAAGACACGCTTTGTATTGTATTTTCTCCCAGGAGGCGCGCAGCTTAGAAACGTCTGCAATCCAAGCGGGGCTTGCAGGGAACAATTGAGAGCAACTTCTGTCGGTTCTGGGGAGTGTTCTGAAAAGTTAAGGCCTGCCCTGCCCTGGCAAAAGCAGTCCTTTGACTGGAGGGAGCAGCACCAAAAAGCCACAAGCACGTTTGGGGTGGAGTTGACGCGGTAATAAATAACAGTCAATAGTACTTGTAGCTACAACAGCCTCTTCTGAGACCTCGTCGCCCGCCCACAGGGTCGCAGCACTACACGGCACGGATCCCTCCGCGGACTGGCCCAACGTCTTCTCCCTCCGCCCCCAGGTCGGATCCCTCCGCGCCCCGAGGGCACGCAAACTCCCTGAGCCCCGCTAAGCACCAGGTCGACGAGGGCGGACCCGCCGGGGGGCCGGGGACAAGCGAAAACGACAGACGAGACAGCCAATCGAGACGCGGGATCGGCCGGCGGCCATCTGGCGGCCCAATGGGCGCCGCGGAGGGCCTGGCCGAGTGGAGGAAGCGCGGGGGCGACAAGGGGCGTTGTCGTGGCCGACGAGCTTATTGGGGCGCGGGCCGCCCGGCCTGGTGCCGCCGCCACCCGCAGTGTTTTCGGGAAGATCATCGGCAAGGCGCTTCCCCGCCAACGTCGCCTACGAGGACGAGGAGGTAGCCGCGGCTTTGCTCTGAGCGCGGTTCCTCCTCCCTCCCCCCGTCCCCCCCTCCCCCCGCGCTCGCAGGCACCCTGAGCCGAGGACCCGTTGCGCGGTGCCCGGGAGCGCGGCAGGGCGGGTGGCGGCCTTGCTGCGGGCGGGCGGGCGGGCGGTGGAGGGACGGGGCCTCTCTGGGTTGTGGCGCTCTCTACTGCGCGATCCCTATAACATCGCGCTTCTTCGGTGCGGCCCCCCCGCCCCCGGCTGCCGCGGCGCGTACTGGGTTGCTGGTGCTGGCCGGCTCGCCTCGGTTCCCAGCCCCGCCGTGTCGCGTGCGCGCGTGCGTAGAGGAGGGCCTCTGACGGTAAGGCACTTGGTGGCAGCCGCAGACGTTTGCCGCGTGATATCCCTTTGGCACTGCAAGTCGTGCAAAGTTTGCTGCCGAGGGATGCGAGTGGTCCTACCTCGTGTAGGACGACAGTCTTGAAACCTTAGATTAAGCGCACGCAGTCGGTCTCCTCGGGGATTCCAGGCGTATGTATGTAAACGGTGAACGTCTGAGTGGTGACCGTAATGAGTTAGTTCTGCGTAGGAGAAAGGCAGGTCTTGATGTGCCTCCTAATAGCACTGTAGAGATTTCACAGCTCTGCTGTGCTAGGCTTTGGTTCTGCGCCCCCAAACTGGATTGTTACAGCTTTTCTTATTTTTCTTTACCAAAAAAGTAAATCCAGGAACTCGTCATCCTTAGGAAACGATCGACCCGAATTAAAACGTACTGGAGGTCGCTAGTCTGAAGTACTGGCCCGCCTCCTTGCCCCCATCACCTTGCATGCCGAATCCCACTTCTGGAGGGGGCTCTGTAAAGACGTTGTATTTTTTTGTACAGAAAGCATTAATATCGCGTAAGAAAAATCAACGTTTCGGCTTGCGTTTGGGGTATCCGGTAGTCTGCTTCTGTAGGAGTTCGGTGGGGCATATTGATTTGCTTAAGCTATTATTACCTTTCTCTGAAGCCAATGACGTTTTAACTGTTTACTCTTCCTCCAGCGCCTTGCGTTCCGTGATCTTTCACCCCAAGCTCCGACGCTTTTCCTAGCCATGCCTAAGGAGGCAATTATGAGGTTAAGCGAAGCAGAAGATCCTGGTGAATGTGTAAGTACTGTGGAAGCTTTCTGTACGCTAAACTGTACCTGTCGTTAGTTCCTAATTTAGTAGACTCTTTCCCATCCCCCCTTTTCCCCTTGATAGGGCACGGTAGGCTGGTTTGGGTTTTCTGGCGCTATAATCTTTTCTCTCTGGCTTGTAATGGAGCTGAGCTTTTTGACCGAAAGTAGCGATATAAAGCAATGCTCATCCCTGGGTACGTACTCCTGGTGCAAAATGCAGTGTTGTTTTGGAGCGCAGGGTGATGCCTACTGTCACGGTTTAGAGCAAGAGGAGGAGTAGTACTTCTTCTAATACGGAGAAGAGGGCTTGGGGTTTTTGGCAGGTCGGGGGTGAGGAAGGGCAAAGCTGGTCGAGAGGTGCTGGATGCTTCGCTTTTGGCTATAAAAGTCAAGTTCAGAGACTTTGTAAACCCACGCAAAAGGCAGCCTGAAGCTTATTTTCCACCCGAGTTGCGTATGTTGCCTGAAGAGATAACGGGGGGCTTTAACCCGGAGACAAACTTAGCTTCTGTGGCTGTTTTGTAGTCCGTTACTGTCTAGCTTGAAAACAATTGCGTAGCCCTTTTTCTTTCCCCCCCCCTACAGTGTGCGTAATCGGTCTTTGTAGCTTTGCTTGGAAAATGCCGGTTGCAGGCGGACAGACAGTAATTTGAAGCGCAGTGGTTGAATTGCTAGGAGTTGGCTAACTGGTTTCTCTGGGTGCTTCTCTGCTCTCATTCCTCCCCTCCCTGCCCTCTCCCCTTTTTGTGTGCGGCTTTTTATTTTACTTATTTATGGTTTTGTACTTCCTTCTCCAGCTTCTTGGGCATTTAATGATTGTTGGCAAGCAGCGTGCTGCTCACCTGGGCCTGACCGATGGATTCCGGATGGTTGCGGATGAAGGGCCCGAGGGTGGGCAGCCTGTCTGTCACGTACATCTACGTATTCTGGGTGGCCGTCAGTTGGGCTGGCCGCCTGGCTGAGATTTTTGCACCGCAAGAGCTGCTGCACGTGTACAAATCGCCGCTGAATGGATTTCGTCTGTTGCCCGTCGATCTAGGCACTGTTGATGTCGAATGTTTTGTGCCGCGTGTCTGTGGAAGGTAATAAAAGCTGTGAGCAGCAGTTGCACAATAAAGATTTAGCATGGGGATCTCACCTCCGTCTTGTGCGTCTTACTGAGGGAAATAGTTCCGCAAGTTAAAACGGCGTCTCCCCGGAGTGTAAGTACGTGGACTGTGTCGGTCTGTTAACAGTGTTCTATAGATAGATAGTGATTTGGCCAGTCATTTGAAGCGTGACGCTGGGACGGCTTAGCAGTCTCCTGCGTCCTGTAGGAAGCAGACTCTTGGCTCTTTGGAAGCGGTACGCAAATGTACGTAAAGCCAGTGTAGGCGGCTGCTGCTGCAACACCTTTAGAAAATACTGTATGCGACGCTACAGGCATGCCATACAAGGGTGCTTTCGGCACAGTGCAATGCGTTGGAAGCATCCAACTCCTGTTGGAGCACTTCATCAAGGGCTGTGTGATAAGGCCCCGTTGATAATCCCTTTTCTGCCGAGGAGGGACGTGGTAGGAGAAAACAATTGGTCTGAATGGCAGCTGTGGTGCTTCCATAGCACGGTGGAATATCTCTCTTGGTCCATTTGGGTCAGCTGTCCTGGCTGTGTCCCCTGCCAGCCTCTTGCCCACCCCCAGCTTACTGGACTGTGGGGGTGGGGGTGGCTGGAGAGACAGCCTCCGTGCTGTGGGAGCACTGCTCGGCAGTAGCCAGAACACTGGTGTGTTATCAACACCCTTCCAGCTACAGCTACGAAGCACAGCACTATGAGGGCTGCTGTGGGGAAAGTTACCTTCCATCCCAGCCAGACCCAAACCAAAGCTACGTCGCAGGGAGACAGCAAACTTCATCTTTCTTTAACAGCTATTAAAAAAGGGAGACGGGCATGGGAAAGCAGGGCCATCCTTCGTTGCCCTTGAACGCTGCGTCCGACCTTTTGTGGGAAAGCCTCCGTCCTCTTCTTTGTAGCCGCCCTTTAAGTACTGGCAGACTGCGATGAGGTTCCCTCCCCCGCGAGCCTTCTCTTCTGCAAGGGAGAAGAGACCCGACTCCTTCAGCCTTTCCTCCTAGGGCAGGTTCTCCAGCCCTTTGGTCATCTTTGCGGCCCTCCTTGGGACCTTCCCCAGTCGGTCTGCGTCTCTTTTTTTGAATTGTGGGGACCAGAACTGGACACGGCGCTCCAGGTGTGGCCTGCGGGGGTAGCCTGTGTGAGAAGAGGCCAGGGTCTGCCCTGTGCTGGACGCAGCTGGTGCCAGCCAGCTAGGCACTGGACTTGCCGCAGGCCAAAGCTGAGCGGCTCAGCGAAGCCGGGGGCGCCCCTGTGAAAACCTATTGAAGAAAGGGCAAAGCGCTGTCTGGGGCAGGTATTTCCCTGCTGCCTGTGGGTCCGGCCGGTGGATGTTTCCTGAAGGAACTTTTTCATCCTATTTTCTCCCCCTGTCCTGTTGAGGAGGGGCAGTGAGAGAGCGGCTGGGCGGGCCCCTGACAGCCGGCCGAGGTCAATCCATCACAAAGCCTAAAGGGCAGATTCCTCCATGTAGAAGTGTTGAAGGGGGTTGGTGCTTTAAGGAACGATAGTGACTGGGGTTTTGGAGACAGGAAAGTCGGGAAATCGCTGGGGATCCAGTTGCTTCGAGGGGGGGAAATTCCAAGAGAAAAAGCCTTCTTTCTGAGCAATAAGAGGCTCTTGTGAGCAGAGGGCTCTAGTCTCCCTTTGTTCTCGCTTGGTAATGAAAGAGACAAGGCACCGGAACTCCTGCGTGCGAAGGGATGAAAATGTGCGGAGCCTGTTGGATGCTCTTTGTGTGCGCGTGTTGGAAACCCAGGAACAGCTATAAGGAGGTGGGTGTGAGCTTGGTTAACTTGGCCAAGCCAACCACGCAAAGCTGACCCAACCTCCCGCCCGCATCAGAACCAGTGCCACCAGAAAAGCACGTAAGGTGTTAGCAATTGGAGATCCCCTACTGAGAGGCACCGACGCACCCGTTTGCCGTCCAGGCGATTTCTCTCGAGAAGTCTGCTGCCTACCAGGGGCTCGCATCCGTGGCGTCGCCGAGGGGCTGCCGAGCCTGGTGATCCCTGCAGATTATCATGCGCTCCTACTATTCCGCGTAGGGTCTGACGAGGCAGCTTAGAACCCTCCAAAGAGACTTTATGTCCCTCGGAGCAATGTTAAAAGGATCAGGAGCACAGGTGGTGGTCTCCTCTCTCCTCCCAGTCAGAGGGAGGGGTCCAGGAAGGAGGAGACGAATTGAACAGGTGAATGCCTGGCTGCGTAGCTGGTGCCATACTCGAGGTTTTGGCTTCTGTGATCACGGGCGTACCTTTGAGAAGCCGGGTCTGTTGGGAGCTGATGGGATTCGCCTGACCAAGCGGGGCAAGAGGGTCTTTGCCAACAAGCTGGCCGGACTTACAAGGAGGGCTTTAAACTAGGCTCAGCGGGGGAAGGGGATGGAGCTCTGAGCAACAGAGAAGAGCCAGGGGCTGCTGATGCGTTAGGAACCAACAGGGGAACCCCTGAGAAATGCCGCAAAGGACTTGGGGCTTGATCCTCCAGAAAGGCGACACGGTCGGCAGCCCAACTGAAGTGCCTCTATACCACTGCGCGCAGCACAGGTAACAAACAGGAGGAGTTGGAAGCCCCTGTGCAGAAGGAGCAGAAGGGAGCTGGCAGCTCTTTCAGGACGTTTTTTCTTCGAGCACAAGAGCTCTCGATTCCCACGCGTAAGAAATGGGGAAAATAGAAATTCGTCTGCCTAGACTTTAGTAAAGCCTTTGACACCGTTTCCCACAGCGTTCTCCTGGAGAAACTGGCTGCTCATGGCTTGGACGGGCGTACTCTTTGCTGGGTAAAGAACTGGCTGGAGGGCCGGGCCCAGAGAGTTGTGGTGAATGGAGTTAAATCCAGTTGGCGGCCGGTCACAAGTGGTGTTCCCCAGGGCTCAGTACCGGGGCCGGTTCTGTTTAATATCTTTCTCAACGACCTGGACGAGGGGATCGAGTGCACCCTCACTCAGTAAGTTTGCAGCCGACACCAAGTTGGGCGGGAGCGTCGATCTGCTTGAGGGTAGGATGGCTCTACAGAGGGATCTGGACAGGCTGGATCGATGGGCCGAGGCCGATGGTATGAGGTTCAACAAGGCCAAGTGCCGGGTCCTGCACTTGGGTCACAACAACCCCGTGCAACGCTACAGGCTTGGGGAAGAGTGGCTGGAAAGCTGCCCGGCAGAAAAGAGCCTGGGGGTATTGGTAGACAGCCGTCTGAATGTGAGCCAGCAGTGTGCCCAGGTGGCCAAGGCGGCCAACAGCATCCTGGCCTGTATCAGGAATAGCGTGGCGAGCAGGACTGGGGAGGCGACTGTCCCCCTGTACTCAGCACCGCTGAGGCCGCACCTCGAATACTGTGTTCAGTTTTGGGCCTCTCACTACAAGAAAGACACGGAGGTGCTGGAGCGTGTCCGGAGAAGGGCAACGGAGCTGGTGAGGGGTCTGGAGCACAAGGCTTATGAGGAGCGGCTGAGGGAACTGGGGTGGCTTAGCCTGGAGTAAAGGAGGCTGAGGGGAGACCTTATCGCTCTCTACAACTACCGGAAAGGAGGTTGTAGCGAGGCGGGGGTTGGTCTCTTCTCCCAAGTAACAGGCGATAGGACGAGAGGAAACGGCCTCGAGTTGCGCCAGGGGAGGTTTAGGACGGATATTAGGAAAAATTTCTTCGCGGAAAGGGTTATCGAACGTTGGACCAGGCTGCCCAGGGAAGTGGTTGAATCACCATCCCTGGAGGTATTTAAAAGACGGGTAGACGCGGCGCTTAGGGACGTGGTTTGGTGGCGGTTTTGGCAGCGTTAGGTTAATGGTTGGACTCGATGATCTTAAAGGTCCCTTCCGACCTAGACGATTCTATGAAATCAGGCAAGGAAGGCAGGAGCCCAGCATGGCTGAGTAAGGACCTTCTGGTCGAGCTGAAGCGCAAGGAGGAAATGCGTAGGCGGTGGAAGCAGAGACACGCATCCTGGGAAGAATATAGGGATGGGGTCGGGAAAGCTAAGGCACAGCTGGAGCTGAATTTGGCAAGGGATGTGAAGAAGAATCATAAGAAGGGCTTCTACAGGTGCGTTGGTCAGAAAAGGAAGACTAAAGAAAACGCACCCCACCCCCACCCCCCTCCGATAGGTAAGACAGGAGAGCTAGCGCCAACCGACATGGAGAAGGCCGAGGCACTCAAGGATTTTTCTCCTCCGTTGTCGCCGGCAATCACCTTTCCCGCATCTCTCAAGTCCCTGAACCTCAAGGCAGGGACTGGGGGAACAAAGTCCCTCCCATCGTAGGAAAGGATCCGGTTCGAGACCACCTGAGGAACCTGAACATACGCAAGTCCTGCACTGGGGAGGAACAACCCCATGCACCAGTAGATGCTGGAGGCCGACTGGCTGGAGAGCAGCTTTGCTGACGTGGGGGGCTCCTGGTGGACATCAAGTTGAACGTGAGCCGACAACGTGCCCTTGCCGCAAAGGCGGCTAAGGATATCCTTAGCCCGCTACAGAGGAAAGCAGGGTTTATACATGTTACAATACAGTTGTGTAGACCAATCAAATTGCTCACTATCCCCGGGGGTGCAGGGCACCAGAGACCACCCTTGGGCAGCTTTGGGGGCACTGCCTGTTTTTCTACGAGCCTCCTACCCAGCTTAGCGCAAATCCTATCTCGATCTGCGCCCCCCCCCCACACCCACACACACACAGCCCTCGAGCCACCAGTGCTGAAGACACGCTTTGTATTGTATTTTCTCCCAGGAGGCGCGCAGCTTAGAAACGTCTGCAATCCAAGCGGGGCTTGCAGGGAACAATTGAGAGCAACTTCTGTCGGTTCTGGGGAGTGTTCTGAAAAGTTAAGGCCTGCCCTGCCCTGGCAAAAGCAGTCCTTTGACTGGAGGGAGCAGCACCAAAAAGCCACAAGCACGTTTGGGGTGGAGTTGACGCGGTAATAAATAACAGTCAATAGTACTTGTAGCTACAACAGCCTCTTCTGAGACCTCGTCGCCCGCCCACAGGGTCGCAGCACTACACGGCACGGATCCCTCCGCGGACTGGCCCAACGTCTTCTCCCTCCGCCCCCAGGTCGGATCCCTCCGCGCCCCGAGGGCACGCAAACTCCCTGAGCCCCGCTAAGCACCAGGTCGACGAGGGCGGACCCGCCGGGGGGCCGGGGACAAGCGAAAACGACAGACGAGACAGCCAATCGAGACGCGGGATCGGCCGGCGGCCATCTGGCGGCCCAATGGGCGCCGCGGAGGGCCTGGCCGAGTGGAGGAAGCGCGGGGGCGACAAGGGGCGTTGTCGTGGCCGACGAGCTTATTGGGGCGCGGGCCGCCCGGCCTGGTGCCGCCGCCACCCGCAGTGTTTTCGGGAAGATCATCGGCAAGGCGCTTCCCCGCCAACGTCGCCTACGAGGACGAGGAGGTAGCCGCGGCTTTGCTCTGAGCGCGGTTCCTCCTCCCTCCCCCCGTCCCCCCCCTCCCCCCGCGCTCGCAGGCACCCTGAGCCGAGGACCCGTTGCGCGGTGCCCGGGAGCGCGGCAGGGCGGGTGGCGGCCTTGCTGCGGGCGGGCGGGCGGGCGGTGGAGGGACGGGGCCTCTCTGGGTTGTGGCGCTCTCTACTGCGCGATCCCTATAACATCGCGCTTCTTCGGTGCGGCCCCCCCGCCCCCGGCTGCCGCGGCGCGTACTGGGTTGCTGGTGCTGGCCGGCTCGCCTCGGTTCCCAGCCCCGCCGTGTCGCGTGCGCGCGTGCGTAGAGGAGGGCCTCTGACGGTAAGGCACTTGGTGGCAGCCGCAGACGTTTGCCGCGTGATATCCCTTTGGCACTGCAAGTCGTGCAAAGTTTGCTGCCGAGGGATGCGAGTGGTCCTACCTCGTGTAGGACGACAGTCTTGAAACCTTAGATTAAGCGCACGCAGTCAGTCTCCTCGGGGATTCCAGGCGTATGTATGTAAACGGTGAACGTCTGAGTGGTGACCGTAATGAGTTAGTTCTGCGTAGGAGAAAGGCAGGTCTTGATGTGCCTCCTAATAGCACTGTAGAGATTTCACAGCTCTGCTGTGCTAGGCTTTGGTTCTGCGCCCCCAAACTGGATTGTTACAGCTTTTCTTATTTTTCTTTACCAAAAAAGTAAATCCAGGAACTCGTCATCCTTAGGAAACGATCGACCCGAATTAAAACGTACTGGAGGTCGCTAGTCTGAAGTACTGGCCCGCCTCCTTGCCCCCATCACCTTGCATGCCGAATCCCACTTCTGGAGGGGGCTCTGTAAAGACGTTGTATTTTTTTGTACAGAAAGCATTAATATCGCGTAAGAAAAATCAACGTTTCGGCTTGCGTTTGGGGTATCCGGTAGTCTGCTTCTGTAGGAGTTCGGTGGGGCATATTGATTTGCTTAAGCTATTATTACCTTTCTCTGAAGCCAATGACGTTTTAACTGTTTACTCTTCCTCCAGCGCCTTGCGTTCCGTGATCTTTCACCCCAAGCTCCGACGCTTTTCCTAGCCATGCCTAAGGAGGCAATTATGAGGTTAAGCGAAGCAGAAGATCCTGGTGAATGTGTAAGTACTGTGGAAGCTTTCTGTACGCTAAACTGTACCTGTCGTTAGTTCCTAATTTAGTAGACTCTTTCCCATCCCCCCTTTTCCCCTTGATAGGGCACGGTAGGCTGGTTTGGGTTTTCTGGCGCTATAATCTTTTCTCTCTGGCTTGTAATGGAGCTGAGCTTTTTGACCGAAAGTAGCGATATAAAGCAATGCTCATCCCTGGGTACGTACTCCTGGTGCAAAATGCAGTGTTGTTTTGGAGCGCAGGGTGATGCCTACTGTCACGGTTTAGAGCAAGAGGAGGAGTAGTACTTCTTCTAATACGGAGAAGAGGGCTTGGGGTTTTTGGCAGGTCGGGGGTGAGGAAGGGCAAAGCTGGTCGAGAGGTGCTGGATGCTTCGCTTTTGGCTATAAAAGTCAAGTTCAGAGACTTTGTAAACCCACGCAAAAGGCAGCCTGAAGCTTATTTTCCACCCGAGTTGCGTATGTTGCCTGAAGAGATAACGGGGGGCTTTAACCCGGAGACAAACTTAGCTTCTGTGGCTGTTTTGTAGTCCGTTACTGTCTAGCTTGAAAACAATTGCGTAGCCCTTTTTCTTTCCCCCCCCCTACAGTGTGCGTAATCGGTCTTTGTAGCTTTGCTTGGAAAATGCCGGTTGCAGGCGGACAGACAGTAATTTGAAGCGCAGTGGTTGAATTGCTAGGAGTTGGCTAACTGGTTTCTCTGGGTGCTTCTCTGCTCTCATTCCTCCCCTCCCTGCCCTCTCCCCTTTTTGTGTGCGGCTTTTTATTTTACTTATTTATGGTTTTGTACTTCCTTCTCCAGCTTCTTGGGCATTTAATGATTGTTGGCAAGCAGCGTGCTGCTCACCTGGGCCTGACCGATGGATTCCGGATGGTTGCGGATGAAGGGCCCGAGGGTGGGCAGCCTGTCTGTCACGTACATCTACGTATTCTGGGTGGCCGTCAGTTGGGCTGGCCGCCTGGCTGAGATTTTTGCACCGCAAGAGCTGCTGCACGTGTACAAATCGCCGCTGAATGGATTTCGTCTGTTGCCCGTCGATCTAGGCACTGTTGATGTCGAATGTTTTGTGCCGCGTGTCTGTGGAAGGTAATAAAAGCTGTGAGCAGCAGTTGCACAATAAAGATTTAGCATGGGGATCTCACCTCCGTCTTGTGCGTCTTACTGAGGGAAATAGTTCCGCAAGTTAAAACGGCGTCTCCCCGGAGTGTAAGTACGTGGACTGTGTCGGTCTGTTAACAGTGTTCTATAGATAGATAGTGATTTGGCCAGTCATTTGAAGCGTGACGCTGGGACGGCTTAGCAGTCTCCTGCGTCCTGTAGGAAGCAGACTCTTGGCTCTTTGGAAGCGGTACGCAAATGTACGTAAAGCCAGTGTAGGCGGCTGCTGCTGCAACACCTTTAGAAAATACTGTATGCGACGCTACAGGCATGCCATACAAGGGTGCTTTCGGCACAGTGCAATGCGTTGGAAGCATCCAACTCCTGTTGGAGCACTTCATCAAGGGCTGTGTGATAAGGCCCCGTTGATAATCCCTTTTCTGCCGAGGAGGGACGTGGTAGGAGAAAACAATTGGTCTGAATGGCAGCTGTGGTGCTTCCATAGCACGGTGGAATATCTCTCTTGATCCATTTGGGTCAGCTGTCCTGGCTGTGTCCCCTGCCAGCCTCTTGCCCACCCCCAGCTTACTGGACTGTGGGGGTGGGGGTGGCTGGAGAGACAGCCTCCGTGCTGTGGGAGCACTGCTCCTAGGGCAGGTTCTCCAGCCCTTTGGTCATCTTTGCGGCCCTCCTTGGGACCTTCCCCAGTCGGTCTGCGTCTCTTTTTTGAATTGTGGGGACCAGAACTGGACACGGTGCTCCAGGTGTGGCCTGCGGGGGTAGCCTGTGTGAGAAGAGGCCAGGGTCTGCCCTGTGCTGGACGCAGCTGGTGCCAGCCAGCTAGGCACTGGACTTGCCGCAGGCCAAAGCTGAGCGGCTCAGCGAAGCCGGGGGCGCCCCTGTGAAAACCTATTGAAGAAAGGGCAAAGCGCTGTCCGGGGCAGGTATTTCCCTGCTGCCTGTGGGTCCGGCCGGTGGATGTTTCCTGAAGGAACTTTTTCATCCTATTTTCTCCCCCTGTCCTGTTGAGGAGGGGCAGTGAGAGAGCGGCTGGGCGGGCCCCTGACAGCCGGCCGAGGTCAATCCATCACAAAGCCTAAAGGGCAGATTCCTCCATGTAGAAGTGTTGAAGGGGGTTGGTGCTTTAAGGAACGATAGTGACTGGGGTTTTGGAGACAGGAAAGTCGGGAAATCGCTGGGGATCCAGTTGCTTCGAGGGGGGGAAATTCCAAGAGAAAAAGCCTTCTTTCTGAGCAATAAGAGGCTCTTGTGAGCAGAGGGCTCTAGTCTCCCTTTGTTCTCGCTTGGTAATGAAAGAGACAAGGCACCGGAACTCCTGCGTGCGAAGGGATGAAAATGTGCGGAGCCTGTTGGATGCTCTTTGTGTGCGCGTGTTGGAAACCCAGGAACAGCTATAAGGAGGTGGGTGTGAGCTTGGTTAACTTGGCCAAGCCAACCACGCAAAGCTGACCCAACCTCCCGCCCGCATCAGAACCAGTGCCACCAGAAAAGCACGTAAGGTGTTAGCAATTGGAGATCCCCTACTGAGAGGCACCGACGCACCCGTTTGCCGTCCAGGCGATTTCTCTCGAGAAGTCTGCTGCCTACCAGGGGCTCGCATCCGTGGCGTCGCCGAGGGGCTGCCGAGCCTGGTGATCCCTGCAGATTATCATGCGCTCCTACTATTCCGCGTAGGGTCTGACGAGGCAGCTTAGAACCCTCCAAAGAGACTTTATGTCCCTCGGAGCAATGTTAAAAGGATCAGGAGCACAGGTGGTGGTCTCCTCTCTCCTCCCAGTCAGAGGGAGGGGTCCAGGAAGGAGGAGACGAATTGAACAGGTGAATGCCTGGCTGCGTAGCTGGTGCCATACTCGAGGTTTTGGCTTCTGTGATCACGGGCGTACCTTTGAGAAGCCGGGTCTGTTGGGAGCTGATGGGATTCGCCTGACCAAGCGGGGCAAGAGGGTCTTTGCCAACAAGCTGGCCGGACTTACAAGGAGGGCTTTAAACTAGGCTCAGCGGGGGAAGGGGATGGAGCTCTGAGCAACAGAGAAGAGCCAGGGGCTGCTGATGCGTTAGGAACCAACAGGGGAACCCCTGAGAAATGCCGCAAAGGACTTGGGGCTTGATCCTCCAGAAAGGCGACACGGTCGGCAGCCCAACTGAAGTGCCTCTATACCACTGCGCGCAGCACAGGTAACAAACAGGAGGAGTTGGAAGCCCCTGTGCAGAAGGAGCAGAAGGGAGCTGGCAGCTCTTTCAGGACGTTTTTTCTTCGAGCACAAGAGCTCTCGATTCCCACGCGTAAGAAATGGGGAAAATAGAAATTCGTCTGCCTAGACTTTAGTAAAGCCTTTGACACCGTTTCCCACAGCGTTCTCCTGGAGAAACTGGCTGCTCATGGCTTGGACGGGCGTACTCTTTGCTGGGTAAAGAACTGGCTGGAGGGCCGGGCCCAGAGAGTTGTGGTGAATGGAGTTAAATCCAGTTGGCGGCCGGTCACAAGTGGTGTTCCCCAGGGCTCAGTACCGGGGCCGGTTCTGTTTAATATCTTTCTCAACGACCTGGACGAGGGGATCGAGTGCACCCTCACTCAGTAAGTTTGCAGCCGACACCAAGTTGGGCGGGAGCGTCGATCTGCTTGAGGGTAGGATGGCTCTACAGAGGGATCTGGACAGGCTGGATCGATGGGCCGAGGCCGATGGTATGAGGTTCAACAAGGCCAAGTGCCGGGTCCTGCACTTGGGTCACAACAACCCCGTGCAACGCTACAGGCTTGGGGAAGAGTGGCTGGAAAGCTGCCCGGCAGAAAAGAGCCTGGGGGTATTGGTAGACAGCCGTCTGAATGTGAGCCAGCAGTGTGCCCAGGTGGCCAAGGCGGCCAACAGCATCCTGGCCTGTATCAGGAATAGCGTGGCGAGCAGGACTGGGGAGGCGACTGTCCCCCTGTACTCAGCACCGCTGAGGCCGCACCTCGAATACTGTGTTCAGTTTTGGGCCTCTCACTACAAGAAAGACACGGAGGTGCTGGAGCGTGTCCGGAGAAGGGCAACGGAGCTGGTGAGGGGTCTGGAGCACAAGGCTTATGAGGAGCGGCTGAGGGAACTGGGGTGGCTTAGCCTGGAGTAAAGGAGGCTGAGGGGAGACCTTATCGCTCTCTACAACTACCGGAAAGGAGGTTGTAGCGAGGCGGGGGTTGGTCTCTTCTCCCAAGTAACAGGCGATAGGACGAGAGGAAACGGCCTCGAGTTGCGCCAGGGGAGGTTTAGGACGGATATTAGGAAAAATTTCTTCGCGGAAAGGGTTATCGAACGTTGGACCAGGCTGCCCAGGGAAGTGGTTGAATCACCATCCCTGGAGGTATTTAAAAGACGGGTAGACGCGGCGCTTAGGGACGTGGTTTGGTGGCGGTTTTGGCAGCGTTAGGTTAATGGTTGGACTCGATGATCTTAAAGGTCCCTTCCGACCTAGACGATTCTATGAAATCAGGCAAGGAAGGCAGGAGCCCAGCATGGCTGAGTAAGGACCTTCTGGTCGAGCTGAAGCGCAAGGAGGAAATGCGTAGGCGGTGGAAGCAGAGACACGCATCCTGGGAAGAATATAGGGATGGGGTCGGGAAAGCTAAGGCACAGCTGGAGCTGAATTTGGCAAGGGATGTGAAGAAGAATCATAAGAAGGGCTTCTACAGGTGCGTTGGTCAGAAAAGGAAGACTAAAGAAAACGCACCCCACCCCCACCCCCCTCCGATAGGTAAGACAGGAGAGCTAGCGCCAACCGACATGGAGAAGGCCGAGGCACTCAAGGATTTTTCTCCTCCGTTGTCGCCGGCAATCACCTTTCCCGCATCTCTCAAGTCCCTGAACCTCAAGGCAGGGACTGGGGGAACAAAGTCCCTCCCATCGTAGGAAAGGATCCGGTTCGAGACCACCTGAGGAACCTGAACATACGCAAGTCCTGCACTGGGGAGGAACAACCCCATGCACCAGTAGATGCTGGAGGCCGACTGGCTGGAGAGCAGCTTTGCTGACGTGGGGGGCTCCTGGTGGACATCAAGTTGAACGTGAGCCGACAACGTGCCCTTGCCGCAAAGGCGGCTAAGGATATCCTTAGCCCGCTACAGAGGAAAGCAGGGTTTATACATGTTACAATACAGTTGTGTAGACCAATCAAATTGCTCACTATCCCCGGGGGTGCAGGGCACCAGAGACCACCCTTGGGCAGCTTTGGGGGCACTGCCTGTTTTTCTACGAGCCTCCTACCCAGCTTAGCGCAAATCCTATCTCGATCTGCGCCCCCCCCCCACACCCACACACACACAGCCCTCGAGCCACCAGTGCTGAAGACACGCTTTGTATTGTATTTTCTCCCAGGAGGCGCGCAGCTTAGAAACGTCTGCAATCCAAGCGGGGCTTGCAGGGAACAATTGAGAGCAACTTCTGTCGGTTCTGGGGAGTGTTCTGAAAAGTTAAGGCCTGCCCTGCCCTGGCAAAAGCAGTCCTTTGACTGGAGGGAGCAGCACCAAAAAGCCACAAGCACGTTTGGGGTGGAGTTGACGCGGTAATAAATAACAGTCAATAGTACTTGTAGCTACAACAGCCTCTTCTGAGACCTCGTCGCCCGCCCACAGGGTCGCAGCACTACACGGCACGGATCCCTCCGCGGACTGGCCCAACGTCTTCTCCCTCCGCCCCCAGGTCGGATCCCTCCGCGCCCCGAGGGCACGCAAACTCCCTGAGCCCCGCTAAGCACCAGGTCGACGAGGGCGGACCCGCCGGGGGGCCGGGGACAAGCGAAAACGACAGACGAGACAGCCAATCGAGACGCGGGATCGGCCGGCGGCCATCTGGCGGCCCAATGGGCGCCGCGGAGGGCCTGGCCGAGTGGAGGAAGCGCGGGGGCGACAAGGGGCGTTGTCGTGGCCGACGAGCTTATTGGGGCGCGGGCCGCCCGGCCTGGTGCCGCCGCCACCCGCAGTGTTTTCGGGAAGATCATCGGCAAGGCGCTTCCCCGCCAACGTCGCCTACGAGGACGAGGAGGTAGCCGCGGCTTTGCTCTGAGCGCGGTTCCTCCTCCCTCCCCCCGTCCCCCCCTCCCCCCGCGCTCGCAGGCACCCTGAGCCGAGGACCCGTTGCGCGGTGCCCGGGAGCGCGGCAGGGCGGGTGGCGGCCTTGCTGCGGGCGGGCGGGCGGGCGGTGGAGGGACGGGGCCTCTCTGGGTTGTGGCGCTCTCTACTGCGCGATCCCTATAACATCGCGCTTCTTCGGTGCGGCCCCCCCGCCCCCGGCTGCCGCGGCGCGTACTGGGTTGCTGGTGCTGGCCGGCTCGCCTCGGTTCCCAGCCCCGCCGTGTCGCGTGCGCGCGTGCGTAGAGGAGGGCCTCTGACGGTAAGGCACTTGGTGGCAGCCGCAGACGTTTGCCGCGTGATATCCCTTTGGCACTGCAAGTCGTGCAAAGTTTGCTGCCGAGGGATGCGAGTGGTCCTACCTCGTGTAGGACGACAGTCTTGAAACCTTAGATTAAGCGCACGCAGTCGGTCTCCTCGGGGATTCCAGGCGTATGTATGTAAACGGTGAACGTCTGAGTGGTGACCGTAATGAGTTAGTTCTGCGTAGGAGAAAGGCAGGTCTTGATGTGCCTCCTAATAGCACTGTAGAGATTTCACAGCTCTGCTGTGCTAGGCTTTGGTTCTGCGCCCCCAAACTGGATTGTTACAGCTTTTCTTATTTTTCTTTACCAAAAAAGTAAATCCAGGAACTCGTCATCCTTAGGAAACGATCGACCCGAATTAAAACGTACTGGAGGTCGCTAGTCTGAAGTACTGGCCCGCCTCCTTGCCCCCATCACCTTGCATGCCGAATCCCACTTCTGGAGGGGGCTCTGTAAAGACGTTGTATTTTTTTGTACAGAAAGCATTAATATCGCGTAAGAAAAATCAACGTTTCGGCTTGCGTTTGGGGTATCCGGTAGTCTGCTTCTGTAGGAGTTCGGTGGGGCATATTGATTTGCTTAAGCTATTATTACCTTTCTCTGAAGCCAATGACGTTTTAACTGTTTACTCTTCCTCCAGCGCCTTGCGTTCCGTGATCTTTCACCCCAAGCTCCGACGCTTTTCCTAGCCATGCCTAAGGAGGCAATTATGAGGTTAAGCGAAGCAGAAGATCCTGGTGAATGTGTAAGTACTGTGGAAGCTTTCTGTACGCTAAACTGTACCTGTCGTTAGTTCCTAATTTAGTAGACTCTTTCCCATCCCCCCTTTTCCCCTTGATAGGGCACGGTAGGCTGGTTTGGGTTTTCTGGCGCTATAATCTTTTCTCTCTGGCTTGTAATGGAGCTGAGCTTTTTGACCGAAAGTAGCGATATAAAGCAATGCTCATCCCTGGGTACGTACTCCTGGTGCAAAATGCAGTGTTGTTTTGGAGCGCAGGGTGATGCCTACTGTCACGGTTTAGAGCAAGAGGAGGAGTAGTACTTCTTCTAATACGGAGAAGAGGGCTTGGGGTTTTTGGCAGGTCGGGGGTGAGGAAGGGCAAAGCTGGTCGAGAGGTGCTGGATGCTTCGCTTTTGGCTATAAAAGTCAAGTTCAGAGACTTTGTAAACCCACGCAAAAGGCAGCCTGAAGCTTATTTTCCACCCGAGTTGCGTATGTTGCCTGAAGAGATAACGGGGGGCTTTAACCCGGAGACAAACTTAGCTTTTGTGGCTGTTTTGTAGTCCGTTACTGTCTAGCTTGAAAACAATTGCGTAGCCCTTTTTCTTTCCCCCCCCCTACAGTGTGCGTAATCGGTCTTTGTAGCTTTGCTTGGAAAATGCCGGTTGCAGGCGGACAGACAGTAATTTGAAGCGCAGTGGTTGAATTGCTAGGAGTTGGCTAACTGGTTTCTCTGGGTGCTTCTCTGCTCTCATTCCTCCCCTCCCTGCCCTCTCCCCTTTTTGTGTGCGGCTTTTTATTTTACTTATTTATGGTTTTGTACTTCCTTCTCCAGCTTCTTGGGCATTTAATGATTGTTGGCAAGCAGCGTGCTGCTCACCTGGGCCTGACCGATGGATTCCGGATGGTTGCGGATGAAGGGCCCGAGGGTGGGCAGCCTGTCTGTCACGTACATCTACGTATTCTGGGTGGCCGTCAGTTGGGCTGGCCGCCTGGCTGAGATTTTTGCACCGCAAGAGTTGCTGCACGTGTACAAATCGCCGCTGAATGGATTTCGTCTGTTGCCCGTCGATCTAGGCACTGTTGATGTCGAATGTTTTGTGCCGCGTGTCTGTGGAAGGTAATAAAAGCTGTGAGCAGCAGTTGCACAATAAAGATTTAGCATGGGGATCTCACCTCCGTCTTGTGCGTCTTACTGAGGGAAATAGTTCCGCAAGTTAAAACGGCGTCTCCCCGGAGTGTAAGTACGTGGACTGTGTCGGTCTGTTAACAGTGTTCTATAGATAGATAGTGATTTGGCCAGTCATTTGAAGCGTGACGCTGGGACGGCTTAGCAGTCTCCTGCGTCCTGTAGGAAGCAGACTCTTGGCTCTTTGGAAGCGGTACGCAAATGTACGTAAAGCCAGTGTAGGCGGCTGCTGCTGCAACACCTTTAGAAAATACTGTATGCGACGCTACAGGCATGCCATACAAGGGTGCTTTCGGCACAGTGCAATGCGTTGGAAGCATCCAACTCCTGTTGGAGCACTTCATCAAGGGCTGTGTGATAAGGCCCCGTTGATAATCCCTTTTCTGCCGAGGAGGGACGTGGTAGGAGAAAACAATTGGTCTGAATGGCAGCTGTGGTGCTTCCATAGCACGGTGGAATATCTCTCTTGGTCCATTTGGGTCAGCTGTCCTGGCTGTGTCCCCTGCCAGCCTCTTGCCCACCCCCAGCTTACTGGACTGTGGGGGTGGGGGTGGCTGGAGAGACAGCCTCCGTGCTGTGGGAGCACTGCTCCTAGGGCAGGTTCTCCAGCCCTTTGGTCATCTTTGCGGCCCTCCTTGGGACCTTCCCCAGTCGGTCTGCGTCTCTTTTTTGAATTGTGGGGACCAGAACTGGACACGGCGCTCCAGGTGTGGCCTGCGGGGGTAGCCTGTGTGAGAAGAGGCCAGGGTCTGCCCTGTGCTGGACGCAGCTGGTGCCAGCCAGCTAGGCACTGGACTTGCCGCAGGCCAAAGCTGAGCGGCTCAGCGAAGCCGGGGGCGCCCCTGTGAAAACCTATTGAAGAAAGGGCAAAGCGCTGTCCGGGGCAGGTATTTCCCTGCTGCCTGTGGGTCCGGCCGGTGGATGTTTCCTGAAGGAACTTTTTCATCCTATTTTCTCCCCCTGTCCTGTTGAGGAGGGGCAGTGAGAGAGCGGCTGGGCGGGCCCCTGACAGCCGGCCGAGGTCAATCCATCACAAAGCCTAAAGGGCAGATTCCTCCATGTAGAAGTGTTGAAGGGGGTTGGTGCTTTAAGGAACGATAGTGACTGGGGTTTTGGAGACAGGAAAGTCGGGAAATCGCTGGGGATCCAGTTGCTTCGAGGGGGGGAAATTCCAAGAGAAAAAGCCTTCTTTCTGAGCAATAAGAGGCTCTTGTGAGCAGAGGGCTCTAGTCTCCCTTTGTTCTCGCTTGGTAATGAAAGAGACAAGGCACCGGAACTCCTGCGTGCGAAGGGATGAAAATGTGCGGAGCCTGTTGGATGCTCTTTGTGTGCGCGTGTTGGAAACCCAGGAACAGCTATAAGGAGGTGGGTGTGAGCTTGGTTAACTTGGCCAAGCCAACCACGCAAAGCTGACCCAACCTCCCGCCCGCATCAGAACCAGTGCCACCAGAAAAGCACGTAAGGTGTTAGCAATTGGAGATCCCCTACTGAGAGGCACCGACGCACCCGTTTGCCGTCCAGGCGATTTCTCTCGAGAAGTCTGCTGCCTACCAGGGGCTCGCATCCGTGGCGTCGCCGAGGGGCTGCCGAGCCTGGTGATCCCTGCAGATTATCATGCGCTCCTACTATTCCGCGTAGGGTCTGACGAGGCAGCTTAGAACCCTCCAAAGAGACTTTATGTCCCTCGGAGCAATGTTAAAAGGATCAGGAGCACAGGTGGTGGTCTCCTCTCTCCTCCCAGTCAGAGGGAGGGGTCCAGGAAGGAGGAGACGAATTGAACAGGTGAATGCCTGGCTGCGTAGCTGGTGCCATACTCGAGGTTTTGGCTTCTGTGATCACGGGTGTACCTTTGAGAAGCCGGGTCTGTTGGGAGCTGATGGGATTCGCCTGACCAAGCGGGGCAAGAGGGTCTTTGCCAACAAGCTGGCCGGACTTACAAGGAGGGCTTTAAACTAGGCTCAGCGGGGGAAGGGGATGGAGCTCTGAGCAACAGAGAAGAGCCAGGGGCTGCTGATGCGTTAGGAACCAACAGGGGAACCCCTGAGAAATGCCGCAAAGGACTTGGGGCTTGATCCTCCAGAAAGGCGACACGGTCGGCAGCCCAACTGAAGTGCCTCTATACCACTGCGCGCAGCACAGGTAACAAACAGGAGGAGTTGGAAGCCCCTGTGCAGAAGGAGCAGAAGGGAGCTGGCAGCTCTTTCAGGACGTTTTTTCTTCGAGCACAAGAGCTCTCGATTCCCACGCGTAAGAAATGGGGAAAATAGAAATTCGTCTACCTAGACTTTAGTAAAGCCTTTGACACCGTTTCCCACAGCGTTCTCCTGGAGAAACTGGCTGCTCATGGCTTGGACGGGCGTACTCTTTGCTGGGTAAAGAACTGGCTGGAGGGCCGGGCCCAGAGAGTTGTGGTGAATGGAGTTAAATCCAGTTGGCGGCCGGTCACAAGTGGTGTTCCCCAGGGCTCAGTACCGGGGCCGGTTCTGTTTAATATCTTTCTCAACGACCTGGACGAGGGGATCGAGTGCACCCTCACTCAGTAAGTTTGCAGCCGACACCAAGTTGGGCGGGAGCGTCGATCTGCTTGAGGGTAGGATGGCTCTACAGAGGGATCTGGACAGGCTGGATCGATGGGCCGAGGCCGATGGTATGAGGTTCAACAAGGCCAAGTGCCGGGTCCTGCACTTGGGTCACAACAACCCCGTGCAACGCTACAGGCTTGGGGAAGAGTGGCTGGAAAGCTGCCCGGCAGAAAAGAGCCTGGGGGTATTGGTAGACAGCCGTCTGAATGTGAGCCAGCAGTGTGCCCAGGTGGCCAAGGCGGCCAACAGCATCCTGGCCTGTATCAGGAATAGCGTGGCGAGCAGGACTGGGGAGGCGACTGTCCCCCTGTACTCAGCACCGCTGAGGCCGCACCTCGAATACTGTGTTCAGTTTTGGGCCTCTCACTACAAGAAAGACACGGAGGTGCTGGAGCGTGTCTGGAGAAGGGCAACGGAGCTGGTGAGGGGTCTGGAGCACAAGGCTTATGAGGAGCGGCTGAGGGAACTGGGGTGGCTTAGCCTGGAGTAAAGGAGGCTGAGGGGAGACCTTATCGCTCTCTACAACTACCGGAAAGGAGGTTGTAGCGAGGCGGGGGTTGGTCTCTTCTCCCAAGTAACAGGCGATAGGACGAGAGGAAACGGCCTCGAGTTGCGCCAGGGGAGGTTTAGGACGGATATTAGGAAAAATTTCTTCGCGGAAAGGGTTATCGAACGTTGGACCAGGCTGCCCAGGGAAGTGGTTGAATCACCATCCCTGGAGGTATTTAAAAGACGGGTAGACGCGGCGCTTAGGGACGTGGTTTGGTGGCGGTTTTGGCAGCGTTAGGTTAATGGTTGGACTCGATGATCTTAAAGGTCCCTTCCGACCTAGACGATTCTATGAAATCAGGCAAGGAAGGCAGGAGCCCAGCATGGCTGAGTAAGGACCTTCTGGTCGAGCTGAAGCGCAAGGAGGAAATGCGTAGGCGGTGGAAGCAGAGACACGCATCCTGGGAAGAATATAGGGATGGGGTCGGGAAAGCTAAGGCACAGCTGGAGCTGAATTTGGCAAGGGATGTGAAGAAGAATCATAAGAAGGGCTTCTACAGGTGCGTTGGTCAGAAAAGGAAGACTAAAGAAAACGCACCCCACCCCCACCCCCCTCCGATAGGTAAGACAGGAGAGCTAGCGCCAACCGACATGGAGAAGGCCGAGGCACTCAAGGATTTTTCTCCTCCGTTGTCGCCGGCAATCACCTTTCCCGCATCTCTCAAGTCCCTGAACCTCAAGGCAGGGACTGGGGGAACAAAGTCCCTCCCATCGTAGGAAAGGATCCGGTTCGAGACCACCTGAGGAACCTGAACATACGCAAGTCCTGCACTGGGGAGGAACAACCCCATGCACCAGTAGATGCTGGAGGCCGACTGGCTGGAGAGCAGCTTTGCTGACGTGGGGGGCTCCTGGTGGACATCAAGTTGAACGTGAGCCGACAACGTGCCCTTGCCGCAAAGGCGGCTAAGGATATCCTTAGCCCGCTACAGAGGAAAGCAGGGTTTATACATGTTACAATACAGTTGTGTAGACCAATCAAATTGCTCACTATCCCCGGGGGTGCAGGGCACCAGAGACCACCCTTGGGCAGCTTTGGGGGCACTGCCTGTTTTTCTACGAGCCTCCTACCCAGCTTAGCGCAAATCCTATCTCGATCTGCGCCCCCCCCCCACACCCACACCCACACAGCCCTCGAGCCACCAGTGCTGAAGACACGCTTTGTATTGTATTTTCTCCCAGGAGGCGCGCAGCTTAGAAACGTCTGCAATCCAAGCGGGGCTTGCAGGGAACAATTGAGAGCAACTTCTGTCGGTTCTGGGGAGTGTTCTGAAAAGTTAAGGCCTGCCCTGCCCTGGCAAAAGCAGTCCTTTGACTGGAGGGAGCAGCACCAAAAAGCCACAAGCACGTTTGGGGTGGAGTTGACGCGGTAATAAATAACAGTCAATAGTACTTGTAGCTACAACAGCCTCTTCTGAGACCTCGTCGCCCGCCCACAGGGTCGCAGCACTACACGGCACGGATCCCTCCGCGGACTGGCCCAACGTCTTCTCCCTCCGCCCCCAGGTCGGATCCCTCCGCGCCCCGAGGGCACGCAAACTCCCTGAGCCCCGCTAAGCACCAGGTCGACGAGGGCGGACCCGCCGGGGGGCCGGGGACAAGCGAAAACGACAGACGAGACAGCCAATCGAGACGCGGGATCGGCCGGCGGCCATCTGGCGGCCCAATGGGCGCCGCGGAGGGCCTGGCCGAGTGGAGGAAGCGCGGGGGCGACAAGGGGCGTTGTCGTGGCCGACGAGCTTATTGGGGCGCGGGCCGCCCGGCCTGGTGCCGCCGCCACCCGCAGTGTTTTCGGGAAGATCATCGGCAAGGCGCTTCCCCGCCAACGTCGCCTACGAGGACGAGGAGGTAGCCGCGGCTTTGCTCTGAGCGCGGTTCCTCCTCCCTCCCCCCGTCCCCCCCCTCCCCCCGCGCTCGCAGGCACCCTGAGCCGAGGACCCGTTGCGCGGTGCCCGGGAGCGCGGCAGGGCGGGTGGCGGCCTTGCTGCGGGCGGGCGGGCGGGCGGTGGAGGGACGGGGCCTCTCTGGGTTGTGGCGCTCTCTACTGCGCGATCCCTATAACATCGCGCTTCTTCGGTGCGGCCCCCCCGCCCCCGGCTGCCGCGGCGCGTACTGGGTTGCTGGTGCTGGCCGGCTCGCCTCGGTTCCCAGCCCCGCCGTGTCGCGTGCGCGCGTGCGTAGAGGAGGGCCTCTGACGGTAAGGCACTTGGTGGCAGCCGCAGACGTTTGCCGCGTGATATCCCTTTGGCACTGCAAGTCGTGCAAAGTTTGCTGCCGAGGGATGCGAGTGGTCCTACCTCGTGTAGGACGACAGTCTTGAAACCTTAGATTAAGCGCACGCAGTCGGTCTCCTCGGGGATTCCAGGCGTATGTATGTAAACGGTGAACGTCTGAGTGGTGACCGTAATGAGTTAGTTCTGCGTAGGAGAAAGGCAGGTCTTGATGTGCCTCCTAATAGCACTGTAGAGATTTCACAGCTCTGCTGTGCTAGGCTTTGGTTCTGCGCCCCCAAACTGGATTGTTACAGCTTTTCTTATTTTTCTTTACCAAAAAAGTAAATCCAGGAACTCGTCATCCTTAGGAAACGATCGACCCGAATTAAAACGTACTGGAGGTCGCTAGTCTGAAGTACTGGCCCGCCTCCTTGCCCCCATCACCTTGCATGCCGAATCCCACTTCTGGAGGGGGCTCTGTAAAGACGTTGTATTTTTTTGTACAGAAAGCATTAATATTGCGTAAGAAAAATCAACGTTTCGGCTTGCGTTTGGGGTATCCGGTAGTCTGCTTCTGTAGGAGTTCGGTGGGGCATATTGATTTGCTTAAGCTATTATTACCTTTCTCTGAAGCCAATGACGTTTTAACTGTTTACTCTTCCTCCAGCGCCTTGCGTTCCGTGATCTTTCACCCCAAGCTCCGACGCTTTTCCTAGCCATGCCTAAGGAGGCAATTATGAGGTTAAGCGAAGCAGAAGATCCTGGTGAATGTGTAAGTACTGTGGAAGCTTTCTGTACGCTAAACTGTACCTGTCGTTAGTTCCTAATTTAGTAGACTCTTTCCCATCCCCCCTTTTCCCCTTGATAGGGCACGGTAGGCTGGTTTGGGTTTTCTGGCGCTATAATCTTTTCTCTCTGGCTTGTAATGGAGCTGAGCTTTTTGACCGAAAGTAGCGATATAAAGCAATGCTCATCCCTGGGTACGTACTCCTGGTGCAAAATGCAGTGTTGTTTTGGAGCGCAGGGTGATGCCTACTGTCACGGTTTAGAGCAAGAGGAGGAGTAGTACTTCTTCTAATACGGAGAAGAGGGCTTGGGGTTTTTGGCAGGTCGGGGGTGAGGAAGGGCAAAGCTGGTCGAGAGGTGCTGGATGCTTCGCTTTTGGCTATAAAAGTCAAGTTCAGAGACTTTGTAAACCCACGCAAAAGGCAGCCTGAAGCTTATTTTCCACCCGAGTTGCGTATGTTGCCTGAAGAGATAACGGGGGGCTTTAACCCGGAGACAAACTTAGCTTCTGTGGCTGTTTTGTAGTCCGTTACTGTCTAGCTTGAAAACAATTGCGTAGCCCTTTTTCTTTCCCCCCCCCTACAGTGTGCGTAATCGGTCTTTGTAGCTTTGCTTGGAAAATGCCGGTTGCAGGCGGACAGACAGTAATTTGAAGCGCAGTGGTTGAATTGCTAGGAGTTGGCTAACTGGTTTCTCTGGGTGCTTCTCTGCTCTCATTCCTCCCCTCCCTGCCCTCTCCCCTTTTTGTGTGCGGCTTTTTATTTTACTTATTTATGGTTTTGTACTTCCTTCTCCAGCTTCTTGGGCATTTAATGATTGTTGGCAAGCAGCGTGCTGCTCACCTGGGCCTGACCGATGGATTCCGGATGGTTGCGGATGAAGGGCCCGAGGGTGGGCAGCCTGTCTGTCACGTACATCTACGTATTCTGGGTGGCCGTCAGTTGGGCTGGCCGCCTGGCTGAGACTTTTGCACCGCAAGAGCTGCTGCACGTGTACAAATCGCCGCTGAATGGATTTCGTCTGTTGCCCGTCGATCTAGGCACTGTTGATGTCGAATGTTTTGTGCCGCGTGTCTGTGGAAGGTAATAAAAGCTGTGAGCAGCAGTTGCACAATAAAGATTTAGCATGGGGATCTCACCTCCGTCTTGTGCGTCTTACTGAGGGAAATAGTTCCGCAAGTTAAAACGGCGTCTCCCCGGAGTGTAAGTACGTGGACTGTGTCGGTCTGTTAACAGTGTTCTATAGATAGATAGTGATTTGGCCAGTCATTTGAAGCGTGACGCTGGGACGGCTTAGCAGTCTCCTGCGTCCTGTAGGAAGCAGACTCTTGGCTCTTTGGAAGCGGTACGCAAATGTACGTAAAGCCAGTGTAGGCGGCTGCTGCTGCAACACCTTTAGAAAATACTGTATGCGACGCTACAGGCATGCCATACAAGGGTGCTTTCGGCACAGTGCAATGCGTTGGAAGCATCCAACTCCTGTTGGAGCACTTCATCAAGGGCTGTGTGATAAGGCCCCGTTGATAATCCCTTTTCTGCCGAGGAGGGACGTGGTAGGAGAAAACAATTGGTCTGAATGGCAGCTGTGGTGCTTCCATAGCACGGTGGAATATCTCTCTTGGTCCATTTGGGTCAGCTGTCCTGGCTGTGTCCCCTGCCAGCCTCTTGCCCACCCCCAGCTTACTGGACTGTGGGGGTGGGGGTGGCTGGAGAGACAGCCTCCGTGCTGTGGGAGCATGTCGCGTTAAAAGGACTGTAGTTTCGATATTTGTCTGCCAGAGTCCCAGGACTTTCACTGATTTACTATCAGAGTCCCACCAAAGGACTTCCACTGAGTCAGATTCACAAATAATCGAAATTAGTTTCTTTATTGAGAGCGACAGTCGCAGATTCAAGATTGCTGTTGATAAATTCACTGACTACAATAGCGCTAATTACTTAAGGTTAATATTGCTAGCAAAAATAACGTTAGTACAACAACCCGGGGTAACATTCACCAGAGGGTGAAAGGCGCAGCGCTTACCCAGAAAGGCGTCCCTGCCTGGGGTGGAGGAAGAGAACACAGCCCATGGACTGGTCCGGCAGGTATCAAGTTTCTTCTCTCCCAATTTAACAGTCATTTTCTCCATCCTTTTATCCCCCAAATTACGAGGTTTCCCTCCCCTAGGTGACGTGTAGTATGATTCGGGTGGAGAGACGAGTGCTATAGTCATATATGTTTAGCATGATCTCTAAAATCTTCATTAGCATATACAGGGGTGTCAACTTTAATATGCATTTCACAGGTAATGAGGCAAAGGTCAATTACCAGACATGGCAGCCTCTCAAGGAAACAAAGAGCTACACAAAGTCTCTGTTATCTTGATTTTACTGTCTCTGCTGACAAAAAGCAGGGCTGTCCTGGCTCCCCAAGACTACCCGGTCATTTATGTATCCTGTGATAGCCAGACAAGCCTTCACTCCCCTGGGTTGCACAAGAGATAGCAAAGCCAGTCTTAATTGCTCTTTGAGCACAGAGACTTCACCTCATTATCCAAATTCCACAGGTGGTAGCGCCTCTTTGATAACATATTTAAGAAGGGGAAAAAAAAGTTGTTGTGCAACAGCAATTGCAGCCGGAGAGAGTGTGAAAGACTGTAACTTTAAAATAATTGTCTCAAAGCTTGCTTAAGCTCCTGCAAATTAATGGCAGGCCTGCAGGCGGATAAGAAGCTTTCTTGTATCTATTTAGCACCTTCTGCAGACCATCCTCCTGCTTGCCAGTCACCACCCAAGATTGCCATCAGCTGAAGAGGGTGTGTTGCTCCCCTAGCTAGAAGGGGTGTAGGCCTCTGGCTATCAGAGTGGCCAGACCCTGCCTAGCCTGGGGCCCACCAGAGCCTGTGTTTTTAACTCCAAAATTGCTGAAGCACAATGACTGTGCCAAGTGCTGCCCAAGCAGCAAGGGGGCAGGAAAAGCTTATGTGGCAACTGTGTAAAATGACAATTATCTGGGCAAAGGCCACCATCACGCTGATTAGTCAAGCTACAGGGTGACCTGGGCTATCTGGACTATAACTGGTGCGGTTGACCTACCACAATTTGGGAATTGTGACTGAGACCCCCACCACCATCAACTATGGATTAATGGGACGCTGCTGAACTTCCAGAGGACTGCCGAGACATTGTTGGGCCTGTGGTGGTGACTATACTCTTGCTATGCTCCGTAATACTGCTTCTCTTTTCTGCCTTTCCTCTAGTTCTGCCTTTACTCTATTGCTTGTCTCAGTGACTATTGCTGGGGAATAACAATAAACCTGCAGTGAGCGGCATCTGACCTTGTTTGTGTCCTAATCTCACACTTGGAATCATTGTGAACCTCTCCCGGGCCTGATGTAGTTGGATCAGGATGTAACAGAGAGGAGTGAGAGTATGTGAGAGAAACAACTCTGCAGACACCAAGGTCAGTGAAGAAGGAGGAGGAGGTGCTCCAGATGCTGGAAAAGAGACTCCCCTGCAGCCTGTGGTGAAGACCATCATGAAGTAGGTTATCCCCCTGCAGCCCATGGAGGTTAACGGTGGAGCAGATATCCACCTGCAGCCCGTGGAGGACCCCATGCTGGAGCAGGTGGGTGCGTTCAAAGGACATGGTGGCCCTGTGGAGAACCTGCACAGGAGCAGTCTCCTGGCAGGACCTGTGACCCTGTGAAGAATAGCCCATGCTGGAGCAGGTTTGCTGTCAGGACTTGTGACCCTGTGGGGGACCCATGTTGGAGCAGTCTGTTCCTGAAGGACTGCACTTTGAGGAAGGGAACCAAGCTGGAGCAGTTCATGAAGAACTGCAGCCTGTGGGAAGGACTTGCATTGGAGCAGTTCATGAATGACTGTCTCCCATGGGAGGGACCCCACACTGGAGCAGGGGAAGAGTGTGAGGAGTTGTCCTCCTGAGGAGGAAGGAGCATCAGAAACAATGATGTGTGATGAACTGACCATAACCCCCATTCCCTGTGCCTCTCAAGGGGAGGAGGTAGAGAAGCTGGGAGTAAAGTTAAGCCTGGGAAGAAGGGAGGGGTGGGAGGAAGATGTTTTAAGATTTTGGTTTTATTTATTATTCTACTCTGATTTGATTGGTAATAAATTAAGCTAATTTCCACAAGTTGAGTCTGTTTTGCCTGTGATGATAATTGAATGATCTCTCCCTGTCCTTATCTTGACCCATGAGCCTTTCGTTATATTTTCTCTCTCCTGTCCAGCTGAGGAGGAGGAGTGATAGAGTGGCTTAGGTGGGCACCTGGTGTTCAGCCAGGGTCAACCCACCACAACAGTCCAAATGAAGTGTCTCTATACCAATGCACGCAGCATGGATAGCAAACAGGAGTAGCTGGAAGCCACTGTGCAGCTGGAAAGCTATGATCTGCTCGCTCTCACTGAAACTTGGTGGGATGAATTACATGACTGTAACTCTGCAATCGATGGCTATATGCTGTTCAGGAGGGACAGGCAAGGAAGGAGGGGCCGGGGGGGTTCCCTCTATGTAAAAAAAAAAAAAAAAAAAGGATTGATTCACAGAGATGTCTTTGAAAAACAGAAGTGCACAGGTGGAGAGCTTATGGGTGAAAATTAGAGATAAAGCTGACAAAGGGAACCTTGTGGTTGGTGTTTACTACAGGCTACCTGATCAAGGGGAGGATGTTGATGAAGTGTTCTTACTTCAAACTATAGGATGCATCACACTCCCAGGACCTGATCCTGCTGCGGGGACTTCAACCACCCTGACATCTTCTGATAAAGAGGCACAGCAAGCTGTAAGCAGTCCAGGAGACTCTGAGTGCATCAAGGATAACTTCCTAATTCAGGTGACAGAAAGCCCAACCAGAGGAAATGCGTTACTGGACCTGTTGCTCACCAATGCAGAGGAACTTATTGGACAGGTCGAGAAAAGAAAGGCCTACCCCCTGTATCACAATCACCTCCATGAAAAAAAAAAGACAGGTTATAGTTGTAGGTGACTCCCTTCTGAGGGGTGTCCAATATGCTGGCCAGGCCCTCTTCTTAGGGAAGTCTGCTGCCTCCCTGGGGCCTGGGTTAAGTACATCACTAGGAAACTTTCTAGCCTGGTATGGCCCTCGGACTATTGTCCATTATTGCTCTCTATGTGGATGGCAATGAAGCTACAACATGTAGTCCAAGGGCAATCAAAAGTGACTTCAGGGCCTTGGGACAGTTGGTAAGGGAATCTGGAACACAAGTAATTTTTATCTCCATCCTTCCAGTTGCGAGCAGTGACACTGGAAGAAACAGATGGGCCTAGTCTGTTAATACATGGCTCCGTGCCTGGTGTCACCGACACAATTTTGTTTTTTTTGATAATGGGATGGTCTACACAGCACCTGTTCCAATGTTTCACCAGTCTCACAGTAAAGAATTTCTTCCTAATATCTAATCTAAATCTACCCTCTTTCAGTTCAAAACTGTTACCCCTTGTCCTATTGCTACACTCCCTCATAATGAGTCCTTCCCCCATCCCTCCTGTAGGCACCCTTCAGATACTGGAAGGCTGCTATAAGGTTTCCCTGGAGCCTTCTCTTCTCCAGGCTGAACAACCCCAACTCTCTCAGCCTGTCTTCATAGGAGAGGTGCTCTAACCCCTCTGATCATCTTCATGGCCCTCCTCTGGACCCATTCCAACAGGTCCATGTCCTTCTTATGCTGTGGAATCCAAAGCTGGATGCGGTACTCCAGGTGGGGTCTCACCAGAGCAGAGTAGAGGGACAGATTCACCTCCCTCAACCTGCTGGCCATGATTCTTTTGATGCAGCCCAGTATACAGTTGGCTTTCTGGGCTGCGAGCGCACATTGTCAGCTCATGTTGAGCTTCTCATCCACCAGCACCCCCAAGTCCTTCTCCTCAGGTCTGCTCTCAATCCATTCCCACCCAGCCTGTGCTTGGGATTGCCCCAACCCACATACAGCACCTTGCACTTGGCCTGGTTGAACTTCATGAGATTCACACAGGCCTACTTCTCAAGCCTGTCCAGATCCCTCTGGATGGCATCGCTTCCCTCCAGTGACTGCACCACTCAGCTTGATGTCATTGGCAAACGTGCTGAGGGTGCACTCAATCCTGCTGTCCATGTCACTGACAAAGCTGTTAAACAGCACCGGTCCCAGTACCGACCCCCACTCATCACTGTTTGCCACTTGGACCTCGAGCTGTTGACTGCAACCGTTTGAGTGCAGCCATTCAGCCAGTTCCTTATCCACCCAGCGTTCCATCCATCAAATCTGTGTCTCTCCAATTTAGAGACCAGTATGTCATGTGGGACAGTGTCAAATGCTTTGCATAAGTCCAGGTAGATGACATCTGTTGCTCTCCCCTTATCCACCAACACCGTAATGTCATAGAGGACCACCAAATTTGTCAGGCACGATTTGCCCTTGGTGAAACCATGTAGGCTGTCACCAATCACCTCCTTATTTTCCATGTGCCTTAGCGTAGTTTCCAGGAGGATCTGCTCCATGATCTTGCTGGACACAGAGGTGAGACTGACTGGTCTGTAGTTCCTCGGGTCTTCCTTTTTTCCCTTTTTGAAAATGGGAGTTGTGTTTCCCCTTTTCCAGTCAGCGGGACCTTCACTGGACTGCCACGACTTCTCAAATATGATGGATAGTGGCTTGGCAACTTCATCTGCCAGTTCCCTCAGGACCTGCGGATGTATCTCATCAGGTCCCATGGACTTATGTACCTTCATGTTCCTTAGATGGTCTTGAACCTGGTCTTCTCCTACAGTGGGCATTTCTTCATTCTCCCTGTCCTTGCCTTTGCCTTCTGCGACTTAGGTGGTGTGGCTAGAGCACTTGCCAGCGAAGACTGAAGCAAAAAAGTCATTGAGTATCTCATCCTTGTCCATGTCCTGGGTGACCAGGTCTCCCGTTTCCTACCTGAGGGCCCGCGTTTTCCCTAGTCTTCCTTTTGTCACTGACATAAGCCTTTGTCATAGAAGTATATTACAAAATGAGAAGTAATTTCTGCTTTCTCAAGCAACCTGAAGGACAACGGTTAGGCAACATGGCATGGAACAAAATAAATTTTGAGGAGATTTTTGGAATATCTGTTACTGTTGCCAGCCTAGTTTGTAACTGCCTAGGAACTATTTTTCATCTTAACAAAACATACCCAAGAGCATCAAACAATTACAAAAGTGGAAGATGGTCAAATAGCATGCAAATATCTGCCACTGGGATTGTCTTTGTGGCCTCAATGTCACTTATCTGACGTACTAACAGCATATTGTTAATTCATTCCCATTTAAAAATGGCATTGTATTTTGTGTTGGCCATGTGATAATCAATCTGCTTTTGTGTGTGCTTTCTACAGGCATTTGAATTGCACAAATGGTCACAGAACACATGCTCCCCTGTCATATGAAGGCGTATTCACTGAAAATAAGTGTCACATTCACATATGTATATATTTATTCCAGAAGTATATGCCTGTTTTCCAATGCATGAATAGAAAGAATACCTTGTGACTTAACTGGCTCATACTCTGTGCTCAAAGTGGGAATTTGGCTATTTGCTTTGGGCAAAACTTTATCCAAGTTGCAATGTCTTAAAGGTGTAAAGACACCTGGGAACTTTTCTACAGATAAGAATCTAATGGTGTAAAGGCTCAGCTAGACGGATAATCCTTACTGCAAATAATGTAGATGCATTGTAATAAGTAAGAATAACCATATTTGATGATTTTTTAAAAAATATCTAAATAGTGGAATCTAGAACATTTCAGATCTAAAACAACAATCAGATTTCCCTCCACAGCAGAAGTTTCACTACAAAAAGTTTGTCTACGTAATTTTCTGAGCTCTTTATAGGAAGTGATTGTAATTTACAATAGGCTAAAAAAGGCTTTATAGGGGTTGAGATACAATTTTCTTTATAGAAAAAGTCCAGCGGGTCCTTTTAAAGATTGCTTCTTAAATAAGAAATTCTGCACATGGTAAAACATTGGTAGCAAAAAAAGCATGTATTCAATTGAATAATAATATCACCCTTTTTTGGAAAACAAAGAACTGTATTCTATTTCTCCTCAGATAGCAAGGGATGCTAAGAATAATAAGAAGGGCTTCTACAGGTATGTCAACCAGAAAAGGAAGGTTAAAGAAAGCGTGCCCTCCCTGATGACCAAGAATGGCAAACTGGTAACAAGAGACGAGGAGAAGGCTGGGGTTCTCAACAACTTTTTTGCCTCGGTCTTCACTGCCAGCCTCTTTCCTCACACCTCCCGTGTTGAAGGACTGCAAGACGGGGACCTGGGGGACAAAGTCCCTCCCACTATAAGTGAAGACAAGGTTTGTGACCATCTGAGGAACCCGAACATACAGAATTCCATGGGACCTGAAGAGATGCATCCCAGAGTCCTGAGGGAATTGGCTGATGTAGTTGCCAAGCCACTCTCCATGATATTTGAAAAGTCATGGCAGTCAGGTGAAGCCCCTGGTGACTGGAAAAAGGGAAACGTTGCAGCCATTTTTAAAAAGGGTAGAAAGGGAGGACCCTGGGAATTACCAACCTGTCAGCCTCACCTCTGTGCCTGGGAAGACCATGGAACAAATCCTCCTAGAAGCTATGCCAAGGCACATGGAGGACAGGGAGGGGATTTGAGACAGCCAGCATGGCTTTACTAAGGGCAAGTCCTGTCTGACCAACCTAGTGGCCTTCTACAATGGAGTGACTCCATCAGTGGACAAGGGGAGAGCTACGGATGTCGTCTATCTGGACTTCTGCAAGGCCTTTGACACAGTCCCCCCCAACATCCTTCTCTCTAAATTGAAGAGATAAGGATTTGATGGGTGGACTGTTCGGTGGATAAGGAACTGTCTGGATGGTCGCATCCAGAGGGTAGTGGTCAATGGCTCAACGTCCAGATGGAGAGGGGTGACAAGTGGTGTCCCTCAGGGATATGTACTGGGACCGGTGCTGTTTAATATCTTCATCAATGACATAGACAGTGGGATCAAGTGCACCCTCAGCAGGTTTGCAGATGACACTAAGCTGAGTGGTGTGGTCAACAGGCCAGAGGGACGGGATGTCATCCAGAGGGACCTGGGCAAGCTAGAGAGGTGGGCCCATGCAAACCTCATGAAGTTCAACAAGGCCAAGTGCAAGGTCCTGCACTTGTGTCAGGACAATCCTCGTTATCAATACAGGCTGGGGGATGATGTGATAGAGAGCAGCCCTGCGGAAAAGGACTTGGGGGTACTGGTGGGTGAAAAGCTGGACATGAGCCAACAATGTGCACTCGCAGCCCAGAAGGCCAATTGCATCCTGGGCTGCATCAAAAGAACTGTGGCCAGCAGGTCGAGGGAGGTGATTCTGCCCCTCTACTCCGCTCTCATGAGACCCCACCTGGAGTACTGTGTCCAGCTCTGGAGCCCTCAGCACAAGAAGGACATGGACCTGTTGGAGGGGGTCCAGAGGAGGGCCATGAAGATGATCAGAGGGCTGGAGCACCTCTCCTATGAGGACAGGCTGAGAGAGTTGGGGTTGTTCAGCCTGGAGAAGAGAAGGCTCCAGGGAGACCTTATAGCAGCCTTCCAGTACCTGAAGGGGGCCTATAAGAAAGCTGGGGAGGGGCTGTTTGCAAGGGCATGTAGGTAATAGGACGAGGGGCAATGGGTTTAAACTAGAGCAGGGTAGGTTTAGATGAGACATTAGGAAGAAGTTCTTTACAATGAGGGTGGTGGGACACTGGAACAGGTTGCCCAGAGAGGTGGTGGAGGCCCCATCCCTGGAGACATTCAAGGCCAGGCTTGATGAGGCTCTGAGCAATCTGATCTAGTTAAAGATGTCCCTGCTTAGTGCAGGGGGGTTGGACTAGATGACCTTTAAAGGTCCCTTCCAACCCAATACATTCTATGATTCTATATTAGTGAATAGCAAATAAAATGTGCCACATAGAAATATATTTTTAAAAGCAATCTACAGTGAATAAACACAATTTTAAAGAAAAAAAAATGCAATTCTTCAGAAATGTGATAGCTAAAATCTGTACATTAAAAAAGGCAGAAAAAATATCCACCTAAATTTCTTGAAAAATGCCAGTAGTGATTAAGAAAATAACTAAAGCAACAGCAAGTAACTGACCAAATGGGGATGCTAGAAGGGGGCTTATAAGGCTTGATCTAGAGTGTTGGGTATTTTGCTATTGCCTTCACTTCAGTCTGTTGAAGCTGTTCTATCACTTTATTGACAACAACGATAGCATCCTGGCATCTGGAAATGTTTCCAACAATGCTTGATTTTGCTAGCTACCTTCCTACAGGCTACCTTCCTAGTTACATCCAGGGCCTCTAATTGTTGAAAAGCTTCTTTCCTTGCTGTCATATTTACATACTTCAGTGCCAAGCATAGTGTTTCCAGGCACTTGAGCATATAGTGTCCTACAGAGTGCATTAGTCTCTTATTCTCCCAAGCATTCAGATGTATTGCTTCATTATCATCATCCATAAAAACCAAGTGCTTACCTTCATGTGGAGACCTCAGTTAGGGTGAGTTACCTTTACCTTGTTCCACCTTCTAAGATTCTATTTGTCTACTGATAAGAAAAATAAGCCCCAGTTATCCAAATGAGACATTTGGAAATAGGCCTCCAATGATACAAAAAAGTGTTTTATTTATTAATTTTAGTTTCAAACCACATGTATATATATGAATAATGAGATTCTTTTTCACTAAGGCTGAGCTAAGTCTCTCTTAACTCTCAGAAATTAACAGCATATTGTGCAGAAAACTGTTCGTTCTCAGAGTGATAAGGCCAATGTTTATAGTTTATGCCAAGGAATGGTATGCAGAGAGGCTCTTGCTTATACTTATTGCTATAACAACCAAGGTCAGCTAATTTCGTTATTTGCCCCATTGGAGGGTTGGAAACAGAAAAGCGTAGCGGGGTCCCACCTGCAGGGAGGAGTGGACAGGACAGGTGACCCCAAATTGACCAACAGGGATATTCCATCCCATCTGCCCCATGCTCAGTATAAAAGCTGAGGGATCAAAGGGCCAGCTCTCTTTCTTCAATGGCCGATGTCTGAGGAGGACCCTGTCTGTTCATCTGCCTTTGATCCCAGTCCATGTGTTCCTGACTCCAGCTGTGGAATCCAGTTCCCACCCGTCACTGAGTCCAGTCTGGGACTTCCCCAGTGCCTGCCAGTGATGTCATCCTGGGAGCTTAATATGATTTTGTATATATTGTATCTATTTCATTATTTCCTTTTTATCTTATTATTAATATTTCATTGAAGTAGTTTAGTTTCTTCTAAACTCGTAAATCTCTCTATCCCTCCTCCTCCTCGCCTTGGAGCAACAGGTGGGGGAGAGCATCTGTTTCATCATTGGCCGATTCAGCCTAAACCACGACAACTATCTTAGGATCAGTGAAGAGAAAAACGCCCTTAAAATTATCAAAAATTGTAAAAATTAAGCAGTACTATTATCTAACCAATGAAGAAATAAGCTGTGTTCATGCTATAGGCTGCATGATGTGGTAGGTCATGTTGATACTGCATGTCAAAAATTGGTTGTGGAACTGGTGTCAGGAATAGGGTTTTGGGGTCTATGACCATGTGACCATTTGCATGTAAAAGCAGTGTAGAGCACATTTTTAATGTCCTGTCCTGTTTGGACTGGTCCAAGGGCTACTGCATGTACAATCTCGTTTAATTTGCTCAAAGGCCTGTCATTGCTCAGGACCCCACATAAAATCATTTTTCTTTTGAGTCACTTCACAGAGAGGTCTCACAATCTGACTATAACCTGGAATATGCAGTCTCCAGAAACCCACAACACCTAAAAAAGGCTGTGTTTCCTTTTTGTTAGTAGGTGGACATAGCTGTTATTTTGTTAATCACATCCATTGGGATCTGGCAACGACCATCTTGACATTTAATTCCCCAAGAACTGGATGTCTCCTGCAGGTTCCTTGACCTTGCCTCTTTTTATGGCAAAACCTGGTTTCAGAAGGATCTTGATTATTTTCTTACCTTTCTTGAAAAGTCCTTCTGCTCTATTACCCCACACAATGATGCCATCAATGTATTGCAGGTGTTCTGGAGCTCCACCCTTCTCCAGTGCAGTCTGGATCAGTCCATGGCAAATAGCAGGGCTGTGTTTCCACCCCTGGGGCAGTCCATTCCAGGTGTACTGGATGCCTCTCCAGGTGCAAGCAAACTGTGGCCCACACTCTGCTGCTAAAGGAATAGAGGAAAAACGCATGAGCAATGTCAATTGTAGCATATCACTTGGCTGCCTTTGACTCCAGTTCATACTAGCATGTCTGGCACAGCAGCACTCAGTGGTGGTGTGACCTCATTCAGGCCATGATAGTCTACTGTTAGCCGCCACTCTCCATCAGACTTTCGCACTGGCCATATCACAGAATCACAGAATGGTAGGGGTTGGAAGGGACCTCTGGAGATCATCTAGTCCAACCCCCCTGCCAGAGCAGGGTCACCTAGAGCAGGTTGCACAGGAACACATCCAGGCGGGTTCTGAATGTCTCCAGAGATGGAGACTCCACCACCTCTCTGGGCAGCCTGTTCCAGTTCTCTGACACCCTCAAAGTAAAGAAGATCCTCCTCATGTTTAGGTGGAACTTCCTATGCTCAAGTTTGTGCCCATTACCTCTTGTCCTGTCTCCAGGCACCACTGAAAAGATCCTGGCCCCATCCTCCTGACACCCACCCTTTAAGTATTTATAAGCATTGATAAGGTCCCCCCTCAGCCGCCTTTTTTCCAGACTGAAGAGACCCAAATCCCTCAGCCTTTCTTCATAAGAGAGGTGTTCCAGTCCCCTAATCATCTCGGTAGCCCTTTGCTGTACCCTCTCCAGCAGTTCCCGGTCCTTCTTGAACTGGGGAGCCCAGAACTGGACACAGGACTCCAGATGCAGCCTCACCAGGGCAGAGTAGAGGGGGAGGATGACCTTCCTCGACCTGCTTGCCACACTTCTTGATGCACCCCAGGATGCCATTGGCCTTCTTGGCCACAAGGGCACATTGCTGGCTCATGGTCATCCTGGTGTCCACCAGGACTCCCAGGTCTCTTTCCACCGAGCTGCTCTCCAGCAGGTCAGCCCCCAACCTGTACTGGTGCATGGGGTTATTCCTCCCCAGGTGCAGCACCCTACACTTGCCCTTATTGAATTTCATAAGGTTTTGCTCTGCCCAACTCTCCAGCTTGTCTAGATTCTCTCTGTATGGCGGTGCAGCCTTCTAGTGTGTCAGCCACCTGTCCTGGTTCCGGCAGGGATAGGGTTAATTTTCCCTGGTATTCCATGCCATGTGAGCCATGCCCACCCTGAGCTGCATCGGGCTGGGGCATCCTGGGTCCAGTCGGGGAGCTGCAGGGAACAGCGGTTCCGTAATCGTGTTTGTATATTCCTCTGTCCGTGTTATTGTTGTTGTTTTCTTGTTCCCTTTGCTGTTCTGTTAAACTGCCTTTGTCTCAACCCAAGAGTCTTGCCTTTTTCTTACAATTCTTCCTGTATTAGGAAGGCCCGAGCGAGCGGCACGTGGTTCTTTGTTGCCGTCTGAGGCCAAACCACGACAGTCCTTTTTGGCACCCAACGTGGGGCTTGAAGGGTTGAGATAACGACAGAATCCAACTAGAGCTGGGAAAAACGAATGTGTTGTATGCATTTATTGTATTAGGCAAATAGTCGCTGGTCACCATGTTGCTTGGTTTGTTCTCATGGCTGGGTTATGTGAATTCCTATATGGCTTATGTACTCCTTCCGATGATTTTTGTTACTTCTGGGAGAGGGATGAGGATTATCATTTTGCTGTCCTGTGCAATATTGGCTTATGAGATGATAACATCATTTGTTAGACAGTTACTTTGGGGCTTTTATGTGGTGTTGCTGTCCTGTCCGTACCTTGGGCACTGTCTCTCAGAATTTATTAATAATTACACCCAGTCTGTGCGGGAAACGGGGGGACACTTTCCCCAGCTCTTTTGCCTCCCTTTTCTCCTTTGGGTCAGGTATGACAACTTTTGAGAATTTTGAATATCCTTGGGATGCTCAAACCAGCCTGGTCCTAGTGTTATGTCTGCTGAATACGTTCCAGGTCCTGTTTAAGGTTAAACAGCTATTTAAGACTACCACCCAGAAATCTGCCCTGAGGCTGGATAGTCAGGGGTGGCACAGCATGTGGGAGAACATGGGCAGGTACCTAGAGAACTTCTCACCTCCAATGGTCTGGGACTTCACCCCTGAACAATTACAGGACCCTGATAAAGTGGTAGAATATCTGAAGGGAAAATGCTGTGGCTATTCCAGAGAGGCACAACTCACCGTACTGTGTTGGGCCCTGGCCAGTATCTACCAGGCACTGCTCAGAATTATGCAGCACCCTCAGGGGGAAGAGATGGAAACCAGACCAGCAGCCACTGCGGCTACTGCAACCCCTGTGGCAGCCACTGTGGCTGCTGCAACCCCTGCGGCAGACACTGTGGCTACTCCAACCCCTGTGGCAGCCACTGCCACTGAACCAGGGAACCAACCTGTGCCAGTATCAGTTGCCCCCATACAGAAGAAGCAGCACACGAAGAAATCAGTTCGCTTAGTAAGGGGTGACGATGAACCAGGGCCATCACGAGAGCAGGAGGAAGAGGCAGAACCAGAGATAATTACTCGATCCCTATCCTTGAGTGAGCTGCGGGATATGCGAAAAGATTTTAGCTGACTTTCAGGTGAGCACATTGTCACCTGGCTGCTCTGATGCTGGGATAATGGGGCCAGTAGCCTGGAATTAGAGGGTAGGGAAGCCAGGCAGCTGGGATCCCTGTCTAGGGAAGGGAGCATTGACAAGGCAATTGGGAAGAAGACCCAAGCCCTCAGCCTCTGGAGGCGACTCCTGTCAGGCATGAGGGAGAGGTACCCCTTCAGTGAGGATGTTGTATGTCAACCAAGCAAGTGGACTACCATGGAAAGAGGTATCCAGTACCTGAGAGAATTATCCGAGTGGGAGATGATTTATTATGACTTGGACAATGCAGACTTACCCACAGACCCTGATGAGGTGCGATGCACAAGGCCCATGTGGCGGAAGTTTGTACGGAGCGCACCATCGTCATATGCCAACTCCCTGGCAGTAATGGAATGGAAAGGTGAAGAGGGACCAACGGTGGATGAGGTAGCTGGCCGGCTACGGCGATATGAAGAAAGTCTCTCTTCCCCCCTTGTCTCAGCTGTGGAGAAACTGTCCCGGAAGGTCCAGCAACTTGAAGAGAATATCTCCTACTCCCCACCTGCACGGGCCAGCATCTCAGCTAGTAGAAGCAGGCATTTCCCCACTCAAGAGAGAGAGACTACAGAGGGTACACACCACGAGGCACCCTGTGGTTCTACCTGCGTGACCACGGGGAGGACATGAGGAAGTGGGATGGACAACCTACTTCGACCCTGCGGACACAGGTACAGGAGTTGCAAGGAAGGACAACCACAAAAGGGGATCCCTCCAGGAGAAGTGCTGCCCCAGGTTCCAGCGGGCAGTTCCCCAGACAGAGCAGAAGGCCTGATCTTGCTTCTGATCCTCTTGAAGGAACTTCCAAGTCATTTCTGCAAGAAGTGAGTAACGGATACTATGACCAGTATTAGAGGGGCCCTGCCTCCGGCCAGGTGGAGGAAAGGGACAACTGGGTTTATTGGACGGTGTGGATTCGATGGCCTGGCACATCAGACCCACAGGAGTATAAGGCTCTAGTGGACACGGGTGCACAGGGCACCCTGATACCATCAAGCTATAGAGGGTCAGAACCCATTTGTATTTCTGGGGTGACAGGGGGATCCCAAGAGTTGACTGTACTGGAGGCGGAAGTGAGCCTAACTGGGAATGAGTGGCAAAAACATCCCATTGTGACTGGCCCAGAGGCTCCATGCATCCTTGGTATAGATTACCTCAGGAGAGGGTATTTTAAGGTACTGGTGGGCCTTTGGCATAGCTGCCTTGGAGACGGAGGAAGTTAAACAGTTGTCTACCTTGCCTGGTCTCTCGGAGGATTCTTCTGTTGTGGGGTTGTTGAGGGTCAAAGAACAACAGGTGCCAATTGCTACCACAACGGTGCATTGGCGGCAATATCGCACTAACCGAGACTCTCTGATTCCCATCCATGAGCTGATTCGTCAACTAGAGGTTCAAGGAGTGATCAGCAAGACACACTCACCCTTTAACAGTCCCATATGGCCGGTGCAAAAATCTAATGGAGAGTGGTGTCATGCCACCACTGAGTGCTGCCATGCCAGACATGCTAGAACTCCAGTACGAACTGGAGTCCAAGGCAGCCAAGTGGTATGCCACGATTGATATAGCGAATGCATTCTTCTCAATCCCTTTGGCAGCAGAGTGCAGGCCACAGTTTGCTTTCACTTGGAGGGGCGTCCAGTACACCTGGAATCGACTGCCCCAGGGGTGTAAACACAGCCCCACCATTTGCCATGGACTGATCCAGACTGCACTGGAACAGGGTGAAGCTCCAGAACATCTGCAGTACATTGATGACATCATTGTATAGGGAAACACAGCAGAAGAAGTTTTTGAGAAAGGGAGTAAAATAGTCCGAATCCTTCTGAAAGCTGGTTTTGCCATAAAACGAAGTAAGGTCAAGGGACCTGCGCAGGAGATCCAGTTTTTAGGAATGAAATGGCAAGATGGACGCCGTCAGATTCCAATGGATGTGATCAACAAAATAGCAGCTATGTCTCCACCAACCAGTAAAAAGGAAACACAAGCTTTCTTAGGCATTGTGGGGTTTTGGAGAATGCATATCCCAGATTAGAGTCTAATTGTAAGCCCTCTGTATCAAGTGACCCGGAAGAAGAATGACTTTAAATGGGGTCCTGAGCAACGACAAGCTTTTGAACAAATCAAACAGGAAATAGTCCATGCAGTGGCCCTGGGGCCAGTCCGGGCAGGACAAGATGTTAAAAATGTGCTCTACACCGCAGCCGGGGAGAATGGCCCTACCTGGAGCCTCTGGCAGAAAACACCAGGGGAGACTCGAGGTCGACCCCAAGGTTTTGGAGTCGGGGATACAGAGGATCCAAAGCCTGCTACACTCCAACAGAAAAAGAGATATTGGCAGCATATGAAGGGGTTCGAGCTGCTTCGGAAGTGGTTGGTACAGAAGCCCAGCTCCTCTTAGCACCTCGACTGCTGGTGCTGGGCTGGATGTTCAAAGAAAGGGTCCCCACCACACATCATGCAACTGATGCTACATGGAGTAAGTGGATTGCACTGATCACACAGCGAACGCGAATGGGAAACCCATGCCACTGCCCAGAACACTATCCTGGGCCTTGAAAGACATGTCCTGTGGCGACATGGTACCCCAGAGAGAATTGAGTCGGACAATGGGACTCATTTCCGAAACAGCCTCATAGACACCTGGGCCAAAGAGCATGGCCTTGAGTGGGTATATCACATCCCCTGTCACGCACCAGCCTCTGGGAAGATAGAACGATACAATGGACTGTTAAAAACTACACTGAGAGCAATGGGTGGTGGGACTTTAAACACTGGGATACGCATTTAGCAAAAGCTACCTGGCTAGTTAACACCAGGGGATCTACCAATCGGGCTGGCCCTGCCCAATCAAAACTTCCACGTACTGCAGGAGGGGATAAAGTCCCCGTAGTGCACATGAAGAATATGCTAGGGAAGACAGTCTGGGTTAGTCCTGCCTCAGGCAAAGGCAAACCCACCCGTGGGATTGCTTTTGCCCAAGGACCTGGGTGCACTTGGTGGGTGATGCGGAAGGATGGGGAAGTCCGATGTGTACCTCATGGGGATCTGATTTTGGGTGAGAATAGCCAATGAATCAAATTGTGTGTTGTTAATTGCTAAGTAACACTGTCACTGTATGTCCTCATTACTATAATTGCTACCAGTTGTACTACGAGTAAGGCACAGGGGTGATGGGATCAGAACTGACCTCAGCAGCTGGCGCCCAGCAACTTCCTCAAGATCTACATCTTCAGCCCACGGACTGTGAGCATGAGCCACATCGAGTGCACCAGTCACAAGCTCCGAAAATACAGCATGCAACAGACCAGCACCACCCAGCATCTCACCTGCCCTGAGAGACTGTTCTAACAGATGGAGCCCAAAGCCATGGATTAAATGAACTCAACGGACACTTTGGAGGGATGTCCCATAAACTAAGGGCATTATATCTGCATGAATATATATGTGTGTATATATATATATATGACAGGGGAAAGTGGTGGCAATTCACTGGAACCTGTAAGATCTGGGCATGGCATAGATGGTATGGAATAAGGGGTGGATAATGTCCTGGTTCCGGCGGAGATAGGGTTAATTTTCCCCGGTATTCCATGCCATGTGAGCCATGCCCACCCTGAGCTGCTGGGGGAGGGGACAGGTAGTAGTCCCTGCTGCAGTGGGCTGGGGCATCCCGGGTCCAGTCGGGGAACGGGGAGCAGCGGTTCCATAATCATGTTTGTATATTCCTCTATCCCTGTTGTTGTTGTTGTTTTCTTGTTCCCTTTGCTGTTCTGTTAAACTGCCTTTGTTTCAACCCAAGAGTCTTGCCTTTTTCTTCTGATTCTTCCTGTATTGGGAAGGCCCGAGCGAGCAGCACGTGGTTGTTGCCGTCTGAGGCTAAACCACGACACCACCCCTCCCAGCTTTGTGTCATCAGCAAACTTGCTGAAGGTGTTAAAGGGTGAATGAGTTTTACTGATCACTCCTTGGGTCTCCAGCTGACAAATCAGGTTCTGGATGGGAATCAGGGAGTCTTGGTTAGAGTGATACTGTTATTTATGCACCATGGCAATAGCAATTGGCACCTGCTGTTCTTTAACCTTCATCAGTCCCACCACAGAAGGGTCATCTGAAAGGCCAGGTAAGGTAGACAGCTGTGTAATGCCCTCAGTCTCTACAGCTGCTATACCAAAGGCCCACCAATACCCTTTCGGGTCTTTGAAATACCCTTCCTCAAGGTAGTCTATGCCAAGGATGCACAGAGAATCTGGACCAGTCACAATTGGGTGCTTCTCCCATTTATTCCCATTCAGGCTCACTTCGGCCTCCAGTATAGTCAGTTCTTGAGACCCAACTGTCACTCCAGAAACACTGACAGATTCTGCCCCTTTATGATTCCATGGCAATAGGGTATACACTGCACCAGTGTCCACCAGGGCTTTATGCTTTGGTGGCTCTAATGTGCCAGGCCATCGAATCCACACAGTCCAATAAACTCTGTTGTCCCTCTCTTCCTCCTGGCTGGAGGCAGGGCACCTCTAATGTCTGTAATTAGTAGATGAGTTTCTACCCGGACTGGAGAACTGCCCCCTGCGGACTGGAGCAGCAGTCCTCCTGGAATAATTTGTTCTTCTATCTGCGTTACCTTGCAACTCACTCACTCATGCCTGTAGGGCTGAGGTAGGTTTTTTTATCCCACTTACTCGTGTCCTCTCCGTAGTCACAGAGGCAAAACCACAGTATATTTCGTAGTGTGTTCTGTTTCCTCTGAGTCGGTCTCATAGGAGGGGGTCTTCTCCTAATGGCTGCAACATGGGTCCGTGCAGGGGAAGAACAGGATCTCTCCTCCATCCTAGACAGTTTATCATTTTCTCAATCATTTTCTCACTTTTATCAGTTAATTTTTCCACAGCTGCTACAGTGAGGGGACGAGAGAGACTGTCTTCATACTGTCGCATTCTGTTAGCCACTTCATTTACAGTTAGTGAATCATCATCAACTCCTCCCCAAATCAGCATTGAAAAGGTATGGGAATACATCGGTGGTGCACTCTGTACAAATTTCTGCAACATAGGTCGTCTGCATGGCATTTCATCAGGATCTACATTCACTTCCCAGGCACCATAAATCACCTCTTTCACAGCCATTTCTCTCGGGTACTTAATACCTTTCTCTATGCTGGTCCATTTAATCGGGTGGCATTCAATATCATCCTTAAAAGGATATCTGCCTTTTACAGCTGATATGAGTCGCCTCCAGAGACTGAGAGTCTGTGACTCTTTCCCAAGAGCTTTATCTATACCACCCTCTCTGGCCAGGTTTCCCAACTGCCTAGCTTCGCTACCATCTAACTCCATGCTATCAGCCCCATTATCCCAGCATTGGAGCAACCAGGAGACAAGTGTCTCACCATCATTACAGGTAAAATCCTTTCTCATATTTCACAGATCCTTCATAGAGAAGGATTTGATGATTACCTCTGTATCTGATTCCTCCTCCTGGGCTGATGCAGGAGCCTCTCCCCCTCTCCCCTATCGTCTTTAGAAGAACTCTTTCCTCGATCTTCATCAGAAGAGTCCTCCCCCCTGCTATCTGGCCTTACTTGGTCTTTGTCACAAGGGACAAAGGAACTTGCTGACCTCCTCTTTTTCCTTCTGGTCACCAGGGTAACTTGTACCAGTGCCGATGGAGTTTTAGTAGTATCAGTGCATATCGTATAACACCTACTCCTGCACCAAAATTTAAAGAGAAATCACCCCTGCAACTCATTCAGGAAAATCGACACTAAAATCATGATTTTAGGAAAGCAACTGTCATTCATGCTATCTGAAGGAGATCCATCTCCTGGCTCTGATGGTGACAACTTGGCATGAGCAGTAAAGGGCGAAGTAAACATTCCCAAGTTAAAATTCAAAGCATAATTAGTATAATTAGTAACAGAATCCATTATGTAATGCCCGAGGTATGCAGGTAAAGAAGCTATCCATTCAATCACAGTATGGATCAGAATTAAACCCAACTGCAGAATAGCACATTTGAACCACCGCATACAGACACAAAGAGCAAGTAAGTTATACAACACATAAGGCAAGTTAAGCAGTGCCGTATCAACTGACTTTCAAGAAATCCCTATAAAGAAACGATACAATAATCTGTCTAAAACCAACATGATGTGAGCTGGAATTCAAACTATTCAGACAATCTATCAGAGCTCTGGTCGTGCCACAGTCGAGCCCCACGTTGGGCACCAATAAATCTGTTTGGCCAAATTGGCCAATCAGAATGACAGGTGGCCCTCCCCCCCCTCTCTCCAAAGAGAGGAGAGGAAGAGATAAGGAGATTTACGAGTTTAGTAACTAAACTACTTTAATGAAAATATTAATAAATAATAAAATAATAAATAATAATAAAATAAGTATACAATACATACAAAACTGTATCCAGCTCCCAGGATGACGATCACGTCACCAGCAGGCACAGGGAAAGTCCCAGACCGGAGTCAGTGACAGGCAGGAGCTGGATTCCGGATCTGGAGTCAGGAATGCTTGGATTGGGATCAAAAGCAGACGAACAGACAGGGTCCTCCTCGGACATTGGCCATTGAAGGAAGAGAGTTGACCTTTTGATCCCTTAGCTTTTATACTGAGCGTGATACAGATGGGATGGAATACCCCTGTTGGTCAGTTTTGGGTCACCTGTCCTGTCCACTCCTCCCTGCAGGTGTGACCACTCTATGCTTTTCCGCTTCTGACCCTCTAACGGGGCAAATAATGAAGTTAGCTGACCTTGGTTGTTATAGCAATAAGTCTAAGCAAGAGCCTCTGTGCGTACCATTCCTTGGTATAATCAGGTCTTATCACTCTGAGAACGAACAGTTTCTGAACAATATGCTGTTAATTTTAGAGTTTAGTCAGTTAGAAGAGGCCCAGCTAAAAAGTAAAATTACAAAACAGAAAATTGGTTCTGTTTTACCTCAGACCAGGACAATTGTCCAATTCAGCCTAAACCACAACTTCCACTTCAAATTTCATATCATTTCCTCTGAAACATAGATTTAAGCTGATACTGCCTTCTTTTATGGAGAGTTCAGCAATAAAAATTGAGTTATTAAATAGTTATGTTTAATATCTTAATATTTTTATCAACAGTCTTGATGAGGGGATTGAGGGCACCCTCAGTAAGTTTGCAGATGACACCATGTTGGGCGGGAGCGTCGATCTGCTTGAGAGTCGGAAGGCTATACAGAGGGATCTGGACAGGCTGGGCCAAGGCCAATGGTATAACATTCAACAAGGCCAAGTGCCGGGTCCTGCACTTGGGTCACAACAACCCCGTGCAACGCTACAGGCTTGGGGAAGAGTGGCTGGAAAGCTGCCCGGCAGAAAAGAGCCTGGGGGTATTGGTAGACAGCCGTCTGAATGTGAGCCAGCAGTGTGCCCAGGTGGCCAAGGCGGCCAACAGCATCCTGGCCTGTATCAGGAATAGCGTGGCGAGCAGGACTGGGGAAGCGACTGTCCCCCTGTACTCAGCACCGCTGAGGCCGCACCTCGAATACTGTGTTCAGTTTTGGGCCTCTCACTACAAGAAAGACACGGAGGTGCTGGAGCGTGTCCGGAGAAGGGCAACGGAGCTGGTGAGGGGTCTGGAGCACAAGGCTTATGAGGAGCGGCTGAGGGAACTGGGGTGGCTTAGCCTGGAGTAAAGGAGGCTGAGGGGAGACCTTATCGCTCTCTACAACTACCGGAAAGGAGGTTGTAGCGAGGCGGGGGTTGGTCTCTTCTCCCAAGTAACAGGCGATAGGACGAGAGGAAACGGCCTCGAATTGCGCCAGGGGAGGTTTAGGACGGATATTAGGAAAAATTTCTTCGCGGAAAGGGTTATCGAACGTTGGACCAGGCTGCCCAGGGAAGTGGTTGAATCACCATCCCTGGAGGTATTTAAAAGACGGGTAGACGCGGGGCTTAGGGACGTGGTTTGGTGGCGGTTTTGGCAGCGTTAGGTTAATGGTTGGACTCGATGATCTTAAAGGTCCCTTCCGACCTAGACGATTCTATGAAATCAGGCAAGGAAGGCAGGAGCCCAGCATGGCTGAGTAAGGACCTTCTGGTCGAGCTGAAGCGCAAGGAGGAAATGCATAGGCGGTGGAAGCCTAGGAAATTAGGAAAAATTTCTTCACCAAAAGGGCTGTCAAGCATTGGAACAGGCTTCCCACGGAAGTGGTTGAGTTGCAATCCCTGGAGGTATTTAAAAGATGTGTAGATGTGGTACTTAGGGACATGGTTTATTAGGTATAGTGGTTTATTAGCTACTTGGCAGTGCTAGGTTAACAGTTGGACTCGATGATCTTAAAGGTCCTTTCCAACCTAAATGATTCTATGATTCTATTCTGTCCTGGTTTGGGCCGGATTGGCCACTGAGAGAAAGGACAGATGCTCTCCCCCACCTCTCTCTCCAAAGAGAGGAGAGAAAATTAGAGATTTATGATTTTAGAAAAAACCTAAACTATTTCAATAAAAATATTAATAAATTAATAAAATAATAAAAATAATGAAATATATACAATATATACAAAACTGTATCAAGCTCCCTGGATGATGATCGCGTTACCAGCAGGCACAGGGAAAGTCACAGACTGGACTCAGCGATGGACAGGAGCTGGATTCCGGATCTGGATTCAAGAATGCTTGAATTGGGATCAAAGGCAGAAGAACAGAGTCCTCCTCGGACGCCGGCCATTGAAGAAAGAGGGCTGACCCCTTTGATCCCTCAGCTTTTATACTGAGCATGGGGCAGATGGGATGGAATACCCTATTGGTCAGTTTTGAGTCCCCTGTCCTGTCCGCTCCTCCCCAGAGGTGTGACCCCTCTATGCTCTTCCACTTCTGACCCTCTAACTTGGTACGTAACAAAGTTAGCTGACCTTGGTTGTTATAGCAATAAGTATAAGCAAGAGTCTCTCGGCATACCATCCCTTGGCATGAACTATAAACATAGGTCTTTTCACTCTGAGAATGAACAGTTTCTGCACAATATGCTGATAATTTCAGAGAGTTTAGTTAGTTAGAAGAGGCTTAGCTAAAAAGTAAAATTACTGAACAGAAAATTAGTTCTGTTTTACCTCAAACCAGCACATATTCTATGATTCTATGAAATATGGATTGCTTGTTCTAAAGAACTCACCTTTTTAAGAAATGCTCTTGTAGACAAAATTTCCTGAAGCCTTCAGGCACACCTTCTTGTTTCTGCTTATGGAAATTAGAATCAGTAAGCGACATCAAAAAGGAGTAAAGATATTTATCAGTCACTAAAGCGTGGATCTTTTATAGAACAGTGGCAGAGTACCATTTTCGTTTTGTTTCTGAGCTCTGGTCTTGTTCTGTGATGGCAGTTTATCTCCTGAGCATGAGCTAGAGTGGTCCTTTGGACTCTACTTCACATGAGCAAGATGTAGTCCCTAACTCAGGACTGGCAAAAAAGAGCTCTGACTTGACTACACCAAATATGCCCCATTTTCAGAGACATGGAAGACAACACACAAATTGTTTCTGATAAAAATGCTACTTGATGTCATAATAACTCATTTAGTCTCTCAATTTGAGCTGCAGTAGTGATAAAACTAGTAATTTACAGATAAAGTGTGTTATTGTTTATTCATAGGCTTTCCAATGCAATTTAGTATTTCCTTCCTGTGCAGATTTGTAATAATGAATTTACACTTGTTTATGGTCTGCACCTTGTTTTCTGTCACTGAACAGAATTACTCTAAGTAAATATATACTTGACTGCAATATTATTTTCAAGAAGAGAAATAGCTCAATGCATGCATTTAGAGTTAGATGAAACATCAGGCACCAGAAAACGCTTGCTTACAGCTTTATAAATGAAGAAACGACTCAAGAAATTGACAGTGCAATTATAATACTGATTGACTTTTGAAAAACATCTATTATATCTGTGCATGTTAGTCAGAAAAGGGTCTCCTCTGAGTGTTTTGCTGGCTTCCTGACACTCTGAATGTGAACTGATATAATATTAAAGCTTGCCTGGTTCTTAACTCCATTGTGAAAGGCTTTTAATTTAAAAATATTTTAATTTAAAATGTCCTTTTGCCTTATCTTGTTATTCCTTAAGATGACTTTGCAGGAATTGTTAGTGTGTGTACATCCTAGCTGGGACAAAACTGTATGTCACTTGCGCACTCTGGGAAGTGGGCAAGCCTTTTGAAGCCTTTTCAGCATTACTGACAAACGTTTTCTCTTTTTTCTGCCATGGCCTCATTGTAATATAGATATGACCCAGATGCCAGAGAAACTAGGAGAGAGGCATCCATTAATTTAAATAGGAACAGGATTGAGCCTTACCTGATTTTCTCAACTGTTAAATTTAGCTTTAAAATTTCTTTGAAATAGAGAGGTGTTAACAGCTTGCTTTGTTTTACTAGGAGATTGATTGTTTCCACTTGTTGCTTAACATGCTTGTCATTAATATACAGATTTTTGTATTACAGTCAACTGTAAAATTGTATATTGATATAATTTTAATTCTGCTCTGAAATGACACATTGGGATTCCCAACCTCCTTCCTTATTAATTTTCAGATCAGATGTTTAGCTTAGATAGACTGTGCTTTTCCTCTTATTTTTAACTACCAGTAATGAAGTTTCTGCAGAACTTTCTTCCTTTATTGTGAGATCCCATTACTTTCAGTGGCTTCATATAGATGTGATGAATTAAAGCAAAATACCAAGTTGTGCTGGTTTTGGCTGGGATAGAGTTAATTTTCTTCATAGTAGCTAGTATGGGGCTATGTTTTGTGTTTGTGCTGAAAACAGCGTTGATAATTCAGGGGTGTTTTAATTATTGCTGAGTAGTGCTGCTCATAGACTGGCTGGGCATTGGTCAGTTGGTGGTGAGCAATTTTTTTTCACTTGCATCATTTGTCTTACTTGGGTTTTATTTATCTCTCTCTGCTATTCCTCCCCCCCCTTACATCATCATCATTATTTTTATTATTACTAAACTATCTTCATCTCAACCCACGAGTTTTCTCTTTTACCCTTCTGATTCTTTCCCTTATCCTAATGAGCAGGGGGAAGTGAGCGAGCAGTTGTGTGGTGCTTAGTTGTCAGCTGGGGTTAAACCACAACAGTCCTTTTTCTTGCCTAACGTGGGGCTCGAAGGGTTTGAGATAACAGATTGATCAGATCATATTAGAAGGGATTTATATCTGTTAACAGTTGCAGGTCACAATATTGATTCATCTAATCTCAATATCAGTTTGTCTGATCTGTGCCATACTTTTTTTTTTTTGCTGTACATGTTAAAGATTGGTGTTGGCTTTTGAAGTTTGCTGTGCTCTGTAGCACTTAGTGATGTTTTGACTGGAAGATTTATTATTAAAACACTGGCCTTGAGCTTAATCTGGTATTTGGGCTCTGTACTGAAGCCATTACTGTACTTGGGGTATCATCTCATGGAGACAATTAACAATTATACTTCCTACACTAAGAAGCTTTTTGTGGACAAAATACAGAATGGCATCTTCAGCACTTTCTTCTGTGATATTGTCTCTCTCATTACAATAACTCCTCAGTATCTTGAACAACCTTGGGTAGTCGAAATACATCTATTGGTATTTCTTCAGAATATTGCTTCGGTTTTGACTAAGGTTAACAAGCAATTTAGGAATATGACCTAGGCTCCATGAGAGTATGGTCATGGGTGGCACAGCATGTGGGAGAATATGGGCAGGTATCTAGAGAAATTCTCGCCTCCAATGATCTGGAACTTCACTCCTGAACGACTACAGGACCCTGATGAAGCAATAGAATGTTTTAAAAAAAAAAAAAAAAATGCTCTGGCTATTCCAAAGAGGCACAACTTACCACACTGTGCTGGGCCCTGGCCAGCATCTACCAAACACTGCTCAATTTTATGCAGCACCCTCAAGGAGAAGAGAGGGTCACTGGATCTGAAAATATACCTGGCTAAACTAGACACTATATCAGTCAACCTTATAACTAAAAAGAAACAACAGAAGCAGAAGTCAGCTTGTTTAGTAAGGGGTGAAGAAACTTCTCCTAAGAGGGAGCAGGAGAAAGAATCAGAAGAGGCGGCCTGTTCTGCAGTAGGGCAGTCACAAGAAGAGACTATAATTATAAATAAGACAGAAATCAATAGGCAATAGGGTACACTGTGCACCAGTGTCCACCAGGGCTTTATACTTCTGTGGCTCTACTGTGCCAGGCCATCAAATCCACACAGTCCAATAAACTTGGTTGTCTCTCTGTGCCCTTTTGTAAGGGGCAGGGGAACGAGCTGATCTCCTTTCCTGCTTCCTAGTCACAGGGGCAACTTGTACCAGTTCTGATGGAATTTGAATAGCAGCAGTACTTGTTGAAGGAGCTGGAGTAGTGACGGTGCTCATTGTCGAGGCTAGAGAGACTGGTGCCGATACAGGCAGAGGAAGGACTTGGGATACAGGTGTGTGTGGGGGTGACTGGTGCTGCTGGGACTGAGGATGTGGCTTCCCCTGGTACATGCAGGGGCAGAGGTGGAGTCAGTGTTGGTGGCGGAGCGGTTTATGCCTGTGAATTGGCCTGTGGGGTTTGAGTAGCAGCATCACATATCACACAATATCCACTCCTACACTGATGTTTAACAAAAAACACCCCTGCAACACATTCAGGAAAACCAACAACAAAATCAGTTTCATGAAAGTAACATTCATTTTCTAAACAGCCCAAAAGGTTTCCATCCCCTAGCTCTTTGGCATAAGCATTAAAGTGCTAAATAAGCCTTTCCCACATGAAACCAAAAGTGTAATTAGTAACAGAATCCATCACGTGATGCCCAAGATAGGCAGGTAGAACTGTATGTTATACCTCTGAATGCTAATCCACACAAAAATAGCACCTTTAAACTACCACATACAAACACAAAAAACAAATACAGTTGTCAGGTTAAGCAGTATTGTAGCTATTAACTTCAAACAAAGCTCACTAAAGGCACAATATAACATTTCACTTCGGAACAACACAATGTGAGCTGTCTGTTCTCCCTGAGCAAGCTGGAATTCAAACTATTCAAGTGCTCTATCAGAGCCCTGATCAAGCTTTGCTCAAGTCCCACCTTGGGCACCAATAAATCTGTTGTGGTTTAGGCCGGATCGGCCAATGATGAGACACCCAATGCTCCCCCCTTCTTCCTCTTTTTAGAGCAAGAAGTAGAGAGATAAAGAGATTTACAAGTTCAGAAAAAACTAAACTACTTTAATGGAATATTACTAATAAATGAAAAAGGAAATAATGAAATACATACAATATATACAAAAATTGTATCAAATTCTCAGGAAAATATCACCAGCAGGCCCTGGGGAAGTCCCAGACTGGACTCAGCAATAGATGGGAACTGGATTCTGGATAACAGACAGGGTCCTCCTCAGACATTGGCCATTAAAGAAAGAAAGCCCTTGAAGAAATCAAGCCATTAAAAAGAAGAGCTGATCTCTTTGATGCCTCAGCTTTTATACTGAGCATGGCAGATGGGATGGAATACCCTATTGGTCAGGTTTGGGTCACCTGTCCTGTCTACTCCTCCCCACAGGTGCAACCCCTCCATGGGGTAAACAACCAATTCAGCTGACCCTGGTTGCCACAGCAACAAGTGTAAGCAAGAGCCTCTCTCCCTGAACAGAAATTTGGTTCTGCTTCACACAAAACCAGGACTGAAGTGAGTCAGGAAAATGTCAACCAGTAAGCAGGTTTTTTTTAGATGATGTTTGGTTCACTTAATAACAAGATCAAGTAAGAAAAATACGTCTGTGGTCAAGATGCCAAAATACAGACAAGGAGAACATAAGGATTGTCATAATTGCTTCAACCTGAAAAAAAGAAAGGGCTAACAAAACCTGTTCTTGGCAATCTACAGGTATTCTGAGCAAAATGAAGTTAAAGTAGAGTTGAATTTTTTTTGCTGAAATTAATATTTGGAAAAGGGATATGGGTGATTCAAGTGAAAGGCAATAAATATCAATAAAATCTGAATGGAAAAGACTGATTTAAAAAAAAAGATAGGTTTGTGGTAGTGCAAAACCTCCTCTCCCACTTAGGCCTCTTGGTACTTGGCATGATTTCCTCCCCACCTGGGCCACATAATAATACAGTGGATCAGAAGGATACATAATAGTCTAACATGAAAGAAAGAAAGGGTGGAGAGCAATGGACTAGAACACTACAGCAACCCCTTAGTGTACCTGGTTCCCATGGCTCCTATCATTTGAAATAATAACTATAATCAATCACTCCTGACAACATATGGATTGTGGCCACAGAGGGGAGGGTACCAGGACCCCAAGTCCTAACAAGTCCTGGGCTTATGTTACCAATGGAAAGTACTGGAATATTCCATTGTCCAAGCTGGGCCAGAGTGGAAAAGTACCTGACAAAAGTCAATTATCTCAGATCCTCTAAGTAGCGATTCTAGTAAAGACCCTTTGAGCTATTCTGGATCACAGTGGGCTGTGGCCAGTATCACCCCTGAGTTGAGATACCTCTCAGGCTGACACCTCGAGGCCAGGGTGAGAGAATCCTTTTCGAGCCTCAACTACCGCCCATTGAGGAACACCGATGCATCGTGAGTATTTACCCTAAATCTGGGAAAGGTAAATTTTGACTATAGGCTAGTCTCTCTCTCTCTCTCATCCACCTCTCCACCTATATGTTGTGAGATACACATTAGCTTCATGGATGTGGATGTTCTGCCCATCCATGCATGTGTAGATTTGGCACTTCAGGGCATGCTCTAGTGACAGAGATTGTAGGGGTTGGGGTTTTTTTTTGTTTTGTTTTTTTTTGTTTGTTTGTTTTGTGTGTGTGTATGGTCGGACTTGATGATCTCAAAGATCCTTTCCAACCATGAAGATTCTATGATTCTATGATTCTATGTGTAGGACCTAAAAGTGGCACCTTTCGGCTCATTAGAGTTGCCCACTATTAAGAAATTCCCGATCCTGGCAATTGGAGACCTGTGTCACAAGAACAGGAGGAGGAAGAGATTGTAATCATAAATGAGACAGAAATCACCCGATCTCTATCCTTAAGTGAGCTGCGAGATATGCAAAAAGATTTTAGCCATCAACCAGGCAAGCTAATTCTAACCTGGTTACTCCGATGCTGGAATATTGGGGCCAATAGTCAAGAACTAGAGGGTAAGGAAGCCTGGCAGCTGGGATCCCTTACTAGGTAGGGATAAGGCCACTGACAAAGGGATTGGAAAAAGGGCAGGAGTCCTCAGTCTTTGGTGGTGACTCCTGTCAAGTGTGAAGGGCAGGTATAACTTCAAGGAAGATCTTGCAAATTCCTGAAGTAAATGGACTGCCATTGAGGGAGGCATCCAGTATCTGAGGGAATTAGCCATGGTGGAGGTGATCTATAGCAACCTGGATGACAACCAGCTATCCAAAGACCTGGATGAAATATAGTGCATTGCAGTCCATGTGGCGAAAGTTTATACGAAATGCACTGACATCATACACCAACACACTGTCAACAATGAGCTGAACAGACACAGAGGCACCGATTAAGGATGGACTGGCCAGCCATCTCCAAGAATATAAAGATAATCTCACTTCCTCCCTACGGGCCTACATCTTGACTATGGAGAAACAGACCCAAAAACTCTCCGAGCAATCCGAGAAGGATTGCTGATAGTGGGATTGAGTGCACCCTCAGCAAGTTTGCTAAAGGGGAGAGACATGGTTTTGATGGATGGACCACTCAGTGGATAAGGAACTGCCTAGATGGCCACACTCAAAGGGTTGTGGTCAATGGCTAGATGTCCAAGTGGAAACCAGTGATGAGTGGCATTCCTCAGGAGTTGGTACTGGGACCGGCGCTGTTTAACATCTTTGCCAGTGACATGGACAGTGGGATTGAGTGCACCCTCAGCAAGTTTGCTGATGACACCAAGCTGTGTGGTGCGATCGACACACTGGAGGGAAGGGATGCCATCCAGAGGGACCTGGACAGTCTTGAAAGGTGGGCCCATGACAACCTCATGAAATTCAACCAGGCCAAGTGCAAGGTCCTGCACCTGGGTCATGGCAATCCCAGGCACAAATACAGACTGGGCGGAGAATGGCTTGAGGGCAGCCCTGAGGAGAAGGACTTGGGGGTGCCGGTGGATGAGAAGCTCAACATGAGCTGACAATGTGCGCTCGCAGCCCAGAAAGCCAACCGTATCCTGAGCTGCATCAAAGGAAGTGTGTCCAGCAGGTCGAGGGAGGTGATTTTGCCCCTCTGCTCTGCTCTGGTGAGACCCCACCTGGAGTACTGCATCCAGCTTTGGATTCCACTGTAGGAATGTGTCTGAGAGAAAATGGTCATGTGAGCCAGCCTCCCTACTATGAGAGATTAGATTAAGGGCAAAACAGGTGGTAGAAGATGGAATTAGTACATGGGAAAAATGGGAACTGAGAAGGTAGAAAACATGTTGTGCTAATGACTAAGCAATTTACTATGTGAATTCTTGTAACCAATCCGATGTGTGAATGAACTGCATGGACAGCGCGTGAACAGAGACTGTAAGCCAATCATATAGCTGCCGCTAGCGCATGCTCTTATTGCCTGTCTATATATACTCTGTGAAAACTTGAATAAAGGGAGAACGACCATACTCATATTGAGACTCCATCGTTACTCCGGGTTCGTCTCCCACGCCAACATCTGGTAGCAGAGGATGGTTCAGCGCGACTGAGTTCTCCGAGACTGCGGTAAGCAGCTAGAGGAGGGGAGTGGGAAACTTCGGCTGGGAGACGTGCTGCTTGGGCGCATCAGCGGGAGCAGACAACGGCGTGAGGTCGCTCCTCACCTCCCAGGCACAGCTATGGAAACAGAAGCTGTGGCTACGCTATTCGCTGGGATCCTCTCTAAGAGAGGGATTGAAACACCAGCGAAACTGTTGCTCAAACTGATTAAATTGGGCAGGAGATGGGGCAACAAGTAACAAAAGAAGAAGGGGCTATATTAAGACTTCTCCTGCATATCCTCTCTAAGAGAGGGGTGAAATACGATGAGCGTATGCTCCGAAGGTTGTTAACCTGGTGCAGAGAGAACGGATTCGCACCAGAGCCCCAGACAGCTTTTAAACCAGAAATATGGGAGGCTGTTGGGGAAAAACTGTGGGAAGTGATAAGTAAAGGAGACAAAGAGGCATCACCGTTAGCGACGACATGGTGGTTGGTGTTATCGACCTTACAAGATATGAAGGCGGAGCGAGCCACAGCAGCCGGGGCTTTTGCAGCATTACAACCCACGGGAGGGGGATCGAACAGGCCAGGTCCGAAGGTCTGGGACGATCCCCTGCTGATCCCCTCTGCTCCACCTGAGGCCGATGGAGGAGGCAGAATGTCAGCAGAGAAGGACAGAGCCGGAGCTGTTTGCTCCTGCCATTGCCCGCCTCGCCCCCTCCCCTCCCCAGTCGTCTCCCTGAGATAGAAATGCTGGTTTTGTATGTCTGCCGTGTAAGTGTGTGTGGGCACCAGCTTATACCTGCTGATCAGCATGTGTGCTACTGTTTGTTTTTTGTTGTGTGCAGTGTCGTTAGGTGACTCCACTTGAGCAGGTGTTCTGCCCGGTGTGGTACTGTTCTCGTACGCAACTAGGGCTGACACTCCGTCAAGTGAAGTTTGTATATACACAATGTTTAGACGTAAGGCGAGCGCACCCCAGGCGGATAGACCAGGATGGGCTGTAGAACCGATGGAAGTCCTGAAATATTGGGGGAGTTTTCACCAGCCGACACGTTTATGCTCTCGGGAACGGCTCGCCCATGCAGGGCGTATTGCTGGTTGTTTGTTGTTTGTCTATAAGGTCATGGTTGATTGGGAAAAGGAGTTGAGCCAAAATCTATAGGATGCTCTGTAGGAAAATGAGAAACTTAAGGAAAAATGAGAAACTGAGCTCTTGTTGCAAAGGCAGACTTTTATGTCAGTCGTAAGTGATGGGGGGAAAAAAAAGAAAAAAAGAAAAAAAAAGAAAAAAGAAAAAAAGAAAAAAGAAAAAAAAGAAAAAAAAAGAAAAAAAAAGAAACCAAACAGGAACAATTAGATGGGAAATGTGCCACGTTAGCACAAAAGTATGCCATACGCGCTACGAGAAAGCATCAGAAAAAGAGAAATAGGACACCTGATTCAAAGCAGTACCATAGAGATATGTTTTGGGTTTTTTCCTATATGTGTATATGTTATTGCATGCCTTAGTAGATTGCTCTGTGTTATACCCTGCGAGACTAAAATGAACCCCAGCAGAAGCGGTCTCTTGAGCAAGGGGGTGGAATATGGGAAAGCAACGGAAGATCGGTGAGGAGGACTGTAAATACACTCAAGGGACTCGCACCTGGGTGCTGGAAAACACATATATCACACCAATTGTTATTCAGTCTCGGGTGCTGGCAAGAAAAACATTTGGATGACATAAGCCTGTAATGGACTCACAGACACCTTATCTAGCTGCTTGAGAATCTTGGCCTGTTGTGGAAGAAGATCAAAGCACAGTACCAGCAAGAACAGGGAGTCCGCATGCGCTCTTGCTAACAAGGACTCTTTTGCTGCCAAGGATTCGTGATAACAAGGACTCTCTTGCTGCCAAGGATAAGTTTAACAATGCTACTAGTCCAGCTATTTCTGAGTTATTGCTAGATGTAGATAGTATTCGATATGCGGTGTTGCAAAACAGAACTGCTACTGATTTTTTGCTTTCAGCTCACAGACATGGTTGTCAAGATTTTGAAGGACTGTATTGTATGAATCTAAGTGACCACTCCAAATCCATCCATGCCCAGTTGCAGGAACTGCACCGACCGAACCAGCAACCTGTGGAGACCACTGGGTGAAATCTCTTTGCTGGATGGACTTGGGGATGGGGTTGGTTGAAGCAAATTATACTCATTGCCTGTGTGGAAGGAATTTGTCTGTTATGTTTAGTATGCTGTTTGCCGTGTTTAATAAGCATTATACAATCAGTTGTAAATGCCGCTTTGCATCGTACCCTTGTACGAGTTGTAGAATATGTTGCTCTAAAAACTATGTGTGTATCCATGAGAACCTGACCTTCACAGAAGAAGATAACAAGAAGGGATTACAACAATGTAGTCACGTATCAGACAGCTGCTGTTAGCAAAGCTGGATCATGAGTTTGGTGAGACTCGCTGCATACGCTGGCCACGTGTGCAGCAACTCTAGCCTGTACTTTTCTACTCGATCCAGTGCAGGAGAGTCTGGTGGGACTCGCTGCGTGCACTGGCCATGCATGCAGCAACTCTAGCCTGTACTTCTCCACTCAATCCAGTGCAGGATATAAGGGGGGCTGTCTCGGGTCAGAGAGGGGGAGAGACACATGAGCGCACTTTGAAGGTACAGGGGATGCCCTGAAGCACTGTGTCTGCCCCCGCCCCCCCCATAAGTTCTATGTTCATTAACCCCAGCAGTTCAGAAGGCATTACAGCGTGTTGCAAGATAAGATATAGTCTACTACTGCTGCAAGACACATTGAACACCTTCCTACAAGAATTTCAACTTTATGCCCTGATAGGACAGTGGGATGATGCACTCGCAAAGAGCCTGACTGCATTAGAGTGGGTATTTTTGCCACATACCTTTTCAAAACCAGTAACTACGATGATTGAAATGGTACCGCGATTGTTTTCCCAGGGTCGTTTGTGCTGTCAGCAGCTTTCTGCAATGGATCCAAGCCACATACATGTCCCCATCAAAAAGGATGACCTTGACCCTTGGTTATCACAATTTGACATGTCATTGCAACAAAATATTCACCCTTTACATGATCAGCTAAAAGATCAAATGCTAAAGATTCAAGACTTAATGAACCGCAATGTATTTGAAATATTACAAAAGGATTTCTCGTGGGTAAATCCAAAGAAATTGGCTTTCTGGGCTAAATTTAGGAATCTGGGTATTTATTGCCTTAGCAGGGTTCTTTTTGATTCTGTTTTTAATTGCGTTTAGTATATAACCCGCTAAGAGCGTCACAACGAGCAGAAGCACAAGTCATGGCGACCTTGTTAATAAATGGTCTGGTGTTAAACAAAAAAGGGGGAGATGTGGCAGATCTACGAGCAGAGGCCTGCGTACGGCCAAAGACACAGTGAGCAGAGCACACAGTAACCACAGAGCCAAGAGAACAGTTCATACCTTCACTCCATCCTGTGACGACCATATAACATTTTCGAATCTCGGACAAAGAATAGGGCTAAGTATTCTTCCTTCTCTAGGAACAGCAATGGCATTAAATACATTGAATAAGATAGGGTGTTGGGCAAGTAAACAGATAAACCTTACAACTGAAATCATATCTAGCTTGCTTACTGATGCTGATAGCATTCGGCATGCTATGTTGCAAAATCGAGCGGCTATTGATTTTTTGCTGTTAGCTCAGGGTCACGGATGTGAAGATTTTGAAGGTATGTGTTGTATGAACCTTTCCGACCACTCACCATCCATTCATAAGCAGTTACGGGAGCTGAAGGATAACATGTCCAAATTAGAAGTGGTCAAAAATGGTTTCGATGATTGGTTAAGCTCATGGGGTATAACGGGATGGTTATCAGACTTACTAAAGCAAGGGCTCATGCTATTCTTGGTTATATTATTATTGATTATGGTATCCTCGTGTGTTCTCCGCAAAATGACTGGCATGATAGAAAATGCCATGCATAAGGTCTGGCTGGCTCAAGAAGAAAAAGGGGGTATTGTAGGAATGTATCTGAGAGAAAATGGTCATGTGAGCCAGCCTCCCTACTATGAGAGATTAGATTAAGGGCAAAACAGGTGGTAGAAGATGGAATTAGTACATGGGAAAAACGGGAACTGAGAAGGTAGAAAACATGTTGTGCTAATGACTAAGCAATTTACTATGTGAATTCTTGTAACCAATCCGATGTGTGAATGAACTGCATGGACAGTGCGTGAACAGAGACTGTAAGCCAATCATATAGCTGCCGCTAGCTCGTGCTCTTATTGCCTGTCTATATATACTCTGTGAAAACTTGAATAAAGGGAGAACGACCATACTCATATTGAGACTCCATCGTTACTCCGGGTCCGTCTCCCACTCCAACATTCCACAGCATAAGAAGGACATGGACCTGTTGGAATGGGTCCAGAGGAGGGCCATGAAGATGATCAGAGGGCTGGAGCACCTCTCCTATGAGGACAGGCTGAGAGAGTTGGGGTTGTTCAGCCTGGAGAAGAGAAGGGTCCAGGGAGACCTTATAGCAGCCTTCCAATATCTGAAGGATGCCTACAAAAAAGCTGGAGAGGAACTTTTTATGTGGGCATGTAGTGATAGGATGAAGGGTAATGGCTTCAAACTGGAAGATGGTAGATTTAGATTAGATATCAGGAAGAAATTTTTCACTATTAGGGTGGTGAGTCACTGGAACAGGTTGCCCAGGGAAGTTGTGGATGCCCCATTCCTCGAAGTGTTCAAGACCCAGCTGGATGGGGCTTTGAGCAACCTGGTCTAGTGGGAGGTGTTCCTGCCCATGGCAGGGGTGTTAGAACTAGATGATCTTTAAGGTCCCTTCAAACCCAAACCATTCTACGATCATGCAACTGATGCTACATGGAGTAAGTTGGTTGCACTGATAACCCAACGGACTCGAATAGGAAACCCCGACTGCACAGGAATCCTGGAAGTCTCCAGAGGGCAAAAACTTTGGAGTCTTGCCGGAGGAGTTGACTCGTGCTGAAGAGGCCCCACCGTATAATAAATTACCAGAAAATGAAAAGCAATATGCCCTGTTTACAGATGGATCTTGTCTTATTGTAGGAAAACATTGAAGGTGGAAAGCTGCTGTGTGGAGTCCTACACAAGTTGCAGAAACTGCTGAAGGAAAAGGTGAATCGAATCAGTTTGCAGAACTGAGTCATCCAGCTGGCTTTAGGTATTGCTGAATGAGAAAAACGGCCAGTACTCAATTTCTATACTGACTCATGGATGTTGGCAAATGCTCTGTGGGGGTGGCTACAGCAATGGAAGAAGACTAACTGGCAGCACAGAGGTAAACCCATCTGGGCCGATGAATTGTGGCAACATATTGCTGCCCAGGTAGAGAACCTGGTTGTAAAAGTACATCACGTAGATGCTCGCATACCCAAGATCGTGCCGCTGAAGAACATTGAAACAATGAGCAGGTGGACCAGGCTGCTAGAATTTAAGTGGCTCAGGTGGATCTGGACTGGGAACATAAGGGTGAACTATTTATAGCTCGATGGGACCATGACACATCAGGACATTTAGGGAGGGATGCAACATACCAATGGGCTCGTGATAGAGGGGTGGACTTGACTATTGATGCCCTTGCACAGATTATCCATGAAAGTCAAATGCGCACCATAATCAAACAAGCCAAGTGGCTAAAGCCTTTTTTGTATAGAGGACGATGGCTGAAATATCAATGTGGGGAAGCCTGGCAGATTGATTACATCACACTACCCTCTCCCTTGAACAGAAAAAGACTACTGTATGGTTGGAAACATACCCTGTGACCCATGCCACTGCCTGGAATACTATCTTGGGCCTTGAAAAGCAAGTTTTATGGTGACACAGCACCCCTGAAATAATTGAATTGGACAACGGGACTCATTTCCCAAACTACTTCATAACCACCTGGGCCAAGGAGCATGGCGTTGACTGGGTGACATGACATCCCCTATCATGCACCAGCCTCCGGGAAAACTGAACGATACAATGGACTGTTAAAAACTACACTGAGAGCATTGGGATACACATTTAGCAGAAGCCACTTGGCCAGTTAACACTAGAGGATCTGCCAGTCAACACTAGAGGATCTGCCAGTCAACATGGCCCTGCCTAATCAAAACCCCTGCACGCTGTGGAAGGAGATAAGATGCCTGTAGTACATATAAGGAACTTGTTGGGAAAAACAGTCTGGGTTATTCCTTCCTCAGTAAAAGGCAAACCTATTCATGGGATTGGTTTTGCTCAAGGACCTGGATGTGCTTGGTGGGTAATGCAGAAGGATAGGGGAGTCCAGTGTGTACCTCAAGGTGATTTAATCCTGGATGAAAATAAAATATACTTCCTTTCCTAGTGATAATTTTGTAGTTGTCATGGTTTAACCCCAGCCAGCAACTAGGACCACGCAGCTGCTCGCTCACTCCCCCCATGGTGGGATGGGGGAGAGAATCAGAAGAGTAAAAGTGAGAAAACTCGTGGGTTGAGATAAAGACAGTTTAATAAGTAAAGCAAAAGTTGCGCATGCAATTAAAGAAAAACAAGAAATTTATTCACTGCTTCCCATCAACAGACAGGTGTTCAGTCATCTCCAGGAAAGCAGGGCTCCATCATGCATAATGGTTACTTGGGAAGACAAACGCCCCACTTCCTTCTTCGTCCCCCAGCTTTATATACTGAGCATGATGTCATATGGTATGGAATATCCCTTTGGTCAGTTGGGGTCCACTGTCCTGGCTGTGTCTTCTCCCAACTTTTTGTGCACTCCCAGCCTACTCGCTGGCAGGGTGGTATGAGGAGCAGAAAAGGCCTTGACTGCTTAGCAACAACCAGAAACATCAGTGCGCTAACACCGATCTCATCCTGAATCTAAAACATAGCCCTACACCAGCTGCTAGCAAAAAATTTAACTCCATCCCAGCTGAAACCATGACAGTAGTGACTTTGCTTTTTTATATATGTGTGTGCATGTTTGTGTGTGTTTTTACTAATAGTAGTTTTGTAGTAAATTGTAATAAAGAAAAATCTCAGAAATCCATGTCCTTGTGTATTGCAGAATCCCGAGAAACCCACAGTCATGATCTTTATGCACCCGTGAGTCAAGTAACTGTCATAGGTTGTGACCACAACCATTACAGTTGCCCAGAGAAGTTGTAGAGTTTCCATCTGTAGAGATACTGAAAACCTGTCTGGACATGGCTCTGGGCAACCTACTTTACCTGACCCTGCTCTGAGAATGGGTGTTTGACTAGACAATCTCCAGAGGATCCTTCCCACCTCAGCAACTCTGTGATCCGCAGTTCTCAGCACACCAAGTTCATAGCATTTGATTTGTCTCAGCAGAACCACTAAAAATTGGCCCAAAGGACTCAATACTTTCTGGACACAAATGGAAATAGATTATAAAATCTTCCCTCCAATTCCTCCTTAATATTTTCATATCACATTCTAGCTTGGAGACCTGCTCAGAAAGGATCTTTATTGATAAATTACTTTTAAAGAGAAAATAATTTGACAGCTTCTGAATGCCATCATCATGTGAGATGGCATTACAGCTCCTGATTTGGAAGGAACAACTTTTATGGGGCTTTTTTTTGACTGCAGGAATCTATTTTAAAATAGATCTTTCGAATTCATAGCCTCTCCCCTATTTACACTTTTTTTTTAGCAAAGTTGATTCCATCTCACTATGATTATCAGAAATCATCAATTTCAGTCAGGCTTTTAAGTAAAACTATCCAACAGACAACACAGATCATATCAAGTAGCATCTGAGAATGAAGCAGGATGCATCCTTCTCTAAAACCTAAAAAGTAGGGGTTTTAGCAATGTGGTGGGTTAACCTTAGCTGGCCACGAAATGCCCACCAAGCCAGTCTCTCACTCCCCCTCCTCAGCAGGACAGGGGGATAAAATAAGATGAAAAAGCTCGTGGGTCAAGATAAGGACAGGGAGATCACTCACCAATTACTGTCACAGGCAAAACAGACTTGACTTGGGGAAATTAATTTCATTTATTACCAATTAACAACAGAGTAGGGTAGTGAGAAATAAAAACAAAGCTAAAAACACCTTCCCCCCGCTCCTTATTCCCAGGGTCAACTTCACTCCATTACAGACTCTTCTACCTCCTCCCCCCACAAGCGGTGCAGGGGGTAACAGGGGATGGGGGTTGGAGTCATTTCATAAGTTTGTCTCTGTTGCTCCTTCCTCCTCACATTGTTTCCCTGCTCCAGTGTGGGGTCCCACCCACAGAATACAGTCCTTCAAGAACTGCTCCAGCATGGGTCCTTTCCCACAGGGTACAGCCCTTCAGGAGCAAACTGCTCCAGTGTACATCCCCCACAGGCCACAGTTCCTGCCAGGAAACCTGCTCCGGCATGGGCTCTCCATGGGCTGCAGCATACCCACCCACTCCTGTGTGGGGTCCTCCATGGGTTATAGTGTGGATATCTGATCTGATGTGATGGATTTGAATGATGGACTGTTAGATAGATAATGTTGAGGAGAAATAACTGGACTCCAGATGATCCAATGTGAATCAACAGAAGCCGTTTATTAAGCACAGATCATCATCTTTTATACCCTGCGTTGTCGCCGTACACGCGACGCGCTTGTTTCTGATTAGCTAGTTACACTGTCCACGCACTGTCCATGCAGTTCATTCACACATCAGATTGGTTACAAGAATTCACATAGTCAATTGCTTAGTCATTAGCACAACATGTTTTCTACTTTCTCAGTTCTCATTTTCCCCATGTACTAATTCCATCTTCTACCACCTGTTTTGCCCTTAATCTAATCTCTCATAGTAGGGAGGCTGGCTCATATGGCCATTTTCTCTCAGATACATTCCTACAATACCCCCTTTTTCTTCTTGAGCCAGCCAGACCTTATGCATGGCATTTTCTATCATGCCAGTCATTTTGCGGAGAACACATGAGGCTACCATAACCAATAATAATATAACCAAGAATAGCATGAGCCCTTGCTTTAGTAAGTCTGATAACCATCCCGTTATACCCCATGAGTTTAACCAATCATCGAAACCATTTTTGACCACTTCTAATTTGGACATGTTATCCTTCAGCTCCCGTAACTGCTTATGAATGGATGGTGAGTGGTCGGAAAGGTTCATACAACACATACCTTCAAAATCTTCACATCCGTGACCCTGAGCTAACAGCAAAAAGTCAATAGCCGCTCGATTTTGCAACATAGCATGCCGAATGCTATCAGCATCAGTAAGCAAGCTAGATATGATTTCAGTTGTAAGGTTTATCTGTTTACTTGCCCAACACCCTATCTTATTCAATGTATTTAATGCCATTGCTGTTCCTAGAGAAGGAAGAATACTTAGCCCTATTCTTTGTCCGAGATTCGAAAATGTTATATGGTCGTCACAGGATGGAGTGAAGGTATGAACTGTTCTCTTGGCTCTGTGGTTACTGTGTGCTCTGCTCACTGTGTCTTTGGCCATACGCAGGCCTCTGCTCATAGATCTGCCCCATCTCCCCCTTTTTTGTTTAACACCAGACCATTTATTAACAAGGTCGCCATGACTTGTGCTTCTGCTCGTTGTGACGCTCTTAGCGGGTTATATACTAAACGCAATTAAAAACAGAATCAAAAAGAACCCTGCTAAGGCAATAAATACCCAGATTCCTAAATTTAGCCCAGAAAGCCAATTTCTTTGGATTTACCCACGAGAAATCCTTTTGTAATATTTCAAATACATTGCGGTTCATTAAGTCTTGAATCTTTAGCATTTGATCTTTTAGCTGATCATGTAAAGGACGAATATTTTGTTGCAATGACATGTCAAAAGCACCTTGGAGATGGTGTTTAACCATTTCCCAGCCATGTAGGAACGTATTCCAGGGGAGAGATGTAACACAAAGTCTTCGAGAGTTGTACTCCCAATCCCAATACAGAGAAAGACGTGTTTTTAATGCATTTTGCCAATCCCCTATCCATATTACTGCTGTTTTATACCTTACTCGCGTTAAATTTACATAATAAGATTGATTACATTCTTGGATACTTGCATTTTGAGCCGAAGCAAACATACGGATGAGAAGTACAAATCATTACAGAATTGTCTTGCTCACAACTTCTATTTGTTGCAGTGTTATCTGTGGTTAGCATGCACCCCGACTTAAGGTGCTTTTAATACACCTTCGGTTGTTCAGGCCATTCAACAGTTCTTACGAAATGTCGCTCTACTGCTGTGGATGACAAAGACGACATGTTTAGAAAATTTAAAACATGAGTTGCTTTATACAATCGCTCTTGAGGTGTCATACCTACGGGATTCACCCTTTTTTGTTTAGCAAGCATGGTTTGTAAAGTATGATGCATAAGCTCCACAATTGCTTGCCCAGTCGGGGAATGAGGAATACTGGTAACATGTTTAATACCCCATATCTGTAAAAAAAAAGGCCTGTACTTTAGTGGACACATAAGCTGGTCCATTATCAGTTTTTATAGTTTTCGGTACTCCCATGACTGCAATGCATTGCAACCAATGTCGAATAACATCACAAGCCTTCTCTCCTGTATGAGCAGTAGCTACAACAAAGTGAGAAAACAAATCAACTGAAACATGTCCAAATTCCATAATGCGCGTAAAATCGGATTGCCAAAGTTCATCAGATGTAAGCCCTCGCGGGTTAACCCCCGCAAATGATGGCAGAGGAGCCAGCTGCTGACAGTCGGCACAAGTTCACACAATATCATGTGCTTCTTGTTGTGATAAAGAAAATTGCTTCCTCAATGCCTTCGCATTTTGATGAAAAAAAATCATGCGACATTTTAGCTTGCTGCATAATGTTCGGAGTTGTTACCAACAGTGTGATAATCTGCAACTGTGTTTCCCTCAGTTAAAGGACCAAGTAAACAGCTATGAGAGCGTATGTGGACAATAAAATAAGGAAACTGTCTTTTTCATAAAAGCAACATTAATTGCAGTAAGAGACTAAATAACAATTGGTTCTCTACTTGTTTTATAAATGCTCCTTCAAGTCTTTGAACAATACCAGTAACATATTGAGATTCTGCCTACATTTAACAGTTCCTGTTGAAATAAGTCAAAAGCCTTTACTGTGTCCCTGAACCATCTACAAACACTGTACAGGTGCCATCAAGAGGCTTTGGCGCTAGCAGGATGCGCGGCTGTAAAGGAATTTGTGAAAGTGACTGTAATAGTCTGTGCCAGGGGAAAGAATAATTTATTTGCCCAATATAATGTACTAAGGAGGTTAAGACTTTGTGATAACCAAGGGTCAAGGTCATCCTTTTTGATGGGGACATGTATGTGGCTTGGATCCATTGCAGAAAGCTGCTGACAGCACAAACGACCCTGGAAAAACAATTGCGGTACCATTTCAATCATCGTAGTTACTGGTTTTGAAAAGGTATGTGGCAAAAATACCCACTCTAATGCAGTCAGGCTCTTTGCGAGTGCATCATCCCACTGTCCTGTCAGGGCATAAAGTTGAAATTCTTGTAGGAAGGTGTTCAATGTGTCTTGTAGCAGTAGTAGACTATATCTTATCTTGCAACATGCTGTAATGCCTTCGGAGCTGTTGGGGTTAATGAACATAAAACTTATGGGGGGAGGTGGAGGCAGACCCAGTGCTTCAGGGCATCCCCTGTATCTTCAAAGTGCGCTCATGTCTCTCTCCCCCTCACTCATGTCTCTCTCCCCCTCTCTGACCCGAGACAGCCCCCCTTATATCCTGCACTGGATTGAGTGGAGAAGTACAGGCTAGAGTCGCTGCATGCATGGCCAGTGCACGCAGCAAGTCCCACCAGACTCTCCTGCACTGGATCGAGTAGAAAAGTACAGGCCAGAGTCGCTGCACGTGTGGCCAGCGTATGCAGCGAGTCTCACCAAACTCATGATCCAGCTTTGCTAACAGCGGCTGTCTGATACGTGACTACATTGTTGTAATCCCTTCTTGTTATCTTCTTCTGTGAAGGTCAGGTTCTCATGGATACACACATAGTTTTTAGAGCAACATATTCTGTAGGAATGTGTCTGAGAGAAAATGGCCACGTGAGCCAGCCTCCCTACTATGAGAGATTAGATTAAGGGCAAAACAGGTGGTAGAAGATGGAATTAGTACATGGGAAAAACGGGAACTGAGAAGGTAGAAAACATGTTGTGCTAATGACTAAGCAATTTACTATGTGAATTCTTGTAACCAATCTGATGTGTGAATGAACTGCATGGACAGCGCGTGGACAGTGTAACTAGCTAATCAGAAATAAGCGAGTTGCGTGTACGGCTACAACACAGGGTATAAAAGATGATGATCTGTGCTTAATAAACGGCTTCTGTTGATTCACATTGGATCGTCTGGAGTCCAGTTATTTCTCCTCAGATGGTGACCCCGACGTGATACCGATTGGCGCTTGGCTTGAGCAGCGGAACGCGAGGGGCGGAAGACCCAGAAGAAGATCCACCGGCTGGAGGACGGCTCAGCTGGACTGAGACCGTGCGGATTGGGCGGCAATCCGGAATAGAGGAAACAGACGACGTGGCCACGGACACCCGGAGAGAGGTGAGCAGCCGGGGCAGGAGATGGGGCAACAAGTAACAAAAGAAGAAGGGGCTATGTTAAGACTTCTCCTGCATATCCCCTCTAAGAGAGGGGTGAAATACGATGAGCGTATGCTCCGAAGGTTGTTAACCTGGTGCAGAGAGAACGGATTCGCACCAGAGTCCCAGACAGCTTTTAAATCAGAAATATGGGAGGCTGTTGGGGAAAAACTGTGGGAAGTGATAAGTAAAGGAGACAAAAAGGCATCACCGTTAGCGACGACGTGGCAGTTGGTGTATTCGACCTTACAAGATATAGAAGCAGAGCGAGCTGCGACGGCCGAGGCTTTTGCAGCATTACTACCCACGGGAGGGGGATCGAACAGACCAGGTCCGAAGGTCTGGGACGATCCCCTGCCGATCCCCTCTGCTCCACCTGAGGAAGTTCCAGAGAAAGAAGAACCGATGGAGGAGGACGTTCCCTGGCCGGTACCACCACCCTCGGAAGTGAGACCAACGGCACCTTCACCAGAATGGTACAATCCTAGAACTGGGCTTTACAAAGGTCCACCTAAGTCTCCATGGCAGCGTGTTGATGTGCGCCCCAGACAACCATTTGATCCATCATTGTACCCGCCGCTTCCACCATCACCTCCCTCTCCTGCTGAACAAGAACTGCTGCAAGGCGCACGTGTGGAGGCAAAAATACTGCAACAGAAATTGGAACAGCTAGAGAAAGAACGACAGAATCGATGGAAACTAGAGGAGGAGCAAGCGATACGAAATATGGAGAGGCAACTGAGGGGTGAAAGCGGGGGGGCTTGGGGTGGCGGTAACGGGAGCGTGGGAGGAGAGTTGGGGGGTGTGACCGCGGGCTCAGGGGAGCCGCCGGATCCGTGATTGCATTGGAAAGGAATTATTCAAAATGCCTTGATAGAGGGTATAATGTTACCAACAGCATTTCCGGTGATACTGGGGGGAACTACGGGAGGTCGAAAGAATCCCAGTAGGTGGGAGGGTCTTCCTTGGCCGATCGTAAAGGAAGCGAGAAAATCGGTGCATGACTTTGGTCTTAATTCTCCCTACACTCAGTCGTTTCTTAACAATATTTTCACTACTAATATTATGACTCCTTTTGATAGCCGGACACTGATGTCCATTATCCTCACACCAATGCAAGAACTAATGTGGAGATCAAGGTGGGAGGATGGTGTACAACGTGCAGTTGTAGCGAATTTGAGTAGAGCAGAGGGGGATCCGTTATGGTTGGCGACTATGGAGATGTTATCAGGAACAGGTCCTTTTGCTGATGCTCAGCTACAAGCGCGGCTAGATGTCGCTATCTTACAACAGTCTGCAGAGTTGGCGCGCGAAGCACTGAGGACCTTGCCAGAGGATGGCAAGGTCACTCCCCCATATACGACGATAAAACAGGGTCCCAGCGAGGGATATATGCAGTTTCTTGATAGACTAAGGAATGCGTTAGACCGGGGAGAACTGCCAGTGGCAGCCAAAGAGGCGTTTTTTCATTCATTGGCCGTAGAGAATGCTAATTCAGCCTGTAAGTGTATTTTGCAAGCTTTGCCTCGACACGCCACCATTACCGACATGATAGAGGCATGCTCTAGGGTAGGAACACCTGAAGAACAGGCAGGATTTTTGGCCTCCGCTTTTGCTGCAGCTGTCAAGCCCTTGATTAATAATCGTAATTTGGGACCGAAATGCTTTAAGTGTGGGAAGGTTGGTCATCTGAAGATACAGTGTAGAGCAGGAAAGCAGAGGGGAGAGACAGATATGACGCCTGTTAGGAGCGGAGGAACGGGAGGATTTACAGGCACATGTAATCGGTGTCAGAAATTTGGACATAGAGCATCTGAATGCCGCTCAAAATTTCGTAAGAATGGCATACCATTGGGAAACGGGCTGATGAGCGCGGGGGGCCTGAGCGCGATGACACAAAACAGGCCTCAGGGTCAGGGTGCTTGGGTAGTGCAGCCTCTGCCACCACAGGAAGCGCCGGAGTGGACGTGGCAACAATAAAGGAGGTTACCCTTACAGACTCCCAAGTGCAGTGCATTCCTACTGATATGAAAGGGCCGTTGGGGTATGGACTGAGTGCACTATTATTGGGACGATCTTCCATTACCAGACGGGGTTTGTTTGTGTTACCTGGGGTAATAGATGCTGATTATATGGGTCCAATTAAAATGATGGTATGGACACCCACTCCACCTGTGCATATCCCAGCGGGTACTCGCATTGGACAACTAGTGCCATTTAAGGCTGCCGTTCCGACGGCTGGAAATCAGATAAGGGGGAATAAAGGTTTTGGCTCAACAGGTAATGCAGATATATATTTAGCCCTTGAAATCAGTAAAACAAAGCCCTTGCAGCGAGTTGCCCTAAGAGCACCAGGGGGTCAAAAATGCATGCTTGATATGCTTGTAGACACCGGCGCTGATGTGACTGTTATCAGTCAAGGGTGTTGGCCACCCTCTTGGCCCCTAGAACACCCAGCTATATCTATAATGGGGGTCGGAGGAACTCAGACGACAAAAATAAGCAAAGAGGTGATTCAATGCCAAATGCCTGATGGTGGAGTTTGCTCAATTCGACCGTATGTGACAGTAGCATCGGTATGCCTGCTCGGCCGGGATGCTTTAAGTCAACTGGGCACTCATTTAACGACTGGGGGGACGGATTTTCCGGGGCGGCCATTGGGGAAGGGCGACCTATTTTGAAATTGAAGTGGAAAACGAACGACCCGGTGTGGGTGGACCAATGGCCGCTCAATTCGGAAAAAATCGCCCACATTAAGCAATTAGTACAGGAACAGTTAGAGAAGGGACATATAGAACCAACAACCAGCCCCTGGAATACACCTATTTTTACCATCCCAAAAAAGAGTGGCAAATGGCGGTTACTGCACGATTTACGAAAAATCAATGAGGCTATGGAGGACATGGGTGCTTTACAGCCAGGTTTGCCATCCCCTATCATGATCCCTAAAGGGTGGGAGATTCTGATAATAGATCTGAAGGACTGCTTTTTTACAATATCCTTGCACCCCGACGACTATTCGAAATTTGCTTTTTCCGTGCCAACAACAAATAAGAACGGGCCTATGTGCAGGTATCATTGGGTAGTGTTGCCACAAGGAATGAAAAATTCACCCGCCTTGTGCCAGATGTACGTAGCATGGGCTTTGGCACCAGTGCGGAAAAAACACCCTGAGTGGATAATTTATCATTATATGGATGACATCTTGATAGCTGGACAACAATGAGAGTGTGATAAGGCTATTGAGGAGCTGCAGCAGGTACTAGGGAAAGCAGGGTTACAAATTGCACCAGAAAAAGTTCAAAAAGAACCACCCTGGAAATATTTAGGATGGGAAATATCTAAAACTACAGTTAGGCCACAGAAGTTAGAGATTAGAACACACATTTCGACGCTGAATGATGTTCAAAAACTCTTAGGAGATCTAAACTGGGTTCGTACATTGTGTGGCCTTACGAATGAAGACTTAGCACCTCTCATGCGCTTGCTGCGAGGAGGCGGTGGCGTTGATGCCCCTAGACAGTTATCTTTGGACACGCAGAAGGCGATGCAGATGGTCAGTGATAAGGTCATCAACGCCTACGCGCATCGATGGGACCCTGATCATTCGATAGGTTTATTAATTATAAATCATGACGAACATCCTTTCGCTTTAGTAATGCAATGGGTACAGGAAAGGGACCCGCTACGAATTCTGGAGTGGATTATTTTATCTCTCCAACCAAAATGTATGGTTATCCCGAGGATAGAGGTGATGGCGCAACTTGTGATTAAGGGGCGTCAGAGGATCGTTGAGATATCCGGTCAGGAACCTGAATATGTGGTAATTCCTTTAGTAGCTGAATACTTGCAGTGGGCCTTACAACACTCTATGGCATTACAGATTGCGTTTTTGAACTATGCTGGGACAGTTAAGGTACATTTGCCTTCACACAAGTTTTTTAGTGTGTTACAAGTAGGACACATTGAGGAAATTCCCGCGTCGTCTCAACGACCTGTCCAAGGGCTGACAATCTTTACAGATGCCGGGGGGAAGACACAGAAAGCAGCAATAACATGGTACATGGACAATAAATGGCATGATATCATGATCACGGACTGTAAAGGGTCCACACAAAAGCTAGAATTACGTGCTGTACTAGAAGTGTTTCGCAGGTGGACAAAAGGAGGTATTAATATCATATGTGACTCCTTATATGTGGTTGGAATCGTTCAACGAATGGAGCGTGCTTTGCTGAAGGAGGTCAGAGATGAGCAGCTGTTCACCCTGCTCCATGAATTGTTGCTACTACTCAATGAACAGCACGATCCTTATTTCATCACCCATATTCGCAGCCATTCGGGGCTCCCAGAAGGTTTAGATGAGGGCAATAGACGAGCTGATAAACTTGTGGCTCCTGCATGGGCCGCACCACCTCCAGATAAGTTTGCACAGGCACGGGCATCTCATACATTCTTCCATCAATCTGCACGAATGCTGACAGACAATTCGGGATCTCGGATCTGATGCCCGAGGTAGAGTGCAAACATGTGCTGATTGTCAACCATTTATACCTAACTTCAACCCAGGCGTCAGTCCCCGAGGGCATGGACCTTTGGAGTTCTGGCAGACTGATGTAACCCATGTGTCAGAATTTGGAAAACTGAAATTTATACACCTGAGTGTAGACTGTTATTCAACTGCAATTTGGGCAACTGCGCAGACTGGTGAATCTAGTAAACATGTACGAAAGCATTTGCGATCCGCATTTGCGGCCTTCGGTGTACCGCGTGTGATAAAGACTGATAATGGCCCAGGGTATGTAGCCCGTTCAACACAGGTATTTCTACAGCTGTGGGGCATTACACATGTGACTGGCACACCACATTCTCCGACGGGTCAAGCCGTAGTGGAACGCATGAACCAGTCTTTAAAAAGTTTGCTTCAAAAACAAAAAGGGGGAGAGCAAGGGCTGAGTCCTGTAGATCGACTGAACAAGGCCGTTTACGTCCTGAACTTCCTACGCCTTCCTCAACACTGCCTTGTACCTCCAATCGTGCGGCACGGCGCAGGCCTGCAGAAAGACCTGGGAGATTTTAGGCAGGAAAATGGCATGGTAGCAGTTAAAAACAGTGTGACGGGGAAGTGGGAAGGACCGTGTAGACTATTAACCTGGGGTCGAGGATATGCCTGTGTCGTTACAGATGCCGGAACCAGATGGGTACCAGCCAAGTGGATAAAGCCCTGGTTTGAGCAGACGGATTCGAATGAGTTACCCCACAATACCAACAACGACGATGAGGGCTGAAGAAGTGCAGTGCCCTAGGTGTGGAACTGTGACCCATAGATCCTTGTGCCTTGTGAGGATTGTTGAGGCCAGTGGTGGTTTGAAAGACCACGTGCTGCGGCCCAGTGTGCTGTGTGTTTTAATTCTAGTGTGCTGTGTGTTTTAATAAGGAATTAGGTAAAGTGACAGGGTGTGCTGTGCGTTTTAAATTTTAATTCCGGTGTGCTGTGTGTTTTAATAAGGAGTTAAGTAAGGTGACAGGGTGTGCTGTGTATTTTAACTCTGGTGTGCTGTGTGTTTTAAATCCGGTGTGCAGTGTATTTTAATTCTAGTATTTTAATTCCGGTGTGCTGTGTGTTTTAATAAGGAACTAAGTAAGGTGGCGGGTTTAATTCATTTAGCTATTGCAATAGAGTACATAGAGTCAAGTTCACCTCAACACGAGCTGGCTGAGCAACAGGAGATTAGGGAAGTCTACCATTCACAAGGATTGGTCAGGGTGTGGCATACAGTGCTGTTACACAGTGCTACTGCCAGAGGTTTGGTCGGTTCTGGAGGACTAGTGGGAACAGGTAGTATGTCACTGTAGCAACAGGTTCGGTCATCTACAGCGCAGAAAGAAGGGCAAGGGTACTGATATTTGAAGATGCCACTGGGAATTAGTGTTGGGCTTATCCTTGTGATTGGAAGTTGCAGCTGAGCACAAAATTGAGAACCCTTGGTATTTCGGCTTCTTTTAATACAGCAGGATTCAATTCAGTTTACCCAACATTTAACACGACCCTAGTGAACTTTTGTGGAGACACCACAGGGATGATGACTGATTTTTGCTGTTGGCTCAGGGTCATGGATGTGAAGATTTTGAAGGTATGTGTTGTATGAACCTTTCTGACCACTCACCATCCATTCATAAGCAGTTACGGGAGCTGAAGGATAACATGTCCAAATTAAAAGTGGTTAAAAACGGTTTCGATGATTGGTTAAGCTCATGGGGTATAATGGGATGGTTATCAGACTTCCTAAAACAAGGGCTCATGCTATTCTTGGTTATATTATTATTGGTTATGGTAGCCTCATGTGTTCTCCGCAAAATGACTGACATGACAGAAAATGCCATGCATAAGGTCTGGCTGGCTCAAGAAGAAAAAGGGGGTATTGTAGGAATGTATCTGAGAGAAAATGGCCATATGAGCCAGCCTCCCTACTATGAGAGATTAGATTAAGGGCAAAACAGGTGGTAGAAGATGGAATTAGTACATGGGAAAAACGGGAACCGAGAAGGTAGAAAACATGTTGTGCTAATGACTAAGCAATTTACTATGTGAATTCTTGTAACCAATCTGATGTGTGAATGAACTGCATGGACAGCGCGTGGACAGTGTAACTAGCTAATCAGAAACAAGCGCGTCGCGTGTATGGCTACAACACAGGGTATAAAAGATGATGATCTGTGCTTAATAAATGGCTTCTGTTGATTCACGTTGGATCGTCTGGAGTCCAGTTATTTCTCCTCAATATTCTACAACTCGTACAAGGGGATGATGCAAAGCAGCATTTACAACTGATCATATAATGCTTATTAAACACAGCAAACAGCATACTAAACATAACAGACAAATTCCTTCCACACAGGCAATGAGTATAATTTGCTTCAACCAACCCCACCCCCAAGTCCATCCAGCAAAGAGATTTCACCCAGTGGTCTCCACAGGTTGCTGGTTCGGTCGGTGCAGTTCCTGCAGCTGGGCATGGATGGATTTGGAGTGGTCACTTAGATTCATACAATACAGTCCTTCAAAATCTTGACAACCATGTCTGTGAGCTGAAAGCAAAAAATCAGTAGCAGTTCTGTTTTGCAACATCGCATATCGAATACTATCTACATCTAGCAATAACTCAGGAATAGCTGGACTAGTAGCATTGCTAAACTTATCCTTGGCAGCAAGAGAGTCCTTGTTATCACGAATCCTTGGCAGCAAAAGAGTCCTTGTTAGCAAGAGCGCATGCGGACTCCCTGTTCTTGCTGGTACTGTGCTTTGATCTTCTTCCACAACAGGCCAAGATTCTCAAGCAGCTAGATAAGGTGTCTGTGAGTCCATTACAGGCTTATGTCATCCAAATGTTTTTCTTGCCAGCACCCGAGACTGAATAACAATTGGTGTGATATATGTGTTTTCCAGCACCCAGGTGCGAGTCCCTTGAGTGTATTTACAGTCCTCCTCACCGATCTTCCGTTGCTTTCCCATATTCCACCCCCTTGCTCAAGAGACCGCTTCTGCTGGGGTTCATTTTAGTCTCGCAGGGTATAACACAGAGCAATCTACTAAGGCATGCAATAACATATACACATATAGGAAAAAACCCAAAACATATCTCTATGGTACTGCTTTGAATCAGGTGTCCTATTTCTCTTTTTCTGATGCTTTCTCGTAGCGCGTATGGCATACTTTTGTGCTAATGTGGCACATTTCCCATCTAATTGTTCCTGCTTGGTTTTTTTTTTTTTCTTTTTTTTTCTTTTTTTTTCTTTTTTTTTCTTTTCTTTCTTTTTTTTTCTTTTTTCTTTTTTTCTTTTTTTTCCCCCCATCACTTACGCCTGACATAAAAGTCTTCCTTTGCAACAAGAGCTCAGTTTCTCATTTTCCTACAGAGCATCCTTTTCCCAATCAACCATGACCTTATAGACAAACAACAAACAAACAGCGATACGCCCTGCACGGGCGAGCCGTTCCCGAGAGCATAAGCGTGTCGGCTGGTGAAAACTCCCCCAATATTTCAGGACTTCCATCGGTTCTACAGCCCATCCTGGTCTATCTACCTGGGGTGCGCTCGCCTTATGTCTAAACATTGTGTATATACAAACTTCTTCACTTGACGGAGTGTCAGCCCTAGTCGCGTACGAGAACAGTACCACACCGGGCAGAACACCTGCTCAAGGGGAGTCGCCTAACGACACTGCACACAACAAAAAGCAAACAGTAGCACACATGCTGATCAGCAGGTATAAGCTGGTGCCCACACACACTTACACAGCAGACATACAAAACCAGCATTTCTATCTCAGGGAGACGACTGGGGAGGGGAGGGGGCGAGGCGGGCAATGGCAGGAGCAAACAGCTCCGGCTCTGTCCTTCTCTGCTGACATTCTGCCTCCTCCATCGGCCTCAGGTGGAGCAGAGGGGATCAGCAGGGGATCGTCCCAGACCTTTGGACCTGGCCTGTTCGATCCCCCTCCCGTGGGTTGTAATGCTGCAAAAGCCCCGGCTGCCGTGGCTCGCTCCGCCTTCATATCTTGTAAGGTCGATAACACCAACCACCATGTCGTCGCTGACGGTGATGCCTCTTTGTCTCCTTTACTTATCACTTTCCACAGTTTTTCCCCAACAGTCTCCCATATTTCTGGTCTAAAAGCTGTCTGGGGCTCTGGTGCGAATCCGTTCTCTCTGCACCAGGTTAACAACCTTCGGAGCATACGCTCATCGTATTTCACCCCTCTCTTAGAGAGGATATGCAGGAGAAGTCTTAATACAGCCCCTTCTTCTTTTGTTACTTGTTGCCCCATCTCCTGCCCCGGCTGCTCACCTCTCTCCGGGTGTCTGTGGCCACGTCGTCTGTTTATTCCGGATTGCCGCCCAATCCGCACGGTCTCAGTCCAGCTGAGCTGTCCACCAGCCGGTGGATCTTCTTCTGGGTCTTCCGCCCCTCGCGTTCCGTTGCTCAAGCCAAGCGCCGATCGGTATCACGTCGGGGTCACCATCTGAGGAGAAATAACTGGACTCCAGACGATCCAATGTGAATCAACAGAAGCCGTTTATTAAGCACAGATCATCATCTTCTATACCCTGTGTTGTAGCTGTACATGCCACTCGCTTATTTCTGATTAGCTAGTTACACTGTCCACGCGCTGTCCATGCAGTTCATTCACACATCAGATTGGTTACAAGAATTCGCATAGTAAATTGCTTAGTCATTAGCACAACATGTTTTCTACCTTCTCAGTTCCCGTTTTTCCCATGTACTAATTCCATCTTCTACCACCTGTTTTGCCCTTAATCTAATCTCTCATAGTAGGGAGGCTGGCTCATATGGCCATTTTCTCTCAGATACATTCCTACATAACGTGTCTGCGTCTGAAGAGTTACAGTCAACGGCTCAATGTCCAAGTGGAAACCAGTAACGAATGGTGTCCCTCAAGGGTCTGTACTGGAACCAATACTATTTAATATCTTCATCAGTAACACAGACAGTGGGATTGAGTGCACCTTCAGCAAGTTTGCAGATGACACCAAGCTGAGTGGTGCAGTTGATTCACTTGAGGGAAGGGCTGCCATCCGGAGGGACTTTGAAAAGCTTGCGAAGTGGGCTCTTGTGAACCTCATGAAGTTCAACATGACCAAGTGCAAGGTCCTGCACCTGGGTCAGGACAATCCCCAGTATCAGTACAGGCTGGAGGATGAATGTATTGAGAGCAGCTCTGTGGAGAAGAGCCTGGGGATAGCTGGATGAAAAACTGGACGTGAGCTGGCAATGTGTGTTTGCAGCCCAGAAAGCCAACCGTTTCCTGGGCTTCATAAAAAGAAGCATGGCCAGCAGGTTAAGGCAGGTGATTCTGCTCCTCTGCTCTGCTCTCATGAGACCCCACCTAGAGTACTGCATCCAGTTCTGGAGTCCTCAGTACAAGAAAGACATGGACCTGTGTATTGGGTTTGCGTGGCAAGGTTTTGGTAGCAGGGGGGCTGCAGGGGTGGCTTCTGTGAGAAGCTGCCAGAAGCTTCCCCTATGTCGAATAGAGCCAATGCCAGCTGGCTTCAAGACAGACCTGCCGAGGGCAGAATCACTTTCCTTGACCTGCTGGCCATGCTTCTTTTGATGCAGCCCAGGATATAATTGGCTTTCTGGGATGCGAGTGCACATTGTCTCAGAGCAATAGCAATTTGGCCACACAAGAAAGGAACTGAGAGATATGTTGGAAAAACTTTTATATCTTTTTGTTTTAGAGAGAAAACCACCACAGTAAGTAAATGTCAAAGAATCAGGCAAAGTAGTCTGGCATCACAGGGCAGTCAGAAGCATAAGCTGACATCCTTCTAGCTAAGATCAAGATTGGCAACAAAGGTCCTTAAAAGTAAAAAACAAGTCAGCAAAAGGAGACTAAAAAGAGGGGTAGCATGGTCATCGTCTTAGTCTGTTGCTTTAACCATTACAGTAGAATTCTATATAGAAATAAGAAAGGCAAAATTGCACTGTCTAGGTCAAAAAAATAATGCTAAAAAAGTGAGATACAAGTGATACCTGTATGGCTGGATAGAAAACACTGTGTTCTAAAGATGTAATGAAGAAAATCTCTCTTTCTCTCTCTCTTTCTCAGAGAAGAGTTAAAACATTATGTAGAATATAGGCGTGAGTGATGGGGAGGATGTGATATGATCAGGAAAGGAGTAATGAGCAAAAACTGGAAAAAAGGCCAACAGCTTCAGTGTCCTGCGTCATAAGGAAATGTCAGATATAGAGGCAGGAGGGGACATCTGGCGTAAAAAGTCAGAGCTATGATTTATTAACATTGAAATGATAACTGAGTTTCTGTTTGTAGATGAGATTATTCAAAATAAAGTCTTAACAAGGTGTAAAACATAAGTCTGATCTTGTGGAACCGGTTTAGAAAAAATGGAGAGCAAATTAGGAGGATCCTACAGTGGATGGGGTGATTAGAGAGAGATTACCTATTCATTCATCATCTTCTGGTTGCACTTTTTTGAAGAAATGTGATCCCAGTTAAACTGTTGTATGAATATATATCTATAGAATAGGGCACATCTGTTCTTTCACAAAGCAGCAATGCTAATATTTTGCTTTTTGTTCCAGGGCAGCATCTAACAAGACAGTATCTCTAAATGAAAACTAAAAATTCTATATAACAACTATTCCCAACCAAGATTATTATTTGGCTTTCCTGCTAAGAAAACAGCTGTTGGATCCAAACAAGGGAGGGGTCTGGAGCTCCAGAGGTCAACTTTCATCAGCTTCCTCAGCTAATGATAACACTCCTCAGTTTTGTTTTTCTACAACATATTTCAGTGTAGCAGAAAATATTACTACAGATCAAGCTGTTAAACTAAATAATTATCAGGATGCTTTTTTTTTTCCTCAATATTCTTGTGTTCACGCTTTTTGTTTTCCTCATATCCATTAAAAAAGAATTTTCCCCTTTGCTCTTCCAAATCCTTCTTAATTAGGTTCTGACTTTTCATCTTTCCACCCTCATCTAAACAATCCTGAAGCTGCTGGAACTCTTACTTGTTTCCCAGCTAGATTCACTCTCCAGCTGCATTAAAAATCTCTGTTATAGGTGGAGAAACAAAACAACACACAAATTCTGCTCACTGCCTTCTTTGGACATGCTGTGACTTTCTTCAGAAAGATAAAAAACAAGTAAATGACTGCTGACTCACTGACCACCTCCTCACCTATGCCTCTAAAGGAGGCTCACAGCTTTGCAAACATTGCTTCTTCTCTGAAAGCTCATCCAAATTTCTCTGATTTGCCACATCAAAACAAATCTCCAGCCTCCAAGATTTGAGTCTGACTTGTGTTTTTCCATATACAGAGTCAAACTTTAAATTAAATGATATTTTGGAAGTTGGAACTTTATTTCAAAGTATCGAAGCTAGAGAAGATTGTATAGCCACTTTTCTACATTCAATGAACAAATGATAAAGTCATAATACTCTCTTACAGTCCATCTGCTTGCATATATTGGGTTTTAGTAGCAGAAGGGTTCCAGGGGTGGCTTCTGTGAGAAGAGATCAGGAGCTGCTCCTGTGCTGGACAGAGCCAGTTACAGCCAGCTCCAAAATGGACCCATCACAGGCCAAAGCTGAGCCAATCAATGAAGTTGGTGGCATCTCTGTGAAAGGGTAAAAAACACCTGCAGCCCATGGAGAGGACCACAGTGAAATAGGTAGTCCTTGCAGCCTGTGAGGATCACACCAGAGCAGATAATAACACCGCAGCCTGTGGAGGACCCCACACCGCAGAAGGTGGATATGCCCTGAAGAAAGCTGCAGCCCCTAGAGCCCATGCTGGAGCAGACTGTCTTGGCAGGAACTGCAACCTGTGGAGAGAAGTCCATGCAGGAGCAGGTTTTCTGGCAGGACCTATGACTCTGTGAGGGACCCACATTGGAGTAGTCTGTTCCTGAAGGACCGTATCCCATGGGAGAGACCCCACAGTGAAACAGGGGAACAGCATGAAGAGAAAGGAGTCAGAGAGGAACTGTTATGAACTGACCACAACCCCCATTCCCCTTGCGCCAATTTTGGGGGGGAGGAGGTAGAAGAATCTGGAATAAAGAAGTGAAGTTGAAACTGGTAAGAAGGGGGACGGGGGGAATCCGTTTTTGGTTTTGACTTTGTTTTCTCACCAGCCTACTCTGGTTTTAACTGGCAATAAATTAAATTAATCTTCCCCCATTTGTGCCTGTTTTGCCTGTGATGGGATGGTAATTGGTAAATGATATCCCTGTCTTTATCTCGACCCACAAGCTTTTCATTGTATTTTCTCCCCCTGTCCTGTCGAGGAGGGAGAGTGAGAGAGCAGCTGGGTGGGGGTCTAGCAGGCAACCAAGGTCGACCCACCACATTGCATTGCACCTACAAATTGATCTGCCCATGATCCTTATGTACAGACTTGCATACTTGTGTGATCAAGATTTTTAAAACAAATCTTGATCACACAAGTATGCAAGTCTGTACATAAGGATCATGGGCTGATCAATACTGTCTGTTCTTTTTTTCTATAGGGACTGTTCCACTTGTGAGTCATATACAGACCAGCACTTACATTTTGCACATGGAACACTGGAAGATTTGGCATGGATTATATCACAAGCATCTTTTTTACCTAGTAACAAACTCTTGTCAATTATTTCCATGAAAAACAAAACCACTCAATTTGTACATTTGCATGTTCTATTGCAAATGCAAATGTGAAACTATTTTTCTATGAAGAGGGACATGGAATTTTGCAAATCTTTCCTATAGAACACTACACCAATGTCGTGGTTTAACCCCAGCGGGCAACTAAACACCACGCAGCTGCTCACTCTCTACCCCACGGTGGGATGGGGAAGAGAATCAGAAGGGTAAAACTAAGAACTCATGGGTTGAGATGAAGACAGTTTAATAGGGAAAGCAAAAGCTGCACACGCAAGCAAAGCAAAACAAGGAATTCATTCACTGCTTCCCATCGGCAGGCGGGTGTTCAGCCATCCCCAGGAAAGCAGGGCTCCATCACGTGTAATGGTTACTTGGGAAGACAAACGCCATCACTCCGAAAGTCCTCCCTTTCCTCCTTCCCCCAGCTTTTATTGCTGAGCACAATGTCATATGGTATGGAATATCGCTTTGGTCAGTTGGGGTCAGCTGTACCGGCTGTGTCCCCTCCCAACTACTCGCTGGTGGGACAGTCTGAGAAGCAGAAAAGGCCTTGATATTGTGCAAGCACTGTTCAGCAATAACTAAAATATCCGTGTTATCACCACTGTTTTCAGTACAAATCATAGCACCATACCAGCTACTATGAAGAAAATTAACTCTATCCCAGCCAAAACAAGTACAACTCCTCCGCCTATTGATGGAGCTCTGGGAGGAGCTAAGTAGTTTGAGAACCATCAGGGTGTGCGAGAGGGAGATAGACTGCTGGAGTCACAGCCTACCTCCCCTGAACCAGGACCAACAGACAGAAAGGCCACATGATACAGAGGATTCCCTGTCCTCTCTCTGCCCAGATGAACAAGGTAACTTAGAGGATAGGGGGCTGTGGGAACATGTTCCTGCCTAGTGAAGCAGGCATGTCTCCCTAGTAACTCCTCCACCTTCCCAGGTACCCTTACAAAATAGGTATGAGACTCTGCAAGGGTGTCCTGGTTCCGGTGGGGATAGGGTTAACTTTTCCTGGTATTCCATGCCATGTGAGCCACGCCCACCTGAGCTGCCGGGGGAGGGGGCAGGAAGTTGCTGCTTAAAAGCAGGCTGGGGCGGCCTGGGCTGGTGAGCGGCGGGGGAGTGGCGGTTCTGTAATCGTGTTTGTATATTCCCCTATCGGTGGTGGTGGTGGTGGTGGTGGTGGTGGTGGTGGTGGTGGTGGTGGTGGTGGTGGTGGTGGTGGTGGTGGTGTTTGCCTGTTCCCTTTGCTGTTCTGTTAAACTGCCTTTGTCTCAACCCAAGAGTCTTGCCTTTTCTTACGATTCTTCCTGTATTAGGAAGGCACGAGCGAGCGGCACGTGGTTCTTTGTTGCCGTCTGAGGCTAAACCACGACAGTCCTTTTTGGCGCCCAACGTGGGGCTCGAAGGGTTGAGATAACGACAGAATCCAACTAGAACGTGGAAAAAACGGTTTTGGTTTTTTTTTTTTTGTATGCATTTATTTTATTAGGTAAGTAGTCACTGGTCATCATGTTGCTTGGTTTGTTCTCATGGCTGTGTTACATAAATTCCTATATGGCTTATGTACTCCCTGCGATGCTGTTTACCATGTCTGGAAAAGGGATGAGGATTATCATTCTGCTGTCCTGTGCGATATCTGTTTATGATATGATAACATCACTGTTCAGACGGCTATTTTGGGGTGTTTATGTGGTTTTGCTGTCCTGTCCGTACATTGGACACCGTCTCTCAGAATTTGTTAATAATTTCCCCAGCCCTTTTGCCTCCCTTTTCTCCTTTGGGTCAGGTATGACAGCTTTTGAGAATTTTGAATATCCTTGGGATACTCAAACTAGCGTGTTCCTAGTGCTATGTCTCCTGAATACGTTCCAGGTCTTGTTTAGGGTTAAGCGACTATTTAAGACTACCACCCGGAGATCTGCTCCGAGGCTGGATAGTCAGGGGTGGCATGGCATGTGGGAGAGCATGGGCAGGTACCTAGAGAACTTCTCACCTCCAATGGTCTGGGACTTCACCCCTGAACAATTACAGGACCCTGATAAAGTGGTAGAATATTTGAAGGGAAAATGCTGTGGCTATTCTAGAGAGGCACAACTCACTGCGCTGTGCTGGGCTCTGGCCAGTATCTACCAGGCACTGCTCAGAATTATGCAGCACCCTCAGGGGGAAGAGATGGAAACCAGACCTGCAGCCCCTGCGGCTGCTGCAGCCCCTGCGGCGGCCCCTGCGGCTACTGCAATCCTTGCGGCGGCCCCTGCGGCTACTGCAATCCTTGCGGCGGCCCCTGCGGCTACTGCAATCCTTGCGACAGACACTGCGGCTACTGCAACCCCCGTGGTAGCCACTGCAGTTACTCCAACCCCCATAGCAGCCACTGCCACTGAACCAGGGAACCAACCCGTGCCAGTATCAGTTGCCCCCATACAAAAGAAGAAGTACACAAAGAAATCAGTTCGCTTAGTAAGAGATGATGATGAACCAGGGCCATCACGAGAGCAGGAGGAAGAGGCAGAACCAGAGATAATTACTCGATCCCTATCCTTGAGTGAGCTGCGGGATATGCGAAAAGATTTTAGCCGACTTTCAGGCGAGCACATTGTCACCTGGCTGCTCCGGTGCTGGGATAATGGGGCCAGTAGCCTGGAATTAGAGGGTAGGGAGGCCAGGCAGCTGGGATCCCTGTCTAGGGAAGGCGGCATTGACAAGGCGATCGGGAAAAAGACCCAAGCCCTCAGCCTCTGGAAACGACTCCTGTTAGGCGTGAGGGAGAGGTACCCCTTCAGCGAGGATGTTGTATGTCAGCCAAGCAAGTGGACTACCATGGAAAGAGGTATCCAGTACCTGAGAGAATTAGCCGTGCGGGAGATGATTTATTATGACTTGGACAATGCAGACTTACCCACAGACCCTGATGAGGTGCGATGCACAAGGCCCATGTGGCGGAAGTTTGTACGGAGCGCACCATCGTCATATGCCAACTCCCTGGCAGTAATGGAATGGAAAGGTGAAGAGGGACCAACGGTGGATGAGGTGGCTGGCCGGCTCCGGCGATATGAAGAAAGTCTCTCTTCCCCCCTTGTCTCAGCTGTGGAGAAACTGTCGCGGAAGGTCCAGCAACTTGAAGAGAATATGTCCTACTCCCCACCTGCACGGGCCAGCATCTCAGCTATTAGAAGCAGACATTTCCCCACTCAAGAGAGAGAGTACAGAGGGTACACACCACGAGGCACCCTGTGGTTCTACCTGCGTGACCACGGGGAGGACATGAGGAAGTGGGATGGACAACCTACTTCGATCCTGCGGACACGGGTACAGGAGTTGCAAGGAAGGACAATTACAAAAGGGGATCCCTCCAGGAAAAGTGCCGCCCCAGTTTCCAGTGGGCCGTTCCCCAGACAGAGCAGAAGGCCTGATCTTGCTTCTGATCCTCTTGAAGGAACTTCCAAGTCATTTATGCAAGAAGTGAGTAATGGATACTATGACCGGTATTAGGGGGGCCCTGCCTCCGGCCAGGTGGAGGAAAGAGACAACCGGGTTTATTGGACGGTGTGGATTCGATGGCCTGGCACATCAGACCCACAGGAGTATAAGGCTCTAGTGGACACGGGTGCGCAGTGTACTTTAATACCATCAAGCTATAGAGGGGCAGAACCCATTTGTATTTCTGGGGTGACAGGGGGATCCCAAGAGTTGACTGTACTGGAGGCGGAAGTGAGCCTAACTGGGAAGGAGTGGCAAAAGCATCCCATTGTGACTGGCCCAGAGGCTCCATGCATCCTTGGTATAGATTACCTCAGGAGAGGGTATTTTAAGGACCCAAAAGGGTACCGCTGGGCCTTTGGCATAGCTGCTTTGGAGACAGAGGAAGTTAAACAGTTGTCTACCTTGCCTGGTCTCTCGGAGGACCCTTCTGTTGTGGGGTTGTTGAGGGTCAAAGAACAACAGGTGCCGATTGCTACCACAACGGTGCATCGGCGGCAGTATCGCACTAACCGAGACTCTCTGATTCCCATCCATGAGCTGATTCGTCAACTAGAGGTTCAAGGAGTGATCAGCAAGACTCGCTCACCCTTTAACAGTCCCATATGGCCGGTGTGAAAATCTAATGGAGAGTGGAGGCTAACTGTAGACTATCGTGGTCTGAATGAAGTCACGCCACCGCTGAGTGCTGCTGTGCCGGACATGCTAGAACTCCAGTACGAACTGGAGTCCAAGGCAGCCAAGTGGTATGCCACGATTGATATAGCAAATGCATTCTTCTCAATCCCTTTGGCAGCAGAGTGCAGGCCACAGTTTGCTTTCACTTGGAGGGGCATTCAGTACACCTGGAATCGACTGCCCCAGGGGTGTAAACACAGCCCCACCATTTGCCATGGACTGATCCAGACTGCACTGGAACAGGGTGAAGCTCCAGAACATCTGCAGTACATTGATGACATCATTGTATGGGGAAACACAGGAGAAGAAGTTTTTGAGAAAGGGAGTAAAATAGTCCAAATCCTTCTGAACGCTGGTTTTGCTATAAAGCGAAGTAAGGTCAAGGGACCTGCGCAGGAGATCCAGTTTTTAGGAATAAAATGGCAAGATGGACGCCGTCAGATTCCAATGGATGTGATCAACAAAATAGCAGCTATGTCTCCACCAACCAGTAAAAAGGAAACACAGGCTTTCTTAGGTATTGTGGGTTTTTGGAGAATGCATATCCCAGATTACAGTCAAATTGTAAGCCCTCTGTATCAAGTAACCCGGAAGAAGAATGATTTTAAATGGGGTCCTGAGCAACGACAAGCTTTTGAACAAATCAAACAGGAAATAGTCCATGCAGTGGCCCTGGGGCCAGTCCGGGCAGGACAAGATGTTAAAAATGTGCTCTACACCGCAGCCGGGGAGAACGGCCCTACCTGGAGCCTCTGGCAGAAAGCACCAGGGGAGACTCGAGGTCGACCCCTAGGGTTTTGGAGTCGGGGATACAGAGGATCCGAAGCCCGCTACACTCCAACAGAAAAAGAGATATTGGCAGCATATGAAGGGGTTCGAGCTGCTTCGGAAGTAGTTGGTACAGAAGCCCAGCTCCTCTTAGCACCTCGACTGCCGGTGCTGGGCTGGATGTTCAAAGAAAGGGTCCCCACCACACATCACGCAACCGATGCTACATGGAGTAAGTGGATTGCACTGATCACGCAGCGAACTCGAATGGGAAACCCCAGTCGCCCAGGAATTCTGGAAGTGATCATGGACTGGCCAGAAGGCAAGGATTTCGGAATGTCACCAGAGGAGGAGGTGACACGTGCGGAAGAGGCCCCACCATATAATAAACTGCCAGAAAATGAGAAGAAATATGCCCTGTTCACTGATGGGTCCTGCCGTATTGTGGGAAAGCATCGAAAGTGGAAGGCTGCTGTGTGGAGTCCTACACGACGGGTTGCAGAAGCCAGTGAGGGACAGGGTGAATCGAGCCAGTTTGCAGAGGTGAAGGCTATTCAGCTGGCTTTGGACATTGCTGAGCGAGAAAAATGGCCAGTACTTTATCTCTACACTGACTCATGGATGGTGGCAAATGCTCTGTGGGGGTGGTTACAGCAGTGGAAGCAGGGCAACTGGCAGCGCAGAGGCAAACCCATCTGGGCTGCTGAGCTATGGCAAGATATTGCTGCCCGGATAGAGAATCTGGTTGTGAAAGTACGCCATGTAGATGCCCACGTACCGAAGAATCGGGCCACGGAGGAACATCAGAACAACCAGCAGGTGGATCGGGCCGCTAGGATTGAAGTGGCTCAGGTGGATCTGGACTGGCAACATAAGGGTGAACTATTCATAGCTCGGTGGGCCCATGACTCCTCAGGCCATCAAGGGAGAGATGCGACATATAGATGGGCTCGTGACCGAGGGGTGGACTTGACCATGGACACTATTGCACAGGTCATCCATGAATGTGAGACATGCGCTGCGATCAAACAAGCCAAGCGTTTGAAGCCTCTTTGGTATGGAGGGCGATGGCTGAAATACAAATATGGGGAGGCCTGGCAGATTGATTATATCACACTGCCACAAACCCGTCAAGGCAAGCGCTATGTGCTCACAATGGTGGAAGCAACCACCGGATGGCTGGAAACATACCCTGTGCCCCATGCCACTGCCCGGAACACTATCCTGGGCCTTGAAAAGCAAGTCCTGTGGCGACATGGTACCCCAGAGAGAATTGAGTCGGACAATGGGACTCACTTCCGAAACAGCCTCATAGACACCTGGGCCAAAGAGCATGGCATTGAGTGGGTGTATCACATCCCCTATCACGCACCAGCCTCTGGGAAGACAGAACGATACAATGGACTGTTAAAAACTACACTGAGAGCAATGGGTGGTGGGACTTTCAAACACTGGGATACGCATTTAGCAAAAGCTACCTGGCTAGTTAACACCAGGGGATCTACCAATCGGGCTGGCCCTGCCCAATCAAAATTTCCACGTACTGTAGAAGGAGATAAAGTCCCCGTAGTGCACATGAAGAATATGCTAGGGAAGACAGTCTGGGTTAGTCCTGCCTCAGGCAAAGGCAAACCCATCCGTGGGATTGCTTTTGCCCAAGGACCTGGGTGCACTTGGTGGGTGATGCGGAAGGATGGGGAAGTCCGATGTGTACCTCATGGGGATCTGATTTTGGGCGAGAATAGCCAATGAATCAGATTGTGTGCTGTTAATTGCTAAGTAACACTGTCACTGTATGTCCTCATTGCTATAATTGCTATCAGTTGTACTACAAGTAAGGCACAGGGATGATGGGATAAGAACTGATCTCAGCAGCCGGCGCCCAGCAGTTTCCTCAAGATCTACATCTTCAGCCCACGGACTGCGTGCATGAGCCACACCAGGTGCACCAGTCACAAGCTCCGAAAAAATACAGCATGCAACAGTCCAGTACCACCCAGCATCTCACCTGCCCTGAGAGACTGTTCTAACAGATGGAGCCCAAAGCCGTGGATTAAAAGAACTGAACGGACACTTTGGAGGGATGACCCATAAACTAAGGGCATTATATGTGTGTGTATATATATACATAACAGGGGAAAGTGGTGGCAATTCATTGGAACCTGCTGGGCGTGGCATAGATGGTATGGAATAAGGGGTGGATAATGTCCTGGTTCCGGTGGGGATAGGGTTAACTTTTCCTGGTATTCCATGCCATGTGAGCCACGCCCACCCTGAGCTGCCGGGGGAGGGGGCAGGAAGTTGCTGCTTAAAAGCAGGCTGGGGCGGCCCGGGCTGGTGAGCGGCGGGGGAGCGGTGGTTCCGTAATTGTGTTTGTATATTCCCCTATCCGTGTTGTTGTTGTTTGCCTGTTCCCTTTGCTGTTCTGTTAAACTGCCTTTGTCTCAACCCAAGAGTCTTGCCTTTTCTTACGATTCTTCCTGTGTTAGGAAGGCACGAGCGAGCGGCACGTGGTTCTTTGTTGCCGTCTGAGGCTAAACCACGACAAAGGGGAACCCAATCATGACAAGGAAGATAATTCAATGTCCACGGAGGTGTTGCTAAGGTTAAGTCAAACCACACCCTGCATCAAAACATCTTCATGCAGCAGCAGAGACGCAAGAGTCATCGATGGGTTAGAAACTATGGCTGCACCTCGGAATGGTCAAGTAGGAGTTAAGGCTTCTCCCAGCAAAAAGGTGGCAGGACCAGTAGCCCAGCTGAAGTGCTTCTACAGTAATGAACACAGCATGGGCAACAAACAGGAGGAGCTGGGAGCCATTGTGCAGCGGGAAAACTATGATGTAATCACCATCAAAGAAACGTGGTGGGATGACTCGCACGACTGGAGTGCTGCAAGATTTTTCCCAAGAAAGATGTCCTGGTTTGGGGTGGAGCAGAGCCAACTTTCTGTTCAGTGAGAGAGGTTCTTGCTTACACTTGTTGCTGTGGCAACCAGGGTCAGCTGACTTGGTTGTTTACCCTGTGGAGGTGTCACACCTGCAGGGAGGAGGGGACAGGTCAGGTGACCCAAACTGACCAATAGGGTATTCCATCCCATCTGCCATGCTCAGTATAAAAGCTGAGGGATCAAAGGGTATGTTCTTTGGTTTTGGTTTGTCTCTAGTGGGTTCTTTTATGAGGGTTTTTCAGTTCTTTTTCAATGAACTACTTATTCAATGGCTCTCTTTCTTCACTGACTGATGTCTGAGGAGGATCCCGTCACCTCATCTGCCTTTTAATCCCAGTCAGTGTGTTCTAGTTCCTGTTTGTCACTGAGTCCAGTCTGGAGCTTTCCCAGTGGCTGCCAGTGACATCTTCCTAGGAGTTTGATCTGGTTTTGTATAAATTTATTTATATTGTATCTATTTCATTATTTCCTTTTTTATTTTATTATTACTATTTCATTAAAATAGTTTAGTTCCTTCTAAGCTCATAACTCTCTATCTCTCTCTTTCCTCTCCTTGTCATTGGCCAACCTGGCCCAAACCATGATAAAAGATGACTATACCTGGGAAGACTTTTTTTTCCATTAAAGAAGGTGATTATGCCTGGGAAGATTCCCTTGAAAAAGATGTTGGAACTAAGACCAGTGATCTTTATATCTCTGTCTTTTCCTTTCTCTGGCCCTTGGTTTCTCTTTTCTCTTAGAGTTGTTAAGTAGCAGTTAGAGTTGTTAAGTAATGACCTTAAGTACTGTGTGCCATAAGTTGTTGTATAAGTAACAACCTTAAGTGTTGCTTGTCATGAATTGTTGTATACCTGTTGTTAAGTAACACAACGCATACCTCACTGCTTGCCGTAATTTGTTATATGCCTAATCAATTATCCTGGAATTGCTAAGACTGATATAAATGTTTTTATATGGACCTTGAGATTTGTCTCACCTTAGTCTGTGCCATTGGGGATTTATTAATCTGAGTCACTTACACCCCCCCCCCCCTTTCCAGAGAGTGGGGTGTGACAGAACTATAGGCCTGTCAGTGTGACCTCGGTGCCTGGAACAGATTATCCTGAGTGCCATTATGTGGCGCACACAAAGGACAACCAGATGATCAGTCCCAGTCAGCATGGGTTCATGAAAGGCAGGTCCTGCTTGACAAACCTGATCTCCTCCTATGATAAAGTGACCTGCTTGGTGGATGAGGGAAAGGCTGTGGATGTTGTTTACCTGGACTTTAGTAAAGCCTTTGATAGGGTTATCCACAGCATTCTCCTGGAGAAACTGGCTGCCTATGACTTGGACAGGAGTACTCTATGCTGGGTTACAAACTGGCTAGATGGCTGGGCCCAGAGAGTGTTGGTGAATGGAGTTAAATCCAGTTGGCGGCTGGTCACAAGTGGTGTTCCCCAGGGCTCAGTACCGGGGCCGGTTCTGTTTAATATCTTTCTCAATGATCTGTGAGTGAGTGCACCCTCAGTAAGTTTGCAGCCGACACCAAGTTGGGCGGGAGCGTCGATCTGCTTGAGGGTAGGATGGCTCTACAGAGGGGTCTGGACAGGCTGGATCGATGGGCCGAGGCCAATGGTATGAGGTTCAACAAGGCCAAGTGCCGGGTCCTGCACTTGGGTCACAACAACCCCGTGCAACGCTACAGGCTTGGGGAAGAGTGGCTGGAAAGCTGTCTGGTGGAGAAGGACCTGGGGGTGTTGGTAGACAGCTGTCTGAATATGAGCCAGCAGTGTGCCAAGGCGGCCAACAGCATCCTGGCTTGTATCAGAAATAGTGTGCCCGGCAGGACGAGGGAAGTGATTGTCCCCCTGTACTCAGCACCGCTGAGGTCGCACCTCGAATACTGTGTTCAGTTTTGGGCCTCTCACTACAAGAAAGACACGGAGGTGCTGGAGCGTGTCCGGAGAAGGGCAACGGAGCTGGTGAGGGGTCTGGAGCACAAGGCTTATGAGGAGCGGCTGAGGGAACTGGGGTGGCTTAGCCTGGAGTAAAGGAGGCTGAGGGGAGACCTTATTGCTCTCTACAACTACCGGAAAGGAGGTTGTAGCGAGGCGGGGGTTGGTCTCTTCTCCCAAGTAACAGGTGATAGGACAGAGGAAACAGCATCAAATTGTGCCAGGGGAGGTTTAGATTGGATATTAGGAAAAACTTTTACACTGAAAGGGTTATTAAGCATTGGAACAGGCTGCCCAGGGATGCTGTTGAGGCACCATCCCTGGAGGTATTTAAAAGACAGGTAGACATAGTGCTTAGATATATGGTTTAGTGATGGTTTTTGTCAGTGTTAGGTTGATGGTTTGACTGGATCTGAAAGGTCCCTTCCAACCTAGAGAATTCTATGATTCTAACTGAGTTTCATGGGAATAGCATTTTTAATAGTAAATACGTACCTAAAATGGTAATGCACTTTTTAATTAAATAGCTGTTACTGTTAACTTGTGCTGCTTTTGCTCATATTCAGTAGCACCTTGTTCTACATGTATTTCATCCCAATGAGGACTCAGAAATATGACTTACTGAAAACCAGGATGACAAAATCTGACCCTACTAGCTATGATTTCAACATTTCAGAATAAGTGTCTTGTAGAAGCAAGTATTCTCAACTGTCTGGGTACTCCCAGTCCATTTATGGGCATATAGAGAATTCCACTGCCAAAAAATAAGGTGGTCTTTCAACACAGGGCTCACTGTCTGGGTACCTCCATTATATTTAATGGTCTGGATTAGACAGGAGGTCACACTAGATGATCTAATGAACCCTTTCTAACATCAGACTGTATTAAATATATCAAAAACGAAATCAAAACCAGCTAGTGTAAAAGGGTTAACAAAACAAAACTCTCTGCAAGTGATCTTGCTTTTAACAGCATCATGGAAATTTCTTCTGTTTCTCAAAATTTAAACAAAGAAAATGAGTAATTTTTTGTGGCTTAATAAAATCAATTGTTTCCTAATTTCACTATTTATTAATAGCTACATGACACTGAAAGACTTGCTTTTCAAGGCCCAGGATGATATTCTGGACAGTAGCAGGGGGTATGGCATAGGCTTCCAACCATCTGGTGCTTCCTTCCTTCATTGTAGGCACATAGCTTTTACCCTGGCGGGTTTGAAGGAGTCTGATACACCTCTATGTTCCCAGTCCAAATCCGTCTGGAAAATCTTAGCAGCCTGATCCACTTGCTGATTGCTTTGATGCTCCTCAGTGGCCTGACTCATGGGTACGTGGGCATCTACATGGCATACATTCACAACTACTTTCCCTAGCTGGTCAGCAATATCTTTCCATAATTCAGCAGCCCAGATGGGTTTACCTTTGCACTGCCGGTTGCTCTGCTTCCACGGCTTTAACTGCCACCATCCATGAGTCAGTACAAAGATAGAGTATTGGCCACTTTTCTCATTCAGCAGTGTTGAAGGACAGATGGATGGCTTTTACCTCTGCAAATTGACTTGATTCACCTTCTTCAGTTGCTTCTGCAAGTTGTCATGTAGGACTCCATACAGCAGCTTTCCATTCTTGATGCTTTCCTACAATATGACAAGATCCATCGCTGAACAGAGTGTACTGTTCCTCATTATCTGAGAGTTCATTATATGGTGGGGCTTCCTCAGCATGCTTCAGCACCTCCTCTGGTGGCATTCCAAAGTCTTTGCCTTCAGGCCAGTTCGTGATCACTTCTACGATTCCTAGACAATTGGGGTTTCCTATTTGAGCTCGCTGAGTGATTAAGGCAACCCACTTAGTCCAGGTAGCATCAGTGGCATGATGAGCAGAAGGAACTTCACCCTTGAACATCCAGCCCAGTAGAGGTAATTGGGGTGCCAGGAGGAGATGTGCTTTAGTACCAATTACCTCTGAAGCAGCTCTAACTCCTTCATATGCTGCCAAGATTTCTTTCTCAGTTGGAGTATAGTTGGCCTCAGCGCTTTTATATCCTCGACTCCAGAATCCTAGGGGTCGACCTTGAGCCTCCCCTGGTGCTTTCTGCCAGAGGCTCCAGGTAGGGCCATTGTCTCTGGCTGCAGTGTAGAGCACATTTTTAATGTCCTGTCCTGTTTGGACTGGTCCAAGGGCTACTGCATGTACAATCTCGTTTAATTTGCTCAAAGGCCTGTCATTGCTCAGGACCCCACATAAAATCATTTTTCTTTTGAGTCACTTCACAGAGAGGTCTCACAATCTGACTATAACCTGGAATATGCAGTCTCCAGAAACCCACAACACCTAAAAAGGCTGTGTTTCCTTTTTGTTAGTAGGTGGGGACATAGCTGTTATTTTGTTAATCACATCCATTGGGATCTGGCAACGACCATCTTGACACTTAATTCCCAAGAACTGGATGTCTCCTGCAGGTCCCTTGACCTTACCTCTTTTTTACAGCAAAACCTGGTTTCAGAAGGATCTTGATTATTTTCTTACCTTTCTTGAAAAGTCCTTCTGCTCTATTACCCCACACAATGATGTCATCAATGTATTGCAGGTGTTCTGGAGCTCCACCCTTCTCCAGTGCAGTCTGGATCAGTCCATGGCAAATAGCAGGGCTGTGTTTCCACCCCTGGGGCAGTCCATTCCAGGTGTACTGGATGCCTCTCCAGGTGCAAGCAAACTGTGGCCCACACTCTGCTGCTAAAGGAATAGAGGAAAAATGCATGAGCAATGTCAATTGTAGCATATCACTTGGCTGCCTTTGACTCCAGTTCATACTAGCATGTCTGGCACAGCAGCATTCAGTGGTGGTGTGACCTCATTCAGGCCATGATAGTCTACTGTTAATCCCCACTCTCCATCAGACTTTTTCACTGGCCATATAGAGATGTTAAAAGGTGAGTGAGTCTTGCTGATCACTCCTTGGGTCTCCAGCTGACAAATCAGGTTCTGGATGGGAATCAGGGAGTCTTGGTTGGTGTGATACTGTCATTGATGCACTGTGGCAGTAGCAATTGGCACCTGCTGTTCTTTAACCCTCAGCAGTCCCATAATCAAAGGGTCACTGAAAGGCCAGGTAAGGTAGACAGCTGTGTAATGTCCTCAGTCTCTACAGCTGCTATACCAAAAGCCCATCGATACCCTTTTGGGTCTTTGAAATACCTTCTCTTGAAGTAGTGTGTGCCAAGGATGCACAGAGAATCTGGGCCAGTCACAATGGGGTGCTTCTCCCATTTATTCACAGTTAGGCTCACCTTGGCCTCCAGTACAGTCAGTTCTTGAGACCCAACTGTCACTCCAGAAACAGTGACAGATTCTGTCCCTTTATGATTCCATGGCAATAGGGTACACTGTGCACCAGTGTCCACCAGGGCTTTATGCTTTGGTGGCTCTAATGTGCCAGGCCATCAAATCCACACAGTCCAATAAACTGAGTTATCCCTCTCCTCCTCCTGGCTGGAGGCAGGGCAATCCTAATGTTGAGAACAACATCTACAATTAGCATATGAGTTTCTACAGGGACCAGAGAATCACTTACCATGGACTGGAGCAGCCACCCTCCTGCAGAAATTCTGTCTTCCATGTGCCTTACCTTGCAACTCCACCGCTGAGGCCTGTAGGGCCGGAGCAGATTTCTTATCCCACTTACTCATGTCCTCTCCATTGTTGCAGAGGCAAAGCCACAGGAAATCTCGGAGTGGGTCCTGTTTCCCTTGAGTTGATATTGTAGGAGGGTGTTTTTTCTTAATGATTGCGACATGGGTCTGTTCAGAGGAAGAGTGGGATTCTTTCCCCTTCTCAGACAGTTTTTCAAGCAGCTCATGAAAAAGTTGATCATTTTGCTCAGCTATTGTCTTAGTCATTTTCTCCACTGCCTCAGCCATTTTCTCGGTGTTCTTGGCTGCTTTCTCAGTTGTCTCAGCCATTGTCTTGGTTTGGTCAGCCATTTTTTCCACGGCTGCCACAGTGAGGGGACGAGAGAGACTGTCTTCATACTGTTGCACCTTGTTAGCCACCTCATTTACAGTCGGTGTATCAGTATCAGATCCTCCCCAGACCATTGTTGACAATGTGTGGGAATAATAAGTTGGTACGCTCTGCACAAACTTTCTCAACAAAGATTGTTTGCATGGCATTACATCAGGGTCTATAATCACTTGCCAGTTGCTATAAATCATCACCTCTTGCACAGCCAATTCCCTCAGGTACTTAATACCTTTTTCCATACTGGTCCATTTGCTTGGATGGCACTCAATATCATCCTTAAAGGGATACCTGCCCTTCACAGCTGCTAGCAGTCGCCTCCAGAGACTGAGGACATCTGCCTTTCTCCCAGTCACTTTATCAATCCCTCCATCTTTGGACAGGTTTCCCAACTGCTTAGTTTCTCTGCCATCTAAATCTATGGTATCAGCTCCATTGTCCCAGCATCGGAGCAACCAGGAGACAAGTGTCTCCCCTTAATGACAACTAAAGTCCTTCCTCATATTTCACAAATCCTTCATAGAAAAGGATTTGATGATTATCTCTGCATCTGAGTCCTCATCCTGTTTTAACACTGCTGGAGAAGGACCCTCTCCTGGATCTGCTTTAGCAGGACCTTTTCCTTTATCTGCCTGAGAAGGATCCTCTCCTGGATCTTCCTCAGAGGAACCCTCTCCTACACTGTCTGGCTTGAGCTGGTCTGTGTTGTCAGAGGCAGGGGAACAAGCTGACTTTGTTTTCTGCTTCTTGGTCACCAGGGCAACTTGTGCTGGTTCTGCTGGAGTTTGAGTAGCAGCAGCGCTTGTTGTCGGAGCAGTGACAGTGCTCCTTGTTAGGGCTGGAGCAGCTGGTACTGCTACGGGCAGGGGAGGGTCTGGCGATACAGGCGTGGGGGAGCAGGAAGCAGAGTAACTTTGACCGCAGGCTGCTGAGTGACTGCTGCCGGGATGGGCTGGTGCCAGTGTGTCGATGACAACATTCTTCTTCAAATGGGAGAGGAGCCATGCTGGACCTTGTCCTTACCAACAAGGAGGGGCTAGTGGGGAATGTCAAGCTCAAGGGTATCCTTGGCTGCAACGATCATAAAACGGTAGAATTAAAGATCCTTAGGGCAGTGAGGAGGGTACGCAGCATGCTCACTACCTTGGACTTCAGGAGAGCACACTTTGGCCCCTTGAGGGACCTGCTTGGCAGGGTAACATGGGAAAAAGCACTGGAGGGGAGAGGGGCCCAAGGAAGCTGTTTAGTATTCAAGGATCACCTCCTCCAAGCTCAGGAGCAGTGTATCCCAAGAAAGAAGTAGTCAGGCAAAAAAGCCAGGAGGCCTGCATGGATGAACAAGGAGCTCCTGGACAAGCTCAAAACCAAAAGGAGGCCTACAGAGGGTGGAAGCAAGGACAGGTAGCCTGGGAGGAATACAGAGAAAACTGTCCAAGTAGCCAGGAACCAGATTAGGAAAACTCAAGCCCAGATAGAATTAAATCTGTCCGGGGACATCAAGGATAACAAGAAAAACTTCTATAAGTATGTCAAGGATAAAGGCAAGACTAGGGAAGATGTGGGCCCTCTACAGAAGAAAACAGGAGACCTGGTTACCCAGGATATGGACAAGGCTGAGGTACTGAATGACTTTTTTGCCTCAGTCTTCACCGGCAAGGGCTGCAACCACACCACCCAAGTTGCAGAATGCAAAGGCAGGGTCTATGAGAATGAAGAACCGCCCACTGTAGGAGAAGATCAGGTTCAAGACCATCTGAGGAACCTGAAGGTGCATAAGTCCATGGGACCTCATGAAATCCATCCATGGGTCCTGAGGGAGCTGTCAGATGAAGTCGCAAATGGGGGAAATGTAACCCCCATTTTCAAAAAGGGAAAAAAGGAAGATCCAGGGAACTACAGACCGGTCAGTCTCACCTCTGTGCCCAGCAAGATCATGGAGCAGATCCTCCTGGAATCTCTGCTAAGGCACATGGAAAATAAGGAGGTGATTGGTGACAGCTAACATGGCTTCACCAAGGGCAAGTCACGCCTGACAAATTTGGTGGCCTTCTATGATGTTCCAATAGCATTGGTAGATAAGGGGAGAGCAACCGATGTCATCTGCCCGGGCTTATGCAAAGCATTTGACACTATCCTGCATGACACCCTGGTCTCTAAATTGGAAAGGCATGGATTTGATGTCTGGACCACTGGGTGGATAAGGAACTGGCTGGATGGCCCCACTCAAAGGGTTGCGGTCAACAGCTCCATGTCCACATGGAAACCAGTGATGAGTGGCGTTCCTCAGGGGCCAGTACTGCCACCAGTGCTGTTTAACGTGTTTGTTGGTGACATGGACAGTAGGACTGAGTGCACCCTCAGCAAGTCTGCTGATGACACCAAGCTGTGTGGCACAGTTGACACACTCGAGGGAAGGGATACCATTCAGAGGAATCTGGACAGGCTTGAGAAGTGGGCCCGTGCAAACCTCATGAAGTTCCACAAGGCCAAGTGCAAGGTCCTGTACCTGGGTCGGGGCAATCTCGGGCACAAATACAGGTTGGGCAGAGAATGGCTTGAGAGCGGCCCTGAGGAGAAGGACTTGGGGGTGTTGGTGGACGAGAAGCTCAACATGAGCAGGCAATGTGCACTTGCAGCCCAGAAAGCCAACCGCATCCTGGGCTGCATCAAAAGCGGCATGGCCAGCAGGTCGAGGGAGGTGATTCTGCCCCTCTACTCTGCTCTGGTGAGACCCCACCTGGAGTACTGCGTCCAGCTCTGGAGTCCTCAGCACAAGAAAGACATGGACCTGTTGGAACGGGTCCAGAGGAGGGCCAGGAAGATGATCAGAGGGCTGGAGCACCTCTCCTATGAGGACAGGCTGAGAGAGTTGGGGTTGTTCAGCCTGGAGAAGAGAAGGCTCCAGGGAGATCTTATAACATCCTTCCAGTACCTAAAGGGGGCCTACAGGAAAGATGGGGAGGGAATCTTTATGAGGGAATGGAGCCATAGGATGAGGGGTAATGTTTTTAAACTGAAAGAGGGTAGATTTAGATTAGATATTAGGAAGAAATTCTTTGCTGTGAGGGTGGTGAGGCACTGGAACAGGCTGCCCAGGGAAGTTGTTGAGGCCCCATCCCTTGAGACATTCAAGGCCAGGCTGGATGGGGCTTTGAGCAGCCTGGCCTAGTGGGAGGTGTCCCTGCCCATGGCAGGGGGGTTGGAACTAGATGATCTTTAAGGTCCCTTCTAACCCAAACCATTGTATGATTCTATTTTTTACCCTTAGGTGGAGCTTGAGTGACTCTGTGTTACATCCCACTCTCAGGAAAGAGGTGGAGTAATTTACTTCAGATTTGTAAATCTCCAAAGGTGCGGAATAAGGTGAGATAAATCTCAAGGTGAGATAAATCTCAAGGTCCGTATACAAACATTTATTAGCTTTCCAGAATGATTAGTATAGGTCTCAACAAGTCCACGATAATTGGTTAGGTATATAACATATTATGGCAAATGGTGAAGTATGCATTGCGTTACTTAACAACAGGTATACAACAGCTTATGGCAAGTGGTACCTAAGGTCATTACTTAAGAACTCAAAGAGAAACCGAGGGATAGAGAAAGGAAAAGATAAAGACAGATAAAGAGATCACCAGTCCTGGTTCCAGCATCTTTTTCAGGGAATTTTCCCAGGCATAATCTTCTTCTTTCTTGGGAAAAGTCTTCCCAGGCACGATCTTCTTCATTGTTCCTCTCAGAGGCACTTATTTTCCCCTTTTATGTTTGCTGAATTAGCATGGTCCACCCCCCTTGCCAAGGACAGCCTCATCTCAGGTTTCTCCCTTCTCCCAGGTGACGTGTAGCATGATTTGGGTGGAGAGACGAGTGCCATAGTCATACATGCTTAGCGTGATCTCTATAATCTTCATTAGCATATGCAGGGGTGTGCACTTTCATATGCATTTCCTGGATAATGAAGCAAAGGTCACTTATTGGACACAATGGCCTCGAGAACAGAGAACTAGCAAGCTCACCACATGAGTGGCAGAACTATCTTGTCTTCACAAGACAGTCCTCCCACTGCTTTTCCAGTGCCTTCGAGCCTTATCAGTTCTTTGAAGACCAGGCCTGCATTATTTATTTCCTTGTGAGTGTTTGAGGCATTCCACTGAAGGCTTGGAGGGCCTTCTCCCCCTTGTCAGGGAATTTACAGGCCATCTCTTACACTTTAGTCATGCATACTTTTGTTATGATTGGTGGAAAATTTCCTCGCCTCGCATTTAAAGGTATAGACTAGCAGAAATTCAGAGCGCAGACTCAGTGAGGGGTGGTCGCACCTTGGAGGCAGGTAGCCTTTGGGATGCCAGGTGCCCACCAAGCTGCTCTATCACTCCCATCCTCAGCAGGATGGGGCAGGGGGGAGAAAATAAGATGGAAGGAAAGGAACTTGTGGTTCAAGATAAAGGCAGTTAAAAAAAGCAAAAGGGAAAGCTGTGTGCAGAAGCAAAGGAAAGCAAAAGATTTATTCTCTGCTTCTCATCAGCAGGCAATGTCTAGCCACTTCTCAGGAAGTAGGGCTTCAGTACACGTAGCAGATGTGCCAGAAGACAAATGCCCCAACACCAAATGCCCTCTGCCTTCTCCTTTCTCTTAGCTTTTATTTCTGAGAAGACATCATATAGTATGGAATATCCCTTTGGTTAATTCGGGTCGGCCATCCTGGCTATGTCCCCTCCCAAGATCTTGCCCACCCCCAGCTTACTGGCCTTTGGGGGTGAGGAGGGGGAATGTTGGAGAGGCAGCCTTGATGCTGTGCGAGTACTTCTCAGCAGCAGCCAAAACACTGGTGCATTATCAACACCTTTCTAGCTACCAATACAAAGCACAGCACTATGAGGGAAATGGGGAAAATTAACTCTCTCTTGGAGCCAGCTGGCATTGGCTCTATCAGACATAGGGGAAGCTTCTAGCAGCTTCTCACACTTCTCACAGAAGCCACCCCTGTAGCTACTTTTCCTTGAAACTAACAACCAAACAACACTTTTTAAAGTTGCTAATGTTATACTGTTACAAAACAGAAAATACTGCTGCAATCCAGTATTTTCCAGTCCAGTTTCCTCACAATGTTTTCCATAGATTGCAGGCTTCCCATTTTCTTATACATTCAGACTTATCCCTTAGCTGCATGGAGGACTTGTGAAGGCATCAGAAATGAACATCACTAAACAGAAGAAAGATGAACACTCCAAAAGTAATAGAAAAAGAATGTCCAGGAATCCTCCAATAGAAAAAGCATACCAGTATAAAAAAAGTAATTAGAAAACATGATCTTTTACATAACTGGAAATAAAATAAACTGATGTAGGTTTACCTTTTTCCTTTAAATCTGACAAGGAGATGCAAAATGCCAAGAGAATAAAAATTTACTTAGAATTCATACAACACAAAAAGAGGTTGTCCTGGTTTGAGGTAAAACAACCGGTTTTCTGTTCAGTAATTTTACTTTTCAGCTAAGCCTTTTCTAACTAACTGAACTCTCTGAAATTAATGGCATATTTTTCAGACAGTAGTCCGCTTCCAAAGCAATAAGGCCTTATTTATAATTAATATCAAGGAATGGTGTGTGTCCTGGTTTGAGGTAGAACAGAACCAACAGACCCTGTCTGTTCATCTGCCTTTGATCCCAATCCAAGCATTCCTGACTCCAGCTCTGGAATCCAGCTCCTGTCCATTGCTGACTCCAGTCTGGGACTTTCCCTGTGCCTGCTGGTGACATGATCGTCATCCTGGGAGCTGGATACAGTTTTGTATATATTGTATACTTTATTGTTATTATTATTATTTTACTATATTATTATTTATTATTTCCTTATTTATTAATATTTTCATTAAAGTAGGTTTTTCTTCTAAACTCGTAAATCTCCTTATCTGTTCCTCTCTTCTCTTTGGGGGGGGGGCATCTGTCATTCTGATTGGCCAATCTGGCCAAAACCATGACACAGAGAAAAATAAATAAATACCAATGAGAGCCAACAGTATTTATTTGGAAATAAATGATAAAGCTGATATAAACTCTGCTATTTCTTCAGACTTTGATTTATACCAGCTGTGGACTTGTGTGAATGAGAAAAGCATTTTGGCCACCTATGACATTGGTGGCTGTGCAGAAATGACTGAATGCAGAAATTATGATAGACCATGGAAAACTCACTCATTTTATGTTTAAATAATGTTTTCTATTTCTGTAGGTTTCATTTCAGTCCTGTAATATTTGGTTCTTAAGAGTTCAAGTGTCTGGGATCATGAGAATCTCCAATAGCATTTTTTCTTGTACTGGTTTTGGCTGGGATAGAGTTAAATTTCTTCATGGTAGCTTGTATGGAGCTATGTTTTGGATTTGTGCTGAAAACAGTGTTGATAGCACACTGATGTTTTAGTGTTGTGGTTTGGGCCGGATTGGCCAATGACGGATGACAGGTGCTCTCCCCCACCTCTCCCTCCGAGGAGAGGAGGGAGAGCGATAAAGAGATTTATGAGTTTAGAAGGAACTAAACTACTTCAATGAAATATTAATAATAAAAAGAAAATAGAAAAGTAGATACAATATATACAAAACTGCATCGAGCTCCAAGGATGATGATCACGTCATTGGCAGGCACTGGGGAAGTCCCAGACTGGACTCAGCGATGGATGGGAACTGGATTCAGGAACTGGAGTCAGGAACGTACGGATCGGGATCAAAGGCAGATGAACAGACAGAGTGCTCCTCAGACACTGGTCATTGAAGAAAGAAGGCTGACCCTTTGATCCCTTAGCTTTTATACTGAGCATGGGGCATATGGGATGGAATACCCCTGTTGGTCAGTTTTGGGTCACCTGTCCTGTCCGCTCCTCCCTACAGGTGGGACCCCTCTACTCTTTCCTGCTTCCGACCCTCCAACAGGGCAAATAACGAAATTAGCTGGCCTTGGTTGTTATAGCAATAAGCATAAGCAGGAGCCCCTCTGCATACCATCCCTTGGCATAAGCTATAAACATTGGCCTTATCACTCTGAGAGCGAACAGTTTTCTGCACAATATGCTGTTAATTTCAGAGAGTTAGAAGAAGCTTCGCTAAAAAGTAAAGCTACTAAACAGAAAATTTGTTGTTTTACCTCAAACCAGGAAATTTGTTTACTGCTGAACAGTGCTTACACAGCATCAATGCCCTGGCTATTCCAAAGAGGCACAACTTACTGCACTGTGCTGGGCCCTGGATGGCACCTACCAAATACTGCTCAATATTATGCAGCACCTTCAAGGAGAAGAGAGGGTCTCTGGATCTGAAAACACATCAATAGACACTGTGGCTAAACCAGAGAATCAGTCCTCAACGATATCAGTCACCCCTATAATTAAAAAGAAACAATCGAAGTGGAAGTAAACCTGTTTAGTAAGGGATGAAGATGATTCTCCTGAAAGGAAGCAGGAGAAAGAATCAGAAGAGGCAACCTGTTTGGCAGCAGAGCAGTCATAAGAACAGGAGGATGAAGGGACAGAAATCATAAATGAGACAGACACCACCCGATCCCTACCCCTGAGTGAGCTGTGAGATATGTGAAAAGATTTCAGCTGTCAGCCAGGTGAGCTAATTCTCAACCGGTTACTCCGATGCTGGGATATTGGGGGCAATAGTCAGGACTAGAGTTAGGAAGCCCAGCAGCTGGGATCCCTTGCCATTGACAAAGGGACTGGAAAAAGGGCAGGAGTCCTCAGTCTTTGGTGGCGACTCCTGTTGAGTGTGAAGGACAGGTATCCCTTCAAGGAAGATCTTGCAAATTCCTCAAGCAAATGGACCGCCATTGAGGGAGGTATCCATTATCTGAGGGAATTAGCCATGGCGGAGGTGATCTATAGCAACCTGGATGACAACCAGCTATCCAAAGACCCAGGTGAAATCTGGTGCATGAGGTGCATATGGTGAAAGTTTGTATGAAGTGCACTGATGTCATATGCCACCACCCTAGTGATAATGAGCTGGACAGACACAGAGGCACCAACTGTGGATAAATTGGCCAGTAACTCTGAGAATTCAAAGAGAATTTTGCTTCCTCCCTATGGACCTGTGTCTTGGCTGTGGAGAAACTGTCCCAAAAATTATCCCAGGTATCCAAGAAGGATATGTCTTCCTCACTCATACCAACCAACATCTCAGCTATTAAAAGTCATCCTTTTTCTGCTCAAGGGAGAGGGTACCAGTGGTGCTCACCATGTGCAACCCTGTGGTTCTTCTTGCGTGACTGAGGGGAGGACATGAAGAAGTGGGATGTTGAACCTACCTGGAGACTAGAAACTCAGGTACAGAAACTGCAAGAAAAAAACAACAGCCAGAAGGCATCCATCAAGGAAAATAACTGCTCCAGTGTCTGTTGGGCAGAGTAGAAGGGCTGATCCTACTTTTGACCCTGATGAAGGGACCTCTGGTTTGCAGTTACAAAAATCAAATAATGAATACTCTGACCAGGAATAAAAGGGCCCTGCCTTTGGCCAGATGGAAGAAAGGGACAACCAGGTTTACTGGACTGTGGGGATTCAATGGCCTGGCACATCAGCCCCACAGGAGTATAAAGCTCTAGTGGGCACTGGTGCGCAGCATACCTTAATACCATCATATTACAAAGGGGCAGAATCCATCTGTATTTCTGGAGTGACAGGAGGATCCCAAGAACTGTCTGTGTTGGAGGCTGAGGTAAGCCTAACTGGGAATGAGTGGCAAAAGCATCCTATTGTGACTGGTCCGGAGGCTCTGGTGTATCCTTGGCATAGACTACCTCAGGAGAGGGTACTTCAAGGACCCAAAAAGGTACCAGTGGGCTTTCAGTATAGCTGCCCTGAGTACAGAGAAGATTAAACAACTGTCTAGCTTGCCTGGTCTCTCAGAGGATCCATCTGTGGTGGGGTTGCTGCAGGTTAAAGAACAGCAGGTGCCAATTGCTACCATGACACTGCACTGGCAACAATATCACACCAATCAAGACTCCCTGCTTCCCATCCATGACCTGATTCGGCGATTGGAGAGTCAAGGAGTGATCAGTAAGACTCACTCACTCTTTAATAGTCCCACATGGCCAGTGGACTATCAAGGCCTGAAAGAAGTCACACCGCTGCTGAGTGCTGCTGTGCCAGACATGCTAGAACTCCAATATGAACTGGAGTCAAAGGCAACCAAATGGTATGCAACAATTGATATTGTCAACGTGTTTTCTCGATCCTTCTGACAGCAGAGTGCAGGCCACAGTTTACTTTCACTCGGAGGGGTAAGCAGTTGTAAAGGGTTCTTTTTTTTAAAGATTCCAACGTACAAACCAGAGCTCGCACGAAGAAAAATAAGTTAACTCAGCTTTATTGTGAAGCCTTGCTAAGCAGTTCCCAAATGTCCCAAAAGTTACTTAAGAGAGTCTTACCAACCCATAGATCGTAGTAGCACCGCCGAGCAGCAGGATAACGAGGAACCACATCGGTACGGCAGAGGGAGGTAGGCACAGCACCTTCAGGGCGTCCCCTGTATCTTCAAAGTGCGCTCATGTCTCTCTCTCTCTCCACCCTGAGACAGCCCCCTTATATCCTGCACCGGATTGAGTGGAAAAGTACAGGCTAGAGTCACTGCACGTGTGGCCAGCGCATGCAGTGAGCCCCACCAGGCTTGTGATCCAGCTTTGCTAACAGCGGCTTTCTGATACGCAGCCACATTGTTGCACTCCCTTCTTGTTATTTTCTTCTTCGAAGGTCAGGTTCTCATGGATATGCGCATAGTTTTTGCAGCAACAGTACCGAGGTCCTTTTTCTCGGCACGTATACTGGATTTGGTTCAACTAGGAATTTTCTGTCGTGTCTCACTCAGACCATCCTCTATTATCCCTTACACACCAGTACACCTGGAATCAGCTGCCCCAGGGGTGGAAACTCAGTCCTACCATTTGTCGTGGATTGATACAGACTGCACTGGAACGGGGTAAAACACCTGAACATCTGCAGTGTATTGATGACATCATTGTGTGGGACAACACAGTGGAGGAAGTGTTTGAGGAAGGGAGAAGAATAATCCAGATTCTTCTGCAAGCTGGTTTTGCCATAAACCAAAGTAAGGTCAAGGGACCTGTCGGGGCAGCTAACGGAAAAGTACAAGTATGCAAGAAACTCGAAGGCATGCCGACCTTGCAGATCTGAGACAAATAACTCTGAGGAGCCAGGGAACAACTGGCCTTGCAGGTCTGAGATAAATAACCTTGAAGAAGTAGGGAGTTAAGCAACAAGTTATCACTGTAGCTTTTAGCACATTCCAAAACTGTAGCTTCTAGCATGTAGCGGAACCGCAAGTAGGAGGGATTATTGTAATGAAACATTTAGAGCTAAGCCAATTAGAAATGATAGAATTTGTGTAATTTATGTAACTGTTAAGTAGCTGTATAAAAAGCTTTCCGACGCGTCTAATAAACGGACATCTTGCTTGCATCAAGCAGCGTCCCGTCTCTCAATCGCGGCAGGGACCTGCACAGGAGATCCCGTTTTTAGGAATAAAATGGCAAGATGGGCATTGTCATATCCCTATGGACGTGATCAATGAAAAAACAGCTATGTCTCCACCAACCAAAAAAAACCACCTGCAAGCTTTCTTAGGCACTGTAGGTTTTTGGAGAATGCATGTTCCAAGTCACAGAATGGTAGGGGTTGGAAGGGACCTTCGGAGATCATCTAGTCCAACCCCCTGCCAAAGCAGGTTCACCCGGACAGGAATGCATCCAGGCAGGTTTTGAATATCTCCAGAGAAGGAGAACGATTTTGAATGGGGCCCTGAGCAGCAGCAAGCCTTTGAACAAATCACAGGGGAGCGAGTTCGTGCAGTAGCACTTGTGACATTCCAGACAGAACAAGATGTGAAAAACATGCTGTGCACCTCAGCCAGGGACCATGGCCCCACCTGGAGCCTCTGGCAGAAAGTGCCTGGAGAAACTCAAGGTTGACCTCTAGGTTTTTAGAGCCAGGAATATAGAGGATCTGAAGCCTGTTACACTCATACTGAAAAAGAAATATTAGGAGCATATAAAGTAATTTGAGCCGCTTCAGAAGTAGTTTGTACTGAAGCACAGCTCTTTTTGGCACCTCAGTTGCCGCTGCTGGGCTGGATGTTCAGAGGGAGGGTCCCCTCTACACATCCTGCAACTGATGCTACCTGGAGTAAGTGGGTCGCATTGATAATGCAACGGGCTCGAATGGGAAACCCCAACCACACAGGAATCCTGGAAGTGATCATGGACTGGCCAGAGGGTCAAAACTTCAAAGTGTTGCCAGAGGAGTTGACTCATGCTGAAGAGACCCCACCGTATAATAAATTACCAGAAAATGAAAAGCAATATACCCTGTATTGTGGGGAAACATTGGAAGTGGAAAGCTTCTGTGTGGAGTCCTACATGACAAGCTGCAGAAACTGCTGAAGGAAAAGGTGAATTGAGTCAGTTCACAGAAGTGAAAGCCATCCAGCTAGCTTTAGATATTACTGAACAAGAAAAACAGCCAGTACTTTATCTCTATACTGATTCATGGATGGTGGCAAATGATCTGTGAGGGCGGCTACAGCAATGGAAGCAGAGTAACTGGCAGCGCAGAGGTAAACCCATCTGGGATGCTGAATTCAAAACCTCAAAACCTCTGCGGTAAAGAAGAAAAGACGTGTCCTTGTCATAGGTAACTCACTACTGAAGGGAGCGGAAGGTTTATGTCTAAAGGATTATATATGCACAATCAATCCTTTATATCACTTAGCTAAGATTTCAGAGTTTAGCATGCTCTCAGTCACTTACCAAGGATCTGTTGTGGCAAGGAATCACCGAATCTTGAGAAGTAACCTTGAGCAGGCATCCCTGCTCAAGGGGAGATCCTGGCGTGCAGCCCACTGCCGTGCAGGAGATCTCAAAGGGCTCTTGGGCTGTTCACTATTTATGGAGGTAAGATGACTAACCTATAGTCATATGTGCATATTGACCACAGTATCAGTATTGCTCAAGTTAGCCCTTGGCTATTGTGTTGTTATCTGTCTCCCCGGAAACCACATTGAGCAGCCATCATGACTAGATGCACCCATTATGACCACCACGGGTGGTTATTGCTTGGGCAGAGTTACCGGAGATAAAGGTCAGGTTGGCGCCTGGGGAGGAGGAGCACAGCATCACAACCATGCATTAACAATCATGGTAAAAGAGAGAATCAGTAGTTCATTGCCTTTGGAAAGGGAAGGACATCCATGGCTCTTAATAAGTTTAAAAAGGTGTCGTGGTTTGGGCTGGGCTGGCCAATGACAGATGACAGATGCTCTTTTTAACCTCTCTCCCCCCTCCCAGAAGAGAAGGGAGAGAGAATAAGAGAGATAGAGACTTATAGGCCGAAAAGAAACTAAAGCTACTTTAATGAAATATTAATAATAAAAAGAAAATATAATAATATTAATAAGAAAATAATAAAATAGATACAATTCCAGGGCTCTGCCACCCTCAAAGTAAAGAAGTTCCTCCTCGTGTTTAGGTGGAACCTCCTATGCTCAAGTTTGTGCCCATTACCTCTTGTCCTGTCTCCAGGCACCACTGAAAAGAGCCTGGCCCCATCCTCCTGACACCCACCCTTTCAGTATTTATAAGTGTTGATAAGGTCCCCCCTCAGCCATCTTTTTTCCAGACTGAAGAGACCCAAATCCCTCAGCCTTTCTTCATAAGAGAGGTGTTCCAGTCCCCTCATCATCTTGGTAGCCCTTTGCTGCACCCTCTCCAGCAGTTCCCGGTCCTTCTTGAACTGGGGCGTCCAGAACTGGACACAGTACTCCAGATGAGGCCTCACCAAGGCAGAGTAGAGGGGGAGAATGACCTCTCTCGACCTGATGGCCACACTCTTCTTGATGCACCCCAGGATGCCATTGGCCTTCTTGGACACGGGGGCACCTTGCTGCCTCATGGTCATCCTGGTGTCCACCAGGACTCCCAGGTCTCTTTCCACAGAGCTGCTCTCCAGCAGGTCAGCCCCCAACCTGTACTGGTGCATGGGGTGATTCCTCCCCAGGTGCAGCACCCTACACTTGCCCTTGTTGAATTTCATAAGGTTCCTCTCTGCCCAACTCTCCAGCCTGTCCAGGTCTCTCTGTATGGTGGCACAGCCTTCTGGTGTGTCAGCCACCCCTCCCAGCTTTGTGTCATTGGCAAACTTGCTGAGGGTGCACTCTGTCCCTTCACCCAGGTCATTGATGAATATATTGAAGAGGACTGGACCCAGTACTGACCCCTGGGGAACACCACTCATCACTGACCTCCAACTAGACTCTGTGCCCCTAATCACGACCCTCTGAGCTCTCTCTTTCAGTTTCCTATCCACCCCACTGTCCACTCATCTAACCCACTCTTCCTAAGCTTCCCTATGAGGATGCTGTAGGAAACAGTGGCAAAAAAACCTTGCTTAAGTCAATGTAGACCACATCTACCACCCTCCCCTCATCTATCCATCCAGTCATGCCATCATAGAAGGCTATCAGAATAGTCAGACATGATTTCCCCTTGGTGAATCCATGTTGAGAACTTCTGATAGCTTTCTTTTCCTCCACATGCCTTGAGATGATGCCCAGAACAAGCTGTTCCATCATCTTTCCAGGGATGGAGTTGAGGCTGACTGGCCTGTAGTTCCCTGGCTCCTCCTTCTTGCCCTTTTTGAAGACTGGAGTGACGTTGGCTTTCCTCCAGTCCTCAGGCACCTTGCCAGTTCTCCAGGACCTTTCAAAGATGATGGAGAGCGGCCCAGCAATGACTTCTGCCAGCTCCCTCAGCACTCTCGGGTGCATCCCATTGGGACCCATGGACTTGTGAATATCTAATTGTTCCCTCACTCGATCCTCCTCAACCCAGGGGAAGTCGTCTTCTTTCCCCGTTACTTCCCCCAATGCCTGGGACTCCTGAGGGCTGGGCCAAGCAGTAAAGACCGAAGCAAAGAAGGCCTTCAGTAGCTCCACCTTCTCCGCATCCTCCGTCACCATGGCTCCTGTCTCATTCAACAGTGGGCCCACAACTTCTCTGGTCTTCCTCTTGCTTCCAATATACTTGTAGAAGCCCTTCCTGTTGAGCTTGACACCCCTTGCCAGGTTTAATTCCAAGGCGACCTTGGCTTTCCTCGTTTCATCCCTGCACGCTCTGGCGGCATTCTTGTAATCCTCCCAAGGGGTCAGTCCCTTCTTCCACATGCTGTAGACTCCCTTCTTGCACTTGAGCTTTTTCAGAAGCTCCCTGCTCAACCATGCAGGTCTCCTGCGTCCCTTGCCTGATTTCTTTCTCTTAGGGATGCACCGATCCTGAGCTTGGAGGAAGTGGTCTTTGAATACCAACCAGCTTTCTTGAGCCCCCATACCTTCCAGAGCCCAAGGCCACGGGATCTCTCCAAGCAGTTTCTTGAAGAGGTCAAAGTTAGCCCTCCTGAAGTCCAAGGTTGTAATTTTACTCCTTGTTGTTTTGTGTGTAGTACCCATGATCCTGAACTCTATCATTTCATGATCACTACAACCTAGGGTGCCCCCAACCTTCATGTCCCCCACCAGTCCCTCTGTGTTTGTCAGTACCAGGTCCAGGAGTGCTCCTCTCCTTGTTGGCTCCTGCACCACCTGTGTCAAAAAGTGGTCATCAATGCACTGGAGGAGCCTCCTGGACTGTGCATGCCTGGCTGTGTGGTCTTGCCAGCAGATATCGGGGTGATTGAAGTCCCCCATGAGAACCAAGGCCTGTGATTGTGAGGCTACCTTCAGCTGTCTGTAGAAAGCCTCATCAGCTTCCCCATCCTCATCAGGTGGTCTGTAATAAACACCCACAACAGTGTCCCTCATATTTCCCTGCCCCTTAATCCTTACCCATAAGCTCTCGACCCTCTCTTCATCCGCCCCTAGTGAGAGCTCGATGCATTCCAGTTGCTCTCTCACATAGAGTGCAATTCCACCACCTTGCCTCACTGGCCTGTCTTTCCTGAAAAGGACATAGCCATCCATGACGGCATTCCAGTCATGTGAGCTGTCCCACCACGTCTCAGTAATTGCAATGAGATCGTAGCCCTGCGACCGCACACAGATCTCCAGCTCTTCCTGCTTATTCCCCATGCTGCGTGCATTGGTGTATAAGCATTTCAGAGAGGGAGCTGTGTGTGTAGTTTTGACCCTTGAGATGTGGTGTGCCTTCTGGCTCTCAGAAATACTGGCACAGTCCCCCATGAGCGCTGAGCAACTACGCCCTGGCACCTCACCAGCAAGCCCAGTACCATCCCCACCCCCCTTCAAATCTAGTTTGAAGTTCTCTCAACGAGCCCTGATAACTCTTGTCCTAGAACCCTTTTCCCCCTGCAAGACAAGGTATTCCTGCCTGTTACCAGCAGGCCAGGCTTTTTGTAAATCAGGCCATGATCAAAGAACCCAAAGTCCTGCTGACAGCACCAGGCTCGGAGCCAGGCATTGATCTGCTGGCTCCTCCTATTTACCCCCTCATCATTCCCCGCAACTGAGGGGATAGATGAGAACACAACTTGCGCTCCCAATCCCTTGACCAGCTGTCCCAGGGTCTTGAAATCTTTCTTCATTGCCCTTGGTCTTCTTCTTGTTACCTTGTCGCTGCCTACCTGAAAGAGCAAAAGTGGGTAATAGTCTGAGGTCCGTACCAGGGAAGGAAGCATCCTCTTCACGTCCTTGACCTGGGCCCCAGGGAGGCAGCAGACCTCCCTATGTACCGGGTCTGGCCCGCATATTGGGCCTTCCGCTCCCTTCAGTAGGGAGGCACCTATGACAAGGACACGTCTTTTCTTCTTTACCGCAGAGGTTTTGATGCAGGGGGAAGTCTGACTAGACCTTGCTGACAGCTCCAAGGTAGGAGAACTATCGTGCTCGTCATCATCTGGGTTCCTTTGCAGAGCACTGTACCTGTTACATAATGGCACCCGGGAAGATGGGGTTTATATAGGAGCAAAACAAAAGTAAATTTGGTTGCTATACAATTCCTCGTGCTGCCACATCAATTCCTCATTTTCCAAAGGAAAAGACTCTCCATAGTATTTATTGCCATCTATCAATTTGCGCCATTTTTAAATTATTGTTTTCTCCTGAAAAGTTATTTTACTTACAGAACGCGATGTGTCGTTCTTTAGGATTCCCGATTTTACAGCTGTACTGTCATCCTGTCAAGTTGCCCTTTTGTAAGAACTTTTATACCCTTCTGTCAAATATAATTGAAACTGGTCAACAGGTTCGAGTCTCAAGGCGTTTAAGTTTCTACAGGTGTTATGAAAATTAGCATCTAGACAGAGAGAAAGATCCTATCACCTCCTGAGCGAAAGGCTGATGCATAGGCAAAATCTTTCTCTTTCCATTTAGCCAGACAGACAGCACACACCCGTCCTAAACAGCCACAGTAGGTACTGCCTTTGCCAAGTACTAATTTTGAACTCATTGCAGAAACTTGGTAGGAATTTAACTTACTCATAGAAAAGATATAGGGAGTCGCCTCCCACCTCTCTGTTTTCCTGAGTATCAGGGAGCTGGTTACCACAGAGGCCCAGAGGTGAGATCTTGCCAATCAGCTCACAAGAGGAATATCTCCTCATTGAAAAACAAAAAATGCAGGTACCTATGTACTCCAGTGTACAAATCAGGAGTATCCCTCTCACAAAGAAGTGAGAATACAACTCGGCCCCATGCAAGCAACTCTTGTCCTGGTAAAACAGAAACAATTTTCTGTTCAGTAATTTTACTTTTCAGTTAAGCCTCTTCTAACTGACTGAAATTAATGTCATATTTTTCAGACAGTGTCTGCTTCTAGCAGATAAGGTCTGATGTTTATAGTTAATACCAAGGAATGGTATGTAGAGAGGCTTTTGCTTATACTTATTGCAATAACAACCAAGGTCAGCTAACTTTGTTATGTATCAAGTTGGAGGGTCGGAAGAGTGTAAAGGGGTTGTAACTGTGGGGAGGAGTGGACAGAACAGGTGACCCAAAACTGACCAACAGGGGTATTCCATCCCATCTGTGTCATGCTCAGTATAAAAGCTGAGGGATCAAAGGGGTCAGCCCTCTTTCTTCAATGACCGGCGTCCGAGGAGGATCCTGTCTGTTCCTTTGCCTTTGATCCCGATCCGTGTGTTCCTGACTCCAGTTCCAGAATCCAGTTCCTATCCATCGCTGAGTCCAGTCTGGGACTTCCCCAGTGCCTGCCAGTGACATGATCGTCATCCTGGGAGCTGGATACTGTTTTGTATATATATTGTATCTATTTTATTATTTTCTTATTAATATTATTATATTTTCTTTTTATTATTAATATTTCATTAAAGTAGCTTTAGTTTCTTTTCGGCCTATAAGTCTCTATCTCTCTTATTCTCTCTCCCTTCTCTTCTGGGAGGGGGGAGAGAGGTTAAAAAGAGCATCTGTCATCTGTCATTGGCCAGCCCAGCCCAAACCACGACACCTTTTTAAACTTATTAAGAGCCATGGATGTCCTTCCCTTTCCAAAGGCAATGAACTACTGATTCTCTCTTTTACCATGATTGTTAATGCATGGTTGTGATGCTGTGCTCCTCCTCCCCAGGCGCCAACCTGACCTTTATCTCCGGTAACTCTGCCCAAGCAATAACCACCCGTGGTGGTGTCCTGGTTCCGGTGGGGATAGGGTTAACTTTTCCTGGTATTCCATGCCATGTGAGCCACGCCCACCCTGAGCTGCCGGGGGAGGGGGCAGGAAGTTGCTGCTTAAAAGCGGGCGGGGGCGTCCCGGGTCCGGCTGGCGAGCGGCGAGCGGCGAGGGGAGCGGCGGTTCCGTAATCGCGTTTGTATATTCCCCTATCCGTGTTGTTGTTGTTGTTGTTTGCCTGTTCCCTTTGCTGTTCTATTAAACTGCCTTTGTCTCAACCCAAGAGTCTTGCCTTTTCTTACGATTCTTCCTGTGTTTGGAAGGCACGAGCGAGCGACACGTGGTTCTTTGTTGCCGTCTGAGGCTAAACCACGGCAGTCCTTTTGGCGCCCAACGTGGGGCTCGAAGGGTTGAGATAACGACAGAATCCAACTAGAACGTGGAAAAAACGGTTTTGGTTTTTTTTTTTGTATGCATTTATTTTATTAGGTAAGTAGTCACTGGTCATCATGTTGCTTGGTTTGTTCTCATGGCTGTGTTACATAAATTCCTATATGGCTTATGTACTCCCTGCGATGCTGTTTACCATGTCTGGAACAGGGATGAGGATTATCATTCTGCTGTCCTGTGCGATATCTGTTTATGATATGATAACATCACTGTTCAGACGGCTATTTTGGGGTGTTTATGCGGTTTTGCTGTCCTGTCCGTACATTGGACACCGTCTCTCAGAATTTGTTAATAATTTCCCCAGCCCTTTTGCCTCCCTTTTCTCCTTCGGGTCAGGTATGACAGCTTTTGAGAATTTTGAATATCCTTGGGATACTCAAACTAGCGTGTTCGTAGTGCTATGTCTCCTGAATACGTTCCAGGTCTTGTTTTGGGTTAAGCGACTATTTAAGACTACCACCCGGAGATCTGCTCCGAGGCTGGATAGTCAGGGGTGGCATGGCATGTGGGAGAGCATGGGCAGGTACCTAGAGAACTACTCACCTCCAATGGTCTGGGACTTCACCCCTGAACAATTACAGGACCCTGATAAAGTGGTAGAATATTTGAAGGGAAAATGCTGTGGCTATTCTAGAGAGGCACAACTCACCGCGCTGTGCTGGGCCCTGGCCAGTATCTACCAGGCACTGCTCAGAATTATGCAGCACCCTCAAGGGGAAGAGATGGAAACCAGACCTGCGGCGGCCCCTGTGGCTGCTGCAGCCCCTGCGGCGGCCCCTGTGGCTGCTGCAGCCCCTGCTGCAGCCCCTGCGGCGGCCCCTGCGGCTGCTGCAGCCCCTGCGGCGGCCCCTGCGGCTACTGCAATCCTTGCGACAGACACTGCGGCTACTGCAACCCCCGTGGTAGCCACTGCCACTGAACCAGGGAACCAACCCATGCCAGTATCAGTTGCCCCCATACAAAAGAAGAAGTACACAAAGAAATCAGTTCGCTTAGTAAGAGATGATGATGAACCAGGGCCATCACGAGAGCAGGAGGAAGAGGCAGAACCAGAGATAATTACTCGATCCCTATCCTTGAGTGAGCTGCGGGATATGCGAAAAGATTTTAGCCGACTTTCAGGCGAGCACATTGTCACCTGGCTGCTCCGGTGCTGGGATAATGGGGCCAGTAGCCTGGAATTAGAGGGTAGGGAGGCCAGGCAGCTGGGATCCCTGTCTAGGGAAGGCGGCATTGACAAGGCGATCGGGAAAAAGACCCAAGCCCTCAGCCTCTGGAAACGACTCCTGTTAGGCGTGAGGGAGAGGTACCCCTTCAGCGAGGATGTTGTATGTCAGCCAAGCAAGTGGACTACCATGGAAAGAGGTATCCAGTACCTGAGAGAATTAGCCGTGCGGGAGATGATTTATTATGACTTGGACAATGCAGACTTACCCACAGACCCTGATGAGGTGCGATGCACAAGGCCCATGTGGCGGAAGTTTGTACGGAGCGCACCATCGTCATATGCCAACTCCCTGGCAGTAATGGAATGGAAAGGTGAAGAGGGACCAACGGTGGATGAGGTAGCTGGCCGGCTCCGGCGATATGAAGAAAGTCTCTCTTCCCCCCTTGTCTCAGCTGTGGAGAAACTGTCGCGGAAGGTCCAGCAACTTGAAGAGAATATGTCCTACTCCCCACCTGCACGGGCCAGCATCTCAGCTATTAGAAGCAGGCATTTCCCCACTCAAGAGAGAGAGTACAGAGGGTACACACCACGAGGCACCCTGTGGTTCTACCTGCGGGACCACGGAGAGGACATGAGGAAGTGGGACGGACAACCTACTTCGATCCTGCGGACACGGGTACAGGAGTTGCAAGGAAGGACAACCACAAAAGGGGATCCCTCCAGGAAAAGTGCCGCCCCAGTTTCCAGTGGGCCGTTCCCCAGACAAAGCAGAAGGCTTGATCTTGCTTCTGATCCTCTTGAAGGAACTTCCAAGTCATTTATGCAAGAAGTGAGTAATGGATACTATGACCAGTATTAGGGGGGCCCTGCCTCCGGCCAGGTGGAGGAAAGGGATAACCGGGTTTATTGGACGGTGTGGATTCGATGGCCTGGCACATCAGACCCACAGGAGTATAAGGCTCTAGTGGACACGGGTGCGCAGTGTACTTTAATACCATCAAGCTATAGAGGGGCAGAACCCATTTGTATTTCTGGGGTGACAGGGGGATCCCAAGAGTTGACTGTACTGGAGGCAGAAGTGAGCCTAACTGGGAATGAGTGGCAAAAGCATCCCATTGTGACTGGCCCAGAGGCTCCATGCATCCTTGGTATAGATTACCTCAGGAGAGGGTATTTTAAGGACCCAAAAGGGTACCGCTGGGCCTTTGGCATAGCTGCTTTGGAGACAGAGGAAGTTAAACAGTTGTCTGCCTTGCCTGGTCTCTCAGAGGATTCTTCTGTTGTGGGGTTGTTGAGGGTCAAAGAACAACAGGTGCCGATTGCTACCACAACGGTGCATCGGCGGCAGTATCGCACTAACCGAGACTCTCTGATTCCCATCCATGAGCTGATTCGTCAACTAGAGGTTCAAGGAGTGATCAGCAAGACTCGCTCACCCTTTAACAGTCCCATATGGCCGGTGCGAAAATCTAATGGAGAGTGGAGGCTAACTGTAGACTATCGTGGTCTGAATGAAGTCACGCCACCGCTGAGTGCTGCTGTGCCGGACATGCTAGAACTCCAGTACGAACTGGAGTCCAAGGCAGCCAAGTGGTATGCCACGATTGATATAGCGAATGCATTTTTCTCAATCCCTTTGGCAGCAGAGTGCAGGCCACAGTTTGCTTTCACTTGGAGGGGCATCCAATACACCTGGAATCGACTGCCCCAGGGGTGGAAACACAGCCCCACCATTTGCCATGGACTGATCCAGACTGCACTGGAACAGGGTGAAGCTCCAGAACATCTGCAGTACATTGATGACATCATTGTATGGGGAAACACAGCAGAAGAAGTTTTTGAGAAAGGGAGTAAAATAGTCCAAATCCTTCTGAACGCTGGTTTTGCTATAAAGCGAAGTAAGGTCAAGGGACCTGCGCAGGAGATCCAGTTTTTAGGAATAAAATGGCAAGATGGACGCCGTCAGATTCCAATGGATGTGATCAACAAAATAGCAGCTATGTCTCCACCAACTAGTAAAAAGGAAACACAGGCTTTCTTAGGCATTGTGGGTTTTTGGAGAATGCATATCCCAGATTACAGTCAAATTGTAAGCCCTCTGTATCAAGTAACCCGGAAGAAGAATGATTTTAAATGGGGTCCTGAGCAACGACAAGCTTTTGAACAAATCAAACAGGAAATAGTCCATGCAGTGGCCCTGGGGCCAGTCCGGGCAGGACAAGATGTTAAAAATGTGCTCTACACCGCAGCCGGGGAGAACGGCCCTACCTGGAGCCTCTGGCAGAAAGCACCAGGGGAGACTCGAGGTCGACCCCTAGGGTTTTGGAGTCGTGGATACAGAGGATCCGAAGCCCGCTACACTCCAACAGAAAAAGAGATATTGGCAGCATATGAAGGGGTTCGAGCTGCTTCGGAAGTGGTTGGTACAGAAGCACAGCTCCTCTTAGCACCTCGACTGCCGGTGCTGGGTTGGATGTTCAAAGAAAGGGTCCCCACCACACATCATGCAACCGATGCTACATGGAGTAAGTGGATTGCACTGATCACGCAGCGAACTCGAATGGGAAACCCCAGTCGCCCGGGAATTCTGGAAGTGATCATGGACTGGCCAGAAGGCAAGGATTTCGGAATGTCACCAGAGGAGGAGGTGACGCGTGCAGAAGAGGCCCCACCATATAATAAACTGCCAGAAAATGAGAAGAAATATGCCCTGTTCACTGATGGGTCCTGCCGTATTGTGGGAAAGCATCGAAAGTGGAAGGCTGCTGTGTGGAGTCCTACACGACGGGTTGCAGAAGCCAGTGAGGGACAGGGTGAATCGAGCCAGTTTGCAGAGGTGAAGGCTATTCAGCTGGCTTTGGACATTGCTGAGCGAGAAAAATGGCCAGTACTTGATCTCTACACTGACTCATGGATGGTGGCAAATGCTCTGTGGGGATGGTTACAGCAGTGGAAGCAGGGCAACTGGCAGCGCAGAGGCAAACCCATCTGGGCTGCTGACCTATGGCAAGATATTGCTGCCCGGATAGAGAATCTGGTTGTGAAAGTACGCCATGTAGATGCCCACGTACCAAAGAATCGGGCCACGGAGGAACATCAGAACAACCAGCAGGTGGATCGGGCCGCTAGGATTGAAGTGGCTCAGGTGGATCTGGACTGGCAACATAAGGGTGAACTATTCATAGCTCGGTGGGCCCATGACTCCTCAGGCCATCAAGGGAGAGATGCGACATATAGATGGGCTCGTGACCGAGGGGTGGACTTGACCATGGACACTATTGCACAGGTCATCCATGAATGTGAGACATGCGCTGCGATCAAACAAGCCAAGCGTTTGAAGCCTCTTTGGTATGGAGGGCGATGGCTGAAATACAAATATGGGGAGGCCTGGCAGATTGATTATATCACGCTGCCACAAACCCGTCAAGGCAAGCGCTATGTGCTCACAATGGTGGAAGCAACCACTGGATGGCTGGAAACATACCCTGTGCCCCATGCCACTGCCCGGAACACTATCCTGGGCCTTGAAAAGCAAGTCCTGTGGCGACATGGTACCCCAGAGAGAATTGAGTCGGACAATGGGACTCATTTCCGAAACAGCCTCATAGACACCTGGGCCAAAGAGCATGGTATCGAGTGGGTGTATCACATCCCCTATCACGCCCCAGCCTCTGGGAAGATAGAACGATACAATGGACTGTTAAAAACTACACTGAGAGCAATGGGTGGTGGGACTTTCAAACACTGGGATACGCATTTAGCAAAAGCTACCTGGCTAGTTAACACCAGGGGATCTAACAATCGGGCTGGCCCTGCCCAATCAAAACTTCCACGTACTGTAGAAGGGGATAAAGTCCCCGTAGTGCACATGAAGAATATGCTAGGGAAGACAGTCTGGGTTAGTCCTGCCTCAGGCAAAGGCAAACCCATCCGTGGGATTGCTTTTGCCCAAGGACCTGGGTGCACTTGGTGGGTGATGCGGAAGGATGGGGAAGTCCGATGTGTACCTCATGGAGATCTGATTTTGGGCGAGAATAGCCAATGAATCAGATTGTGTGCTGTTAATTGCTAAGTAACACTGTCACTGTATGTCCTCATTGCTATCAGTTGTACTACAAGTAAGGCACAGGGGTGATGGGATAAGAACTGATCTCAGCAGCCGGCGCCCAGCAGTTTCCTCAAGATCTACATCTTCAGCCTACAGACTGCATGCATGAGCCACACCAGGTGCACCAGTCACAAGCTCCGAAAAATACAGCATGCAACAGACCAGCACCACCCAGCATCTCACCTGCCCTGAGAGACTGTTCTAATAGATGGAGCCCAAAGCCGTGGATTAAAAGAACTCAACGGACACTTTGGAGGGATGACCCATAAACTAAGGGTATTATATGTGTGTATATATATATATATATAACAGGGGAAAGTGGTGGCAATTCATTGGAACCTGCTGGGCATGGCATAGATGGTATGGAATAAGGGGTGGATAATGTCCTGGTTCCGGTGGGGATAGGGTTAACTTTTCCTGGTATTCCATGCCATGTGAGCCACGCCCACCCTGAGCTGCCGGGGGAGGGGGCAGGAAGTTGCTGCTTAAAAGCGGGCGGGGGCGTCCCGGGTCCGGCTGGCGAGCGGCGAGGGGAGCGGCGGTTCCGTAATCGCGTTTGTATATTCCCCTATCCGTGTTGTTGTTGTTGTTGTTGTTTGCCTGTTCCCTTTGCTGTTCTATTAAACTGCCTTTGTCTCAACCCAAGAGTCTTGCCTTTTCTTACGATTCTTCCTGTGTTTGGAAGGCACGAGCGAGCGACACGTGGTTCTTTGTTGCCGTCTGAGGCTAAACCACGGCAGGTGGTCATAATGGGTGCATCTAGTCATGATGGCTGCTCAATGTGGTTTCCGGGGAGACAGATAACAACACAATAGCCAAGGGCTAACTTGAGCAATACTGATACTGTGGTCAATATGCACATATGACTATAGGTTAGTCATCTTACCTCCATAAATAGTGAACAGCCCAAGAGCCCTTTGAGATCTCCTGCACGGCAGTGGGCTGCACGCCAGGATCTCCCCTTGAGCAGGGATGCCTGCTCAAGGTTACTTCTCAAGATTCGGTGATTCCTTGCCACAACAGATCCTTGGTAAGTGACTGAGAGCATGCTAAACTCTGAAATCTTAGCTAAGTGATATAAAGGATTGATTGTGCATATATAATCCTTTAGACATAAACCGTTGACCAAGTCTGGGACTAGGATTGGATCCAGCTGCACCTAGACTCCTCTCTGAGGAGTTTAGAAAGCAAGGGAGTCCTTTCTGAAACCTCAACTCAACGGGAGGGTCTCCCTGACAGTTCTGTCTGACCCTGTCCTCTATGCAGTAAATAACCAAGTGTGCCTTGCCATCTCGAATCTTGTTAAAACACTGTTGCATTTACTATCAAAGTTTGTTAAGTCCCTGTTTTATATCAATAAATGTATCGCTGCTTCTGTCTACAAGTGAAGTGCATCACTCCATCTGCGACGACGGTCTCTAGCTCTTATCAGAAACACACTCCTGCTATTTTTCATACTTCGAGCTTGGAAATTACTACTAACCATATTAAACTGAATTAAGCCATATGTGATGCTGCTTGAAGTTTAAGCTCTGATTTACTAGATCTTGACCTGCTGTGTTCTTTTAAATAGTCTAGTGATGCAAAATCTGCATTTTTCTCTTGTCTCCTAATACAGCTAAAAATGATAAACTGGTGGTTTGCTAAACACCTGGAAGGGGCCTTTAAAGATCATCTAGTTCAACCCCCACTTGTTTCGCTTGCTTCAGCACACTTCATTTTTAATACACTGTTGTTATAAAAGTCTCTTTCCTACTCTTCTTGCCCCAAAGCGGGGTCATTTACCCGGTATGCAAGATGCCAATATACACATAGAGTAGAGGTATTATTTATTTAAATCATTTCTGCAGAGATGGATGCTAGGTGGTAATCCACAAAGCTAGCACACCGGCCTACAAACTCTTCGGAATATTTATACAGTTCAAAACACAGAAATACACACCCTTAATTATAATTATTGGTTAGTACCTTATCTTAACAATTTCTATTGGTTTGTACAGTCTCTCACTTTCATTTAAAGTTATAAGGTCCTTTAATTGTTGTGTGCATGCTCCAGTACCGGGGGGGTGGGGGTGTAGTCCTGTTCAGTCTCTAATTGAGTTGGTGGTCGCCTTTACCTTTCCCCCAGTTACTGCAAATCCTTGTTGACTTTATGCTTCATCCAGCAGCTGTCTGGTTTTCAACCGGTTTCAGCTCCTCCTGTGGAGGGATGTTTTTTTGTTATTAGCCTTCTGTTCTTCTTCAAGGGTATATTCCTTAACAAGACATTTATTGTTTATATGATGATCTTTTTCGATGATCTCAAAGGTCCTTTCCAACCATGAAGATTCTATAATTCTATGATTCTATACCTAGTGTCCAGTTTCACAAGGCCTTGTAACCTTTTTACAGGTGTTTGCTCTTACTTAGTCAGAGATACTGCCTTCCAAAATATATTTTACCTTTTTAAAAGTACATTCTACCTTTTTAAAGTACATCCTACCTTTTTAAAGTACATCACTCTGTTCTATACAAGATGAGGTCAGGTCAATGAACATCTGAAGCCTTTTCTTGTTTTCCCCCAAGATAGTAATACTGATTGTATTGTTTGTGAAAGGTTTAGAGTTCATAGCAAAAGTTAGAGGTAGCACTAATCTGGCCTTTTGCTGTCAAAGCAACTTGATTCTGAATTCATTGTGTACGGGTAAGATTGCCATCTCCTGAGTAACAAGTCAACCCTATCTTTCTGCTCATTGAGCCCATAGAACTCCTTTACCGCAGTAATTCCACTTGAACTATAATAACCTCATGGCTGGCAGCTGCTATTGATAAATCACAAGAGAAACTGGTAAATCAACAGTGGAGGTGGACAAGCAAATGTGAACAATAGAGAAAGAACCATAATAATACATGATCAATAACTAGAATTTTGGGGAAAAAAACACCAAAGCATTCCTTTTCTTTTTCTTCCAGATTTCAGTCAGTTAAGGATATTCTAAAAGCAGTATGAGTACTGGAGGTGTTGAATACCTGGTACTATTTTACCTGAGACAGAATTTTTTACTGAACTGTTAGTTAATTAAGTATGAAACAACCCAAATACATATCCTAAGGAAACTTGTCCATACTTGTCCATAGCTAGGGCATATAATCATCTGTTGTAATTACACACCACACTAACCTTTCCCTTGTTCTAAGTTTACCATTGCATTCTATGTGCCATGTCTTTCCCTCTGATGGCCCTGATGTTCAAAAACTTACAGCTCTGCATAAATTAATTTCTGTGAGGAATCTAACTGAAATCAGAAAGCCTATATACAGTTTATGAAAATATACATAGTTACATAAAATCACAGAAACTTTTAGGTTGGAAGACACCTTTAACATCGAGTCCAACTGCTAACCTAGCACTGACAAGTCCACTACTAAGACCACTACAAGACCACTATTTGATTGGTCTACACAACTGTATTGTAACATGTATAAACCCTGCTTTCCTCTGTAGCGGGCTAAGGATATCCTTAGCCGCCTTTGCGGCAAGGGCACGTTGTCGGCTCACGTTCAACTTGATGTCCACCAGGAGCCCCCCACGTCAGCAAAGCTGCTCTCCAGCCAGTCGGCCTCCAGCATCTACTGGTGCATGGGGTTGTTCCTCCCCAGTGCAGGACTTGCGTATGTTCAGGTTCCTCAGGTGGTCTCGAACCGGATCCTTTCCTACGATGGGAGGGACTTTGTTCCCCCAGTCCCTGCCTTGAGGTTCAGGGACTTGAGAGATGCGGGAACGGTGATTGCCGGCGACAACGGAGGAGAAAAATCCTTGAGTGCCTCGGCCTTCTCCATGTCGGTTGGCGCTAGCTCTCCTGTCTTACCTATCGGAGGGGGGTGGGGGTGGGGTGCGTTTTCTTTAGTCTTCCTTTTCTGACCAACGCACCTGTAGAAGCCCTTCTTATGATTCTTCTTCACATCCCTTGCCAAATTCAGCTCCAGCTGTGCCTTAGCTTTCCCGACCCCATCCCTATATTCTTCCCAGGATGCGTGTCTCTGCTTCCACCGCCTACGCATTTCCTCCTTGCGCTTCAGCTCGACCAGAAGGTCCTTACTCAGCCATGCTGGGCTCCTGCCTTCCTTGCCTGATTTCATAGAATCGTCTAGGTCGGAAGGGACCTTTAAGATCATCGAGTCCAACCATTAACCTAACGCTGCCAAAACCGCCACCAAACCACGTCCCTAAGCGCCGCGTCTACCCGTCTTTTAAATACCTCCAGGGATGGTGATTCAACCACTTCCCTGGGCAGCCTGGTCCAACGTTCGATAACCCTTTCCGCGAAGAAATTTTTCCTAATATCCGTCCTAAACCTCCCCTGGCGCAACTCGAGGCCGTTTCCTCTCGTCCTATCGCCTGTTACTTGGGAGAAGAGACCAACCCCCGCCTCGCTACAACCTCCTTTCCGGTAGTTGTAGAGAGCGATAAGGTCTCCCCTCAGCCTCCTTTACTCCAGGCTAAGCCACCCCAGTTCCCTCAGCCGCTCCTCATAAGCCTTGTGCTCCAGACCCCTCACCAGCTCCGTTGCCCTTCTCCGGACACGCTCCAGCACCTCCGTGTCTTTCTTGTAGTGAGAGGCCCAAAACTGAACACAGTATTCGAGGTGCGGCCTCAGCGGTGCTGAGTACAGGGGGACAGTCGCTTCCCCAGTCCTGCTCGCCACGCTATTCCTGATACAGGCCAGGATGCTGTTGGCCGCCTTGGCCACCTGGGCACACTGCTGGCTCACATTCAGACGGCTGTCTACCAATACCCCCAGGCTCTTTTCTGCCGGGCAGCTTTCCAGCCACTCTTCCCCAAGCCTGTAGCGTTGCACGGGGTTGTTGTGACCCAAGTGCAGGACCCGGCACTTGGCCTTGTTGAACCTCATACCATCGGCCTCGGCCCATCGATCCAGCCTGTCCAGATCCCTCTGTAGAGCCATCCTACCCTCAAGCAGATCGACGCTCCCGCCCAACTTGGTGTCGGCTGCAAACTTACTGAGTGAGGGTGCACTCGATCCCCTCGTCCAGGTCGTTGAGAAAGATATTAAACAGAACCGGCCCCAGTACTGAGCCCTGGGGAACACCACTTGTGACCGGCCGCCAACTGGATTTAACTCCATTCACCACAACTCTCTGGGCCCGGCCCTCCAGCCAGTTCTTTACCCAGCAAAGAGTACGCCCGTCCAAGCCATGAGCAGCCAGTTTCTCCAGGAGAACGCTGTGGGAAACGGTGTCAAAGGCTTTACTAAAGTCTAGGTAGACGAATTTCTATTTTCCCATTTCTTACGCGTGGGAATCGAGAGCTCTTGTGCTCGAAGAAAAAACGTCCTGAAAGAGCTGCCAGCTCCCTTCTGCTCCTTCTGCACAGGGGCTTCCAACTCCTCCTGTTTGTTACCTGTGCTGCGCGCAGTGGTATAGAGGCACTTCAGTTGGGCTGCCGACCGTGTCGCCTTTCTGGAGGATCAAGCCCCAAGTCCTTTGCGGCATTTCTCAGGGGTTCCCCTGTTGGTTCCTAACGCATCAGCAGCCCCTGGCTCTTCTCTGTTGCTCAGAACTCCATCCCCTTCCCCCGCTGAGCCTAGTTTAAAGCCCTCCTTGTAAGTCCGGCCAGCTTGTTGGCAAAGACCCTCTTGCCCCGCTTGGTCAGGCGAATCCCATCAGCTCCCAACAGACCCGGCTTCTCAAAGGTACGCCCGTGATCACAGAAGCCAAAACCTCGAGTATGGCACCAGCTACGCAGCCAGGCATTCACCTGTTCAATTCGTCTCCTCCTTCCTGGACCCCTCCCTCTGACTGGGAGGAGAGAGGAGACCACCACCTGTGCTCCTGATCCTTTTAACATTGCTCCGAGGGACATAAAGTCTCTTTGGAGGGTTCTAAGCTGCCTCGTCAGACCCTACGCGGAATAGTAGGAGCGCATGATAATCTGCAGGGATCACCAGGCTCGGCAGCCCCTCGGCGACGCCACGGATGCGAGCCCCTGGTAGGCAGCAGACTTCTCGAGAGAAATCGCCTGGACGGCAAACGGGTGCGTCGGTGCCTCTCAGTAGGGGATCTCCAATTGCTAACACCTTACGTGCTTTTCTGGTGGCACTGGTTCTGATGCGGGCGGGAGGTTGGGTCAGCTTTGCGTGGTTGGCTTGGCCAAGTTAACCAAGCTCACACCCACCTCCTTATAGCTGTTCCTGGGTTTCCAACACGCGCACACAAAGAGCATCCAACAGGCTCCGCACATTTTCATCCCTTCGCACGCAGGAGTTCCGGTGCCTTGTCTCTTTCATTACCAAGCGAGAACAAAGGGAGACTAGAGCCCTCTGCTCACAAGAGCCTCTTATTGCTCAGAAAGAAGGCTTTTTCTCTTGGAATTTCCCCCCCTCGAAGCAACTGGATCCCCAGCGATTTCCCGACTTTCCTGTCTCCAAAACCCCAGTCACTATCGTTCCTTAAAGCACCAACCCCCTTCAACACTTCTACATGGAGGAATCTGCCCTTTAGGCTTTGTGATGGATTGACCTCGGCCGGCTGTCAGGGGCCCGCCCAGCCGCTCTCTCACTGCCCCTCCTCAACAGGACAGGGGGAGAAAATAGGATGAAAAAGTTCCTTCAGGAAACATCCACTGGCCGGACCCACAGGCAGCAGGGAAATACCTGCCCCGGACAGCGCTTTGCCCTTTCTTCAATAGGTTTTCACAGGGGCGCCCCCGGCTTCGCTGAGCCGCTCAGCTTTGGCCTGCGGCAAGTCCAGTGCCTAGCTGGCTGGCACCAGCTGCGTCCAGCACAGGGCAGACCCTGGCCTCTTCTCACACAGGCTACCCCCGCAGGCCACACCTGGAGCACCGTGTCCAGTTCTGGTCCCCACAATTCAAAAAAGAGACGCAGACCGACTGGGGAAGGTCCCAAGGAGGGCCGCAAAGATGACCAAAGGGCTGGAGAACCTGCCCTAGGAGGAAAGGCTGAAGGAGTCGGGTCTCTTCTCCCTTGCAGAAGAGAAGGCTCGCGGGGGAGGGAACCTCATCGCAGTCTGCCAGTACTTAAAGGGCAGCTACAAAGAAGAGGACGGAGGCTTTCCCACAAAAGGTCGGACGCAGCGTTCAAGGGCAACGAAGGATGGCCCTGCTTTCCCATGCCCGTCTCCCTTTTTTAATAGCTGTTAAAGAAAGATGAAGTTTGCTGTCTCCCTGCGACGTAGCTTTGGTTTGGGTCTGGCTGGGATGGAAGGTAACTTTCCCCACAGCAGCCCTCATAGTGCTGTGCTTCGTAGCTGTAGCTGGAAGGGTGTTGATAACACACCAGTGTTCTGGCTACTGCCGAGCAGTGCTCCCACAGCACGGAGGCTGTCTCTCCAGCCACCCCCACCCCCACAGTCCAGTAAGCTGGGGGTGGGCAAGAGGCTGGCAGGGGACACAGCCAGGACAGCTGACCCAAATGGACCAAGAGAGATATTCCACCGTGCTATGGAAGCACCACAGCTGCCATTCAGACCAATTGTTTTCTCCTACCACGTCCCTCCTCGGCAGAAAAGGGATTATCAACGGGGCCTTATCACACAGCCCTTGATGAAGTGCTCCAACAGGAGTTGGATGCTTCCAACGCATTGCACTGTGCCGAAAGCACCCTTGTATGGCATGCCTGTAGCGTCGCATACAGTATTTTCTAAAGGTGTTGCAGCAGCAGCCGCCTACACTGGCTTTACGTACATTTGCGTACCGCTTCCAAAGAGCCAAGAGTCTGCTTCCTACAGGACGCAGGAGACTGCTAAGCCGTCCCAGCGTCACGCTTCAAATGACTGGCCAAATCACTATCTATCTATAGAACACTGTTAACAGACCGACACAGTCCACGTACTTACACTCCGGGGAGACGCCATTTTAACTTGCGGAACTATTTCCCTCAGTAAGACGCACAAGACGGAGGTGAGATCCCCATGCTAAATCTTTATTGTGCAACTGCTGCTCACAGCTTTTATTACCTTCCACAGACACGCGGCACAAAACATTCGACATCAACAGTGCCTAGATCGACGGGCAACAGACGAAATCCATTCAGCGGCGATTTGTACACGTGCAGCAGCTCTTGCGGTGCAAAAATCTCAGCCAGGCGGCCAGCCCAACTGACGGCCACCCAGAATACGTAGATGTACGTGACAGACAGGCTGCCCACCCTCGGGCCCTTCATCCGCAACCATCCGGAATCCATCGGTCAGGCCCAGGTGAGCAGCACGCTGCTTGCCAACAATCATTAAATGCCCAAGAAGCTGGAGAAGGAAGTACAAAACCATAAATAAGTAAAATAAAAAGCCACACACAAAAAGGGGAGAGGGCAGGGAGGGGAGGAATGAGAGCAGAGAAGCACCCAGAGAAACCAGTTAGCCAACTCCTAGCAATTCAACCACTGCGCTTCAAATTACTGTCTGTCCGCCTGCAACCGGCATTTTCCAAGCAAAGCTACAAAGACCGATTACGCACACTGTAGGGGGGGGGAAAGAAAAAGGGCTACGCAATTGTTTTCAAGCTAGACAGTAACGGACTACAAAACAGCCACAGAAGCTAAGTTTGTCTCCGGGTTAAAGCCCCCCATTATCTCTTCAGGCAACATACGCAACTCGGGTGGAAAATAAGCTTCAGGCTGCCTTTTGCGTGGGTTTACAAAGTCTCTGAACTTGACTTTTATAGCCAAAAGCGAAGCATCCAGCACCTCTCGACCAGCTTTGCCCTTCCTCACCCCCGACCTGCCAAAAACCCCAAGCCCTCTTCTCCGTATTAGAAGAAGTACTACTCCTCCTCTTGCTCTAAACCGTGACAGTAGGCATCACCCTGCGCTCCAAAACAACACTGCATTTTGCACCAGGAGTACGTACCCAGGGATGAGCATTGCTTTATATCGCTACTTTCGGTCAAAAAGCTCAGCTCCATTACAAGCCAGAGAGAAAAGATTATAGCGCCAGAAAACCCAAACCAGCCTACCGTGCCCTATCAAGGGGAAAAGGGGGGATGGGAAAGAGTCTACTAAATTAGGAACTAACGACAGGTACAGTTTAGCGTACAGAAAGCTTCCACAGTACTTACACATTCACCAGGATCTTCTGCTTCGCTTAACCTCATAATTGCCTCCTTAGGCATGGCTAGGAAAAGCGTCGGAGCTTGGGGTGAAAGATCACGGAACGCAAGGCGCTGGAGGAAGAGTAAACAGTTAAAACGTCATTGGCTTCAGAGAAAGGTAATAATAGCTTAAGCAAATCAATATGCCCCACCGAACTCCTACAGAAGCAGGCTACCGGATACCCCAAACGCAAGCCGAAACGTTGATTTTTCTTACGCGATATTAATGCTTTCTGTACAAAAAAATACAACGTCTTTACAGAGCCCCCTCCAGAAGTGGGATTCGGCATGCAAGGTGATGGGGGCAAGGAGGCGGGCCAGTACTTCAGACTAGCGACCTCCAGTACGTTTTAATTCGGGTCGATCGTTTCCTAAGGATGACGAGTTCCTGGATTTACTTTTTTGGTAAAGAAAAATAAGAAAAGCTGTAACAATCCAGTTTGGGGGCGCAGAACCAAAGCCTAGCACAGCAGAGCTGTGAAATCTCTACAGTGCTATTAGGAGGCACATCAAGACCTGCCTTTCTCCTACGCAGAACTAACTCATTACGGTCACCACTCAGACGTTCACCGTTTACATACATACGCCTGGAATCCCCGAGGAGACTGACTGCGTGCGCTTAATCTAAGGTTTCAAGACTGTCGTCCTACACGAGGTAGGACCACTCGCATCCCTCGGCAGCAAACTTTGCACGACTTGCAGTGCCAAAGGGATATCACGCGGCAAACGTCTGCGGCTGCCACCAAGTGCCTTACCGTCAGAGGCCCTCCTCTACGCACGCGCGCACGCGACACGGCGGGGCTGGGAACCGAGGCGAGCCGGCCAGCACCAGCAACCCAGTACGCGCCGCGGCAGCCGGGGGCGGGGGGGCCGCACCGAAGAAGCGCGATGTTATAGGGATCGCGCAGTAGAGAGCGCCACAACCCAGAGAGGCCCCGTCCCTCCACCGCCCGCCCGCCCGCCCGCCCGCAGCAAGGCCGCCACCCGCCCTGCCGCGCTCCCGGGCACCGCGCAACGGGTCCTCGGCTCAGGGTGCCTGCGAGCGCGGGGGGAGGGGGGGACGGGGGGAGGGAGGAGGAACCGCGCTCAGAGCAAAGCCGCGGCTACCTCCTCGTCCTCGTAGGCGACGTTGGCGGGGAAGCGCCTTGCCGATGATCTTCCCGAAAACACTGCGGGTGGCGGCGGCACCAGGCCGGGCGGCCCGCGCCCCAATAAGCTCGTCGGCCACGACAACGCCCCTTGTCGCCCCCGCGCTTCCTCCACTCGGCCAGGCCCTCCGCGGCGCCCATTGGGCCGCCAGATGGCCGCCGGCCGATCCCGCGTCTCGATTGGCTGTCTCGTCTGTCGTTTTCGCTTGTCCCCGGCCCCCCGGCGGGTCCGCCCTCGTCGACCTGGTGCTTAGCGGGGCTCAGGGAGTTTGCGTGCCCTCGGGGCGCGGAGGGATCCGACCTGGGGGCGGAGGGAGAAGACGTTGGGCCAGTCCGCGGAGGGATCCGTGCCGTGTAGTGCTGCGACCCTGTGGGCGGGCGACGAGGTCTCAGAAGAGGCTGTTGTAGCTACAAGTACTATTGACTGTTATTTATTACCGCGTCAACTCCACCCCAAACGTGCTTGTGGCTTTTTGGTGCTGCTCCCTCCAGTCAAAGGACTGCTTTTGCCAGGGCAGGGCAGGCCTTAACTTTTCAGAACACTCCCCAGAACCGACAGAAGTTGCTCTCAATTGTTCCCTGCAAGCCCCGCTTGGATTGCAGACGTTTCTAAGCTGCGCGCCTCCTGGGAGAAAATACAATACAAAGCGTGTCTTCAGCACTGGTGGCTCGAGGGCTGTGTGGGTGTGGGTGTGGGGGGGGGGGCGCAGATCGAGATAGGATTTGCGCTAAGCTGGGTAGGAGGCTCGTAGAAAAACAGGCAGTGCCCCCAAAGCTGCCCAAGGGTGGTCTCTGGTGCCCTGCACCCCCGGGGATAGTGAGCAATTTGATTGGTCTACACAACTGTATTGTAACATGTATAAACCCTGCTTTCCTCTGTAGCGGGCTAAGGATATCCTTAGCCGCCTTTGCGGCAAGGGCACGTTGTCGGCTCACGTTCAACTTGATGTCCACCAGGAGCCCCCCACGTCAGCAAAGCTGCTCTCCAGCCAGTCGGCCTCCAGCATCTACTGGTGCATGGGGTTGTTCCTCCCCAGTGCAGGACTTGCGTATGTTCAGGTTCCTCAGGTGGTCTCGAACCGGATCCTTTCCTACGATGGGAGGGACTTTGTTCCCCCAGTCCCTGCCTTGAGGTTCAGGGACTTGAGAGATGCGGGAACGGTGATTGCCGGCGACAACGGAGGAGAAAAATCCTTGAGTGCCTCGGCCTTCTCCATGTCGGTTGGCGCTAGCTCTCCTGTCTTACCTATCGGAGGGGGGTGGGGGTGGGGTGCGTTTTCTTTAGTCTTCCTTTTCTGACCAACGCACCTGTAGAAGCCCTTCTTATGATTCTTCTTCACATCCCTTGCCAAATTCAGCTCCAGCTGTGCCTTAGCTTTCCCGACCCCATCCCTATATTCTTCCCAGGATGCGTGTCTCTGCTTCCACCGCCTACGCATTTCCTCCTTGCGCTTCAGCTCGACCAGAAGGTCCTTACTCAGCCATGCTGGGCTCCTGCCTTCCTTGCCTGATTTCATAGAATCGTCTAGGTCGGAAGGGACCTTTAAGATCATCGAGTCCAACCATTAACCTAACGCTGCCAAAACCGCCACCAAACCACGTCCCTAAGCGCCGCGTCTACCCGTCTTTTAAATACCTCCAGGGATGGTGATTCAACCACTTCCCTGGGCAGCCTGGTCCAACGTTCGATAACCCTTTCCGCGAAGAAATTTTTCCTAATATCCGTCCTAAACCTCCCCTGGCGCAACTCGAGGCCGTTTCCTCTCGTCCTATCGCCTGTTACTTGGGAGAAGAGACCAACCCCCGCCTCGCTACAACCTCCTTTCCGGTAGTTGTAGAGAGCGATAAGGTCTCCCCTCAGCCTCCTTTACTCCAGGCTAAGCCACCCCAGTTCCCTCAGCCGCTCCTCATAAGCCTTGTGCTCCAGACCCCTCACCAGCTCCGTTGCCCTTCTCCGGACACGCTCCAGCACCTCCGTGTCTTTCTTGTAGTGAGAGGCCCAAAACTGAACACAGTATTCGAGGTGCGGCCTCAGCGGTGCTGAGTACAGGGGGACAGTCGCTTCCCCAGTCCTGCTCGCCACGCTATTCCTGATACAGGCCAGGATGCTGTTGGCCGCCTTGGCCACCTGGGCACACTGCTGGCTCACATTCAGACGGCTGTCTACCAATACCCCCAGGCTCTTTTCTGCCGGGCAGCTTTCCAGCCACTCTTCCCCAAGCCTGTAGCGTTGCACGGGGTTGTTGTGACCCAAGTGCAGGACCCGGCACTTGGCCTTGTTGAACCTCATACCATCGGCCTCGGCCCATCGATCCAGCCTGTCCAGATCCCTCTGTAGAGCCATCCTACCCTCAAGCAGATCGACGCTCCCGCCCAACTTGGTGTCGGCTGCAAACTTACTGAGTGAGGGTGCACTCGATCCCCTCGTCCAGGTTGTTGAGAAAGATATTAAACAGAACCGGCCCCGGTACTGAGCCCTGGGGAACACCACTTGTGACCGGCCGCCAACTGGATTTAACTCCATTCACCACAACTCCCTGGGCCCGGCCCTCCAGCCAGTTCTTTACCCAGCAAAGAGTACGCCCGTCCAAGCCATGAGCAGCCAGTTTCTCCAGGAGAACGCTGTGGGAAACGGTGTCAAAGGCTTTACTAAAGTCTAGGTAGACGAATTTCTATTTTCCCATTTCTTACGCGTGGGAATCGAGAGCTCTTGTGCTCGAAGAAAAAACGTCCTGAAAGAGCTGCCAGCTCCCTTCTGCTCCTTCTGCACAGGGGCTTCCAACTCCTCCTGTTTGTTACCTGTGCTGCGCGCAGTGGTATAGAGGCACTTCAGTTGGGCTGCCGACCGTGTCGCCTTTCTGGAGGATCAAGCCCCAAGTCCTTTGCGGCATTTCTCAGGGGTTCCCCTGTTGGTTCCTAACGCATCAGCAGCCCCTGGCTCTTCTCTGTTGCTCAGAACTCCATCCCCTTCCCCCGCTGAGCCTAGTTTAAAGCCCTCCTTGTAAGTCCGGCCAGCTTGTTGGCAAAGACCCTCTTGCCCCGCTTGGTCAGGCGAATCCCATCAGCTCCCAACAGACCCGGCTTCTCAAAGGTACACCCGTGATCACAGAAGCCAAAACCTCGAGTATGGCACCAGCTACGCAGCCAGGCATTCACCTGTTCAATTCGTCTCCTCCTTCCTGGACCCCTCCCTCTGACTGGGAGGAGAGAGGAGACCACCACCTGTGCTCCTGATCCTTTTAACATTGCTCCGAGGGACATAAAGTCTCTTTGGAGGGTTCTAAGCTGCCTCGTCAGACCCTACGCGGAATAGTAGGAGCGCATGATAATCTGCAGGGATCACCAGGCTCGGCAGCCCCTCGGCGACGCCACGGATGCGAGCCCCTGGTAGGCAGCAGACTTCTCGAGAGAAATCGCCTGGATGGCAAACGGGTGCGTCGGTGCCTCTCAGTAGGGGATCTCCAATTGCTAACACCTTACGTGCTTTTCTGGTGGCACTGGTTCTGATGCGGGCGGGAGGTTGGGTCAGCTTTGCGTGGTTGGCTTGGCCAAGTTAACCAAGCTCACACCCACCTCCTTATAGCTGTTCCTGGGTTTCCAACACGCGCACACAAAGAGCATCCAACAGGCTCCGCACATTTTCATCCCTTCGCACGCAGGAGTTCCGGTGCCTTGTCTCTTTCATTACCAAGCGAGAACAAAGGGAGACTAGAGCCCTCTGCTCACAAGAGCCTCTTATTGCTCAGAAAGAAGGCTTTTTCTCTTGGAATTTCCCCCCCTCGAAGCAACTGGATCCCCAGCGATTTCCCGACTTTCCTGTCTCCAAAACCCCAGTCACTATCGTTCCTTAAAGCACCAACCCCCTTCAACACTTCTACATGGAGGAATCTGCCCTTTAGGCTTTGTGATGGATTGACCTCGGCCGGCTGTCAGGGGCCCGCCCAGCCGCTCTCTCACTGCCCCTCCTCAACAGGACAGGGGGAGAAAATAGGATGAAAAAGTTCCTTCAGGAAACATCCACCGGCCGGACCCACAGGCAGCAGGGAAATACCTGCCCCGGACAGCGCTTTGCCCTTTCTCCAATAGGTTTTCACAGGGGCGCCCCCGGCTTCGCTGAGCCGCTCAGCTTTGGCCTGCGGCAAGTCCAGTGCCTAGCTGGCTGGCACCAGCTGCGTCCAGCACAGGGCAGACCCTGGCCTCTTCTCACACAGGCTACCCCCGCAGGCCACACCTGGAGCACCGTGTCCAGTTCTGGTCCCCACAATTCAAAAAAAGAGACGCAGACCGACTGGGGAAGGTCCCAAGGAGGGCCGCAAAGATGACCAAAGGGCTGGAGAACCTGCCCTAGGAGGAAAGGCTGAAGGAGTCGGGTCTCTTCTCCCTTGCAGAAGAGAAGGCTCGCGGGGGAGGGAACCTCATCGCAGTCTGCCAGTACTTAAAGGGCGGCTACAAAGAAGAGGACGGAGGCTTTCCCACAAAAGGTCGGACGCAGCGTTCAAGGGCAACGAAGGATGGCCCTGCTTTCCCATGCCCGTCTCCCTTTTTTAATAGCTGTTAAAGAAAGATGAAGTTTGCTGTCTCCCTGCGACGTAGCTTTGGTTTGGGTCTGGCTGGGATGGAAGGTAACTTTCCCCACAGCAGCCCTCATAGTGCTGTGCTTCGTAGCTGTAGCTGGAAGGGTGTTGATAACACACCAGTGTTCTGGCTACTGCCGAGCAGTGCTCCCACAGCACGGAGGCTGTCTCTCCAGCCACCCCCACCCCCACAGTCCAGTAAGCTGGGGGTGGGCAAGAGGCTGGCAGGGGACACAGCCAGGACAGCTGACCCAAATGGACCAAGAGAGATATTCCACCGTGCTATGGAAGCACCACAGCTGCCATTCAGACCAATTGTTTTCTCCTACCACGTCCCTCCTCGGCAGAAAAGGGATTATCAACGGGGCCTTATCACACAGCCCTTGATGAAGTGCTCCAACAGGAGTTGGATGCTTCCAACGCATTGCACTGTGCCGAAAGCACCCTTGTATGGCATGCCTGTAGCGTCGCATACAGTATTTTCTAAAGGTGTTGCAGCAGCAGCCGCCTACACTGGCTTTACGTACATTTGCGTACCGCTTCCAAAGAGCCAAGAGTCTGCTTCCTACAGGACGCAGGAGACTGCTAAGCCGTCCCAGCGTCACGCTTCAAATGACTGGCCAAATCACTATCTATCTATAGAACACTGTTAACAGACCGACACAGTCCACGTACTTACACTCCGGGGAGACGCCGTTTTAACTTGCGGAACTATTTCCCTCAGTAAGACGCACAAGACGGAGGTGAGATCCCCATGCTAAATCTTTATTGTGCAACTGCTGCTCACAGCTTTTATTACCTTCCACAGACACGCGGCACAAAACATTCGACATCAACAGTGCCTAGATCGACGGGCAACAGACGAAATCCATTCAGCGGCGATTTGTACACGTGCAGCAGCTCTTGCGGTGCAAAAATCTCAGCCAGGCGGCCAGCCCAACTGACGGCCACCCAGAATACGTAGATGTACGTGACAGACAGGCTGCCCACCCTCGGGCCCTTCATCCGCAACCATCCGGAATCCATCGGTCAGGCCCAGGTGAGCAGCACGCTGCTTGCCAACAATCATTAAATGCCCAAGAAGCTGGAGAAGGAAGTACAAAACCATAAATAAGTAAAATAAAAAGCCGCACACAAAAAGGGGAGAGGGCAGGGAGGGGAGGAATGAGAGCAGAGAAGCACCCAGAGAAACCAGTTAGCCAACTCCTAGCAATTCAACCACTGCGCTTCAAATTACTGTCTGTCCGCCTGCAACCGGCATTTTCCAAGCAAAGCTACAAAGACCGATTACGCACACTGTAGGGGGGGGGAAAGAAAAAGGGCTACGCAATTGTTTTCAAGCTAGACAGTAACGGACTACAAAACAGCCACAGAAGCTAAGTTTGTCTCCGGGTTAAAGCCCCCCGTTATCTCTTCAGGCAACATACGCAACTCGGGTGGAAAATAAGCTTCAGGCTGCCTTTTGCGTGGGTTTACAAAGTCTCTGAACTTGACTTTTATAGCCAAAAGCGAAGCATCCAGCACCTCTCGACCAGCTTTGCCCTTCCTCACCCCCGACCTGCCAAAAACCCCAAGCCCTCTTCTCCGTATTAGAAGAAGTACTACTCCTCCTCTTGCTCTAAACCGTGACAGTAGGCATCACCCTGCGCTCCAAAACAACACTGCATTTTGCACCAGGAGTACGTACCCAGGGATGAGCATTGCTTTATATCGCTACTTTCGGTCAAAAAGCTCAGCTCCATTACAAGCCAGAGAGAAAAGATTATAGCGCCAGAAAACCCAAACCAGCCTACCGTGCCCTATCAAGGGGAAAAGGGGGGATGGGAAAGAGTCTACTAAATTAGGAACTAACGACAGGTACAGTTTAGCGTACAGAAAGCTTCCACAGTACTTACACATTCACCAGGATCTTCTGCTTCGCTTAACCTCATAATTGCCTCCTTAGGCATGGCTAGGAAAAGCGTCGGAGCTTGGGGTGAAAGATCACGGAACGCAAGGCGCTGGAGGAAGAGTAAACAGTTAAAACGTCATTGGCTTCAGAGAAAGGTAATAATAGCTTAAGCAAATCAATATGCCCCACCGAACTCCTACAGAAGCAGACTACCGGATACCCCAAACGCAAGCCGAAACGTTGATTTTTCTTACGCGATATTAATGCTTTCTGTACAAAAAAATACAACGTCTTTACAGAGCCCCCTCCAGAAGTGGGATTCGGCATGCAAGGTGATGGGGGCAAGGAGGCGGGCCAGTACTTCAGACTAGCGACCTCCAGTACGTTTTAATTCGGGTCGATCGTTTCCTAAGGATGACGAGTTCCTGGATTTACTTTTTTGGTAAAGAAAAATAAGAAAAGCTGTAACAATCCAGTTTGGGGGCGCAGAACCAAAGCCTAGCACAGCAGAGCTGTGAAATCTCTACAGTGCTATTAGGAGGCACATCAAGACCTGCCTTTCTCCTACGCAGAACTAACTCATTACGGTCACCACTCAGACGTTCACCGTTTACATACATACGCCTGGAATCCCCGAGGAGACTGACTGCGTGCGCTTAATCTAAGGTTTCAAGACTGTCGTCCTACACGAGGTAGGACCACTCGCATCCCTCGGCAGCAAACTTTGCACGACTTGCAGTGCCAAAGGGATATCACGCGGCAAACGTCTGCGGCTGCCACCAAGTGCCTTACCGTCAGAGGCCCTCCTCTACGCACGCGCGCACGCGACACGGCGGGGCTGGGAACCGAGGCGAGCCGGCCAGCACCAGCAACCCAGTACGCGCCGCGGCAGCCGGGGGCGGGGGGGCCGCACCGAAGAAGCGCGATGTTATAGGGATCGCGCAGTAGAGAGCGCCACAACCCAGAGAGGCCCCGTCCCTCCACCGCCCGCCCGCCCGCCCGCAGCAAGGCCGCCACCCGCCCTGCCGCGCTCCCGGGCACCGCGCAACGGGTCCTCGGCTCAGGGTGCCTGCGAGCGCGGGGGGAGGGGGGGACGGGGGGAGGGAGGAGGAACCGCGCTCAGAGCAAAGCCGCGGCTACCTCCTCGTCCTCGTAGGCGACGTTGGCGGGGAAGCGCCTTGCCGATGATCTTCCCGAAAACACTGCGGGTGGCGGCGGCACCAGGCCGGGCGGCCCGCGCCCCAATAAGCTCGTCGGCCACGACAACGCCCCTTGTCGCCCCCGCGCTTCCTCCACTCGGCCAGGCCCTCCGCGGCGCCCATTGGGCCGCCAGATGGCCGCCGGCCGATCCCGCGTCTCGATTGGCTGTCTCGTCTGTCGTTTTCGCTTGTCCCCGGCCCCCCGGCGGGTCCGCCCTCGTCGACCTGGTGCTTAGCGGGGCTCAGGGAGTTTGCGTGCCCTCGGGGCGCGGAGGGATCCGACCTGGGGGCGGAGGGAGAAGACGTTGGGCCAGTCCGCGGAGGGATCCGTGCCGTGTAGTGCTGCGACCCTGTGGGCGGGCGACGAGGTCTCAGAAGAGGCTGTTGTAGCTACAAGTACTATTGACTGTTATTTATTACCGCGTCAACTCCACCCCAAACGTGCTTGTGGCTTTTTGGTGCTGCTCCCTCCAGTCAAAGGACTGCTTTTGCCAGGGCAGGGCAGGCCTTAACTTTTCAGAACACTCCCCAGAACCGACAGAAGTTGCTCTCAATTGTTCCCTGCAAGCCCCGCTTGGATTGCAGACGTTTCTAAGCTGCGCGCCTCCTGGGAGAAAATACAATACAAAGCGTGTCTTCAGCACTGGTGGCTCGAGGGCTGTGTGGGTGTGGGTGTGGGGGGGGGGCGCAGATCGAGATAGGATTTGCGCTAAGCTGGGTAGGAGGCTCGTAGAAAAACAGGCAGTGCCCCCAAAGCTGCCCAAGGGTGGTCTCTGGTGCCCTGCACCCCCGGGGATAGTGAGCAATTTGATTGGTCTACACAACTGTATTGTAACATGTATAAACCCTGCTTTCCTCTGTAGCGGGCTAAGGATATCCTTAGCCGCCTTTGCGGCAAGGGCACGTTGTCGGCTCACGTTCAACTTGATGTCCACCAGGAGCCCCCCACGTCAGCAAAGCTGCTCTCCAGCCAGTCGGCCTCCAGCATCTACTGGTGCATGGGGTTGTTCCTCCCCAGTGCAGGACTTGCGTATGTTCAGGTTCCTCAGGTGGTCTCGAACCGGATCCTTTCCTACGATGGGAGGGACTTTGTTCCCCCAGTCCCTGCCTTGAGGTTCAGGGACTTGAGAGATGCGGGAACGGTGATTGCCGGCGACAACGGAGGAGAAAAATCCTTGAGTGCCTCGGCCTTCTCCATGTCGGTTGGCGCTAGCTCTCCTGTCTTACCTATCGGAGGGGGGTGGGGGTGGGGTGCGTTTTCTTTAGTCTTCCTTTTCTGACCAACGCACCTGTAGAAGCCCTTCTTATGATTCTTCTTCACATCCCTTGCCAAATTCAGCTCCAGCTGTGCCTTAGCTTTCCCGACCCCATCCCTATATTCTTCCCAGGATGCGTGTCTCTGCTTCCACCGCCTACGCATTTCCTCCTTGCGCTTCAGCTCGACCAGAAGGTCCTTACTCAGCCATGCTGGGCTCCTGCCTTCCTTGCCTGATTTCATAGAATCGTCTAGGTCGGAAGGGACCTTTAAGATCATCGAGTCCAACCATTAACCTAACGCTGCCAAAACCGCCACCAAACCACGTCCCTAAGCGCCGCGTCTACCCGTCTTTTAAATACCTCCAGGGATGGTGATTCAACCACTTCCCTGGGCAGCCTGGTCCAACGTTCGATAACCCTTTCCGCGAAGAAATTTTTCCTAATATCCGTCCTAAACCTCCCCTGGCGCAACTCGAGGCCGTTTCCTCTCGTCCTATCGCCTGTTACTTGGGAGAAGAGACCAACCCCCGCCTCGCTACAACCTCCTTTCCGGTAGTTGTAGAGAGCGATAAGGTCTCCCCTCAGCCTCCTTTACTCCAGGCTAAGCCACCCCAGTTCCCTCAGCCGCTCCTCATAAGCCTTGTGCTCCAGACCCCTCACCAGCTCCGTTGCCCTTCTCCGGACACGCTCCAGCACCTCCGTGTCTTTCTTGTAGTGAGAGGCCCAAAACTGAACACAGTATTCGAGGTGCGGCCTCAGCGGTGCTGAGTACAGGGGGACAGTCGCCTCCCCAGTCCTGCTCGCCACGCTATTCCTGATACAGGCCAGGATGCTGTTGGCCGCCTTGGCCACCTGGGCACACTGCTGGCTCACATTCAGACGGCTGTCTACCAATACCCCCAGGCTCTTTTCTGCCGGGCAGCTTTCCAGCCACTCTTCCCCAAGCCTGTAGCGTTGCACGGGGTTGTTGTGACCCAAGTGCAGGACCCGGCACTTGGCCTTGTTGAACCTCATACCATCGGCCTCGGCCCATCGATCCAGCCTGTCCAGATCCCTCTGTAGAGCCATCCTACCCTCAAGCAGATCGACGCTCCCGCCCAACTTGGTGTCGGCTGCAAACTTACTGAGTGAGGGTGCACTCGATCCCCTCGTCCAGGTCGTTGAGAAAGATATTAAACAGAACCGGCCCCGGTACTGAGCCCTGGGGAACACCACTTGTGACCGGCCGCCAACTGGATTTAACTCCATTCACCACAACTCCCTGGGCCCGGCCCTCCAGCCAGTTCTTTACCCAGCAAAGAGTACGCCCGTCCAAGCCATGAGCAGCCAGTTTCTCCAGGAGAACGCTGTGGGAAACGGTGTCAAAGGCTTTACTAAAGTCTAGGTAGACGAATTTCTATTTTCCCCATTTCTTACGCGTGGGAATCGAGAGCTCTTGTGCTCGAAGAAAAAACGTCCTGAAAGAGCTGCCAGCTCCCTTCTGCTCCTTCTGCACAGGGGCTTCCAACTCCTCCTGTTTGTTACCTGTGCTGCGCGCAGTGGTATAGAGGCACTTCAGTTGGGCTGCCGACCGTGTCGCCTTTCTGGAGGATCAAGCCCCAAGTCCTTTGCGGCATTTCTCAGGGGTTCCCCTGTTGGTTCCTAACGCATCAGCAGCCCCTGGCTCTTCTCTGTTGCTCAGAGCTCCATCCCCTTCCCCCGCTGAGCCTAGTTTAAAGCCCTCCTTGTAAGTCCGGCCAGCTTGTTGGCAAAGACCCTCTTGCCCCGCTTGGTCAGGCGAATCCCATCAGCTCCCAACAGACCCGGCTTCTCAAAGGTACGCCCGTGATCACAGAAGCCAAAACCTCGAGTATGGCACCAGCTACGCAGCCAGGCATTCACCTGTTCAATTCGTCTCCTCCTTCCTGGACCCCTCCCTCTGACTGGGAGGAGAGAGGAGACCACCACCTGTGCTCCTGATCCTTTTAACATTGCTCCGAGGGACATAAAGTCTCTTTGGAGGGTTCTAAGCTGCCTCGTCAGACCCTACGCGGAATAGTAGGAGCGCATGATAATCTGCAGGGATCACCAGGCTCGGCAGCCCCTCGGCGACGCCACGGATGCGAGCCCCTGGTAGGCAGCAGACTTCTCGAGAGAAATCGCCTGGACGGCAAACGGGTGCGTCGGTGCCTCTCAGTAGGGGATCTCCAATTGCTAACACCTTACGTGCTTTTCTGGTGGCACTGGTTCTGATGCGGGCGGGAGGTTGGGTCAGCTTTGCGTGGTTGGCTTGGCCAAGTTAACCAAGCTCACACCCACCTCCTTATAGCTGTTCCTGGGTTTCCAACACGCGCACACAAAGAGCATCCAACAGGCTCCGCACATTTTCATCCCTTCGCACGCAGGAGTTCCGGTGCCTTGTCTCTTTCATTACCAAGCGAGAACAAAGGGAGACTAGAGCCCTCTGCTCACAAGAGCCTCTTATTGCTCAGAAAGAAGGCTTTTTCTCTTGGAATTTCCCCCCCTCGAAGCAACTGGATCCCCAGCGATTTCCCGACTTTCCTGTCTCCAAAACCCCAGTCACTATCGTTCCTTAAAGCACCAACCCCCTTCAACACTTCTACATGGAGGAATCTGCCCTTTAGGCTTTGTGATGGATTGACCTCGGCCGGCTGTCAGGGGCCCGCCCAGCCGCTCTCTCACTGCCCCTCCTCAACAGGACAGGGGGAGAAAATAGGATGAAAAAGTTCCTTCAGGAAACATCCACCGGCCGGACCCACAGGCAGCAGGGAAATACCTGCCCCGGACAGCGCTTTGCCCTTTCTTCAATAGGTTTTCACAGGGGCGCCCCCGGCTTCGCTGAGCCGCTCAGCTTTGGCCTGCGGCAAGTCCAGTGCCTAGCTGGCTGGCACCAGCTGCGTCCAGCACAGGGCAGACCCTGGCCTCTTCTCACACAGGCTACCCCCGCAGGCCACACCTGGAGCACCGTGTCCAGTTCTGGTCCCCACAATTCAAAAAAGAGACGCAGACCGACTGGGGAAGGTCCCAAGGAGGGCCGCAAAGATGACCAAAGGGCTGGAGAACCTGCCCTAGGAGGAAAGGCTGAAGGAGTCGGGTCTCTTCTCCCTTGCAGAAGAGAAGGCTCGCGGGGGAGGGAACCTCATCGCAGTCTGCCAGTACTTAAAGGGCGGCTACAAAGAAGAGGACGGAGGCTTTCCCACAAAAGGTCGGACGCAGCGTTCAAGGGCAACGAAGGATGGCCCTGCTTTCCCATGCCCGTCTCCCTTTTTTAATAGCTGTTAAAGAAAGATGAAGTTTGCTGTCTCCCTGCGACGTAGCTTTGGTTTGGGTCTGGCTGGGATGGAAGGTAACTTTCCCCACAGCAGCCCTCATAGTGCTGTGCTTCGTAGCTGTAGCTGGAAGGGTGTTGATAACACACCAGTGTTCTGGCTACTGCCGAGCAGTGCTCCCACAGCACGGAGGCTGTCTCTCCAGCCACCCCCACCCCCACAGTCCAGTAAGCTGGGGGTGGGCAAGAGGCTGGCAGGGGACACAGCCAGGACAGCTGACCCAAATGGACCAAGAGAGATATTCCACCGTGCTATGGAAGCACCACAGCTGCCATTCAGACCAATTGTTTTCTCCTACCACGTCCCTCCTCGGCAGAAAAGGGATTATCAACGGGGCCTTATCACACAGCCCTTGATGAAGTGCTCCAACAGGAGTTGGATGCTTCCAACGCATTGCACTGTGCCGAAAGCACCCTTGTATGGCATGCCTGTAGCGTCGCATACAGTATTTTCTAAAGGTGTTGCAGCAGCAGCCGCCTACACTGGCTTTACGTACATTTGCGTACCGCTTCCAAAGAGCCAAGAGTCTGCTTCCTACAGGACGCAGGAGACTGCTAAGCCGTCCCAGCGTCACGCTTCAAATGACTGGCCAAATCACTATCTATCTATAGAACACTGTTAACAGACCGACACAGTCCACGTACTTACACTCCGGGGAGACGCCGTTTTAACTTGCGGAACTATTTCCCTCAGTAAGACGCACAAGACGGAGGTGAGATCCCCATGCTAAATCTTTATTGTGCAACTGCTGCTCACAGCTTTTATTACCTTCCACAGACACGCGGCACAAAACATTCGACATCAACAGTGCCTAGATCGACGGGCAACAGACGAAATCCATTCAGCGGCGATTTGTACACGTGCAGCAGCTCTTGCGGTGCAAAAATCTCAGCCAGGCGGCCAGCCCAACTGACGGCCACCCAGAATACGTAGATGTACGTGACAGACAGGCTGCCCACCCTCGGGCCCTTCATCCGCAACCATCCGGAATCCATCGGTCAGGCCCAGGTGAGCAGCACGCTGCTTGCCAACAATCATTAAATGCCCAAGAAGCTGGAGAAGGAAGTACAAAACCATAAATAAGTAAAATAAAAAGCCACACACAAAAAGGGGAGAGGGCAGGGAGGGGAGGAATGAGAGCAGAGAAGCACCCAGAGAAACCAGTTAGCCAACTCCTAGCAATTCAACCACTGCGCTTCAAATTACTGTCTGTCCGCCTGCAACCGGCATTTTCCAAGCAAAGCTACAAAGACCGATTACGCACACTGTAGGGGGGGGGGAAAGAAAAAGGGCTACGCAATTGTTTTCAAGCTAGACAGTAACGGACTACAAAACAGCCACAGAAGCTAAGTTTGTCTCCGGGTTAAAGCCCCCCATTATCTCTTCAGGCAACATACGCAACTCGGGTGGAAAATAAGCTTCAGGCTGCCTTTTGCGTGGGTTTACAAAGTCTCTGAACTTGACTTTTATAGCCAAAAGCGAAGCATCCAGCACCTCTCGACCAGCTTTGCCCTTCCTCACCCCCGACCTGCCAAAAACCCCAAGCCCTCTTCTCCGTATTAGAAGAAGTACTACTCCTCCTCTTGCTCTAAACCGTGACAGTAGGCATCACCCTGCGCTCCAAAACAACACTGCATTTTGCACCAGGAGTACGTACCCAGGGATGAGCATTGCTTTATATCGCTACTTTCGGTCAAAAAGCTCAGCTCCATTACAAGCCAGAGAGAAAAGATTATAGCGCCAGAAAACCCAAACCAGCCTACCGTGCCCTATCAAGGGGAAAAGGGGGGATGGGAAAGAGTCTACTAAATTAGGAACTAACGACAGGTACAGTTTAGCGTACAGAAAGCTTCCACAGTACTTACACATTCACCGGGATCTTCTGCTTCGCTTAACCTCATAATTGCCTCCTTAGGCATGGCTAGGAAAAGCGTCGGAGCTTGGGGTGAAAGATCACGGAACGCAAGGCGCTGGAGGAAGAGTAAACAGTTAAAACGTCATTGGCTTCAGAGAAAGGTAATAATAGCTTAAGCAAATCAATATGCCCCACCGAACTCCTACAGAAGCAGACTACCGGATACCCCAAACGCAAGCCGAAACGTTGATTTTTCTTACGCGATATTAATGCTTTCTGTACAAAAAAATACAACGTCTTTACAGAGCCCCCTCCAGAAGTAGAATTCGGCATGCAAGGTGATAGGGGCAAGGAGGCGGGCCAGTACTTCAGACTAGCGACCTCCAGTACGTTTTAATTCGGGTCGATCGTTTCCTAAGGATGACGAGTTCCTGGATTTACTTTTTTGGTAAAGAAAAATAAGAAAAGCTGTAACAATCCAGTTTGGGGGCGCAGAACCAAAGCCTAGCACAGCAGAGCTGTGAAATCTCTACAGTGCTATTAGGAGGCACATCAAGACCTGCCTTTCTCCTACGCAGAACTAACTCATTACGGTCACCACTCAGACGTTCACCGTTTACATACATACGCCTGGAATCCCCGAGGAGACTGACTGCGTGCGCTTAATCTAAGGTTTCAAGACTGTCGTCCTACACGAGGTAGGACCACTCGCATCCCTCGGCAGCAAACTTTGCACGACTTGCAGTGCCAAAGGGATATCACGCGGCAAACGTCTGCGGCTGCCACCAAGTGCCTTACCGTCAGAGGCCCTCCTCTACGCACGCGCGCACGCGACACGGCGGGGCTGGGAACCGAGGCGAGCCGGCCAGCACCAGCAACCCAGTACGCGCCGCGGCAGCCGGGGGCGGGGGGGCCGCACCGAAGAAGCGCGATGTTATAGGGATCGCGCAGTAGAGAGCGCCACAACCCAGAGAGGCCCCGTCCCTCCACCGCCCGCCCGCCCGCAGCAAGGCCGCCACCCGCCCTGCCGCGCTCCCGGGCACCGCGCAACGGGTCCTCGGCTCAGGGTGCCTGCGAGCGCGGGGGGAGGGGGGGACGGGGGGAGGGAGGAGGAACCGCGCTCAGAGCAAAGCCGCGGCTACCTCCTCGTCCTCGTAGGCGACGTTGGCGGGGAAGCGCCTTGCCGATGATCTTCCCGAAAACACTGCGGGTGGCGGCGGCACCAGGCCGGGCGGCCCGCGCCCCAATAAGCTCGTCGGCCACGACAACGCCCCTTGTCGCCCCCGCGCTTCCTCCACTCGGCCAGGCCCTCCGCGGCGCCCATTGGGCCGCCAGATGGCCGCCGGCCGATCCCGCGTCTCGATTGGCTGTCTCGTCTGTCGTTTTCGCTTGTCCCCGGCCCCCCGGCGGGTCCGCCCTCGTCGACCTGGTGCTTAGCGGGGCTCAGGGAGTTTGCGTGCCCTCGGGGCGCGGAGGGATCCGACCTGGGGGCGGAGGGAGAAGACGTTGGGCCAGTCCGCGGAGGGATCCGTGCCGTGTAGTGCTGCGACCCTGTGGGCGGGCGACGAGGTCTCAGAAGAGGCTGTTGTAGCTACAAGTACTATTGACTGTTATTTATTACCGCGTCAACTCCACCCCAAACGTGCTTGTGGCTTTTTGGTGCTGCTCCCTCCAGTCAAAGGACTGCTTTTGCCAGGGCAGGGCAGGCCTTAACTTTTCAGAACACTCCCCAGAACCGACAGAAGTTGCTCTCAATTGTTCCCTGCAAGCCCCGCTTGGATTGCAGACGTTTCTAAGCTGCGCGCCTCCTGGGAGAAAATACAATACAAAGCGTGTCTTCAGCACTGGTGGCTCGAGGGCTGTGTGGGTGTGGGTGTGGGGGGGGGGCGCAGATCGAGATAGGATTTGCGCTAAGCTGGGTAGGAGGCTCGTAGAAAAACAGGCAGTGCCCCCAAAGCTGCCCAAGGGTGGTCTCTGGTGCCCTGCACCCCCGGGGATAGTGAGCAATTTGATTGGTCTACACAACTGTATTGTAACATGTATAAACCCTGCTTTCCTCTGTAGCGGGCTAAGGATATCCTTAGCCGCCTTTGCGGCAAGGGCACGTTGTCGGCTCACGTTCAACTTGATGTCCACCAGGAGCCCCCCACGTCAGCAAAGCTGCTCTCCAGCCAGTCGGCCTCCAGCATCTACTGGTGCATGGGGTTGTTCCTCCCCAGTGCAGGACTTGCGTATGTTCAGGTTCCTCAGGTGGTCTCGAACCGGATCCTTTCCTACGATGGGAGGGACTTTGTTCCCCCAGTCCCTGCCTTGAGGTTCAGGGACTTGAGAGATGCGGGAACGGTGATTGCCGGCGACAACGGAGGAGAAAAATCCTTGAGTGCCTCGGCCTTCTCCATGTCGGTTGGCGCTAGCTCTCCTGTCTTACCTATCGGAGGGGGGTGGGGGTGGGGTGCGTTTTCTTTAGTCTTCCTTTTCTGACCAACGCACCTGTAGAAGCCCTTCTTATGATTCTTCTTCACATCCCTTGCCAAATTCAGCTCCAGCTGTGCCTTAGCTTTCCCGACCCCATCCCTATATTCTTCCCAGGATGCGTGTCTCTGCTTCCACCGCCTACGCATTTCCTCCTTGCGCTTCAGCTCGACCAGAAGGTCCTTACTCAGCCATGCTGGGCTCCTGCCTTCCTTGCCTGATTTCATAGAATCGTCTAGGTCGGAAGGGACCTTTAAGATCATCGAGTCCAACCATTAACCTAACGCTGCCAAAACCGCCACCAAACCACGTCCCTAAGCGCCGCGTCTACCCGTCTTTTAAATACCTCCAGGGATGGTGATTCAACCACTTCCCTGGGCAGCCTGGTCCAACGTTCGATAACCCTTTCCGCGAAGAAATTTTTCCTAATATCCGTCCTAAACCTCCCCTGGCGCAACTCGAGGCCGTTTCCTCTCGTCCTATCGCCTGTTACTTGGGAGAAGAGACCAACCCCCGCCTCGCTACAACCTCCTTTCCGGTAGTTGTAGAGAGCGATAAGGTCTCCCCTCAGCCTCCTTTACTCCAGGCTAAGCCACCCCAGTTCCCTCAGCCGCTCCTCATAAGCCTTGTGCTCCAGACCCCTCACCAGCTCCGTTGCCCTTCTCCGGACACGCTCCAGCACCTCCGTGTCTTTCTTGTAGTGAGAGGCCCAAAACTGAACACAGTATTCGAGGTGCGGCCTCAGCGGTGCTGAGTACAGGGGGACAGTCGCTTCCCCAGTCCTGCTCGCCACGCTATTCCTGATACAGGCCAGGATGCTGTTGGCCGCCTTGGCCACCTGGGCACACTGCTGGCTCACATTCAGACGGCTGTCTACCAATACCCCCAGGCTCTTTTCTGCCGGGCAGCTTTCCAGCCACTCTTCCCCAAGCCTGTAGCGTTGCACGGGGTTGTTGTGACCCAAGTGCAGGACCCGGCACTTGGCCTTGTTGAACCTCATACCATCGGCCTCGGCCCATCGATCCAGCCTGTCCAGATCCCTCTGTAGAGCCATCCTACCCTCAAGCAGATCGACGCTCCCGCCCAACTTGGTGTCGGCTGCAAACTTACTGAGTGAGGGTGCACTCGATCCCCTCGTCCAGGTCGTTGAGAAAGATATTAAACAGAACCGGCCCCGGTACTGAGCCCTGGGGAACACCACTTGTGACCGGCCGCCAACTGGATTTAACTCCATTCACCACAACTCTCTGGGCCCGGCCCTCCAGCCAGTTCTTTACCCAGCAAAGAGTACGCCCGTCCAAGCCATGAGCAGCCAGTTTCTCCAGGAGAACGCTGTGGGAAACGGTGTCAAAGGCTTTACTAAAGTCTAGGTAGACGAATTTCTATTTTCCCATTTCTTACGCGTGGGAATCGAGAGCTCTTGTGCTCGAAGAAAAAACGTCCTGAAAGAGCTGCCAGCTCCCTTCTGCTCCTTCTGCACAGGGGCTTCCAACTCCTCCTGTTTGTTACCTGTGCTGCGCGCAGTGGTATAGAGGCACTTCAGTTGGGCTGCCGACCGTGTCGCCTTTCTGGAGGATCAAGCCCCAAGTCCTTTGCGGCATTTCTCAGGGGTTCCCCTGTTGGTTCCTAACGCATCAGCAGCCCCTGGCTCTTCTCTGTTGCTCAGAACTCCATCCCCTTCCCCCGCTGAGCCTAGTTTAAAGCCCTCCTTGTAAGTCCGGCCAGCTTGTTGGCAAAGACCCTCTTGCCCCGCTTGGTCAGGCGAATCCCATCAGCTCCCAACAGACCCGGCTTCTCAAAGGTACACCCGTGATCACAGAAGCCAAAACCTCGAGTATGGCACCAGCTACGCAGCCAGGCATTCACCTGTTCAATTCGTCTCCTCCTTCCTGGACCCCTCCCTCTGACTGGGAGGAGAGAGGAGACCACCACCTGTGCTCCTGATCCTTTTAACATTGCTCCGAGGGACATAAAGTCTCTTTGGAGGGTTCTAAGCTGCCTCGTCAGACCCTACGCGGAATAGTAGGAGCGCATGATAATCTGCAGGGATCACCAGGCTCGGCAGCCCCTCGGCGACGCCACGGATGCGAGCCCCTGGTAGGCAGCAGACTTCTCGAGAGAAATCGCCTGGACGGCAAACGGGTGCGTCGGTGCCTCTCAGTAGGGGATCTCCAATTGCTAACACCTTACGTGCTTTTCTGGTGGCACTGGTTCTGATGCGGGCGGGAGGTTGGGTCAGCTTTGCGTGGTTGGCTTGGCCAAGTTAACCAAGCTCACACCCACCTCCTTATAGCTGTTCCTGGGTTTCCAACACGCGCACACAAAGAGCATCCAACAGGCTCCGCACATTTTCATCCCTTCGCACGCAGGAGTTCCGGTGCCTTGTCTCTTTCATTACCAAGCGAGAACAAAGGGAGACTAGAGCCCTCTGCTCACAAGAGCCTCTTATTGCTCAGAAAGAAGGCTTTTTCTCTTGGAATTTCCCCCCCTCGAAGCAACTGGATCCCCAGCGATTTCCCGACTTTCCTGTCTCCAAAACCCCAGTCACTATCGTTCCTTAAAGCACCAACCCCCTTCAACACTTCTACATGGAGGAATCTGCCCTTTAGGCTTTGTGATGGATTGACCTCGGCCGGCTGTCAGGGGCCCGCCCAGCCGCTCTCTCACTGCCCCTCCTCAACAGGACAGGGGGAGAAAATAGGATGAAAAAGTTCCTTCAGGAAACATCCACCGGCCGGACCCACAGGCAGCAGGGAAATACCTGCCCCGGACAGCGCTTTGCCCTTTCTCCAATAGGTTTTCACAGGGGCGCCCCCGGCTTCGCTGAGCCGCTCAGCTTTGGCCTGCGGCAAGTCCAGTGCCTAGCTGGCTGGCACCAGCTGCGTCCAGCACAGGGCAGACCCTGGCCTCTTCTCACACAGGCTACCCCCGCAGGCCACACCTGGAGCGCCGTGTCCAGTTCTGGTCCCCACAATTCAAAAAAGAGACGCAGACCGACTGGGGAAGGTCCCAAGGAGGGCCGCAAAGATGACCAAAGGGCTGGAGAACCTGCCCTAGGAGGAAAGGCTGAAGGAGTCGGGTCTCTTCTCCCTTGCAGAAGAGAAGGCTCGCGGGGGAGGGAACCTCATCGCAGTCTGCCAGTACTTGAAGGGCAGCTACAAAGAAGAGGACGGAGGCTTTCCCACAAAAGGTCGGACGCAGCGTTCAAGGGCAACGAAGGATGGCCCTGCTTTCCCATGCCCGTCTCCCTTTTTTAATAGCTGTTAAAGAAAGATGAAGTTTGCTGTCTCCCTGCGACGTAGCTTTGGTTTGGGTCTGGCTGGGATGGAAGGTAACTTTCCCCACAGCAGCCCTCATAGTGCTGTGCTTCGTAGCTGTAGCTGGAAGGGTGTTGATAACACACCAGTGTTCTGGCTACTGCCGAGCAGTGCTCCCACAGCACGGAGGCTGTCTCTCCAGCCACCCCCACCCCCACAGTCCAGTAAGCTGGGGGTGGGCAAGAGGCTGGCAGGGGACACAGCCAGGACAGCTGACCCAAATGGACCAAGAGAGATATTCCACCGTGCTATGGAAGCACCACAGCTGCCATTCAGACCAATTGTTTTCTCCTACCACGTCCCTCCTCGGCAGAAAAGGGATTATCAACGGGGCCTTATCACACAGCCCTTGATGAAGTGCTCCAACAGGAGTTGGATGCTTCCAACGCATTGCACTGTGCCGAAAGCACCCTTGTATGGCATGCCTGTAGCGTCGCATACAGTATTTTCTAAAGGTGTTGCAGCAGCAGCCGCCTACACTGGCTTTACGTACATTTGCGTACCGCTTCCAAAGAGCCAAGAGTCTGCTTCCTACAGGACGCAGGAGACTGCTAAGCCGTCCCAGCGTCACGCTTCAAATGACTGGCCAAATCACTATCTATCTATAGAACACTGTTAACAGACCGACACAGTCCACGTACTTACACTCCGGGGAGACGCCGTTTTAACTTGCGGAACTATTTCCCTCAGTAAGACGCACAAGACGGAGGTGAGATCCCCATGCTAAATCTTTATTGTGCAACTGCTGCTCACAGCTTTTATTACCTTCCACAGACACGCGGCACAAAACATTCGACATCAACAGTGCCTAGATCGACGGGCAACAGACGAAATCCATTCAGCGGCGATTTGTACACGTGCAGCAGCTCTTGCGGTGCAAAAATCTCAGCCAGGCGGCCAGCCCAACTGACGGCCACCCAGAATACGTAGATGTACGTGACAGACAGGCTGCCCACCCTCGGGCCCTTCATCCGCAACCATCCGGAATCCATCGGTCAGGCCCAGGTGAGCAGCACGCTGCTTGCCAACAATCATTAAATGCCCAAGAAGCTGGAGAAGGAAGTACAAAACCATAAATAAGTAAAATAAAAAGCCACACACAAAAAGGGGAGAGGGCAGGGAGGGGAGGAATGAGAGCAGAGAAGCACCCAGAGAAACCAGTTAGCCAACTCCTAGCAATTCAACCACTGCGCTTCAAATTACTGTCTGTCCGCCTGCAACCGGCATTTTCCAAGCAAAGCTACAAAGACCGATTACGCACACTGTAGGGGGGGGGAAAGAAAAAGGGCTACGCAATTGTTTTCAAGCTAGACAGTAACGGACTACAAAACAGCCACAGAAGCTAAGTTTGTCTCCGGGTTAAAGCCCCCCGTTATCTCTTCAGGCAACATACGCAACTCGGGTGGAAAATAAGCTTCAGGCTGCCTTTTGCGTGGGTTTACAAAGTCTCTGAACTTGACTTTTATAGCCAAAAGCGAAGCATCCAGCACCTCTCGACCAGCTTTGCCCTTCCTCACCCCCGACCTGCCAAAAACCCCAAGCCCTCTTCTCCGTATTAGAAGAAGTACTACTCCTCCTCTTGCTCTAAACCGTGACAGTAGGCATCACCCTGCGCTCCAAAACAACACTGCATTTTGCACCAGGAGTACGTACCCAGGGATGAGCATTGCTTTATATCGCTACTTTCGGTCAAAAAGCTCAGCTCCATTACAAGCCAGAGAGAAAAGATTATAGCGCCAGAAAACCCAAACCAGCCTACCGTGCCCTATCAAGGGGAAAAGGGGGGATGGGAAAGAGTCTACTAAATTAGGAACTAACGACAGGTACAGTTTAGCGTACAGAAAGCTTCCACAGTACTTACACATTCACCAGGATCTTCTGCTTCGCTTAACCTCATAATTGCCTCCTTAGGCATGGCTAGGAAAAGCGTCGGAGCTTGGGGTGAAAGATCACGGAACGCAAGGCGCTGGAGGAAGAGTAAACAGTTAAAACGTCATTGGCTTCAGAGAAAGGTAATAATAGCTTAAGCAAATCAATATGCCCCACCGAACTCCTACAGAAGCAGACTACCGGATACCCCAAACGCAAGCCGAAACGTTGATTTTTCTTACGCGATATTAATGCTTTCTGTACAAAAAAATACAACGTCTTTACAGAGCCCCCTCCAGAAGTGGGATTCGGCATGCAAGGTGATGGGGGCAAGGAGGCGGGCCAGTACTTCAGACTAGCGACCTCCAGTACGTTTTAATTCGGGTCGATCGTTTCCTAAGGATGACGAGTTCCTGGATTTACTTTTTTGGTAAAGAAAAATAAGAAAAGCTGTAACAATCCAGTTTGGGGGCGCAGAACCAAAGCCTAGCACAGCAGAGCTGTGAAATCTCTACAGTGCTATTAGGAGGCACATCAAGACCTGCCTTTCTCCTACGCAGAACTAACTCATTACGGTCACCACTCAGACGTTCACCGTTTACATACATACGCCTGGAATCCCCGAGGAGACTGACTGCGTGCGCTTAATCTAAGGTTTCAAGACTGTCGTCCTACACGAGGTAGGACCACTCGCATCCCTCGGCAGCAAACTTTGCACGACTTGCAGTGCCAAAGGGATATCACGCGGCAAACGTCTGCGGCTGCCACCAAGTGCCTTACCGTCAGAGGCCCTCCTCTACGCACGCGCGCACGCGACACGGCGGGGCTGGGAACCGAGGCGAGCCGGCCAGCACCAGCAACCCAGTACGCGCCGCGGCAGCCGGGGGCGGGGGGGCCGCACCGAAGAAGCGCGATGTTATAGGGATCGCGCAGTAGAGAGCGCCACAACCCAGAGAGGCCCCGTCCCTCCACCGCCCGCCCGCCCGCCCGCAGCAAGGCCGCCACCCGCCCTGCCGCGCTCCCGGGCACCGCGCAACGGGTCCTCGGCTCAGGGTGCCTGCGAGCGCGGGGGGAGGGGGGGGACGGGGGGAGGGAGGAGGAACCGCGCTCAGAGCAAAGCCGCGGCTACCTCCTCGTCCTCGTAGGCGACGTTGGCGGGGAAGCGCCTTGCCGATGATCTTCCCGAAAACACTGCGGGTGGCGGCGGCACCAGGCCGGGCGGCCCGCGCCCCAATAAGCTCGTCGGCCACGACAACGCCCCTTGTCGCCCCCGCGCTTCCTCCACTCGGCCAGGCCCTCCGCGGCGCCCATTGGGCCGCCAGATGGCCGCCGGCCGATCCCGCGTCTCGATTGGCTGTCTCGTCTGTCGTTTTCGCTTGTCCCCGGCCCCCCGGCGGGTCCGCCCTCGTCGACCTGGTGCTTAGCGGGGCTCAGGGAGTTTGCGTGCCCTCGGGGCGCGGAGGGATCCGACCTGGGGGCGGAGGGAGAAGACGTTGGGCCAGTCCGCGGAGGGATCCGTGCCGTGTAGTGCTGCGACCCTGTGGGCGGGCGACGAGGTCTCAGAAGAGGCTGTTGTAGCTACAAGTACTATTGACTGTTATTTATTACCGCGTCAACTCCACCCCAAACGTGCTTGTGGCTTTTTGGTGCTGCTCCCTCCAGTCAAAGGACTGCTTTTGCCAGGGCAGGGCAGGCCTTAACTTTTCAGAACACTCCCCAGAACCGACAGAAGTTGCTCTCAATTGTTCCCTGCAAGCCCCGCTTGGATTGCAGACGTTTCTAAGCTGCGCGCCTCCTGGGAGAAAATACAATACAAAGCGTGTCTTCAGCACTGGTGGCTCGAGGGCTGTGTGGGTGTGGGTGTGGGGGGGGGGCGCAGATCGAGATAGGATTTGCGCTAAGCTGGGTAGGAGGCTCGTAGAAAAACAGGCAGTGCCCCCAAAGCTGCCCAAGGGTGGTCTCTGGTGCCCTGCACCCCCGGGGATAGTGAGCAATTTGATTGGTCTACACAACTGTATTGTAACATGTATAAACCCTGCTTTCCTCTGTAGCGGGCTAAGGATATCCTTAGCCGCCTTTGCGGCAAGGGCACGTTGTCGGCTCACGTTCAACTTGATGTCCACCAGGAGCCCCCCACGTCAGCAAAGCTGCTCTCCAGCCAGTCGGCCTCCAGCATCTACTGGTGCATGGGGTTGTTCCTCCCCAGTGCAGGACTTGCGTATGTTCAGGTTCCTCAGGTGGTCTCGAACCGGATCCTTTCCTACGATGGGAGGGACTTTGTTCCCCCAGTCCCTGCCTTGAGGTTCAGGGACTTGAGAGATGCGGGAACGGTGATTGCCGGCGACAACGGAGGAGAAAAATCCTTGAGTGCCTCGGCCTTCTCCATGTCGGTTGGCGCTAGCTCTCCTGTCTTACCTATCGGAGGGGGGTGGGGGTGGGGTGCGTTTTCTTTAGTCTTCCTTTTCTGACCAACGCACCTGTAGAAGCCCTTCTTATGATTCTTCTTCACATCCCTTGCCAAATTCAGCTCCAGCTGTGCCTTAGCTTTCCCGACCCCATCCCTATATTCTTCCCAGGATGCGTGTCTCTGCTTCCACCGCCTACGCATTTCCTCCTTGCGCTTCAGCTCGACCAGAAGGTCCTTACTCAGCCATGCTGGGCTCCTGCCTTCCTTGCCTGATTTCATAGAATCGTCTAGGTCGGAAGGGACCTTTAAGATCATCGAGTCCAACCATTAACCTAACGCTGCCAAAACCGCCACCAAACCACGTCCCTAAGCGCCGCGTCTACCCGTCTTTTAAATACCTCCAGGGATGGTGATTCAACCACTTCCCTGGGCAGCCTGGTCCAACGTTCGATAACCCTTTCCGCGAAGAAATTTTTCCTAATATCCGTCCTAAACCTCCCCTGGCGCAACTCGAGGCCGTTTCCTCTCGTCCTATCGCCTGTTACTTGGGAGAAGAGACCAACCCCCGCCTCACTACAACCTCCTTTCCGGTAGTTGTAGAGAGCGATAAGGTCTCCCCTCAGCCTCCTTTACTCCAGGCTAAGCCACCCCAGTTCCCTCAGCCGCTCCTCATAAGCCTTGTGCTCCAGACCCCTCACCAGCTCCGTTGCCCTTCTCCGGACACGCTCCAGCACCTCCGTGTCTTTCTTGTAGTGAGAGGCCCAAAACTGAACACAGTATTCGAGGTGCGGCCTCAGCGGTGCTGAGTACAGGGGGACAGTCGCTTCCCCAGTCCTGCTCGCCACGCTATTCCTGATACAGGCCAGGATGCTGTTGGCCGCCTTGGCCACCTGGGCACACTGCTGGCTCACATTCAGACGGCTGTCTACCAATACCCCCAGGCTCTTTTCTGCCGGGCAGCTTTCCAGCCACTCTTCCCCAAGCCTGTAGCGTTGCACGGGGTTGTTGTGACCCAAGTGCAGGACCCGGCACTTGGCCTTGTTGAACCTCATACCATCGGCCTCGGCCCATCGATCCAGCCTGTCCAGATCCCTCTGTAGAGCCATCCTACCCTCAAGCAGATCGACGCTCCCGCCCAACTTGGTGTCGGCTGCAAACTTACTGAGTGAGGGTGCACTCGATCCCCTCGTCCAGGTTGTTGAGAAAGATATTAAACAGAACCGGCCCCGGTACTGAGCCCTGGGGAACACCACTTGTGACCGGCCGCCAACTGGATTTAACTCCATTCACCACAACTCCCTGGGCCCGGCCCTCCAGCCAGTTCTTTACCCAGCAAAGAGTACGCCCGTCCAAGCCATGAGCAGCCAGTTTCTCCAGGAGAACGCTGTGGGAAACGGTGTCAAAGGCTTTACTAAAGTCTAGGTAGACGAATTTCTATTTTCCCATTTCTTACGCGTGGGAATCGAGAGCTCTTGTGCTCGAAGAAAAAACGTCCTGAAAGAGCTGCCAGCTCCCTTCTGCTCCTTCTGCACAGGGGCTTCCAACTCCTCCTGTTTGTTACCTGTGCTGCGCGCAGTGGTATAGAGGCACTTCAGTTGGGCTGCCGACCGTGTCGCCTTTCTGGAGGATCAAGCCCCAAGTCCTTTGCGGCATTTCTCAGGGGTTCCCCTGTTGGTTCCTAACGCATCAGCAGCCCCTGGCTCTTCTCTGTTGCTCAGAACTCCATCCCCTTCCCCCGCTGAGCCTAGTTTAAAGCCCTCCTTGTAAGTCCGGCCAGCTTGTTGGCAAAGACCCTCTTGCCCCGCTTGGTCAGGCGAATCCCATCAGCTCCCAACAGACCCGGCTTCTCAAAGGTACACCCGTGATCACAGAAGCCAAAACCTCGAGTATGGCACCAGCTACGCAGCCAGGCATTCACCTGTTCAATTCGTCTCCTCCTTCCTGGACCCCTCCCTCTGACTGGGAGGAGAGAGGAGACCACCACCTGTGCTCCTGATCCTTTTAACATTGCTCCGAGGGACATAAAGTCTCTTTGGAGGGTTCTAAGCTGCCTCGTCAGACCCTACGCGGAATAGTAGGAGCGCATGATAATCTGCAGGGATCACCAGGCTCGGCAGCCCCTCGGCGACGCCACGGATGCGAGCCCCTGGTAGGCAGCAGACTTCTCGAGAGAAATCGCCTGGACGGCAAACGGGTGCGTCGGTGCCTCTCAGTAGGGGATCTCCAATTGCTAACACCTTACGTGCTTTTCTGGTGGCACTGGTTCTGATGCGGGCGGGAGGTTGGGTCAGCTTTGCGTGGTTGGCTTGGCCAAGTTAACCAAGCTCACACCCACCTCCTTATAGCTGTTCCTGGGTTTCCAACACGCGCACACAAAGAGCATCCAACAGGCTCCGCACATTTTCATCCCTTCGCACGCAGGAGTTCCGGTGCCTTGTCTCTTTCATTACCAAGCGAGAACAAAGGGAGACTAGAGCCCTCTGCTCACAAGAGCCTCTTATTGCTCAGAAAGAAGGCTTTTTCTCTTGGAATTTCCCCCCCTCGAAGCAACTGGATCCCCAGCGATTTCCCGACTTTCCTGTCTCCAAAACCCCAGTCACTATCGTTCCTTAAAGCACCAACCCCCTTCAACACTTCTACATGGAGGAATCTGCCCTTTAGGCTTTGTGATGGATTGACCTCGGCCGGCTGTCAGGGGCCCGCCCAGCCGCTCTCTCACTGCCCCTCCTCAACAGGACAGGGGGAGAAAATAGGATGAAAAAGTTCCTTCAGGAAACATCCACCGGCCGGACCCACAGGCAGCAGGGAAATACCTGCCCCGGACAGCGCTTTGCCCTTTCTCCAATAGGTTTTCACAGGGGCGCCCCCGGCTTCGCTGAGCCGCTCAGCTTTGGCCTGCGGCAAGTCCAGTGCCTAGCTGGCTGGCACCAGCTGCGTCCAGCACAGGGCAGACCCTGGCCTCTTCTCACACAGGCTACCCCCGCAGGCCACACCTGGAGCACCGTGTCCAGTTCTGGTCCCCACAATTCAAAAAAGAGACGCAGACCGACTGGGGAAGGTCCCAAGGAGGGCCGCAAAGATGACCAAAGGGCTGGAGAACCTGCCCTAGGAGGAAAGGCTGAAGGAGTCGGGTCTCTTCTCCCTTGCAGAAGAGAAGGCTCGCGGGGGAGGGAACCTCATCGCAGTCTGCCAGTACTTAAAGGGCGGCTACAAAGAAGAGGACGGAGGCTTTCCCACAAAAGGTCGGACGCAGCGTTCAAGGGCAACGAAGGATGGCCCTGCTTTCCCATGCCCGTCTCCCTTTTTTAATAGCTGTTAAAGAAAGATGAAGTTTGCTGTCTCCCTGCGACGTAGCTTTGGTTTGGGTCTGGCTGGGATGGAAGGTAACTTTCCCCACAGCAGCCCTCATAGTGCTGTGCTTCGTAGCTGTAGCTGGAAGGGTGTTGATAACACACCAGTGTTCTGGCTACTGCCGAGCAGTGCTCCCACAGCACGGAGGCTGTCTCTCCAGCCACCCCCACCCCCACAGTCCAGTAAGCTGGGGGTGGGCAAGAGGCTGGCAGGGGACACAGCCAGGACAGCTGACCCAAATGGACCAAGAGAGATATTCCACCGTGCTATGGAAGCACCACAGCTGCCATTCAGACCAATTGTTTTCTCCTACCACGTCCCTCCTCGGCAGAAAAGGGATTATCAACGGGGCCTTATCACACAGCCCTTGATGAAGTGCTCCAACAGGAGTTGGATGCTTCCAACGCATTGCACTGTGCCGAAAGCACCCTTGTATGGCATGCCTGTAGCGTCGCATACAGTATTTTCTAAAGGTGTTGCAGCAGCAGCCGCCTACACTGGCTTTACGTACATTTGCGTACCGCTTCCAAAGAGCCAAGAGTCTGCTTCCTACAGGACGCAGGAGACTGCTAAGCCGTCCCAGCGTCACGCTTCAAATGACTGGCCAAATCACTATCTATCTATAGAACACTGTTAACAGACCGACACAGTCCACGTACTTACACTCCGGGGAGACGCCGTTTTAACTTGCGGAACTATTTCCCTCAGTAAGACGCACAAGACGGAGGTGAGATCCCCATGCTAAATCTTTATTGTGCAACTGCTGCTCACAGCTTTTATTACCTTCCACAGACACGCGGCACAAAACATTCGACATCAACAGTGCCTAGATCGACGGGCAACAGACGAAATCCATTCAGCGGCGATTTGTACACGTGCAGCAGCTCTTGCGGTGCAAAAATCTCAGCCAGGCGGCCAGCCCAACTGACGGCCACCCAGAATACGTAGATGTACGTGACAGACAGGCTGCCCACCCTCGGGCCCTTCATCCGCAACCATCCGGAATCCATCGGTCAGGCCCAGGTGAGCAGCACGCTGCTTGCCAACAATCATTAAATGCCCAAGAAGCTGGAGAAGGAAGTACAAAACCATAAATAAGTAAAATAAAAAGCCGCACACAAAAAGGGGAGAGGGCAGGGAGGGGAGGAATGAGAGCAGAGAAGCACCCAGAGAAACCAGTTAGCCAACTCCTAGCAATTCAACCACTGCGCTTCAAATTACTGTCTGTCCGCCTGCAACCGGCATTTTCCAAGCAAAGCTACAAAGACCGATTACGCACACTGTAGGGGGGGGGAAAGAAAAAGGGCTACGCAATTGTTTTCAAGCTAGACAGTAACGGACTACAAAACAGCCACAGAAGCTAAGTTTGTCTCCGGGTTAAAGCCCCCCGTTATCTCTTCAGGCAACATACGCAACTCGGGTGGAAAATAAGCTTCAGGCTGCCTTTTGCGTGGGTTTACAAAGTCTCTGAACTTGACTTTTATAGCCAAAAGCGAAGCATCCAGCACCTCTCGACCAGCTTTGCCCTTCCTCACCCCCGACCTGCCAAAAACCCCAAGCCCTCTTCTCCGTATTAGAAGAAGTACTACTCCTCCTCTTGCTCTAAACCGTGACAGTAGGCATCACCCTGCGCTCCAAAACAACACTGCATTTTGCACCAGGAGTACGTACCCAGGGATGAGCATTGCTTTATATCGCTACTTTCGGTCAAAAAGCTCAGCTCCATTACAAGCCAGAGAGAAAAGATTATAGCGCCAGAAAACCCAAACCAGCCTACCGTGCCCTATCAAGGGGAAAAGGGGGGATGGGAAAGAGTCTACTAAATTAGGAACTAACGACAGGTACAGTTTAGCGTACAGAAAGCTTCCACAGTACTTACACATTCACCAGGATCTTCTGCTTCGCTTAACCTCATAATTGCCTCCTTAGGCATGGCTAGGAAAAGCGTCGGAGCTTGGGGTGAAAGATCACGGAACGCAAGGCGCTGGAGGAAGAGTAAACAGTTAAAACGTCATTGGCTTCAGAGAAAGGTAATAATAGCTTAAGCAAATCAATATGCCCCACCGAACTCCTACAGAAGCAGACTACCGGATACCCCAAACGCAAGCCGAAACGTTGATTTTTCTTACGCGATATTAATGCTTTCTGTACAAAAAAATACAACGTCTTTACAGAGCCCCCTCCAGAAGTGGGATTCGGCATGCAAGGTGATGGGGGCAAGGAGGCGGGCCAGTACTTCAGACTAGCGACCTCCAGTACGTTTTAATTCGGGTCGATCGTTTCCTAAGGATGACGAGTTCCTGGATTTACTTTTTTGGTAAAGAAAAATAAGAAAAGCTGTAACAATCCAGTTTGGGGGCGCAGAACCAAAGCCTAGCACAGCAGAGCTGTGAAATCTCTACAGTGCTATTAGGAGGCACATCAAGACCTGCCTTTCTCCTACGCAGAACTAACTCATTACGGTCACCACTCAGACGTTCACCGTTTACATACATACGCCTGGAATCCCCGAGGAGACTGACTGCGTGCGCTTAATCTAAGGTTTCAAGACTGTCGTCCTACACGAGGTAGGACCACTCGCATCCCTCGGCAGCAAACTTTGCACGACTTGCAGTGCCAAAGGGATATCACGCGGCAAACGTCTGCGGCTGCCACCAAGTGCCTTACCGTCAGAGGCCCTCCTCTACGCACGCGCGCACGCGACACGGCGGGGCTGGGAACCGAGGCGAGCCGGCCAGCACCAGCAACCCAGTACGCGCCGCGGCAGCCGGGGGCGGGGGGGCCGCACCGAAGAAGCGCGATGTTATAGGGATCGCGCAGTAGAGAGCGCCACAACCCAGAGAGGCCCCGTCCCTCCACCGCCCGCCCGCCCGCCCGCAGCAAGGCCGCCACCCGCCCTGCCGCGCTCCCGGGCACCGCGCAACGGGTCCTCGGCTCAGGGTGCCTGCGAGCGCGGGGGGAGGGGGGGACGGGGGGAGGGAGGAGGAACCGCGCTCAGAGCAAAGCCGCGGCTACCTCCTCGTCCTCGTAGGCGACGTTGGCGGGGAAGCGCCTTGCCGATGATCTTCCCGAAAACACTGCGGGTGGCGGCGGCACCAGGCCGGGCGGCCCGCGCCCCAATAAGCTCGTCGGCCACGACAACGCCCCTTGTCGCCCCCGCGCTTCCTCCACTCGGCCAGGCCCTCCGCGGCGCCCATTGGGCCGCCAGATGGCCGCCGGCCGATCCCGCGTCTCGATTGGCTGTCTCGTCTGTCGTTTTCGCTTGTCCCCGGCCCCCCGGCGGGTCCGCCCTCGTCGACCTGGTGCTTAGCGGGGCTCAGGGAGTTTGCGTGCCCTCGGGGCGCGGAGGGATCCGACCTGGGGGCGGAGGGAGAAGACGTTGGGCCAGTCCGCGGAGGGATCCGTGCCGTGTAGTGCTGCGACCCTGTGGGCGGGCGACGAGGTCTCAGAAGAGGCTGTTGTAGCTACAAGTACTATTGACTGTTATTTATTACCGCGTCAACTCCACCCCAAACGTGCTTGTGGCTTTTTGGTGCTGCTCCCTCCAGTCAAAGGACTGCTTTTGCCAGGGCAGGGCAGGCCTTAACTTTTCAGAACACTCCCCAGAACCGACAGAAGTTGCTCTCAATTGTTCCCTGCAAGCCCCGCTTGGATTGCAGACGTTTCTAAGCTGCGCGCCTCCTGGGAGAAAATACAATACAAAGCGTGTCTTCAGCACTGGTGGCTCGAGGGCTGTGTGGGTGTGGGTGTGGGGGGGGGGCGCAGATCGAGATAGGATTTGCGCTAAGCTGGGTAGGAGGCTCGTAGAAAAACAGGCAGTGCCCCCAAAGCTGCCCAAGGGTGGTCTCTGGTGCCCTGCACCCCCGGGGATAGTGAGCAATTTGATTGGTCTACACAACTGTATTGTAACATGTATAAACCCTGCTTTCCTCTGTAGCGGGCTAAGGATATCCTTAGCCGCCTTTGCGGCAAGGGCACGTTGTCGGCTCACGTTCAACTTGATGTCCACCAGGAGCCCCCCACGTCAGCAAAGCTGCTCTCCAGCCAGTCGGCCTCCAGCATCTACTGGTGCATGGGGTTGTTCCTCCCCAGTGCAGGACTTGCGTATGTTCAGGTTCCTCAGGTGGTCTCGAACCGGATCCTTTCCTACGATGGGAGGGACTTTGTTCCCCCAGTCCCTGCCTTGAGGTTCAGGGACTTGAGAGATGCGGGAACAGTGATTGCCGGCGACAACGGAGGAGAAAAATACTTGAGTGCCTCGGCCTTCTCCATGTCGGTTGGCGCTAGCTCTCCTGTCTTACCTATCGGAGGGGGGTGGGGGTGGGGTGCGTTTTCTTTAGTCTTCCTTTTCTGACCAACGCACCTGTAGAAGCCCTTCTTATGATTCTTCTTCACATCCCTTGCCAAATTCAGCTCCAGCTGTGCCTTAGCTTTCCCGACCCCATCCCTATATTCTTCCCAGGATGCGTGTCTCTGCTTCCACCGCCTACGCATTTCCTCCTTGCGCTTCAGCTCGACCAGAAGGTCCTTACTCAGCCATGCTGGGCTCCTGCCTTCCTTGCCTGATTTCATAGAATCGTCTAGGTCGGAAGGGACCTTTAAGATCATCGAGTCCAACCATTAACCTAACGCTGCCAAAACCGCCACCAAACCACGTCCCTAAGCGCCGCGTCTACCCGTCTTTTAAATACCTCCAGGGATGGTGATTCAACCACTTCCCTGGGCAGCCTGGTCCAACGTTCGATAACCCTTTCCGCGAAGAAATTTTTCCTAATATCCGTCCTAAACCTCCCCTGGCGCAACTCGAGGCCGTTTCCTCTCGTCCTATCGCCTGTTACTTGGGAGAAGAGACCAACCCCCGCCTCGCTACAACCTCCTTTCCGGTAGTTGTAGAGAGCGATAAGGTCTCCCCTCAGCCTCCTTTACTCCAGGCTAAGCCACCCCAGTTCCCTCAGCCGCTCCTCATAAGCCTTGTGCTCCAGACCCCTCACCAGCTCCGTTGCCCTTCTCCGGACACGCTCCAGCACCTCCGTGTCTTTCTTGTAGTGAGAGGCCCAAAACTGAACACAGTATTCGAGGTGCGGCCTCAGCGGTGCTGAGTACAGGGGGACAGTCGCTTCCCCAGTCCTGCTCGCCACGCTATTCCTGATACAGGCCAGGATGCTGTTGGCCGCCTTGGCCACCTGGGCACACTGCTGGCTCACATTCAGACGGCTGTCTACCAATACCCCCAGGCTCTTTTCTGCCGGGCAGCTTTCCAGCCACTCTTCCCCAAGCCTGTAGCGTTGCACGGGGTTGTTGTGACCCAAGTGCAGGACCCGGCACTTGGCCTTGTTGAACCTCATACCATCGGCCTCGGCCCATCGATCCAGCCTGTCCAGATCCCTCTGTAGAGCCATCCTACCCTCAAGCAGATCGACGCTCCCGCCCAACTTGGTGTCGGCTGCAAACTTACTGAGTGAGGGTGCACTCGATCCCCTCGTCCAGGTCGTTGAGAAAGATATTAAACAGAACCGGCCCCGGTACTGAGCCCTGGGGAACACCACTTGTGACCGGCCGCCAACTGGATTTAACTCCATTCACCACAACTCTCTGGGCCCGGCCCTCCAGCCAGTTCTTTACCCAGCAAAGAGTACGCCCGTCCAAGCCATGAGCAGCCAGTTTCTCCAGGAGAACGCTGTGGGAAACGGTGTCAAAGGCTTTACTAAAGTCTAGGTAGACGAATTTCTATTTTCCCATTTCTTACGCGTGGGAATCGAGAGCTCTTGTGCTCGAAGAAAAAACGTCCTGAAAGAGCTGCCAGCTCCCTTCTGCTCCTTCTGCACAGGGGCTTCCAACTCCTCCTGTTTGTTACCTGTGCTGCGCGCAGTGGTATAGAGGCACTTCAGTTGGGCTGCCGACCGTGTCGCCTTTCTGGAGGATCAAGCCCCAAGTCCTTTGCGGCATTTCTCAGGGGTTCCCCTGTTGGTTCCTAACGCATCAGCAGCCCCTGGCTCTTCTCTGTTGCTCAGAACTCCATCCCCTTCCCCCGCTGAGCCTAGTTTAAAGCCCTCCTTGTAAGTCCGGCCAGCTTGTTGGCAAAGACCCTCTTGCCCCGCTTGGTCAGGCGAATCCCATCAGCTCCCAACAGACCCGGCTTCTCAAAGGTACGCCCGTGATCACAGAAGCCAAAACCTCGAGTATGGCACCAGCTACGCAGCCAGGCATTCACCTGTTCAATTCGTCTCCTCCTTCCTGGACCCCTCCCTCTGACTGGGAGGAGAGAGGAGACCACCACCTGTGCTCCTGATCCTTTTAACATTGCTCCGAGGGACATAAAGTCTCTTTGGAGGGTTCTAAGCTGCCTCGTCAGACCCTACGCGGAATAGTAGGAGCGCATGATAATCTGCAGGGATCACCAGGCTCGGCAGCCCCTCGGCGACGCCACGGATGCGAGCCCCTGGTAGGCAGCAGACTTCTCGAGAGAAATCGCCTGGACGGCAAACGGGTGCGTCGGTGCCTCTCAGTAGGGGATCTCCAATTGCTAACACCTTACGTGCTTTTCTGGTGGCACTGGTTCTGATGCGGGCGGGAGGTTGGGTCAGCTTTGCGTGGTTGGCTTGGCCAAGTTAACCAAGCTCACACCCACCTCCTTATAGCTGTTCCTGGGTTTCCAACACGCGCACACAAAGAGCATCCAACAGGCTCCGCACATTTTCATCCCTTCGCACGCAGGAGTTCCGGTGCCTTGTCTCTTTCATTACCAAGCGAGAACAAAGGGAGACTAGAGCCCTCTGCTCACAAGAGCCTCTTATTGCTCAGAAAGAAGGCTTTTTCTCTTGGAATTTCCCCCCCTCGAAGCAACTGGATCCCCAGCGATTTCCCGACTTTCCTGTCTCCAAAACCCCAGTCACTATCGTTCCTTAAAGCACCAACCCCCTTCAACACTTCTACATGGAGGAATCTGCCCTTTAGGCTTTGTGATGGATTGACCTCGGCCGGCTGTCAGGGGCCCGCCCAGCCGCTCTCTCACTGCCCCTCCTCAACAGGACAGGGGGAGAAAATAGGATGAAAAAGTTCCTTCAGGAAACATCCACCGGCCGGACCCACAGGCAGCAGGGAAATACCTGCCCCGGACAGCGCTTTGCCCTTTCTTCAATAGGTTTTCACAGGGGCGCCCCCGGCTTCGCTGAGCCGCTCAGCTTTGGCCTGCGGCAAGTCCAGTGCCTAGCTGGCTGGCACCAGCTGCGTCCAGCACAGGGCAGACCCTGGCCTCTTCTCACACAGGCTACCCCCGCAGGCCACACCTGGAGCGCCGTGTCCAGTTCTGGTCCCCACAATTCAAAAAAGAGACGCAGACCGACTGGGGAAGGTCCCAAGGAGGGCCGCAAAGATGACCAAAGGGCTGGAGAACCTGCCCTAGGAGGAAAGGCTGAAGGAGTCGGGTCTCTTCTCCCTTGCAGAAGAGAAGGCTCGCGGGGGAGGGAACCTCATCGCAGTCTGCCAGTACTTAAAGGGCAGCTACAAAGAAGAGGACGGAGGCTTTCCCACAAAAGGTCGGACGCAGCGTTCAAGGGCAACGAAGGATGGCCCTGCTTTCCCATGCCCGTCTCCCTTTTTTAATAGCTGTTAAAGAAAGATGAAGTTTGCTGTCTCCCTGCGACGTAGCTTTGGTTTGGGTCTGGCTGGGATGGAAGGTAACTTTCCCCACAGCAGCCCTCATAGTGCTGTGCTTCGTAGCTGTAGCTGGAAGGGTGTTGATAACACACCAGTGTTCTGGCTACTGCCGAGCAGTGCTCCCACAGCACGGAGGCTGTCTCTCCAGCCACCCCCACCCCCACAGTCCAGTAAGCTGGGGGTGGGCAAGAGGCTGGCAGGGGACACAGCCAGGACAGCTGACCCAAATGGACCAAGAGAGATATTCCACCGTGCTATGGAAGCACCACAGCTGCCATTCAGACCAATTGTTTTCTCCTACCACGTCCCTCCTCGGCAGAAAAGGGATTATCAACGGGGCCTTATCACACAGCCCTTGATGAAGTGCTCCAACAGGAGTTGGATGCTTCCAACGCATTGCACTGTGCCGAAAGCACCCTTGTATGGCATGCCTGTAGCGTCGCATACAGTATTTTCTAAAGGTGTTGCAGCAGCAGCCGCCTACACTGGCTTTACGTACATTTGCGTACCGCTTCCAAAGAGCCAAGAGTCTGCTTCCTACAGGACGCAGGAGACTGCTAAGCCGTCCCAGCGTCACGCTTCAAATGACTGGCCAAATCACTATCTATCTATAGAACACTGTTAACAGACCGACACAGTCCACGTACTTACACTCCGGGGAGACGCCGTTTTAACTTGCGGAACTATTTCCCTCAGTAAGACGCACAAGACGGAGGTGAGATCCCCATGCTAAATCTTTATTGTGCAACTGCTGCTCACAGCTTTTATTACCTTCCACAGACACGCGGCACAAAACATTCGACATCAACAGTGCCTAGATCGACGGGCAACAGACGAAATCCATTCAGCGGCGATTTGTACACGTGCAGCAGCTCTTGCGGTGCAAAAATCTCAGCCAGGCGGCCAGCCCAACTGACGGCCACCCAGAATACGTAGATGTACGTGACAGACAGGCTGCCCACCCTCGGGCCCTTCATCCGCAACCATCCGGAATCCATCGGTCAGGCCCAGGTGAGCAGCACGCTGCTTGCCAACAATCATTAAATGCCCAAGAAGCTGGAGAAGGAAGTACAAAACCATAAATAAGTAAAATAAAAAGCCGCACACAAAAAGGGGAGAGGGCAGGGAGGGGAGGAATGAGAGCAGAGAAGCACCCAGAGAAACCAGTTAGCCAACTCCTAGCAATTCAACCACTGCGCTTCAAATTACTGTCTGTCCGCCTGCAACCGGCATTTTCCAAGCAAAGCTACAAAGACCGATTACGCACACTGTAGGGGGGGGGAAAGAAAAAGGGCTACGCAATTGTTTTCAAGCTAGACAGTAACGGACTACAAAACAGCCACAGAAGCTAAGTTTGTCTCCGGGTTAAAGCCCCCCGTTATCTCTTCAGGCAACATACGCAACTCGGGTGGAAAATAAGCTTCAGGCTGCCTTTTGCGTGGGTTTACAAAGTCTCTGAACTTGACTTTTATAGCCAAAAGCGAAGCATCCAGCACCTCTCGACCAGCTTTGCCCTTCCTCACCCCCGACCTGCCAAAAACCCCAAGCCCTCTTCTCCGTATTAGAAGAAGTACTACTCCTCCTCTTGCTCTAAACCGTGACAGTAGGCATCACCCTGCGCTCCAAAACAACACTGCATTTTGCACCAGGAGTACGTACCCAGGGATGAGCATTGCTTTATATCGCTACTTTCGGTCAAAAAGCTCAGCTCCATTACAAGCCAGAGAGAAAAGATTATAGCGCCAGAAAACCCAAACCAGCCTACCGTGCCCTATCAAGGGGAAAAGGGGGGATGGGAAAGAGTCTACTAAATTAGGAACTAACGACAGGTACAGTTTAGCGTACAGAAAGCTTCCACAGTACTTACACATTCACCAGGATCTTCTGCTTCGCTTAACCTCATAATTGCCTCCTTAGGCATGGCTAGGAAAAGCGTCGGAGCTTGGGGTGAAAGATCACGGAACGCAAGGCGCTGGAGGAAGAGTAAACAGTTAAAACGTCATTGGCTTCAGAGAAAGGTAATAATAGCTTAAGCAAATCAATATGCCCCACCGAACTCCTACAGAAGCAGACTACCGGATACCCCAAACGCAAGCCGAAACGTTGATTTTTCTTACGCGATATTAATGCTTTCTGTACAAAAAAATACAACGTCTTTACAGAGCCCCCTCCAGAAGTGGGATTCGGCATGCAAGGTGATGGGGGCAAGGAGGCGGGCCAGTACTTCAGACTAGCGACCTCCAGTACGTTTTAATTCGGGTCGATCGTTTCCTAAGGATGACGAGTTCCTGGATTTACTTTTTTGGTAAAGAAAAATAAGAAAAGCTGTAACAATCCAGTTTGGGGGCGCAGAACCAAAGCCTAGCACAGCAGAGCTGTGAAATCTCTACAGTGCTATTAGGAGGCACATCAAGACCTGCCTTTCTCCTACACAGAACTAACTCATTACGGTCACCACTCAGACGTTCACCGTTTACATACATACGCCTGGAATCCCCGAGGAGACTGACTGCGTGCGCTTAATCTAAGGTTTCAAGACTGTCGTCCTACACGAGGTAGGACCACTCGCATCCCTCGGCAGCAAACTTTGCACGACTTGCAGTGCCAAAGGGATATCACGCGGCAAACGTCTGCGGCTGCCACCAAGTGCCTTACCGTCAGAGGCCCTCCTCTACGCACGCGCGCACGCGACACGGCGGGGCTGGGAACCGAGGCGAGCCGGCCAGCACCAGCAACCCAGTACGCGCCGCGGCAGCCGGGGGCGGGGGGGCCGCACCGAAGAAGCGCGATGTTATAGGGATCGCGCAGTAGAGAGCGCCACAACCCAGAGAGGCCCCGTCCCTCCACCGCCCGCCCGCCCGCAGCAAGGCCGCCACCCGCCCTGCCGCGCTCCCGGGCACCGCGCAACGGGTCCTCGGCTCAGGGTGCCTGCGAGCGCGGGGGGAGGGGGGGACGGGGGGAGGGAGGAGGAACCGCGCTCAGAGCAAAGCCGCGGCTACCTCCTCGTCCTCGTAGGCGACGTTGGCGGGGAAGCGCCTTGCCGATGATCTTCCCGAAAACACTGCGGGTGGCGGCGGCACCAGGCCGGGCGGCCCGCGCCCCAATAAGCTCGTCGGCCACGACAACGCCCCTTGTCGCCCCCGCGCTTCCTCCACTCGGCCAGGCCCTCCGCGGCGCCCATTGGGCCGCCAGATGGCCGCCGGCCGATCCCGCGTCTCGATTGGCTGTCTCGTCTGTCGTTTTCGCTTGTCCCCGGCCCCCCGGCGGGTCCGCCCTCGTCGACCTGGTGCTTAGCGGGGCTCAGGGAGTTTGCGTGCCCTCGGGGCGCGGAGGGATCCGACCTGGGGGCGGAGGGAGAAGACGTTGGGCCAGTCCGCGGAGGGATCCGTGCCGTGTAGTGCTGCGACCCTGTGGGCGGGCGACGAGGTCTCAGAAGAGGCTGTTGTAGCTACAAGTACTATTGACTGTTATTTATTACCGCGTCAACTCCACCCCAAACGTGCTTGTGGCTTTTTGGTGCTGCTCCCTCCAGTCAAAGGACTGCTTTTGCCAGGGCAGGGCAGGCCTTAACTTTTCAGAACACTCCCCAGAACCGACAGAAGTTGCTCTCAATTGTTCCCTGCAAGCCCCGCTTGGATTGCAGACGTTTCTAAGCTGCGCGCCTCCTGGGAGAAAATACAATACAAAGCGTGTCTTCAGCACTGGTGGCTCGAGGGCTGTGTGTGTGTGGGTGTGTGGGGGGGGCGCAGATCGAGATAGGATTTGCGCTAAGCTGGGTAGGAGGCTCGTAGAAAAACAGGCAGTGCCCCCAAAGCTGCCCAAGGGTGGTCTCTGGTGCCCTGCACCCCCGGGGATAGTGAGCAATTTGATTGGTCTACACAACTGTATTGTAACATGTATAAACCCTGCTTTCCTCTGTAGCGGGCTAAGGATATCCTTAGCCGCCTTTGCGGCAAGGGCACGTTGTCGGCTCACGTTCAACTTGATGTCCACCAGGAGCCCCCCACGTCAGCAAAGCTGCTCTCCAGCCAGTCGGCCTCCAGCATCTACTGGTGCATGGGGTTGTTCCTCCCCAGTGCAGGACTTGCGTATGTTCAGGTTCCTCAGGTGGTCTCGAACCGGATCCTTTCCTACGATGGGAGGGACTTTGTTCCCCCAGTCCCTGCCTTGAGGTTCAGGGACTTGAGAGATGCGGGAAAGGTGATTGCCGGCGACAACGGAGGAGAAAAATCCTTGAGTGCCTCGGCCTTCTCCATGTCGGTTGGCGCTAGCTCTCCTGTCTTACCTATCGGAGGGGGGTGGGGGTGGGGTGCGTTTTCTTTAGTCTTCCTTTTCTGACCAACGCACCTGTAGAAGCCCTTCTTATGATTCTTCTTCACATCCCTTGCCAAATTCAGCTCCAGCTGTGCCTTAGCTTTCCCGACCCCATCCCTATATTCTTCCCAGGATGCGTGTCTCTGCTTCCACCGCCTACGCATTTCCTCCTTGCGCTTCAGCTCGACCAGAAGGTCCTTACTCAGCCATGCTGGGCTCCTGCCTTCCTTGCCTGATTTCATAGAATCGTCTAGGTCGGAAGGGACCTTTAAGATCATCGAGTCCAACCATTAACCTAACGCTGCCAAAACCGCCACCAAACCACGTCCCTAAGCGCCGCGTCTACCCGTCTTTTAAATACCTCCAGGGATGGTGATTCAACCACTTCCCTGGGCAGCCTGGTCCAACGTTCGATAACCCTTTCCGCGAAGAAATTTTTCCTAATATCCGTCCTAAACCTCCCCTGGCGCAACTCGAGGCCGTTTCCTCTCGTCCTATCGCCTGTTACTTGGGAGAAGAGACCAACCCCCGCCTCGCTACAACCTCCTTTCCGGTAGTTGTAGAGAGCGATAAGGTCTCCCCTCAGCCTCCTTTACTCCAGGCTAAGCCACCCCAGTTCCCTCAGCCGCTCCTCATAAGCCTTGTGCTCCAGACCCCTCACCAGCTCCGTTGCCCTTCTCCGGACACGCTCCAGCACCTCCGTGTCTTTCTTGTAGTGAGAGGCCCAAAACTGAACACAGTATTCGAGGTGCGGCCTCAGCGGTGCTGAGTACAGGGGGACAGTCGCTTCCCCAGTCCTGCTCGCCACGCTATTCCTGATACAGGCCAGGATGCTGTTGGCCGCCTTGGCCACCTGGGCACACTGCTGGCTCACATTCAGACGGCTGTCTACCAATACCCCCAGGCTCTTTTCTGCCGGGCAGCTTTCCAGCCACTCTTCCCCAAGCCTGTAGCGTTGCACGGGGTTGTTGTGACCCAAGTGCAGGACCCGGCACTTGGCCTTGTTGAACCTCATACCATCGGCCTCGGCCCATCGATCCAGCCTGTCCAGATCCCTCTGTAGAGCCATCCTACCCTCAAGCAGATCGACGCTCCCGCCCAACTTGGTGTCGGCTGCAAACTTACTGAGTGAGGGTGCACTCGATCCCCTCGTCCAGGTCGTTGAGAAAGATATTAAACAGAACCGGCCCCGGTACTGAGCCCTGGGGAACACCACTTGTGACCGGCCGCCAACTGGATTTAACTCCATTCACCACAACTCTCTGGGCCCGGCCCTCCAGCCAGTTCTTTACCCAGCAAAGAGTACGCCCGTCCAAGCCATGAGCAGCCAGTTTCTCCAGGAGAACGCTGTGGGAAACGGTGTCAAAGGCTTTACTAAAGTCTAGGTAGACGAATTTCTATTTTCCCATTTCTTACGCGTGGGAATCGAGAGCTCTTGTGCTCGAAGAAAAAACGTCCTGAAAGAGCTGCCAGCTCCCTTCTGCTCCTTCTGCACAGGGGCTTCCAACTCCTCCTGTTTGTTACCTGTGCTGCGCGCAGTGGTATAGAGGCACTTCAGTTGGGCTGCCGACCGTGTCGCCTTTCTGGAGGATCAAGCCCCAAGTCCTTTGCGGCATTTCTCAGGGGTTCCCCTGTTGGTTCCTAACGCATCAGCAGCCCCTGGCTCTTCTCTGTTGCTCAGAACTCCATCCCCTTCCCCCGCTGAGCCTAGTTTAAAGCCCTCCTTGTAAGTCCGGCCAGCTTGTTGGCAAAGACCCTCTTGCCCCGCTTGGTCAGGCGAATCCCATCAGCTCCCAACAGACCCGGCTTCTCAAAGGTACGCCCGTGATCACAGAAGCCAAAACCTCGAGTATGGCACCAGCTACGCAGCCAGGCATTCACCTGTTCAATTCGTCTCCTCCTTCCTGGACCCCTCCCTCTGACTGGGAGGAGAGAGGAGACCACCACCTGTGCTCCTGATCCTTTTAACATTGCTCCGAGGGACATAAAGTCTCTTTGGAGGGTTCTAAGCTGCCTCGTCAGACCCTACGCGGAATAGTAGGAGCGCATGATAATCTGCAGGGATCACCAGGCTCGGCAGCCCCTCGGCGACGCCACGGATGCGAGCCCCTGGTAGGCAGCAGACTTCTCGAGAGAAATCGCCTGGACGGCAAACGGGTGCGTCGGTGCCTCTCAGTAGGGGATCTCCAATTGCTAACACCTTACGTGCTTTTCTGGTGGCACTGGTTCTGATGCGGGCGGGAGGTTGGGTCAGCTTTGCGTGGTTGGCTTGGCCAAGTTAACCAAGCTCACACCCACCTCCTTATAGCTGTTCCTGGGTTTCCAACACGCGCACACAAAGAGCATCCAACAGGCTCCGCACATTTTCATCCCTTCGCACGCAGGAGTTCCGGTGCCTTGTCTCTTTCATTACCAAGCGAGAACAAAGGGAGACTAGAGCCCTCTGCTCACAAGAGCCTCTTATTGCTCAGAAAGAAGGCTTTTTCTCTTGGAATTTCCCCCCCTCGAAGCAACTGGATCCCCAGCGATTTCCCGACTTTCCTGTCTCCAAAACCCCAGTCACTATCGTTCCTTAAAGCACCAACCCCCTTCAACACTTCTACATGGAGGAATCTGCCCTTTAGGCTTTGTGATGGATTGACCTCGGCCGGCTGTCAGGGGCCCGCCCAGCCGCTCTCTCACTGCCCCTCCTCAACAGGACAGGGGGAGAAAATAGGATGAAAAAGTTCCTTCAGGAAACATCCACCGGCCGGACCCACAGGCAGCAGGGAAATACCTGCCCCGGACAGCGCTTTGCCCTTTCTTCAATAGGTTTTCACAGGGGCGCCCCCGGCTTCGCTGAGCCGCTCAGCTTTGGCCTGCGGCAAGTCCAGTGCCTAGCTGGCTGGCACCAGCTGCGTCCAGCACAGGGCAGACCCTGGCCTCTTCTCACACAGGCTACCCCCGCAGGCCACACCTGGAGCGCCGTGTCCAGTTCTGGTCCCCACAATTCAAAAAAGAGACGCAGACCGACTGGGGAAGGTCCCAAGGAGGGCCGCAAAGATGACCAAAGGGCTGGAGAACCTGCCCTAGGAGGAAAGGCTGAAGGAGTCGGGTCTCTTCTCCCTTGCAGAAGAGAAGGCTCGCGGGGGAGGGAACCTCATCGCAGTCTGCCAGTACTTAAAGGGCAGCTACAAAGAAGAGGACGGAGGCTTTCCCACAAAAGGTCGGACGCAGCGTTCAAGGGCAACGAAGGATGGCCCTGCTTTCCCATGCCCGTCTCCCTTTTTTAATAGCTGTTAAAGAAAGATGAAGTTTGCTGTCTCCCTGCGACGTAGCTTTGGTTTGGGTCTGGCTGGGATGGAAGGTAACTTTCCCCACAGCAGCCCTCATAGTGCTGTGCTTCGTAGCTGTAGCTGGAAGGGTGTTGATAACACACCAGTGTTCTGGCTACTGCCGAGCAGTGCTCCCACAGCACGGAGGCTGTCTCTCCAGCCACCCCCACCCCCACAGTCCAGTAAGCTGGGGGTGGGCAAGAGGCTGGCAGGGGACACAGCCAGGACAGCTGACCCAAATGGACCAAGAGAGATATTCCACCGTGCTATGGAAGCACCACAGCTGCCATTCAGACCAATTGTTTTCTCCTACCACGTCCCTCCTCGGCAGAAAAGGGATTATCAACGGGGCCTTATCACACAGCCCTTGATGAAGTGCTCCAACAGGAGTTGGATGCTTCCAACGCATTGCACTGTGCCGAAAGCACCCTTGTATGGCATGCCTGTAGCGTCGCATACAGTATTTTCTAAAGGTGTTGCAGCAGCAGCCGCCTACACTGGCTTTACGTACATTTGCGTACCGCTTCCAAAGAGCCAAGAGTCTGCTTCCTACAGGACGCAGGAGACTGCTAAGCCGTCCCAGCGTCACGCTTCAAATGACTGGCCAAATCACTATCTATCTATAGAACACTGTTAACAGACCAACACAGTCCACGTACTTACACTCCGGGGAGACGCCGTTTTAACTTGCGGAACTATTTCCCTCAGTAAGACGCACAAGACGGAGGTGAGATCCCCATGCTAAATCTTTATTGTGCAACTGCTGCTCACAGCTTTTATTACCTTCCACAGACACGCGGCACAAAACATTCGACATCAACAGTGCCTAGATCGACGGGCAACAGACGAAATCCATTCAGCGGCGATTTGTACACGTGCAGCAGCTCTTGCGGTGCAAAAATCTCAGCCAGGCGGCCAGCCCAACTGACGGCCACCCAGAATACGTAGATGTACGTGACAGACAGGCTGCCCACCCTCGGGCCCTTCATCCGCAACCATCCGGAATCCATCGGTCAGGCCCAGGTGAGCAGCACGCTGCTTGCCAACAATCATTAAATGCCCAAGAAGCTGGAGAAGGAAGTACAAAACCATAAATAAGTAAAATAAAAAGCCGCACACAAAAAGGGGAGAGGGCAGGGAGGGGAGGAATGAGAGCAGAGAAGCACCCAGAGAAACCAGTTAGCCAACTCCTAGCAATTCAACCACTGCGCTTCAAATTACTGTCTGTCCGCCTGCAACCGGCATTTTCCAAGCAAAGCTACAAAGACCGATTACGCACACTGTAGGGGGGGGGAAAGAAAAAGGGCTACGCAATTGTTTTCAAGCTAGACAGTAACGGACTACAAAACAGCCACAGAAGCTAAGTTTGTCTCCGGGTTAAAGCCCCCCGTTATCTCTTCAGGCAACATACGCAACTCGGGTGGAAAATAAGCTTCAGGCTGCCTTTTGCGTGGGTTTACAAAGTCTCTGAACTTGACTTTTATAGCCAAAAGCGAAGCATCCAGCACCTCTCGACCAGCTTTGCCCTTCCTCACCCCCGACCTGCCAAAAACCCCAAGCCCTCTTCTCCGTATTAGAAGAAGTACTACTCCTCCTCTTGCTCTAAACCGTGACAGTAGGCATCACCCTGCGCTCCAAAACAACACTGCATTTTGCACCAGGAGTACGTACCCAGGGATGAGCATTGCTTTATATCGCTACTTTCGGTCAAAAAGCTCAGCTCCATTACAAGCCAGAGAGAAAAGATTATAGCGCCAGAAAACCCAAACCAGCCTACCGTGCCCTATCAAGGGGAAAAGGGGGGATGGGAAAGAGTCTACTAAATTAGGAACTAACGACAGGTACAGTTTAGCGTACAGAAAGCTTCCACAGTACTTACACATTCACCAGGATCTTCTGCTTCGCTTAACCTCATAATTGCCTCCTTAGGCATGGCTAGGAAAAGCGTCGGAGCTTGGGGTGAAAGATCACGGAACGCAAGGCGCTGGAGGAAGAGTAAACAGTTAAAACGTCATTGGCTTCAGAGAAAGGTAATAATAGCTTAAGCAAATCAATATGCCCCACCGAACTCCTACAGAAGCAGACTACCGGATACCCCAAACGCAAGCCGAAACGTTGATTTTTCTTACGCGATATTAATGCTTTCTGTACAAAAAAATACAACGTCTTTACAGAGCCCCCTCCAGAAGTGGGATTCGGCATGCAAGGTGATGGGGGCAAGGAGGCGGGCCAGTACTTCAGACTAGCGACCTCCAGTACGTTTTAATTCGGGTCGATCGTTTCCTAAGGATGACGAGTTCCTGGATTTACTTTTTTGGTAAAGAAAAATAAGAAAAGCTGTAACAATCCAGTTTGGGGGCGCAGAACCAAAGCCTAGCACAGCAGAGCTGTGAAATCTCTACAGTGCTATTAGGAGGCACATCAAGACCTGCCTTTCTCCTACGCAGAACTAACTCATTACGGTCACCACTCAGACGTTCACCGTTTACATACATACGCCTGGAATCCCCGAGGAGACTGACTGCGTGCGCTTAATCTAAGGTTTCAAGACTGTCGTCCTACACGAGGTAGGACCACTCGCATCCCTCGGCAGCAAACTTTGCACGACTTGCAGTGCCAAAGGGATATCACGCGGCAAACGTCTGCGGCTGCCACCAAGTGCCTTACCGTCAGAGGCCCTCCTCTACGCACGCGCGCACGCGACACGGCGGGGCTGGGAACCGAGGCGAGCCGGCCAGCACCAGCAACCCAGTACGCGCCGCGGCAGCCGGGGGCGGGGGGGCCGCACCGAAGAAGCGCGATGTTATAGGGATCGCGCAGTAGAGAGCGCCACAACCCAGAGAGGCCCCGTCCCTCCACCGCCCGCCCGCCCGCAGCAAGGCCGCCACCCGCCCTGCCGCGCTCCCGGGCACCGCGCAACGGGTCCTCGGCTCAGGGTGCCTGCGAGCGCGGGGGGAGGGGGGGACGGGGGGAGGGAGGAGGAACCGCGCTCAGAGCAAAGCCGCGGCTACCTCCTCGTCCTCGTAGGCGACGTTGGCGGGGAAGCGCCTTGCCGATGATCTTCCCGAAAACACTGCGGGTGGCGGCGGCACCAGGCCGGGCGGCCCGCGCCCCAATAAGCTCGTCGGCCACGACAACGCCCCTTGTCGCCCCCGCGCTTCCTCCACTCGGCCAGGCCCTCCGCGGCGCCCATTGGGCCGCCAGATGGCCGCCGGCCGATCCCGCGTCTCGATTGGCTGTCTCGTCTGTCGTTTTCGCTTGTCCCCGGCCCCCCGGCGGGTCCGCCCTCGTCGACCTGGTGCTTAGCGGGGCTCAGGGAGTTTGCGTGCCCTCGGGGCGCGGAGGGATCCGACCTGGGGGCGGAGGGAGAAGACGTTGGGCCAGTCCGCGGAGGGATCCGTGCCGTGTAGTGCTGCGACCCTGTGGGCGGGCGACGAGGTCTCAGAAGAGGCTGTTGTAGCTACAAGTACTATTGACTGTTATTTATTACCGCGTCAACTCCACCCCAAACGTGCTTGTGGCTTTTTGGTGCTGCTCCCTCCAGTCAAAGGACTGCTTTTGCCAGGGCAGGGCAGGCCTTAACTTTTCAGAACACTCCCCAGAACCGACAGAAGTTGCTCTCAATTGTTCCCTGCAAGCCCCGCTTGGATTGCAGACGTTTCTAAGCTGCGCGCCTCCTGGGAGAAAATACAATACAAAGCGTGTCTTCAGCACTGGTGGCTCGAGGGCTGTGTGTGTGTGGGTGTGTGGGGGGGGCGCAGATCGAGATAGGATTTGCGCTAAGCTGGGTAGGAGGCTCGTAGAAAAACAGGCAGTGCCCCCAAAGCTGCCCAAGGGTGGTCTCTGGTGCCCTGTGTTATAGATTGTGGCCCAATAATTGACAGGAACCAGTCCAATTAATCAAATTAGTTTATTAAGCAAGCGGCAGCAAGCAAAACAGCGCTGGGCGGCCGGGGAGTCTTTGCTCCGCCAACGGCGCACACCCGCTTCCCGAAAGTAGCTGATTATATACTCTTCTGGTTCCCGTATATGTGTCAATCCTGGTATATTCTGTGTCTGAGCGACGTGTTGCTAGGGGGTCGGTCTTGTCCCGCCTCCTGGTGGTCGTGAGGCTGAAGGCTCCTCATCTTTATCAGTGTCCTTGGGGAGACTCTTTTCAGCTTATCGCACAACTTAGCTCTTCCCTTTGAAGTGTTAAAGCACACCAGATGCCTGTGATTTAGGCCTTGAGGTGTCAAAGTGCACCAGACAGCACACCGGATGCCTGTGATTTAGGCCTTGAGGTGTCAAAGTGCACCAGATAGCACACTGGATGCCTGCGATTTAAGTATGTGAAGAGTCGAAACATTGTAATTTTTCACCAGCCTTTAAGAAAGCCTGATTTGATTAACAAACATGATTCTATTTATTACAATCCCCCCTTTTTTTTTTTATTTACCATTTTGTTCATCAAATCTTTGGAGTTCAGCGTGACTTAAAGCTAATGTTTCTTCTATTGCTGGTTCCTTATCTAATGACTCGTATTTAGCCCTGAGAAGCATTAAATGGGCAGCTTCCAGTCTGCCCTTTACAACTTCAATTACTTTGTTCAATATACAAGGGCCAAATGTTAATCCCAAAATTAATAGTATCATAGGTCCCGCGATGGTAGACAATAGCGTAGTCATCCATGGGGAATAATTGAACCAAGATTCATACCAACTTTGCTGTGCTTCTCTTTCTTTCTTTCTTTTTTCTAATCCTTCTCGTAGTTTTGTCATGGTGTCTCTAACTACTCCAGTGTGATCTGCATATACGCAGCATTCCTCATCCAGAGCAACACACAACCCCCCTTGCTGTGCAAACAATAAGAAACCTACAAGATTTAGTAAAATTAAAATTAGAGTGTGGCGAGAAGGGTGGAAACCCGGCCGGGTAATAAGTTTAGTTTGAACACTCACTCCAATTACCCAGTCCTTTTCAGTGCTATCACCCCTCCCGGGGCATTTCGTGCGATTCCCTTGGTTAACACTGAGGCAGTCCTCCCAGTGTCTTTGTACAGTCCCACTCTTTGGGTTCTGTTCTCCACAGCTTTTTACTCCTCTGCCTCGCTCGTCGACTCGGTTGCTTCGAGCCACGAGGGGTATCATCTTCTCGGCAGCAGGGGTAGTCTTCAGGAGAATAAATGCAATTTTTAGTCGCTTGCTTCTGTGCATTTCAGGTGAATCGCACTGAACCCCTTTAAGTGTCTTGCGACAACACACTTTAATAATGTCAATTACAAATGGAGCAGGTTCGCGAGGGTGATAGCAATAGTACTCGGGTTTAATACCCCGTGCAAATATCTCCCGCCATTCACTAGATTGCTCCTGGATTTCACCATTAAATATTTTTATGTCTAGAGCCAATTTGGTGAGCTCACGCTCTTTGTCCCCACAAGGTTGGCAAACCCCTCGAGGGGGTATCCCGTAACGGCAATGGGTCCCCCTCCGTTCTCGACACCCTTTACAAATAAAACAAATAAAAAGGATAACAATTACAGCTCAGAATGTCACACTTGATTCTTATGTCCCCTGTATCACCGTAACCGTACCCCACCGATATGCTCACTTGTACCACAGTTATATGTGTGTCCATTTACAACCTCCTGAAGGCAATCTTCAGATCTCCAGGCGGGCTTGTCACTTCCCAAGAATAGTCTTTTAATGGTCCTTTTACGCGGCTCGCATGAGTCCAGCCTCTCTCTGCTGTCCGGATGGCTGTTTCTGTGGTGAGTAAAACGAGATAGGGCCCTTCCCAACGGGGGGGTTAATGGGGACTCTTTCCATGATTTGATTAGCACTTTGTCTCCTGGCTTTATGTTATGCATGGCTACATCCAAGGGGGGTCTCTGTACTACTAAGCCCTTATTCCGCAGCTTTACTCTCCTAGCCATGAGTTGAATTATATAAGGTCTAATTTGTGAATTTTCAAGTTGGGGGTGGTCCTGCGGAATTTCTAAATCGTATGGCATCCCATATAACATTTCAAAGGGGGAAATTCCTACATCAGTTCGGGGCTGTGTTCTTATATTCAATAGTGCTAAGGGGAGGCACTTTACCCGTGACATCTTAGTTTCTAACATCAATTTTGTGAGCTGTTTCTTTATTTCCCCATTTACTCTTTCTACCTTTCCCGAGCTTTGTGGATGCCAGGGAGTATGATATTCCCATTTTGTCCCCAAAGAGGAGAGAGCTTCCCTTGCTATTTTTGAAACAAAATGGGAGCCCCTATCAGAGTGTATTACCTCAATGGATCCATACCTAGGGATTATATTTTCCAGCAAAGTCTTCACTACGGTTTGAGCGGTGGCTCTAGCTGTCGGGAATGCTTCCACAAAATGGGTTAGGTGGTCTATGATTATTTATATCGTCCCACCTTTGGAAGTTCAGTGAAGTCTAGCTGGATTTTAGCAAATGGTCTGTGAGCCAGTTCTCTCCCCCCAGGGCTTTTTCCCGTAACTGATGTTTATTGACCCTTTTGCATGTCATACATTCGCTAACTATTCTCTTTGCTATATTGTATACACCAATGCACATATACTTTGTGGCAAACTGATCCACTAACGCCTGAGTTCCCCAATGGGTGTTCTCATGGAATTTTTGCATGATTTTCAAAGCCAGAGGTTTTGGGAGAACTTCCCGGCCATCCGGGAGTTTCCACTTTCCTTTTTCTGTCTCCCTGATTCCCATCTGAGTCAGCTTATCTTTTTCCTGCACTGTAAAACTCAGGATTGAGTGAATTTTTCCGTGTAGATGGCAATGGCTATACTTGGGGTTGTCACATTCATCATAAATTAGACATCTGCAAGGGACTGCATCGATTCCAAAATCCTTCCAACGCTCATAACATGGGAATTCGTCTGATTCCTTTCCACAAGTTATACAGTCCTCCCGAGTTCTTTTAGTCTGGATCACCATTAATGCCGCTCTTTTTGCTTCTTGATCAGCAAGATTGTTTCCTCTGACTAATGGGCTTAATCCTTTTTGGTGTCCTTTTAAATGTACTACGGCTATTCCCGCTGGTCCTCGTAATGCTTGTAAGACCTGGATTATTAATTCCTGGTGTATTAATCCTTTTCCTTGAGAATTTATTAAACCCCTTTCTTCCCAAATTTTTCCAAAAGTATGCACTACGCCAAAGGCATATTTTGAATCCATATATATGGTTCCAATTTTACCTTTTAAAAGTTGCAAGGCTCTTAATACAGCATATAGTTCACAAGCCTGTGCAGACCAACTAGGGCTCAGAGGTCCTGATTCTATTACACTAAATGTTTTTCCATCAATGATTGCAAATCCTGATTTTCTCTTTCCTTCAACTACCCGGGATGATCCATCTACAAATAGCTTTTCTCCTTCTCCAAGTTCTTTCTCATCTAAATCTGGTCTGATTTTTGTTTGCTCCTCAATGTTGTAAAGACAATCATGATTTATTTTGTCACTCGGCTCCCCATACAAAAACTGTGCTGGATTCTGCACGCTTGTTACCTCGAGTTCCAGTTTGGGAGAGGAGATTAGGATGCCTTCATATTTTAGGAGCCGGGCGTCTGTTATCCATTTGTCAGCTTTTTGTTGCAAAATTCCCCTGATGTTGTGAGGTGATAATACCCTCAATTCTCCTCCAAAGGTAATTTTATGGGCTTCCTCTACCAAAAGGGCTGCGGCTACTACCGCTTGAAGGCAGGTAGGCCAACCCCTACTTACGGGGTCCAGGAGTTTAGATAAGTATCCCACAGGTTTCTTTCTTCCTGCCCATTCTTGTGCTAATACCCCAAATGCGGTCCCTTCATCAACATTGATAAATAGATAAAATGGTTTCTTTACATCTGGCAGGCTCAAAACTGGGGCATTTACTAAATCAGTTTTTAGTGTCTCTAATTGTTTATCATCATCCTCCGACCATTCCAATAATCCATCCTTAGTTAATTTGGTATAGAGGAACTTCACCTTTTTGCTATAGTTCTCAATCCATTGCCTGCAATAGCCAAAGAGACCTAATAATTGCCTAACCTGTCTTTTAGTTCTAGGAGCCGGTAATGACAATATGCCATTCACCCTTTCGGGGTCTAATTTCTTAGTTCCCTTGCTTAGTCTGTGTCCCAGATATTTTACTTCTTTCTCAACAAATTGTAGTTTTGATTTTGATACCTTCAATCCTTGTAAACTCAAAAAATTTAGTAACTTAATACTTTCCTGCCTCACTTTTTCTTCGCTATCACCAGCTAGGAGCAAATCATCCACATATTGGACCAGTGTGACTCCTTCACTTAACTCATACCCCTTCAGGATTTGTTCTAAGGCTTGTCCGAACAAGTTCGGAGATTCGGTAAACCCTTGGGGCAATACCGTCCGCCGTAATTGTTGTTTCCGATGGTTATCTGGGTCTTCCCATTCAAAAGCAAAGTAATCTCGGCAATCTTCTTTGAGAGGGCATGCCCAGAATGCATCCTTCAGATCTATTACACTATACCATTGATTATCGGGCCCTATTTGACTCAGGAGGGCGTGTGGATTCGCCACCACCGGGAATCTAGCTATTGTTCTCTGGTTAATTTCTCGTAAGTCATGTACTAACCTATATTTTCCATCCGGCTTTTTTTACAGGCAGGATGGGAGTATTAAAAGGAGACATACAGGGTTCTAACAACCCCTTTTCAAGTAATCTTTGGATCTCAGGTTTCAAACCTAGCCTCCCTTCTCTAGGAAGGGGGTATTGTTTTATCCTGACTGGTATTTCTGGGTTCCTTATTGTTACTGAAAAGGGTTCAATATCTAACTTACCTACTGTTTCCGGGGTGTACCAGACTTCAGGATTTATTTTCTCTTCATCTCTTACTCGTAAGGGACACAGTTTAATTTTTTTAGTGTTTCATTTTTTACTTCTAAGCCAATTCCTAATTCAATCATCAAATCTCGGCCCAATAAATTATAGTCTGCTTCAGGCATGAGTAGCAGGGACCCCACCCCTACCTTAGAATGGGTTTCAAAAAACACATCCTTTATTACGGGTATTCCAAAAGGTTCTCCTTTTGCTCCAATAACCTGTATAGTCGCCGAGGATATTTTACATCCTTGGGGCAATTTTTGAACGGTAGATCTTTCTGCTCCCGAGTCCACTAGGAACTCAATTTCTTGTTGCTGGGGTCCCACTTCTAGTTTTATCAAGGGCTCTGTTGTTTTTTTGGTTTTTTTTGTTGGTTTTTTTTTTTTTTTTTTTCTCAGGTTCCCAGCAAATAGAGCCCCTGACACCCCTAGTCTTTGAACATTTTCTCATCCATCATTCTCTTTCTGCAGTCCTTTTTAACATGCCCTTTTCCTCCACAATAAAAACAAACCACAGTTCCCCATTCTCTCCCTCTTAAAGGTTTTCGGGTGTCCTGTCTTATCTGGCGAGCTTCAAACCCTTTTCCAGGGGTTGACGTCCTTTGCCCTTCTCTGACTGCAGCTACCAACATTCTGGCTTGTTTCTTATGTATTTCCTCCTCCCTGCGGACATACACTTTCTGGGCTTCCCTTAACAATTCATCCAAACCCCTATCCTGCCAATCCTCCACTTTCTCCAGCTTCTTTCTAATGTCCGTCCATGATTTAGCTACAAATTGGGCTTTTTCCTACCCCTGTTTCTTCTCTCTCAAGTGATATAGATTTACTCTAGTCTCTGACCTTATCCACAAGTGTGCATATTCACTCTCCTCCAGGCTAAAGGGTTCCTTAGAATTAACATAAATATGTAAAGCCTGGCATATCCAATCTTCAAAGGACCCAAAAACGGGCCAATACAGGTGGTCACTTCTAATTTGTTTCCCACCCCAAACTTCCATACAATAATGTATCATTTTTGCTTTATCCTTACCCTGCCTAGAAGGGTAATCATCCCAATATTTAATCATTAATCCTAACGGACTGTCTGGCGGTATCTGGGGTAACCTAACCTTAGGCACCGACCCACCCATGGGATCAGAAGGCTTGCTTTTCTTCTGTCCCATCTTCCGGAGTGCCTTCACGCACACACACAGTCTTTTCCCCCTGTTCGTGGCCCAGTCCCTCGCGGGAGATGGGAACCGCACTACTAAAGGGTCCCCACTTGCTTCGTCCTCAAGTGGACGTCTCACACAGGCACACTCCAGGATACCCAACCCCAACCGAACGGATCACCGGCCTATACTTACTCATTCCTGAGTCTTCGTTCGGGTCTTCGTGCACAAAGTTTACGGGGTTGCCGGCTTTTATTTGCTTGCTGCCGAATTTCGAGTTCGTCGGTAGAGGTTTTGGGTGTAAAAACCCCCAACAGGGGCCGCTTACTCAGCGGGGCGCCCCCCCTGTGAGGTTTACAGCCAAATTGCCTCTATCCGAGTCACGGCACCAAATTTGTTATAGATTGTGGCCCAATAATTGACAGGAACCAGTCCAATTAATCAAATTAGTTTATTAAGCAAGCGGCAGCAAGCAAAACAGCGCTGGGCGGCCGGGGAGTCTTTGCTCCGCCAACGGCGCACACCTGCTTCCCGAAAGTAGCTGATTATATACTCTTCTGGTTCCCGTATATGTGTCAATCCTGGTATATTCTGTGTCTGAGCGACGTGTTGCTAGGGGGTCGGTCTTGTCCCGCCTCCTGGTGGTCGTGAGGCTGAAGGCTCCTCATCTTTATCAGTGTCCTTGGGGAGACTCTTTTCAGCTTATCGCACAACTTAGCTCTTCCCTTTGAAGTGTTAAAGCACACCAGATGCCTGTGATTTAGGCCTTGAGGTGTCAAAGCGCCCCAGACAGCACACCGGATGCCTGTGATTTAGGCCTTGAGGTGTCAAAGTGCACCAGATAGCACACTGGATGCCTGCGATTTAAGTATGTGAAGAGTCGAAACATTGTAATTTTTCACCAGCCTTTAAGAAAGCCTGATTTGATTAACAAACATGATTCTATTTATTACAATCCTCATCAACTGTGGTTTCAGTTTTAATCAGAGGTCGTAAAGGAAAGACTCGAGATTTCACAGTAAAAGTCCTTCCCTCCTCATCTTCTTCCTCATCTTCACTATTAGACCAAAAATCTCCGGTCTGGGTTCTGGAATTTGGATAACACATTAATTTACGAATTTGTTGGACTTGGGTCGAGGGCTGCATTTTATCTAAGAGCCCAGTCACCCTTTCCAATAACATTTTAAGTTGGTGATTTTCACCTTTAAGTTGGAGATTTTCACTCCCAAGTCGAGCATTCCGGTTTCCTAAACATTCATTCTCACTCACAAGCTTATCAACTTGAGTTCTTAATTTTTCTCCTGTCTCCTTTTGAAAGGCTAGTGATGACTTCAACACCTCATTCTCCGAATTCAGGGTTGCATATTCTACAGCTGAAATCAGATTAGGAGCAGGGGTTTCCCTAGCTGCTTGTTGTGCACAAGATAAACAGGCGCCTAACACCGCACAGATCACACCTCTGCCTTTCCCCACTCTGAGCTTCTGTGAAGCCCGACACTCTTCAATACGTTCCACCACTTTCTCTTCATCCTTCCAAAATTTATGGGCCCACTCCTTCCCAGCCTGGGAAGGGGCACAATCATATTTTTGCAGCAGTTTATCCATGGCAATCCTGCCGACTACGCCAAAAATTCTGTTGCGTGAAAAGAGGCAAAGCGGTTTTGGCAGAAAATAAACCCCCTTGTGTTATAACACTCCTCACCAAGGTGGGAGGCTAGGTGCGGCTAGGTTTAAATTCTGAGTGATGCCCAATTCAGCACTATCAGTCCAATCGCATTTAATATGTATTAAACTATTACGATTTGGATACACTAATAGTGGACTGCACCTTCAGTCTAGTCGTGCTCATGAACTAGCACGGCCACTCTCGAGTCTTTGGTCGCGTTCAGTGAGAAACCAAAATGACTAGCTACTTTAAAAAAAGTGCAGTTTATTTAAACAACAGATATATAGGTTCTTAGGATTGCCGGTGATAAATACACTGTCTGCAAAGCACGTGCAAAAGAAAGTATTGTTACATATACAAAATGCGTGACAAAGTTATAAACGATACAGCCTGGCTCTAAATGTAGCAAAGAGAGTCTCTAGAGAAATTTCTAAGTTTCCCGAGGAAGCACTCGGTATAATCTAAGTCTTACCCAAAGGCGTCCCTATGGGGGGGAAGAGAGGCTCAGCCCGTCGACTGATCCCAGAAGTCAGTGATGTATTTCTTTATGATGGTGTCTTCCCTGGGTATCCCCCCTCTCTCGGGCTATTTTTATACTATTTGTTATCTTCAAGGTGGAGTTTGAGTGACTTTAGTCATACATACTTTTATCATGATTGGTGTAAATTTTTCTCGCTTCACAATTAAAGGTATAGTTTATGAGAAATTCAGGGCACAGACTCAAGAAGGAGTGGTCGCACCTTGGAGGCGGGTAGCCTTCGGGATGGAGGTGTGTTTTGGTATTATAATGACATTATAATGAGCAAAGTTCGCACAAAGGACAGCATTTCATCAAAACTTGACAAAAAGTTGGCTCTGAGCATCTAGCGGGCAGCTAATTGGCAGCTTATCTGTTTCATGGTATCATCCCATTCCCGTATCCGCTATACATCATAAGGTAAAGCCGCGGAATAATTGCATCCCGTCCCATACCTTATGTAGCTTATCAGGGAACCACAGATGTTGTGTCCTTCATGCCAGCTGCGGCTGTTTTCTACCTCAGAAGCCTCTTGATTTTATACTTTTCCTTAATGTGTGAACAATGCTGTACTTTTGTATTTTTTAGCCAATTTAGTACTTATTCCACAGTCCATCTCCAGGTCTGAAGGTTTTTTAAGTGACGATGGGTGAGTTGTTTAGAGCTGTGGGATCTCCAGTGACAGTGTGTGCCCCGTGTTTTCTCATCCTATGCACATATACCTCTACGCTGCATCCTCTTGTCTCCATGTCTGGGAGGCCTCTGCTGTCATACCAGGCCTATATTTCTCTACATTATTGTGTTAGTTGTAAATATCTCATTCTACCTAGAACAACCACTTCTTACTGCTGTCTATATAAAACTATGGTTGTATCACACACAGATAAAAGTAAAGCAACTTGGTCATAGACACATGGTCAAGTAGAGAAATGTCTGTCACAGCTAAACTAAGTAAAACAAAGCTGTAGCCAGGTCAAGAAAATTTCAGACACAGGAGGCCTGACACACCTATCCCGAGGCTTTGCAAACTCAGTATAAAGCTTAGGGCCTGTTATTAGCAATAGCAATACTGTATTAGAGGGCTACATGGTTACAGACTTGAGCTAAAAATGCTTTGGAAAAGTGCCTCAAAACAGATCATAGAATCATAGAATAGTTTGGGTTGGAAGGGACCTTAAAGATCATCTAGTTCCAATGCCCCAGCCATGGGCAGGGACACCTTCCACTAGACCAGGTTGCTCAAAGCCCCATCCAACCTGGCCTTGAACACTTCCAGGGATGGAGCATCCAAAACTTCTCTGGGCAACCTTGTTGTCCCAAAGTGGGGTGGTTTACCTGGAGTGCAAGACACCAATATACACACAGAGTAGAGGTGTTTATTGAAATCATTTCTGCAGAGATGGGTGCTAGGGGGTAATCCACAAAGCTAGCACACCGGCCTACAAACTCCTCAGAATATTTATACAGTTCAAAACACAGAAATACACACCCTTAATTATAATTATTGATTAGTACCTTATCTTACCAATTTCTATTGGTTAGTACAGTCTCTCGCTTTCATTTAGAGCTACAAGGTCCTTTAATTGATGTGCGCATGCTCCAATACCGTGGCAGTACCATGGGGGAGGTAGTTCTGTTCGGTCTCTAATTGAGTTGGTGGTTGCGATTTCCCACTGCCGCCTTTACGTTTCCCACAGTTACTGCAGATCTTTGTTGACTTTATGCTTCATCCAGCAGCTGTCTGGTTTTCAGCTGGTTTTGGCGCCTCCTGTGGAGCGATGTTCCCTTGTTATCAGCCTTCTGTTCTTCTTCAAGGGTATATTAATTAGCAAGGCATGTATTGTTCATACCAAGTGTCCAGTTTCACAAGGCCTTGTAACCTTTTTACAGCTCTTTGCTCTTGCTTAGTGAGAGATTCTACCTCCTAAAATACATTCTACCTTTTAAAAGTACATTCTACTTTTTTAAAGTACATCATTCCCCCCTTTGAGACTATGAGACTTGTTTCTATAGTTCTCATATGTCTCCCTATTTCTTTTCATTAACATTACGTAGTTTCCAACAGTAACTTGTACAATCAATTTCTTAGTACAACTAAAAGCAATGCAAATCACGCTTATTACGATTACAATTGCAACCATGGTTTGAAGCAAACTAGCTAACCATCCAGTAAGAGAGAATCCAAAACCTTGTAACATCTTGTTTAACCATCCTCCTTCCATGGAGGCCTTAATGTCTCTACTGAATTCTGCCACTTGCTGTATTTTGTCTATTTGCTGATGCAGATGTTCAGTCACATTGGGTATGTGGATGCAAGAATCCTTCTTCTTCAGGTTTAAGTATCCACACACCCTGTGTTCATGTAATAATATCAAATCTAAGGCCAACTTATTCTGTAAAGCCATTTTTGAAGTTGCTTGTAATTGAGTATTTAAATCTTGTAATCCAGCTTTGGCTGCATTTGCTAATAATTCCACCTGTCCTGTCAGATTATGTAACCACATTCGATTTTGAAAGGAAGCAATTTGGGGGCTGAAGATAACTTCTAAGGCCCATCCTACCTTACATTCCTGAACAATAGAGGGCAGTTCAGTGCTCACCACTTCATATGTGAAGCTGGTCTATTTTTCCCATCTGTAGGCAAAAGTCAACCAGTCATTTTATGGTTATCTTCTGCTTTACCACCCCGACACCAAGTTTCTCAAGGTTTTTTTTATCTGCAATTTTTCATGGATGGCCCTTGTTGTTACCAAGTTATTTAAAAGTAGCATATGGAAGCTTTTTCATATCCAATGCCTGCTCCTTTTCCAGATAATTTATGGATCTGCTGAACAGCATAGGTCCCTGGATAGATTCCTGTGGGATTCTGCTGGTGACCCTCCTCTGCTGCGAGAACTGATCACTTATCTTTTAACTAGATATTTATCTGTGTAAGGACTTCCCCTCTTATATTATGGTTGCTTAGTTTACATGAAAATCTTTTGAAGAGCCAGCTAGGCTGTCAGCCTTGTTTCCACATCTACACACGATTGTTGACTTCATCAGAGAGCTCCAATAAGTTTGAGAGGCCTGACTTTACAAAAGTCTAACCATCTTAGTTGATTAGATATCGGGTTGATTTTTGAATGAGAGGATATGCACCCCAATTAATAGGTCAGCTATTTCATTCTCAAGTTCCTTGAACTCTTTGGTGGGTAATCACTTGTTGGCATGTCTTCACCTAGACACAACTTCAGCTTTCAGGATTCCTTTTGCTAACTTCTTTTGTACTACTGTTTAGCACATCTGATTTCCTTTTTGCCTCTTTGCAAGTCTCTCGCTCAGTAAATAGCATGCATTTGCTGCACAGTAACTTTAAACAGTCTCTTTGCCACCCTCAAAAATGGAACTTTTTAGCTGCCCCTTTTAGCTTCTATTCATAACACCCTTTTTTGAAGCTAAGTACGTAAAATGAAAAAATGCAGTAGTGTATTTTTTACTCAGCATGTTATAGCCTGTGTTGCTGTCACAGTCAGTCATGTAGTCAAATACTACGCCTTTTCTCTGTTTAGGCCTGGAATTTCAATCCATCAGGGTTCTGTTAATTATTTACATGTTTAGCTTGTTGATCTGATTTGCATCTGTGCTCCTTTAACATGCAACACCACTGTTGTCCTAAATCTGGGTTCTTTTAACCCGTTGTGCAAGAAGCTGATATATACACAGAGGCGAGATATTTGTTTATTTCATTTCTGTGCAGAGATGAGCGCTTGGTGGTTCATCCACAAAGCTAGCATGCCTTGGGTTGGCACACGGTAAGCATTTATATGTTTTCCAGCAACAGTTAAGCAACAGTTATCAGTACTTTCTACAGTTACACTTAGTCATCCTCATTCCCATTGGTTCTTGCTGTGCCTTGTCTCCACTTAAAGTCACAGCGTCCTCTCTTTTTACTATGTATGCTCCATGAGGAGGGAGCTTTTGTTAGTAAGGGTCTTTCCCTACCGAGGGCGGGGTTTTTACTCTGTTAATTAGGATAGTTCACTCATACTTCAAATGACTTCTTCTTTGGCCTTGTTAGCAGTTCTGTTCCCCTTGAGTTTATCTTGGTATTCCCTTATTTTGCCTAATTTGTGGTATCCTCCTGTTCTTTCTCCAGGCCACATCTTTTTAACTATTTTACAGTGGTTAATTGTACCTTTACTTTTAGTATTTCTCCAACACCACTCCTCTACCAGTATGACCTATACTCACTCCTGCATGCTTTATACCTTGATGATTCTTTAGTTTTACAGTGAGATTGCCCTTGCTTAATCAAAACTTCCATCTTTCTGTGAACAGAGCTGTTATAGCCACAATGGGAAGACCAAATAGATACAGTAATCTTGTTATCCCAAAGCGGGGTCAAAGATAGCTTCTAAGGTCCATCCTACCTTAATTGCAGTGGTTGGATGTCGCCAGGAGTCTATTTCATTTCGCTTTAATTTCCCCCCAGTTGGGTATCCAAGGGTCTTTGTCTCCATAAGGGACACAAGGTTAACATACCCAAAGTATGTTGATGCACTTTTCCTTCTAAGGGTAATTGGGTAGTCCAAGTTCCATCACTACTAACCCAGACAGCATGACCCATGGAAAGCATTGCTTTCTCATTACAATTAACAGACTCCTTTCATATCATGGTGCCAGTCCAAGTATCATATATACAAGTGGCATAGTTTCTACAAAGGCACCCTAATCATAAGGCTCTGGCCACCGGACCCAATCGTTGGATTCCAAAATCAGTTGTAGAACAATTAAAGACTTGTGTACAATTCCATTTAGCATTTTGGGGTTTTCTGTTCCTTGCCTTTGCTATGTTTAATGATTGGATATTCGCGTCCTTCAATTCCTCCTCTCCAGTCCATTCAATACACCAGGGGGTACTTTGCATATAATGTCACTCGCTGCCTTCTAACCTAGGCCAAATCTGTGGTAAATTGTTGGCAAGGCGCAGAAGATGCAGTTTGTACATTCCAGCACGTATTTTTAAGCGATGACGATGTACAGGGTCTGGGGCATTCCCATCCTACATCCCAGCAAATGTTCTCCCTGTAATTCTTATGCTATCTTCCTAATTCAATTACCCACCCTACTGCTTCGTCTATCAATTTGAGTGCGAGAAGTCCGGTTTCGTTACTTACTGTGGCCTCAAAAGTTCAATTCAGATCTAATGTTAAGATTTCCCAATCTAGGGGGTTCTCAGCAGATTTTGGTAATGGAAGGCAAGCGGTTATACTGCTACTGTTGTGGATTCTCCCGAACGACTGGATGAGTTGTAAAATTAGATTCCCTTCACAAGTAGTAAATGCTAAACTAATCAATGTCACACATACAACTTTCATTTTAACAATGTTAGACTAAAAACACTTTCTAATAATGTAAGGTTAACAATATATGAGGTAACAGAATAAGTATTCCCAACCTGCCACTTAGGCAAGTCCTGTCTCCCAGAGTTCATCGAGAGTCTCTGGTTATTCGGAGTTTAAGCTCTCCTGTTGGTGTAGAGGTCCGTTTGTCCTGATCTCACTCTGGTGCCTTCTTTACTCTGGTGTAATGGATTCAAGAGTTGATCCCATTTAGCCTTACTTCAGCGTAGGTCTTTAGCAGCACAATATAAGGTCCTCTCCACCTTTCTTTCAGCGGTTCATCTTTCCAGGTTCGTATGTAGGCCTTTGACACGGTCCCCCACAACATCCTTCTCTCTAAGTTGGAGAGATATGGATTTGATGGGTGAACTGTTCGGTGGATAAGGAACTGGCATCCAGAGGTCAATGGCTCGATGTCCAGATGGAGAGGGGTGACAAGTGGTGTCCCTCAGGGATCCGTACTTGGACCAGTGCTGTTCAATATCTTCATCAATGATATAGACAGTGGGATCAAGTGCACCCTCAGCAAGTTTGCAGATGACACCAAGCTGAGTGGTGCAGTCGACATGCCAGAGGAACGGGTTGCCATCCAGAGGGACCTGGACGAGCTAGAGAGGTGGGCCCGTGCAAACCTCATGAAGTTCAACAAGGCCACGTGCAAGGTCCTGCACTTGGGTCAGGACAATCCTCATTATCAATACAGGCTGGGGGATGACGTGATAGAGAGCAGCCCTGCGGAAAAGGACTTGGGGGTACTGGTGGATGAAAAGCTGGACATGAGCCAACAATGTGCACTTGCAGCCCAGAAGGCAAATTGCATCCTGGGCTGCATCAAAAGAAGCGTGGCCAGCAGATCAAGGGAGGTGATTCTGCCCCTCTGCTCCTGGAGTTTTTCTGGTTTGTATCCTGAGGATAGGAGCCGTTTTTTGCCTAACAGATATGCAAATACCTTTATATAACTTTTTAGGAGTACTCCTATGAGGACAGGCTGAGAGAGTTGGGGTTGTTCAGCCTGGGGAAGAGAAGGCTCCAGGGAGACCTTATAGCGGCCTTCCAGTACCTGAAGGGGGCCTACAAGAAAGCTGGGGAGGGACTGTTTGCAAGGGCATGTAGCAGTAGGGCGAGGGGCAATGGTTATAAACCAGAGCAGGGTAGGTTTAGATGAGACATTAGGAAGAAGTTCTTTACAATGGGGGTGGTGAGGCACTGGAACAGGTTGCCCAGAGAGGTGGTGGAGGCCCCATCCCTGGAGACATTCAAGGTCAGGCTTGATGAGGCTCTGAGCAATCTGATCTAGTTAAAGATGTCCCTGTTTACTGCAGGGGGGTTGGACTAGATGACCTTTAAAGGTCCCTTCCAACCCAACACATTCTATGATTCTATGAAGTTGATAATATGTTGCCTTCAACTACAATATAATAAACATCTCTAAGAGACTTCCCTTGATTTGCAGATGGACATAGAGCAATAGATATAATTTAGCCTAACTAATATTTTCTAAATGTTAAAACAACACTTTTCTTTATTTTCAAGGCAGAAGTAAATATAAACTGAAAGCACTCTATCCCTTTTCAATAAACCCACTTGTAGTGGTGACTGAAAGGATTAATCACCTGTGGGACCTCATGCCTTTAAAGTTCATAAGGCTGAGTTCAGAATTCTCCATACTACTCTGTAGTCTGTGTGAAACGCTCTGAAGTGTGGCCCCCTTTTCTTAATATCTCCACATAGATGTATGTGTTGGTATTATTGGTGTCTGTCAAAACAACATAAGAACTTAGCACTTAACTTAGAACTTAAGCTTTACAGAGTCAGTGTCATCAGTGCCCCAATCTTCCAGGTAGCCAGGTGATTTCCCCCCCCCCCAAGTATGATATGCCAGTTTGAAATTTGTATCTGAACATCTGATAATGAACATTTGATGAATTTCAAAAACATGGTCCAATGTAATGTCTCAAGTAGATCAGTCCTTATCTTCTTCCTTTTTTTTTTTTTAATGTTTTTCTGTTTTGTATCCTGAGGATAGGAGCCGTTTTTTGCCTAAGACATGCAAATACCTTTATATAACTTTTTAGGTGGGAGTAAAGTAAACACAGTGCTATAAGAAAGGGACAGATGTCACTCATGCAGCTGTTTTTTCCTGTTAAATGTGTATCTTTCATTTAATACTTTCCTAGATCAGGAGCAGATGAATTCAGCTAGCTTGCTTCCTTCCTTCCTTCCTCAGATTCCGCTATAATATTGCATTAGCTCATGCTATAACTCAGTGCACACTTCTACACTGTTCGTTGTATTTACTAGACATAACAGAATTGTTGCATAATGCTAGTCTTTTGCATGGCATTAGTCTAAAATGATAAGGGTAATTAAGGAGGCTTATATTAGTATGGTGAAGAGTTTGCACTATCTTTTGAAGTTCCTCTCTTATTCCCAGAATGTGAGTTTGACAGAATAAAATGGGCCTTGTTTTGGTATATAATTGCTGAACGTGTGCATTGCTGTTCTCAAGTTCAGGACTGTGCAGGCTGAGTCTGACTGTGCTTTGATTCTGTGCTTTTCTCCCACGTAGGTAATATTTGCAGAATTGTTTCAGCTTCCATCTCCACCACACATTGAGGTTATGTACACAGCACTCCTCATTGAACTGTGCAAACTCCAGCCTAGCTCTTTACCACAAGTTGTATCCTTTTCATGCTGCTAAAGAGCCTTTTTAAAATGGAGTATTTTTTTCTTTTGTTCTGTACAGGATGGAATAGCAGTAAATGTCAGCAGTAATAAATTTTCCTTCTTTCCCTATTTAGCTGCATGAAACTTTGCCAATAACACTGCTCACATGAAGGAATAACACAACTCAACAGTCATAAGTAAAGCCTGCATTCACATCTAAGCCTGTTCTTTAGCTTGCAGACCAGGCAAACTGAGGAACCTTGTTCTGATTCCTCTGCAGATCTTTTTGAGGAGCCCTCTTATAGCCAAGGGACAGAATAAATAACTTGCATGATTCTGAGCCCTGTGTTTACATTAGGGCAGCTTGTGGCATGGTTATAGTCACATTAAAACCTGGAAAAGGAAATTAATTTCTTAAATCTTTTGTTGTAACAGTGGTATGAGTGCTCCTAGTCCATTTCACTGAAAAGTGTAGTAGATAATTTGAATTAACCTGTTTGAGTTTGCACTGAAATGGACTAGGAGTATTAATAAAGTCAATAATAATCCCTCAGGTCAGAGAGTAGCTAATGATGAAGAAGGAAGTATCAGCTCCTAGCTAATTCTGAGTGTTGCATTTGGCCCCTTTTTAGATTTAGTTTTAGTAGGTTTAGATTGTGGCTAATGAGCTACGGTCACTGAGAATGGAGGACTGACAGACATACCTACTGGTAATTCCATTCCTAAATTTTTATTCTACTGCTTGAAATTACCCACCCAGTGATTCTAACCATGTAGTCTAAACTCTCACTAAGACTATCCCTAAAATTGTGGGGACCTGCTTGCAGTAAGTATCAATAGGGATACAGCAACAAAGGATCAGGGTTGTCTGGCCATGGCCTTTTGATCAGGCCAGTGTGGATGTACTTTCTTGAGCTGTTAACGATGAGCAAAGATGGTCTGTTGATTAGGCAGCAACAGGATCATATGAAGCTAAAACTGTGAGAATAAAAATGCGATCCATAACAAGGTTGATGTCCGTTCATATAATTAGTGTACAGTTTTTGTTGTCTCATAGGGGGGATTCTGGATTCCAGTAATAGCAGCTAATGGTCTCACTATAAGCAATGGAAGAAAACCAGACTTGGATTAGAGAATAGACATTACTTATTGGGGAAAACTGCATGCTTCATTATTTATTTATTCCTGCGGCCTTTTCAAAATGGGGTAAGTCATGATATAGAGACAGGGAGCTGTCAGTAGAGAGTTGATGAAATCATCTCTGAAAAATGGAGAGAGTAACTCACAATTTCAGATGCTTCTCTGTTAACTTTAATAAGAAACTTTCAGCTTGCACAAGCCACAGAAATGCTTTACATGCGCTTGGATACAATGAATACTACATGTATAGACAGGTAAGTATATATTTTGGGGACAACAGAAAATGTTTTTCATTTTTCTTGTGCATTGGATATTGATGCATTTTTGAAAAGGATCATCTAAAATCCTTGAATAAATGGTTTGATTCTGTACAAAATGTTTTTGGGGCGCTAGACTTGAGCCATCTGAAGAGAAGGTAAGGGACGGACTGACCGCTTGCCTTTCTTCCCCCAGAAACTCTTTCCTTCAAATCACTACTCTGATTAGCTATACAGTGCAGCTATAAAAACTATGACAACTCTTCCACTTCCATACTCCCTTCTGTTATGTACTACTTCCTCCTCCCTGTTGGCCTGAGGAAGCAAAGGGTTGGAAGTAGGTTTATGGGAAGGTTGACTAGCTGGAAAGGAGCAGTGGCGTTTCTGTGGTTCGAGTGGTCTGCATTATGTAGAACTAAAATTACCGTGCAGAAATGTGAAAACCTGTAGACTTGCAGTAAGTTTTTTTTCACTGTTTATTTTAGTAAGTCATTAGTCTTGTATATGCACCAGAACAAGACAGATTGCACATTCATCCATAAAGACTGGCTTTTGACTCTCAATTCAGTCTTTTTGTATGAGTCAACATTGATATCTATTTAATGCATTAATGACTACAGATTAGAGAGTTTGGGTTTATCTTTGAGATTTTCTTATAGATGTATTCTACTTGTCAATTAGTAAGTTTGTTGGGATTTTCTTTGCAATTCTGGTATTTAATAGAGCTTTCTTTTTTAAGATGTTTATTAACTGGTTTTCCCACCACCTGAGTAACTTTCAGTTCTGTTGGAGCTGGGAAGATTGGTAAGTCAGTCTCTGTCTCCCATCAGAACTTAAATCTTCGAACTTATGCAGCAAATGTCACAATATAGTGGTTTTGTTAACTGCTTTCCACTAATGCTTTTGGCCCCTCCCTCCCACCTGTTTAATATCATTCCTTGGTAGACAAGGTTGGTAATCTTTAGTCACTATATAAACAATCCCATTTTTCTGTAATGAATATCCAAGCAGTACCGTGTTCTACAAACAGTGGAAACCTGATTTGCTTGTGATTTTTGTCCTTATCACTTCAGTCAGTTGTTTGCAAGCTTTTCAGAAGGGTTCTCCTACTTATCAGTAATTTGCCTTGACTCTCCTTCCCTTTGACCGCCTGCATTCATACATGTAACCTCACTCTCTGAGTGCCATCCTAACATGACACCCCCCACCCTCCCCCTGAATCTTGATCTTTTTGCTTCTAGCAGGAGCTCCCTATACCCCCTCAGTGCCTAACCATAGCTTTCCCAAACCCTTGTATTCCAAGTACCATGCCTTCTGCTTACTCCCATCCTCTCCTGCTCCCACATATAAAGAAAGATTACTTGGGGGCTTAGTCCTCCCTACAGTCTAACTTCTGCAGCCTGCTCATGATCACGAGAAGACAGAGTTCAGGATTGTGGGTAATGTGCACAAAACAACAACAAGTAGGATTGCAACCCTGGATTTCAGGAGGGCTGACTTTGACCTCTTCAAGAAACTGCTTGGAGAGATCCCGTGGGCTAGGGCTCTGGAAGGCAGGGGGGCTCAAGAGAGCTGGTTGGTATTCAAATAGCACTTTCTCCAAGCTCAGGATCAGTGCATCCCTGAGAGCAAGAAATCAGGCAAGGGACGCAGGAGACATGCATGGCTGAGCAGGGAGCTTCAGAAAAAACTCAAGTGGAAGAAGGGACTGACCACTTGGGAAGATTACAAGAATGCTTTCAGAGTATGGAGGAATAAAATGAGGAAAGCCAAGGCCTCCTTGGAATTAAACCTGGCAAGGGATGTCAAGCTCAACAGGAAGGGTTTCTTCAAGCATATCAGAGGCAGAAGGAAAACTAGAGAAAATGTGGGCCCGCTGTTGAGTGAGACAGCAGCCATGGTGACAGAGGATGGGAAGAAGGCGGAGTTACTGAATGCCTTCTTTGCTTCAGTCTTTACTGCTCAGCCCAGCCCTCAGGAGTCCCAGACTCTGGAGAAAGTAACAGGGAAAGTCTGGACAAAGAAAGACTTCCCCTTACTTGAGGAGGATCAAGTGAGGGATCAATTAAGTAAACTGGATATCCACAAGTCCATGGGCCCCCATGGGATGCACCTGAGAGTGCTGAGGGAGCTGGCAGAAGACATTGCTGGGCCACTCTCCATCATCTTTGAAAGGTCCTGGAGAACAGGCGAGGTGCCTGAGGACTGGAGGAAAGCCAATGTCACTCCAGCCTTCAAAAAGGGCAAGAAGGAGGAGCCAGGAAACTACAGACCTGTTAGTCTCACCTCCATCCCTGGAAAGATGATGGAACAGCTCATTCTGGGCATCATCTCAAGGCATGTGGAGGAAAAGAAAGCTATCAGAAGTACTCAACATGGATTCACCAAGGGGAAATCATGTCTGACTATTCTGATAGCCTTCTATGATGGCATGACTGGATGGAGAGATGAAAGGAGGCTAGTGGACATTGTCTACCTTGACTTAAGCAAGGTGTTTGCTATGGTCTCCCACAGCATCCTCATAGGGAAGCTTAGGAAGTGTGGTGGATTGAAAACTGGTTGAAAGATAGAGCTCAGAGGGTCGTGATTAGGGGCACAGAGTCTAGTTGGAGGTCAGTGACGAGTGGTGTTCCCCAAGGGGTCAGTACTGGGTCCAGTCCTCTTCAATATATTCATCAATGACCTGGGTGAAGGGACAGAGTGCACCCTCAGCAAGTTTGCCAATGACACAAAGCTGGGAGGGGTGGCTGACACACCAGAAGGCTGTGCCACCATACAGAGAGACCTGGACAGGCTGGAGAGTTGGGCAGAGAGGAACCTTATGAAATTCAACAAGGGCAAGTGTAGGGTGCTGCACCTGGGGAGGAATCACCCCATGCACCAGTACAGGTTGGGGGCTGACCTGCTGGAGAGCAGCTCTGTGGAAAGAGACCTGGGAGTCCTGGTGGACAACAGGGTGACCATGAGGCAGCAAGGTGCCCCCGTGTCCAAGAAGGCCAATGGCATCCTGGGGTGCATCAAGAAGAGTGTGCCAAGCAGGTCGAGGGAGGTCATCCTCCCCCTCTACTCTGCCTTGGTGAGGCCACACCTGGAGTACTGTGTCCAGTTCTGGGCTCCCCTGTTCAAGAAGGGCCAGGAACTGCTGGAGAGGGTGCAGCAAAGGGCTACCAAGATGATTAGGGGACTGGAACACCTCTCTTATGAAGAAAGGCTGAGGGACTTGGGTCTTTTTCACAGAATCTTCATGGTTGGAAAGGACCCTTAAGATCGAGTCCAACCAAACAGTCTACAATCTCTGCCACTAGAGCATGCCCTGAAGTGCCACATCTAGACATTTCTTAAATACCTCTAGGGATGGTGACTCAACCACCTCCCTGGGCAGGCCTGACCACTCTTTCAGTAAAGTAATTCTTCCTAATATCTAATCTAAACCTCCCCTGCCGCAACTTCAGACCATTTCCTCTGGTCCTGTTGTTATTCACCTGGGAGAAGAGGCCAACACCCACCTCTCTCCAACCTCCTTTCAGGTAGTTGTAGAGGGCAATGAGGTCTCCCCTCAGCCTCCTCTTCTCCCAGCTAAACATGCCCAGCTCCCTCAGCCTCTCCTCATATGACTTGGTCTCCAGACCCCTCACCAGCCTGGTAGCTCTCCTCTGGACACGCTCTAGCGCCTCAATGTCCCTCCTGTACAGAGGGGCCCAGAACTGAACACAGTACTCGAGGTGAGGCCTCACCAGTGCCGAGTACAGAGGCACCATCACTTCCCTACTCCTGCTGGCCACGCTATTCCCAATACAAGCCAGAATGCTGTTGGCCTTCTTGGCCACCTGGGCACACTGCTGGCTCATGTCAAGCTGGCCATCCACCAGCACCCCCAGGTCCTTTTCTGCCGGGCAGCTTTCCAGCCACTCTTCCCCAAGCCTGCAGCGTTGCTTGGGGTTGTTGTGACCAAAATGCAGGACCCGGCACTTGGCCTTATTAAACCTCACACAGTTGGCCTTGGCCCATCGATCCAGCCTGTCCAGGTCCCTCTGTAGAGCCTTCCTACCCTCAAGCAGATCAACACTCCCACCTAGCTTGGTGTCGTCTGCAAACTTACTGAGGGTGCACTCAATCCCCTCATCCAGATCATTGATAAAGATATTAAACAAAACTGGCCCCAGAACTGAGCCCTGAGGGACACCACTGGTGACCGGCCGCCAAGAAGATTTCACCCCATTAATCACAACTCGCTGGGCATGGCCATCCAGCCAGTTTTTAACCCAGCAAAGAGTACACTTGTCTGTGCCATGATTCACCAGCTTCTCCAGGAGAATGCTGTGGGGGACGGTGTCAAAGGCCTTACCAAAGTCCGGATAGACAACGTCCACAGCCTTCCCCGCATCCAGAAGGCGGGTCACGTGGTCACAGAAAGAGATCAGGTTGGTTAAGCAGGACCTCCCTTTCCTAAACCCATGCTGGCTGGCCCTGATCCCTTGGCCGCCCTGCACTTGCCCTGAGAGCTCACTCAAGATGATCCTCTCCATGATCTTTCCTGGTACCGAGGTCAGGCTGACAGGCCTGTAGTTCCCCAGATCCTCCTTCCGACCCTTCTTGTAGATGGGCGTCACATTAGCCACCCTCCAGTCATCTGGTACCTGCCCTGTTGACCAGGATTGTTGATAGATAATGGAGAGAGGCTTGGTGAGCTCTCCCTCCAGCTCCCTGAGTACTCTTGGGTGAATCCCATCCGGCCCCATCGACTCATGTGCGTCTAGGTGCAGAAGCAGATCACTGACTACTTCCTCCTGGATTATGGGTGGGTTGTTCTGCTCTCCATCCTTATCTTCCAGCTCTGGAGGCTGAACACCCTGGGGACAGCTGGTCTGACTATTGAAGATGGAGGCAAAGAAGGCATTAAGTATCTCAGCCTTCACCTCGTCCTTGGTTGCAACTTTCCCCCCCGGCATCCAGTAAGGGATGGAGATTCTCCCTGGCTCTCTTTTTGTTGATGTATTTATAAAAACCTTTTTTCTTGTCCTTAATGTTAGTGGCCAAGTTGAGCTCCAGCTGGGCTTTTGCCTTCCTAATTTTCTCTCTGTATAACCTAATGAGATCTCTGTACTCCTCCTGAGTTGCCTGTCCCCTCTTCCAAAGGTGGTAAACCCTCCTTTTATTCCTAAGTCCCATCAGAAGTTCCTTGCTCATCCAGACTGGCCATTTTCCCCGCCCTTTAGACTTGCGACACTTGGGCACAGCCTGCTCCTGGGCCTTTAAGATTTCCTTCTTGAAGGGCGTCCAGCCTTCCTGGACCCCTTTGCCCTTCAGGACTATCTCCCAAGGGACTCTCTCAACCAGTGTCCTGAACAAGCCAAAGTCCGCCCTCCGGAAGTCCAAGGTGGAGGTTTTGCTAACCCCCCTCCTTACATCACTACCAATTGAAAACTTGACCATTTCATGATCACTAAGCCCAAGACGGCCTCCGACCACCACATCTCCCACTAGTCCTTCACTGTTTGTGAACAGTAGGTCTAGCAAGGCACCTCCCCTGGCAGGCTCGCCTACCAGTTGTGTCAGGAAGTTATCTTCCATGCACTCGAGGAACCTCCTAGCCTGCCTGCTCTCTGCTGTGTTATATTTCCAGCAGATACCCGGCAGGTTGAAGTCCCCAACCAGAACAAGGGCTGGCGATTGCGAGACTTCAGCCAGCCGCTTATAGAATACTTCATCTGTCTCCTCATCCTGGCCGGGTGGTCTATAGCATACTCCCAGCACAAGATCATCTCCCTTATTTGCCTTCCCCTTCATCCTTACCCATAAACACTCTACTTTATCATCACTGGACTCTAGCTCTATCCAATCAAAACACTCCCTAATGTACACAGCCACACCCCCGCCTCTCCTCCCTTGCCTATCCCTTCTGAAGGGCTTATAGCCATTCATCGCAGCATTCCAGTCACGACAGTCATCCCACCACGTTTCCATGATGGCAACTACATCATAGCTGTCCTGCTGCACAATGGCTTCCAGCTCATCCCATTTGTTGCCCATGCTATGTGCATTTGTGTAGATGCACTTGAGCTGGGCTACCGATTTCACCCCCATCCTTGGCCCTTTATCCCTAGGCTCATTACTAGTGGGCCTAGTTTTATCCCCTTCCCCCTTCATTTCTAGTTTAAAGCCCTGTCCATGAGCCTTGCTAACTCTTGGCCTAGTACCCTTGTCCCCTTTTGGGATAGGGTTTCCCCATTCTTAGCAAGTAGCCCTGGTGTCCTGCAGATCAAACTATGATCACAGAACCCAAAGCCCTGCTCGTAGCACCAGTTTTGGAGCCAGGTATTGATCTGTCTGATTTTCTTGTTTACCCATTCGTCAGTCCCCAAAGCTAGAAGGGCAGAGGAGAACACAATTTGTGCTCCCGAACCCTTGACAAGCCATCCCAAGGCCCTGAAATCTTTCTTCATTGCCCTCAGACTTCTACTCTCCAGCTCCTCACTGTCTGCCTGTAAGATCAAAAGAGGGTAGTAATCTGAGGGCCATATCAGGCCAGGAAGCTTCCTGGTTATATCCTTAACACGGGCCCCAGGGAGGCAGCAGACCTCCCTGTGGGAAGGGTCCGGCCTGCATATGGGACCCTCAGTTCCCCTCAGAATGGAACCCCCTATGACTATTGCCCTCCTCCTGCTCTTCACAGAAGCAGTCTTAATGCGTGGAGCTGGCTGCTTTGACAACTCCCTGGATGAGGCTTTATCAATATCCTTAGTTCCCTCCTCATCTATCTCCAGAGGCCCATATCTGTTCTGTATGGGCACCTGGGGGGGTATCGGGGGTCTGGAGGGGGCTCTCCTGCTGCTGCGAGCAGGTACCTGCTTCCATTCCCCCCATCCTCTCCTAGTTCCCCTCCTTCTGCCTGGTGACAAGAGGGCAGGGGATCCTCTGCCTCTCGTGGAGCCTCCTACTGCTGCTTTTTCCCTAAGGATGGCAGGGTGTGGCTCCACCAATCAATCTCCCTTTCACACTCCCGAATGCTCCTCAGTCTTTCCACTTCCTCCTTAAGCTCAGCAGATCATTTACCTGGTTGCAGCACACACAGGCACTGTCTTTGCTGTCCTCCTGCCAGAGTGACAGACATTCCATGCAGCCCGTCGCCTGGACAGCTGCATGTCTCTCCATCACATCCGTTTGGGTTGCTTTATTCCTTCTGGCTTTGGCTACAGACCTGGTGGAGACCATGTCCGCCGCTAGTGTCGCCTCACCGACGTACACCCTTCTTTGGTACTCCCAGGTGATCCCGCGGGTGACACCCAGGGAACGCCCACTCGCTGCTTGTTTGCTCAGTGCGCTCCCGAAGGGCTGCTTTTGTGAGGGGGGGTGCTGGCTCCATCCCACTCCTCCTCAGCTGCTACCACCCCCGGAAGCGCCAGGCACCGGTTCTGGCTGGCCGCTTTTTCCCGGCTTGAAAAGCCTCAAAAACGAGCCCCTTTGCCGGCTTTTTTTGCCGCGATTCCCTTCCCCAGCACAGACTTACCTGCATCGGAGCTGGTCTCCTCAGCGAGTGACCGTTGGTGTGTTTACGCCTTGTTTAAATCTCCCGCCGGAGGTGCTGGCTCCGCCCCACTCCTCCTCAGCTGTTACCACCCCCGGAAGCGCCAGGTACCGGTTCTGGCTGGCCGCTTTCTCCTCCTCATCCTCCCATCTTAACCAACAAGCTCTCAATCAGCTTGTTGCCCATTTCATAGAAGTCCATGTATTCAACTTTGGTCGATGCTTATAAATACTTAAAGGGTGGGTGTCAGGAGGATGGGGCTAGTCTTTTTTCAATGGTGCCCAGCGACAGGATGAGAGGTAATGGGCACACAAACTTGAACATAGGCAGTTCCACCTAAACATGAGGAGGCACTTCTCTACTTTGAGGGTGGCAGAGCACTGGAACAGGCTGCCCAGAGAGGTGGTGGAGTCTCAGTCTCTGGAAAGAAAAGGATAAAGCAGGACAAAAGGGCCCCCTTCAAGTGCCTGTGCATAAATGCACACAGCCTGGGAAACACACAAAGTGCTAGAGCTCTGTGTGCGGATGAAGAACTGTGATGTGTAGCTGAGCTGTGGTGGGAGAGCTCATATAACCACAGTTCTTCAATGGATGGATTCAGACTCTTCAGGAAAGACAGGCAGGGAAGAAGAGGAGGGGCGTTGACCTCTATGTGAAGGACCAAATTGAATACATGGGCTTCTATGAAATGGGCAACAGACTGATTGAGAGCTTGTTGGTTAAGATGGGAGGAGAGGCCAGTGAGGGTGACATCATGGTGGGAGTTACAAACTACCTGATTAGGATTAGAAAGTGGTCAATCATCTTTAAACAACTGGAGGAATTTTCTGGATCACAGACCCTGTTCTTTATGGATGCTTAAGTGTCCCTGACATCTGCTGGAAGGGCAACACAGAGGGATGCAAGTAGTCAATGAAATTTCTGGAGGGTGTCAGGAATAACTTCTTGATGCAGGTACTGGATGGGCCAAACAGGAGTGACATACAGCTGAATCTGCTATTCACTAACAAGAAAGAACTGGTTGAGGATGTGATAATCAATGGCAGCCTTGGCTGCAGCAACCATGAAATAGTGGAGCTCAAGATCCTGAGGGGAGTGAGGAAGGAGAGTAGCAGAGTACAGACCCTAGACTTCAGGAGAACAGGTATCTTATTCAGGGGACTGGTAGGGAGGATCCCATGAGAGGCAGCTCTGAAGGGCAAAGGAACTCCAAAGAGCTGCCAGGTCTTTAAGGACACCCTCCTCCAAGTACATGAATGGTCTATCCTGATACTCAGGAAACTAAGTAGGCCGGCTTAGCTAATCAGGGAGATCATAACTGAGGTCCAATGCAAAAGGATATGCACAGGAGGTGGAAGCAAGGACAGTCTACAAAGGAGGAATTTAGAAACATTGCCTGGGCATGCAGGGATGGTATTAGGAAAGACAAAGCTCAACTTAAATTGAGATTTGCAAAGGACATAAAGGGCAATGAGAGCTTCTGCTGCTATGTTATCAGTAAAAGAATAAACAAGGAGAACGCAGGCCTGCAGCTGAATGGGGCAGGTGATTTAGTGACAGCAGAGATAGCTAAGGTACTCAATGCCTTTTTTACCTCAGTCTTCACAAACATGGTCTCCCAAGTCTCTGTGCTTAGAGATAGTGTTCAAGGAGGAGAAGAATTACCAGTAGTGGAAGAGGATCAAGTCGCGATTCTCTTGAGAAATCTCAATCCATACAAATTCATGGGATCAGATGGGATGCACCTGAGAGTGCTGGGAGAGCTGGCTGATTTTATTGTGCAGCTACTGTTTTTGAAAGGCTGTGTAGATCAGGAGAGGTCCCTGATAATTGTAGATAGGTAAATGTTACACCTATTTTCAAAAACGGCCAACAGAACAACCTGTGGAACTATAAGCCTGTCAGTCTCACTTTGGTCCCTGAGAAAATCATGGAGCGAGTCTTCTTGGAATGCGTTTCTGAGCACAAGGGATAAGAAGGTGATTTGGAACAGCCAGTATGGGTTTACCAAGGGTAAATCATGCCTGACCAACCTCATTGCCTTGTATAATGAAAGGACTAAATTTGTGGATGAGGGGAGAGCAGTGAATGTCATCCACCTTGACTTTAGAAAAGGTTTTTATGTGGTCTCCTACAGAATCCTTGTATCCAAATTGGATTGTTATGGTCTAGATGGTTGAAAACCTGTCTGGTTTGTCAGGCTCAGAGAGTAGTGGTTAATGGTTTATACTCTACCTGGAGCCTGGTTACAAGTGGAGTACTGCTGGGGTCGATCTTGGGACCTGTCCTGTTTAAGATCTTTATCAATTACCTGGTGTCATGGTTTAGCCTCAGATGGCAACAAAGAACCACGTGGCCACTCTCTCAACCCCCCACCCCCCCCCCATGGCTGGGGGAGAATCAGAAGAAAAAGGCAAAACTCATGAGTTGAGACAAAGGCAGTTTAACAGAACAGCAAAAGGAACAAGGAAACAACTACAATAACACTGAGAGAGGAATGTACAAACATGATTATGGTACCACCGCTCACTGACCAGACCCAGGACACCCCAGCCCACTCCCAGCGAGGACTTCCTGCCCCCTCCCCTGGCAGCTCCTGCCTACAGACTGGGCATGGCTCACATGGGATGGAATACCTGTACCCCTGCCAGGGCCTGGGGAGAATTAACCCTATCCCCGCTGGAACCAGGACACCTGGAGAGGCAGAATGCACCCTCATCAAGCTTGCAGACGTTACATATGGGGGTGTAGTTGATATGCTTGAGAATAGGGCTGTCATTCAGAGGGACCTACCTATTTCAGCTGGAGAAATGGCCTGAGAGGAACCTTCCAAAATTCTACAAGGACAAACACAGAGTCCTGTACTTAGAATGAACTAATCCCCTGCAATGGTGCAGGTAGGGGGCTGACTGGCTGGGGAGCAGCTCTGCTGAAAAGGACTTGGGGATCGTGCTGGAGAATAGGCTGAACAAAAGCCAGTAGTGTGCTTTGGCAGTGACAAAGGCCAAACAGTATCCTGGGCAGTGTCAACAGGAGTGCATCCAGTAGATTGAAGGAAGTGATTATTCCCCTTTACTTGGCAGTTGTTAGACCTCATCTAGAGTACTGTGTCTAGTTTTGCCCCCTCCAATACAAGACAGACATTGAGAAACTGGTAGGAGTTAATCAGAGGGCCACCAAACTGCTACAGTGCTATGAGGAGAGGCTGAGGGAACTGTGCTTGTTCAGCCTGGAGAAAAGAAGGCTTCAGGGGGATGTAATAGCAGCCTTCTAATACCTATGAGGAGGTTACTGAGAGGATGGGGCCAGTCTCCTTACTGAGCCTCCTGAGATTCTTTTCAACCTGAATGATTTTATGAATTGTGATTATCCAGTGAATGTTCCCTACCTGTTGTATCAGACCAAAACAGATTAAAACACAAATACATGTGTTAAAAATTATCATGTGTGTGGTTTTTGGGTTGGGTTTTTTTTCTTTGATAGGTCAGACTGTCTTACTCAGGACCTTGAGAAGCCCAAATCCAAATTTGTGAGAGAGGTTTTGGAAAAATGCATGAGGTAAGTAAGACTTCTGAACATCTTGCTTTTGTAGTTACATTAAATTGGAGTTTGGCCATTGCTTCCAGGTAATGATGCATTCCTTTTAATGTGGCCCTTGTCTTAAGCATACATATTTTCTCAGTTAACTTTTTTAGCTGAAGTCTGTTCTGTTGACTTGCTCATTTTTGTTCTAGTGTATCTGTTGTAGGGCACCGCTTTTCTTAGTGGACTGGGGGACAAATAGGTGGAGCAAGTGGAGGTGACATCCTTCTAGGTACAAATTAAGAAGGCTTTTTCTGCTTGAGGATAGGTAAAAAGAGTTGATAATAGGTCAGGCAGGGAAGGAAAAATAGTTCAGGTAATTTGCTGGAAAACAGTGGTTATTCACAGAAATAGGGGGGTTTATTATATCCCTAGTTTAAGATAAATAAATATCTTGATTGTTCTGGGCATCTCTGATTCTCATAGACCTTAAAAAGAAGCTGCAAAAGCACAACAGCTGTCAAGATTGGGCTAATGATTGTGGAAATGGGGGGTATAGGAGAGTGCAAGAGCAAAATGTTCAAAGAACCTATGTAATTCAGTATTTTACATGGAAAAAGCTTACCTTTTGTTTTGTGAGAGTTTAATATATGAAGTGTAAAATTGTTGTGCTACAAAAAGTTTCACTTTGTCTGTGGCTCCTTTTAATTTTACTGAAAATTTATTAGAGGAATTCAGTGTTTGTAAGGTAAGTAAGATGGAAGGTAAAATGAAGCCATTTGGTTTAATCATATTTTTTTTCTTCTTTTTCCTCTCCTCCCCCCACCTGCACTTTTAATACCAGTATTTTACCAGTTGTCCCCATAGCATCTTACACTTGTGCGAGGATGAAATTCTAGTATTAAGCATCTACTAGAAAGTGTTACATTAGCTCTTGCTATCTGTCAGGAACTCCCATTGCTTTGAATAAACGTTTTGATTTTTTTTTTTTGCTCAGTCCAAATTAAAAAAATAAGAGAAATACTTTAAATCAGCGAGTTGAGTCAGCCCTGATGATGATATGCCATTATAATTCTACTGCTGTGAAATTTACTTTTGTAGACTTTCCTACCATCAGCGAATAATAGACATTGTTCCTTCAAGCTTTTCTGTCCTCAGTCCTGCAAACCCAGCGTGTATTTACAAATATGGAGATGAAAGCAATAGTAAGTATTTAAGTTACTGAAACTTCATTTCTAAGCAAGGGAATGTCCTAGCTTTAGTGTCAAGTCACTTAACTTCATGAAGGAGAACTCAGCTGAAATAAATACATTTGATTTTGATCTAGTGCTATGTCTGGATCTTTCTAATCTAAACCTTTTTTTAAAAAAAAAAAATAAAAAAAGTCTAGCTGTATGAAGTTAAATCACGCTGAGGTGACTGCAGTCTAGGTGCTACAGCATTGCTTTGGTTTTCCAGGAGTCTAAAAAAAGAAAATTTCATATGTTTCCATCGTTCAGGCAGACTACTGTGCAGAAATGAATGCAGCAAAAGATAATATGAACTTGTTTTTGAATGAATGGGGCACTTAATAAAAGATTTACTAAACAGTTTTGGTGTAATGATGCAAGCAGAGAGGCAGCAAATCATGTGAAGGATCTGTTGTTATCAAAGGCAGAGATAAGTGAGAAAATGCAAGTACGTACTGTATTTTCAAGAAGCTGATGGAAATTAGAATGGAATTTTAATCAGGGGAGTTATTTCCCCCTCAACTCTGAAGGTGCTAGAAAAGGGCTTGAATTTGTGAAGAATAGGAAACCCACTGATGAATTTTATGGAATGGTCATATGGACAGTGGTATTGGGAGCAGCAAGTTTTGGGGGTAGCTGGGAAGTGTACATGCTTCTCTGAGAAACATGCTGATGTAAAAATATTCATTCCATCCTAGACTTGAAAAGGACTATATGAACTTTCTGTTTTCATTTAGGGTCTCTTCCTGGGTATACTGTAGCACTCTGTTTAACGATTGCAATTAAAAATAAGGCCAGTAATGATGAAATCTTTGACATTTTAAAAGATGTGCCTAATCCAAATAAGGATGATGATGATGGTAAGGACATCTGAAAAAGCCATTGCAAGGTTTGCATCTAAACCATTTTGCTGTCCTGTAGTTATGGTTTCCGCTGCTAATTGAACTGCTTTCCTTTCTAATAGTTGGTTTCAGTTTAACAATAAATGGAAGTAACATACAGCTGTCAGTGTTTCTTCTGTTCTTGTCACGTACAGAGACAGGTCTGTTTTAGTTAATAGAAGAAACCTGGCCCTTGATGTGGGTTCTGCTAATTATCCACAGAGGTGGCATGAAGGATTTTTAACATTTTCCTTTGCCTTCAACATTAGAGCTCATTTCATGGTATCAGCTTTGTCCCAAAGATCTAGTGCCTTTACCCTACTTAAGAGCTTGCCTCCTGTTGATATAATCCCATAGCAGTTAAAGCTAGCACCATGGCTTTCTTAGCTTTCCCTAGATTTAAATGAAACTAGCGTTCTCACAATAGGACTTTGCTCAAGTTCTTTCCAGCTTTGCTGTTGGTCCAGCCACACCTAATGCTCGATTTCCAAAGCCATTGTGCTCTTGGGGTCTGAAAGGAGTGTGAGCTACAAGTTTGAGGAGTAATACTGCAATATTCTGCAAGTGTTATGCATGCACCAGAGCAGCAGTGAGCCTTTTTTTGCTTGAAAGCCAGTATTGTTTTCCTTGATTTGCTATAAACACCACATAGTAATCGATGTTCCTTTTCTTACCTGTTTGTTGCCAGCAGGTCTATAGCAGTGTCCAGGGGATTTAGAACCATTTACTTCAAGTGTCCCACATCCCCTATGCATAGTCAGTGCCCCCCTTCCCCATCCATTACAAATACCCAACCTCTGTATTATAATCATCTGCAGCTTCCTCTCTTCTCATCCATTCCCCCTTTCCCGTGCTCTGTGGCCTGCCTTGTCTCCAACCCAATGCAGACTTCTGCAGCGTCTTCAGCTGTTGTTCCCTGCTTCTCTCCATCAGTGCTGTGAGATGCGACTAGCATAGCTGTCCCTCTGCTGCTATTTCTCATTAACCTGGAACTATTTCTACATGTTTTCTCCATGACAGATGGAAGTCACAAGATCTGCACCTTTTAGAAGATATTTACTAACTTTCTGTTCAGCCTTACAAAATCCAGTTGCTGAAACTTAATTTATTGTTTTAATTCATTTTACAAAAAATTATCATTAAAGATTTTGGAGCAACTTAAAACCTCTACTTGAAGTACTTATTGTTTTAACTTTAAATAACTTGCAGATGAAGGATTTGCCTTCAGTCCTTTGAAAACAGAAGTTTTTGTACAGACTCTGCTCCATCTAGCTGCGAAGTCTTTCAGCCACTCCTTCAGTGCTCTGGCTAAGTAAGTGTGGTATGTGCATTATTTTGGGCTTACAGAACCATTTCATTCTGACAGTGAAGTGTCTGATAAAATAACTCATTTACAGGCTTCAGTAACATTTTAGATGCTACACGATGTGATGGTGTGTTTTGGGCAGAAGTGGTAACACTATTAAAAGGAAGGTAATGTGAAAACTAGGTTACATAGCTGAATGGAATTATTAACAAGACCATACACATCTTAAACATGTTGATTGCATTAGGCTGAGGGTTCTGTCTGCTTTAAGTCTCTTGCAAGTATAAAGGTACATATCAATTTGGGGTTTTCCTGTTGTCACATTTGGACGTATCAGTGTTGTTCACCTGAGCATGACTCTGAGTACATCCTTGAATGTCTGTGATTCTACCAGTAACCCTGTAGGGGTTCTAAAACAGAGACTCTTTGGTACTCAGTCACTGCACAGAAGCAATTAGGTCTTTCCTGGATTTTAATGTTGGTAGACAATGCGAGAGGGAACATACATCTGTGCAGTGGAGAATGTTGTAAATATCTGTTATTGAAATAAAAAAACCCAAAAATCTTTGTAGCTTTCTCAAATGCAAATGTTACTCCTGAAATTGAGCTGAAATAAATCCCTTTTGTAGCCTACAAATATGTCCTTCAACCCAGCTCTCACCTTGTTTTTGTTACTAACAAAAGATATTGTGCTATGAGTTAGTTGCCTGCACAAGCATACTGCTCTTGGGTTGTGCTGTTGTGTTTAAATCAATCAATCAATAGCATGCAAGTTAGTTAGTTGGTTTAAAAAAACAAACAAACAAAAAAACGGGGGGAGATTTATGTGGCAGTTCATCAACTCATTAAGTGTGTAGATATTTCTATATGTGACTCCTAATTATGAAAACTACCTAAAATATAAAGAGAGTTAATAGGAAGTCTTAAGTAATCTTTCTAACAAGTGTGGTGTGTTATGACTCTTTGTGCATACTATTGCAAAGTCTTGAGAAACACACACTGCGTAATGAAAAATATCCTAGCTAGTGTCTGGATTAGCTACTTGCAAATGTATTACATCCTCTTAATGATAGTTTCTAAATCAAAGAAATGAGGCACTCTGTCTATACTTTCCTTTGAAAGAGGAAAGTTATTGCTCAAGCCATGTGTTCTCTGTTTTCAGTTTCATTTGCACTACTGAACTTTATTTAGACTTGCAAAGTCCATGAGACAAAGAGCTGTTACCTGACTGGAAGAAAAGTTGGAGCTGAGAATGGTCACAGTGCAGCAGATAGCTTATTGCCTGTTCTGGACCTGCTTGCAAGTGCTTGACTGCTTTGTGAGGCTAATGAATTTTATGTTTAGAAGACCCCAAAGAATAATGGGAGAGGAGTACTGCTGCAGCTGGCTTTAAAATGTACTTACTGTAGTTTGCCCTGCTTTTTTTCTCTCACATCAAGCCTTACCTATTCTTCCTTAACTGTCCAACAGCACATTATGCTACTAGTATCTGAAGTGCTGGGAAGCCACCTTAGAGTAGATGAAAATAACTTATTTTTGACACTGCATGCTTGATGCTGTTAAACCGTCTCAGTATGAAAGAGGTGGTCATGTGTCTTACTGAACAGTTTTTCTATTTATACAACTTTATATACTTTATGAATGTAAAAGCTTGATTTTTGTCTGCACATGGAAGATTTACGATGACAGTTTATAAAAAACGATGGTCACTAGCCTACAGTCAGTAACATAAGGAGCAGGACTTTGTGTATTCAGAGCTATAGTGGTTTCACTGCTGCATATCAACAGTGATATCCATAAGGTCAAAAGGAGCCATTTAAACTTTATAGCTACATTACATAAACTGAGCTGCAAATACTGATATAGGAGTCAGCTTAACTCTACTGAAGTAGATGCTCTCAGTGCTTTCCTCAGTAGAGGGGAGATTGAATAATGGTCTACGGTTATGGAAACACCTATCAATAGACAAAGTCCAAGGCACAAAAAGCAGCAAATTTCACTCTGCCTGCATGTAGATAAGCACACCTAGCAGCAGGATTCTCTCCTGCATTTAAAAGCATGAGAACTGTAGCCTAGCTTTGAGTTTGCCCCTGAGGCAGGGTTACATTGTTTTTAGGAGTTGTCTTGTCTCTGCAATCTTTTAAACCCAGGACAGCTCTATTTTTCAGGGGGTAGCCTTTCCAGAATTGTTGCGGATTGGTCAAAAGAAAACGTTGGGACCATCTAAACCACTTACTATGTGCCTCTTGCTTCATTGCCCTGATCCTAACTGCTCCATTTACTACTTATATTTCTTTAAAGGTTTCATGAAGTCTTCAAAGTACTTGCTGAAAGTGATGAGGGGAAACTCCATGTCCTGAGAGTTGTATATGAGGTTTGGAAGAATCATCCCCAGGTAAGAGCATCAATGGCAGATATTTGTTGAAGTTTCCACTTGCAGAAAGTAATGTTAAAATATAAAGCATTGCAATTTCCTTTGTTTACTTAAAAATACTATCTATTGTCTACTTGTATTTAAAAGAATTGAAGTTGTGTTTACTGCTGTTAAGTGCCTTAAACTGGACATCAAATTTATTCTCTGTCAGTGAGACTTTCATGTTAAAAGTTCAGTGCAGAAGAATTTCAGCTTTGTGCTATGCTCTGGTTTACAAGAGAATAACTTAAAAACCAAACCAAACTCAACCCTGTTTTTCTTTGAAATGTCAATATTAGAACAGTGTTCTCATGCTTTATGCTTTTTAAGATGTAGATCTTGTAACACAGAAGTAGGCTGAAGAGATAACCTGGTTATTTAGCACTTGTGTGTTTTTTCACTAGCAGTCACGATGAGCCACAAAGACCAGGTTGGAATCACTGTTATGCACAGATAGAGCAAGTAAATCTGTTCTCAACCAACATTGAGAACAGATTTGTCTGTGACACTACCATGGTTAAAGTTCATTCCTGAGTCTGATGAAATAATGTGCTGAAAGAATTATAAAAAATACCTCAGTTGTTTAAAACATGCAATTTCTTCACAGCAGTTGTTATTTCCCTATGTTGTCGTCATTTTATAAATGGAGATCAGTAAAAAACTTGTGTTCAATTTTTCTGCATTAGTTATTTGGATATTTCTCCCTGGTGTGTTTGTAATATATGATATTATGTCTGGAAGTGATTGGTGCCTCAGTTGCATGAGCCAGACTTCCAAAAGTAATTTCATCGAGTGCTGGAGAATCCTTGCATCTCATCTGCTACTGGGCCTAAGGCCCATTTTCTAGGGTTACTAAAAAAATTGCTTTTAATATTCTTAAAAGTCAGGTCCTGAAAGAGAGGTAAGATATTGTAAAATAGTTTCTTAAATAAAAGAATTTAAAAAAACAGAAATACAAAATAGATATACATATAAAAAAAATTCCTACCTGAAATATCAACCTTTAAATTATGGATGTTCACAGCCTCAACTATTTTCTAGGGACACAACACAAAGGCTTTGATGTCATAAAGGGAAACTTTAACATCAAGATTGAATACTGTTATGGTTTGAGGAACCCACAACAATTTATTGTCATTTAGACAATTATTCTATCATCCGATGGCCTCTCCCCACCCAGGAAGGGGAATCAGGAAAAAAACAAGGAAACCCGAGGGTTGAAATATAAACAGATTTAATAGAATAAGACAAAATAATTAATGTTAATAATACTAAAGAACCAATATCAATACCGATACCAATATAAGATATACAAGGATTATACTCAGCCAATTATATCAGTAGGAAGCTGTGCACTCCCAGCAGTGGACAGAAAATGTTGGACACTGCAAGCGCTATGGCTTCGGGAAGAAGGGAAGGCCTCAGGAGTCCGGCACCAGGGCAAGAAGTTCTCAGGATCTCAGCCATCAAGGAAGAAAGATAACTCCTCATCAAACTTTCTAATTCATATTGAATGTGACGTTCATGGTATGAAATAATCCTGTTGGCCAGCTTGGGTCAAGTACCCAGGTCTCACTCCTCCTCATCCCCGCACCTGGCTAGCTTGAAAACACTGGGACCTTGAAACCCACATACCATATCTGGCCATAAAGTAAATATTTTCACATATTCAGACACTAGAGTCTTCTAAAAATGTGGTTTTCCCTAGTATTAGAAGAGACCTTACCAAAAAGTAAAATTACTGAAAGAGAAATTAATCCTTTTTTGCTCAAACCAGGACACATACTTTTACAAATTCTTATGTCTGTGTTACATGAAGGCTCAAACTAGGCAGTCTGGATAATGCCAGGAAGAATTTCTTAAGACAAATGCATATAGGAAGCAATCTTGGAAACTGAGAAATGAGTCATGAGTTCTCTGATTTATTCTGTTAATTTAGTTTTCTACCTTAAATTGAGCTTTGTTACACTTCCCTATTCTATTTGAGAATGGATGATTATGAGAAAAAAATATGTTGCAGGTTAAGTTTCTTGGGTATTGCAGTATGGAGTACATGAATACTTAAGATGGGCCCTTTCTTCTGAATGGCACAAAGTTGTTCTAATCACAAGATAGTTTTTGTAGCTACCTGCTTGATTTTCTCACAAGCCTCATCAAGGTAGGGTCCTGTAGTAAATAATACAGTGCTGGTTTTATTCTAAAATGAAGAGGTACTGCAGGAAAGAGCATATGGTTGTGGTTGGGGACTGTTGCAGTCCAAGGAGAGTAGGCTAGCAGTTGCTGTTACCTTATGGTTATGTAACAGGAACATGTCTTCTGGTTGGATACTCTAATGTTGACTATTGGTACTTGCTTCTCTGATGCCTTGTCTCAAAATTCAGTTCTTGTATTTTTGCTCTTGGGAATAGTAGTAGTACTCACTTGAATGAAAAGTGAAGTCATCACTCTCATGAGGAGTAAAGACGACTTGTTAAAATGTGAATGCATACTTGGCATACAGATCCCCTAGTCTGAGCGTTTTTAGGTTCAGCAAATGAGATGTCTGCTTTTAGTAGTACTAGCTTACTGAAGTGTTTGAAATCACCCATTAGTTTGACTAATATATTTGCAAAGTTGCATAAAACCAAACTTGACTCTAATAGCTTTTCATACAACCCAGCACTGCTTGTACCTTAGCCCACAGTAATTTCACAGACTCCATGTTACAGCAGGTAAACTTGACCATTTCTTGTGGTAGGAATGACCATCTTCTCTTTCCCAAAATGTAAATGATTGCTGTTCTTGTGGATAAGATGATTCGAACACAGATTGTCGATTGCGCTGCAGTAGCAAACTGGATCTTCTCTTCAGAACTTGCACATGATTTTACTATGTAACAAGTGTGGAATTTCTGTCTTCAGTTGCTTTTTATTTGATTTTTTTATTTTAAATGGTTAGAATCCATTTTTTTAACTTAAAATAATTGTAGTTTTCACTTTCATTATTTTGCTTTAAACTGTACATAAAATTGCGTTGCTTCCCTAAAACACAAGCTTTACTATTTTCCTCTGAGCTGCAGTGTGCATTTCTATGTCCTGCAAAAAGCTATGCTAACAAGATTCATGCAAGTAGCCTGTAAGTTTGCCAAAGTGGAAGGAGAAGCTCTAGGACCATTTCTGGACATGAACTATTAACCGTGTTGTATAGCTGCTAGACTGGTTGAGTCTTGGCTTGCACCTAGGGCATGTATCCTGCATCACCCTCAGATATATTATTTACTGAGTGGGGGGAAAAATGCTCAGACCTGGCAGTTTGATGCTAATAGTGTTGCAGAATGATTCTGAAATAAAGCACTGGTTTGGTAATTCAGTGCAAAGTACAGGTAAGAAGTGAGTGATATGCTTTCTTAATATTGAATGCTCACTCCGGTAGATGTCCTAGGTAATAATGATGAAATGTTGTAAATTTCCCCCAGATCAGTGTTGTGCACTTGTTGAATTGTTTATTAGTTTAACTTGCTCTGTAGCAATAGAAAGTTGCCCTGTTTCTGATGGTTTGAATAAGAAGAATTGAGAATTATAGCGGACCCGTGCATTTTCTGTCTTGGAACAGCATGCAATTTACTGGTTTGGGTTTTGCATCTTTCCTAGGTTCTATGTCTGGGAAATCTTACATTCCACAATTCGTAAAATGAACAAGCACGTACTGAAGATTCACAAAGAACTGGAGGAGACTAAGGCAAGATTGGCAAAACAGCACAAAAGAGTAATTTGTGTGTTTTTTGTTTTTTTTTTATATACCTATATTTGACGCTAACCTGCAGGCTGGCACGTTTCAGACTGACATGCAATTGGTTCTTGGAGGGGATGAATAAAAATACTGTTAGGAGGCATGTCTACACATGTTGCCATCTCTAGTGCTAGGACACTAAAGTTGACACATTTTTCGTATCTAGACTACTATTTACAGTGAGATGACTATCAAATATTTTTAGACGCATTGTGTGGACTCTTAAGTCTTAAGTGATAGTAGAAGCTTGTTATTCCTGGATAACAGCAGCTGGTTTCCTGGATTTTGTACTGTAGGAAAAGAAGGTTCTTTCTGTGCCTTCCCCATTTGAATGTTTTATGGCACCAAATACTTCCAATGTCCCTAGCCAGACACTCCAATCTAATTAGTCCTTTTTTAATTCACTTTTGGCTATTTTGGGGCTTCAGGTCTAAAGGAATGATGCCATAAAGTACAGTGAGTGTGGTATCTCCTGTAGCAGCCCCAGAGGGCAGGACCCAAAACAGTTTGGCTGAGTATAATATTTAATCCTGATATCAAATGAAGCCAATTTATAGAAATTATCTTAGTTTCATAGAAAGAAGAGTATTTCCTTGTTGATCTATGGCCTTCCAGTACCTGCACAAAACACTAGGCTACTTCTAAATCTTTGGCCTAGGTTACCATCAGAATTTAGCACAACATGGAACATAGAATCATAGGGTTGGAAGGGATCTCTGGAGATCATCTAGTCCAACCCCCCCACCAGAGCAGGGTCACCTAGAGCAGGTTGCACAGGAATGCATCCAGGAGGGTTTTGAATGTCTCCAGAGATGGAGACTCCACCACCTCTCTGGGCAGCCTGTTCCAGTGCTCTGCCACCCTCAAAGTAAAGAAGATCCTCCTCATGTTTAGGTGGAACTGCCTATGCTCAAGTTTGTGTGCCCATTACCCCTTGTCCTGTCCCTGGGCACCACTGAAAAGAGCCTGTCCCCATCCTCCTGACACCCACCCTTTAAGTATTTATAAGTGGTGATAAGGTCCCCCCTCAGCTGTCTTTTTTCCAGACTGAAGAGACCCAAATCCCTCAGCCTTTCTTCATGAGAGAGGTGTTCCAGTCCCCTAATCATCTTGGTAGCCTTCTGCTGCACCCTCTCCAGCAGTTCCCTGTCCTTCTTGAACTGGATAGCCCAGAACTGGACACAGTACTCCAGATGCGGCCTCACCAAGGCAGAGTAGAGGGGGAGGATGACCTCCCTCGACCTGCTGGCCACACTCTTCTTGATGCAGCCCAGGATGCCATTGGCCTTCTTGTTATCTTCATTTTACTAAAACTAAAAACTAAATTATGTCATGACTTCAGATCAGCAAAACAGGAAAAATTAGTGATACTATTAGAATGTGGATGTGGACTTGTCCTTGAACTTCATTCCTGTACAAACAGGAATGTACTAACACAGAGAGAGGAACCAACATCTACTGAACAACTTATAAATTAGGCAACTCTCAAGTTAATAACAAATACACAGTTTTCTCCTTTCCTTTGTATGTGTATGCATTTCTACTAGCAATAACTTCAGACTTTTCCAAGGATATAGTTTAGTATTGAAAAAGGCATAGTAGACAAGTAAAACTGCATAAATGTGGGTTGCAGTTGGCATATTGATAATATATGTGTACTGTTACAGAAGGAGTTCAATTAACTGTTCTTCTCTGAATAGTCTTGTTTAGCATTAGTAGCTTAGCGCTAGTAGCTAAAGTAGTTGAAGCCTTAGGCTGCAAGAGCTGACCGAGAGTAAACGTTTTGATAAAATTAATGCTGCTAACAAAGAACTAGCTGAATTTGTCAGATGCGAGCAGAATGAAGAAGATAAGGACCAAGGAAACAATTCCAAGAGAATGAGGTAACTTCAGAAGGCGGCCATCCCAGCAACAAAGAAAACCAATAAGAAATCAAGAGACCACCAACCAGAATTAAGTGATTGGACTTGGGGATCGGGTGCTGGGTGGTACAGGTATAATTGAGGGGTGCAATCTGGTGTAGGGGTCCCTCTCCAGAGGCACCCAGCTCAAGCTGTAACCTGAGAACTAATAAAAGAGGAATTGGAAACCTTCACTAGAACCTTACATTAATCAGCAGAATCCTAGGGTCGGACCCTGTTACAGTGGATGGCATGCGTAAACCCATAACAATATCAGGGCATATCAACAATATTTAATGAATTATATACATTTATATGTGTAAGTATTACTCCATTGTACCTGTTAGCTTGTACTAGGGCCTTGATCAAGTCTCCAGGAGCCTCTGATACAGACACAGGCAGGCACGAATTCATGATAAAATCAGAGATAAGGAAGATTCCATTGTTACTTTTATCTGTGTTAATCTTATCTGCTTGACAGTGCTCAAAGACCAAAAGGAAGCAAAAACTTGATGGATGTGTTTTCAGAGACTCTCAAAGTAACACATTTCCTTGGAACTTCGCTCTGTCTGCTCAGATGCATTAGGGACAGAGGCTGAAGACAAAGTAGATGATATAAGTCATGGCATTTAGTCATTCTCAAGGAAGGTAACAATCTTGGTAAGAACTCATTCCTTTCATTCTTTTTATTCTCTTGCCCCAACTAATGTTGAAACACTAGTGACTTTTTTTAAAAAAAAAAATCTTTTAATTTGTCTGGACAGTCTCCTAAAATTTTGTTAACCAAGAGTGAATGGACTGCAGATCAGTTAAATAACAGGTACTGATCAGTCAATAGCAACTGTCTACAATTGCATAATGTAATTTATCTGTAGTCATTACTACAATTTTGGCAGAGTTTAGTGAGTATAAAACCCCAGAAGGATTTCAGGACTAGGGCTTAATTTGGTCCAGCCTCCCTTCTTCTTGGTACACTGTACTCCTGAAGAGGTTTTTTTTCCCCTTCCTTTTTCTCCTCAGGCTATCCATCAAGAGCAGGGCTCCAACCACTTTTCACACCAAATTGCTTTTAAAAGGGAAATATCTCATGAGAAAATGCTGCACTCTGTACTAGATTCATACCCAAATTTTAAGTGCAGAGGTATAATTTTTATATGGACTTCTATTATACTGTTTTTAAAGCCTCTTCTTTTTTATCCTCTTCTCACTAGTATAGTTTAGTTTTGCAAAATAAACAGCCTATAAAACATTTAACCTTATTTACATGAGCCCTATCATGTATAGCTTCATCTTCATAAATGAAGAATAGAAAAAAAAAAGGCAATTAAGGTCAGAGACATTATCATCATCTTTGGTATATAGCCAGTGTCGTGGTTTGGGCTGGGCTGGCCACTAAAACAAAGGACAGATGCTCTCTTTTACCTCTCTCCCCTTCAGAGTAGGGAGAGCATCGCCCTTCAGAGGTGAGGAGAGAAGAGAAAATGAGAGAGAGAGACTTATGAGTTGAAAAAAACCTAAACTAATGAAATATTAATAATAAAATAATAAAATGAAAAATATAATAATATTAATAAGAAAATAATGAAATATATACAATATATACAGCCAGCTGAACATGAGCCAGCAGCGTGGCCAAGGCGGCCAACAGCATCCTGGCCTGTATCAGGAATAGCGTGGCGAGCAGGACTGGGGAAGCGACTGTCCCCCTGTACTCAGCACCGCTGAGGCCGCACCTCGAATACTGTGTTCAGTTTTGGGCCTCTCACTACAAGAAAGACACGGAGGTGCTGGAGCGTGTCCGGAGAAGGGCAACGGAGCTGGTGAGGGGTCTGGAGCACAAGGCTTATGAGGAGCAGCTGAGGGAACTGGGGTGGCTTAGCTTGGAGTAAAGGAGGCTGAGGGGAGACCTTATCGCTCTCTACAACTACTGGAAAGGAGGTTGTAGCGAGGCGGGGGTTGGTCTCTTCTCCCAAGTAACAGGCGATAGGACGAGAGGAAACGGCCTCGAGTTGCGCCAGGGGAGGTTTAGGACGGATATTAGGAAAAATTTCTTCGCGGAAAGGGTTATCGAACGTTGGACCAGGCTGCCCAGGGAAGTGGTTGAATCACCATCCCTGGAGGTATTTAAAAGACGGGTAGACGCGGCGCTTAGGGACATGGTTTGGTGGTGGTTTTGGCAGCGTTAGGTTAATGGTTGGACTCGATGATCTTAAAGGTCCCTTCCAACCTAGATGATTCTATGATGACAATCACATCACCAGCAGGCACAGGAAAAGTCCCAGACTGGACTCAGCGACAGACGGGAGTTGAACTCAGGAACTGGATTCAGGAACACACGCATCAGGATCAAAGGCAGACAAACAAAGTCCTCCTTGGACACCAGCCATTGAAGAAAGAGGGTAATCACTTTGATCCCTCAGCTTTTATACTGAGCATGAGGCAGATGGGATGGAATAACCTGTTGGTCAGTTTTGAGTGCCCTGTCCTGTCCGCTCCTCCCCGCAGGTGCAACCCCTCTACACTCTTCCTCTTCTGACTCTCCAACGGGGCAAATAACAAAGTTAGCTGACCTTGGTTGTTATAGCAATAAGTCTAAGCAAGAGCCTCTCAGCATACCATTCCTTGGTATTCACTATAAACATCAAGGCCTTATCTCTGCTAGAAGCCGACACTGTCTGAAAAATATGCCATTAATTTCAGAGTGTGCAGTTAGTTAGAAGAGGCTTAGCTAAGAAGTAAAATTACTGAACAGAAAGTTGGTTCTGTTTTACCTCAAACCAGGACATTGGCACCACCTCTTGTCATTGGCGAGAGCCTGTCCAGAGCTTCACAGCTGGTCCACACATCCATTTCAAACAGCAGTAGATCTGAGCTTCTCGGCACTACCTGACCACATGAGAAAATCCAAGTGCTCAGATCACTCAAATGCTCTTCATGACCAGTAGTAGACAGCTGTGAGGATGGGACACAGGGGATGTAGTCAGAAAAATACCGGTATGAAGGCTGCTTGGGCACCTGAAGGACTGCAATGTGTGGGGAGATGCAGGCTGTGCAGAAACTGCATCCCTATAAGGGATTCTACAGAGCGCGATGGGCAGCAGCCGCTCATTACTGCTACCTGTGCGTCCCCCAGCAGCACTACAGGGAGAAGTGCTGGTCCTGCCCTGGTGTGGGAGAGAAAAGCGAGCTTTTGCAGTCAGGAAATCACATTTACATCCTGGACGTTCAAAATTAAATGCAGGGAACAGTGCTGAATTTGGGCAGCTGTAACCCATTCCCAGAGTTTCACAGAATCATAGAATGTATTGGGTTGGAAGGGACCTTTAAAGGTCATCTAAGTCCAACCCCCCTGCAGTAAACAGGGACATCTTCAACTAGATCAGATTGCTCAGAGCCTCATCAAGCCTGGCCTTGAATGTCTCCAGGGATGGGGCCTCCACCACCTCTCTGGGCAACCTGTTCCAGTGCCTCACCACCCTCATTGTAAAGAACTTCTTCCTAATGTCTCATCTAAACCTACCCTGCTCTAGTTTAAAACCATTGCCCCTCATCCTATCGCTACATACCCTTGCAAACAGACCCTCCCCAGCTTTCTTGTAGGCCCCCTTCAGGTACTGGAAGGCCGCTATAAGGTCTCCCCGGAGCCTTCACAGAATCACAGGGTTGGAAGGGACCTCTGGAGATCATCTAGTCCAACCCCCCTGCCAGAGCAGGGTCACCTAGAGCAGGTTGCACAGGAACGCGTCCAGGAGGGTTTTGAATGTCTCCAGAGACAGAGACTCCACCACCTCTCTGGGCAGCCTGTTCCAGTGCTCTGCCACCCTCAAAGTAAAGAAGATCCTCCTCACGTTTAGGTGGAACTTCCTATGCTCAAGTTTGTGCCCATTACCTCTTGTCTTGTTGCCAGGCACCACTGAAAAGAGCCTGTCCCCATCCTCCTGACACCCACCCTTTAAGTATTTATAAGCGTTGATAAGATCCCTGCTCAGCCGCCTTTTTTCCAGACTGAAGAGACCCAAATCCCTCAGCCTTTCTTCATGAGAGAGGTGTTCCAGTCCCCTAATCATCTCGGTAGCCCTTTGCTGCACCCTCTCCAGCAGTTCCCTGTCCTTCTTGAACCAGGGAAGGTTGTCCTTCTCCTCTCCAGGCTGAACAACCCCAACTCTCTCAGCCTGTCTTCATAGGACACCCTCCTCTGGACCAGCTCCAACAGGTCCACGTCCTTCTTGTGCTGAGGGCTCCAGAGCTGGACACAGTACTCCAGGTGGGGTCTCACAAGAGCAGAATAGAGGGGGAGAATCGCCTCCCTCAACCTGCTGGCTACGCTTCTCCTGATGCAGCCCAGGATGCAATTGGCCTTCTGGGCTGCAAGCACACATGGTCCTTTTCCACAGGGCTGCTCTCTATCACGTCAACTCACGGCCTGTATTGATAATGAGGATTGTCCTGACCCAAGTGCAGGACCTTGCACTTGGCCTTGTTGAACTTCATGAGTTCATGAACTTCATCTCTAGCTCATCCAGGTCCCTCTGGATGACATCCCGTCCCTCTGGCCTGTCAACCACACCACTCAGCTTAGTGTCATTGGCAAACTTGCTGAGGGTGCACTTGATCCCACTGTCTGTATCATTGATGAAGATATTAAACAGCACCGGTCCCAGTACATATCCCTGAGGGACACCACTTGTCACCCCTCTCCATCTGGACATCGAGCCACTGACCACCACCCTCTGGATGCGACCATCCAGCCAGTTCCTTATCCACCGAACAGTCCACCCATCAAATCCGTATCTCTCCAACTTAGAGAGAAGGATGTTGGGGGGGACCATGTTAAAGGCCTTGCAGAAGTCCAGATAGACGATATCCGTTGCTCTCCCCTTGTCCACTGATGGAGTCACTCCATCATAGAAGGCCACTAGGTTGGTCAGGCAGGACTTGCCCCTGGTGAAGCCATGCTGGCTGTCTTGAATCATCTCCCTGTCCTCCATGTGCCTTGGCGTAGCTTCTAGGAGGATTTGTTCCATGGTCTTCCCAGGCACAGAGGTGAGGCTGACAGGTTGGTAATTCCCAGGGTCCTCCTTTCTACCCTTTTTAAAAATGGGTGCGATGTTTCCCTTTTTCCAGTCACCAGGTTTAAGGCTTTATTTTGGAGATGTGACAAAGAGAAATTAATTGAATGGAAGTGAGGAAAAAAAAAAAAAATCCCAAACAAGCCAATATTGTTTAAATAATACACTCTATTTTATTTTGTCTTAAAATAGTTTAACCTTTATGCTACACACTTTTTTCAAAAAACAGAAGGTCTCATCTTGCACCAAAAATATATATATTTTTATATATATATATAACACTCTCTTTTAATTTTTTTTTCTCCAAAGACCATTAAATACTAGACAGAAAATGAGAACTAAATAATGAGTGTCGAGAAGGATCAAATTTTTTAACTAGAGTCGCACATTTTAAACATTTATATTCTAAGCAATGATTTGTCTTCACTACAGAAGATTCCAAGTTCACACTCCAGCAATTCAGGAATTGCTAAACCATGAAGGGCTTGAGCCAATGCACACTGAAGTTGATGGAAAGCCCTGCATCAACTCCAATGGGTTCTGGATCAGGCCCCAAGTGCATTGGTTCTTAGCCATACAACGGCTAACATTTCTCTTTCCTGCTGAGAAGAGCAAAACCATCCAGGCACCTTTTGCTCTCTTTAAAAAAAAAAAAAGAAAAAAAACAAGCCCCAAAAAAACCAACCCAAAACCCCCACAAACAACTCCCCGCCCAAACAAAGATCTCCCCAAAATCCCCCAATACCAAAAAAATCCAAAAAACAACCCCCTCCTCCCCAAAAAATACCTCCCAAAAACTCCAACAAAACAAAACCCAACAAAACACAAAACCCACAAAACCAAAAAAAAAAAACACCCAAAAAACAACCCAAAAAACCAAAACACAAACACTTCCTAGCTATCCAGTGATTGTGGTTTTCAGATCACTGAGAGAAAATATGTAGTGTTTTAAATAAAAGAAAAGAAAACCTGCATCAGACTACAATACATGAATTGTTTAAACAAACACAGTGCACAATTGGAGGAAGTTTGGTTAGGACACAGTCGTTTTTATATATACATGGAAGTCACATCATATACAAACTGAAAAACAAGAGAGTTAGTATGCATTTTTCATGGAAGGACTACAAATGGGTCCCTGCAGCTTTCTTCAAAACTGATCTTTAAAAGACTATGAAAAAGCAGACACACTAAATCACTGTTACAAAGTTACTTTTACAGCATGTGTGCTAACCCACTAAAACAATGGCTGAGTTGTGTGATTAAAATACGAGGAGAAAAGATCAACAGCCACTACTGATATAGTGCCCCAAATAGGACAGGGCTTTTCCCTACTGCAACGCGTACAGGCTCCGTCCACATGCCGCTCCCTCCCGCCCACCCCCAGAGAAAGAAATCGGTCACTAGAAGCACCACATACATTTTTCTGGCCATGCAATACACTTATGTTCAATGTTTTAAAAAGCTTGAAATTGAAATATCAATCCCTTACCTAGTTGTTCTGTAAAGTGCAGTCATAACCATTCTGCTTATTAGAGGAAAAGCTGTTTGTTACTAACTATACCACCACTGTTGGGTTTTTTTTCCTTTGAGTTACGTGACAACATCGGTAATTTTTTTTTTTAATATTTTTTTGCCCACAGATAAAATTATTGGAAGCCAAATAAATTTAGAAACCAGCCAACACAAAAAGAAAATAGAACTTCCCATGTCCTGACTACCCACTGTTCAGCCTTAAATGCCAAAAAAATCTGATAAGAGCTGTACAAAATTCCCACTAGAAATATTTTGAATACAAAGGAATATTTTAATTGCACAATAGACATTTAAAGTTAATATAATCTTGTTAAAGTCTAATCTTTGGTTTTTGCCTTGAGAAAGGCTCAATATGACAGATGAGGGGCAGGAATTTCCATATACACTATAGAAACTACAGCCTGCTAAAGTAAATAGATCCACTGATTTTGGTAAATATTCTGGTAGAAAGTGTTTCTTGGATCATACCCTAAAAATAATTGCAAAACTAGGATGAGACATGACCTAAAGCCAGGAAAATGGTGCAGATGTAGTTTAAAAAAAAAAAATAATAAAAAAAAAAAAATCACAGTCCTAAGCCCTGATCCTGCAACATCTTTTAGGACAGAGTTTTAAGCACTTGAATGGCCTCACGAGTTTCAGCGAACCATCCGAGCTGAATGCTATGCAGCTGCTAAAGTGCTATGCAAGGGTTTTTGGTTTTGGGGTTTTTTTTTGGTTTTGTTTTTTTGTTTTTTTTTTTTTTTTTTTTTTTTTGAGATGGTCAATGAAGCAAATAAGCAACAGTAGAAATGAGGATTAGGAGCAAAATTTTTCTTTTTTCTCCTTCTCCAGGCAAGACTCGGATATAGGTAAAAAAGTTCAGCTATATTTAAAAAGGAGAGGGATGCTGGGCCTTTTAATTACTTTTTCTTGTGCTTTTGTAATAATCAGCTGCGAGTAAGTCACTACTATTACTATTTTAAACTGTAACAAGCTGTGGGAAATGATCAGTGAAACACAGTAGTAAAGTAGACACAAGACTCAGCACTGAAAAGAGTGTAAACTATAAATTATATTGAAAATAAAAATCCTTTAATTAAAAGCTGTTCAGTGCATATGTTATGGGCCATTTGTATTAAAGACGGTACCTCCTGCTGGTAACGTAACCAAATCAGCCCAATTTTCAGAAGCATTGAATACCCTCAGTTCCACCGAAATCAGTGAGGACACAGCATTTCTCAAAATCACTGATGCTCACACAGCAAAACACTAACTTCTACTAACAAACTCAATACACCGATAAATTAAAAATGGTCTGAAGTTGGAGGTGGGAAAGGGCAGGAGGACATAAATCTGCACACTTCAGATTAACACACACACAAGTTAGTAACTGTAGATGTGTTTTAAAAATTTGGAGCCATTGGCTTTTAAATCTGGGAGGAATACTCCTTTGAGAAGGCAAAACCATTTTTAAATTATATTGAAATTGTACTACATTTTTATGGAAATGAAAAACTTGATGAGTTTGAATTTCGTAATGCCAGGAACAGGGCTTCTGAAGCTGAAGCCTTAACAACGAACTTCTGTGACACAAAGGGGAGAAGGGGTGGGGACAGAAACACAGTGACACTGTGTTACAGTAGATATTTGCGTCTGGTATCCTCATCCAAAGTGAGGTCTACTACTTCTGGGGGTGAAGACCAATTCTGCTGGGGAGTCACAGCTGTCCATGATTGCATTTGCTGAGCGTTAATGTACTGTGAGCCTGAGCCATGCTTCCAGGAAGACACACTCTGAATCACACCTCCCCTGGGATGCATACACCTGTAGCAAGGCAAAAAACCCACGAAGGATTAAAGCTACTATTGAATTCAGGCACAAGATTCTTAGCTGCAGTGGTTTATCACTTAGGTATCTTGTTAACATGTCCCTCTCCAAAATGTCCTCATGGATTTTCCATTTGTAGAGGCCATGACATCTTAAATACCCAGTAAACAAAGCTGAGACTAAAATGCAGGGGTGGTGGTAGGGGTTAAATTATTTTTAAGAAATGAATTCTGACAGTGGGTGTAAAGTGATATTCCTTACAAAAATATGTGCATGGATCCCAAGGATCTCAAAGGAGTCTGCCCCATCACATGTAGTACCATGCGTTATTCGGAAGCATAGTTTCCTGCTAGCGGTTTTACCCACTGGACTTTTAAAAAGAGAAAAATTTTAAGTGAGGCTTGATGAGACAAAGAGAAAAGCTATCTTTCTATATGAAATCAAAACCATGTTAAAATAAGGACATAACGATACTTTAATTACAATAATTACAAGAGCTTGTAATTACGTTATTACAGCCATTACACTTGGTTTTTCTGTGGTCGTCTTAATTAAAAATTACAAACATGCTGGGAAATACTCATTGATAACAGTACAGCCCCACTTCAGCAAAACATTTAAGCTTTCAGTGATTATAGTCAATGAGACCAAATCATGTATTTAAAGATAAGCACACACTCAAGTGCCTTGCTGAAGTGAGGTATCTACTTATCTGCACGGTTTTTTTACCTATTATATTCATAATAGATACATGACAATTGAAGTACAAGCTAATAATAATTAGAAAAAAAAAAAGACAGACTAATTTTGTTATATGATGAAGTGATGACAGGAATTTACTGGAGTCTTTAACATGATCACTCCATTCCCAGCTGTAAATCTTAAACAAGTGCTAGTAAAACTTTATACCTAGTGCTCCAAAAGATGTTTTGCTCTTGTAAGCACTGGTGGTCCTGGCTGCATACTTAAGCAGGAGACGTTTGGCTGCTGGGATAACCTTTTCCTGTTTCTTTCTGAAGGTAGTGCAATTTGCTTTCTCCAGAACTACTTAGGTTATGCTCATCTCTCTTGTCTCTGGTTAGAGATAGGGTTTCATGAAACAGAATGAAAAATCTCACTCTCCAAGCTCTAACTTCTCTGAATATAAATGTCTCATTTCCTTCTCAGATATGCTATGTTTTGGATGTGATGTTCAGAATGACTTTTTTATTTTTCAGTCTTAAAAATACATACTTAAAGTACTTATTTACAAAGAATTAGTAATAAGAGAGTGGAACTCTAACAAATGTAAGGGATTTTTTTAAAAAAAAAACACCTTTCTTTTAAGAAGAAATATTTTTAAGCATAACTGTAAAGAAAAGATTGTAACCAAAGCAAACTAAATACGATGTTTGGTCTCAGGGACTATGGTCCATCGTTCTGATATAGAACAGTCCCCAATGCTTAGGCAAAGCTAATGCTAACTTTTCTCCCTGAAGATGACAAAAAGCAAAGCTGTAAATTATCTCATATAAATGACACCTTGCAAAAATAGAAGTGTTTATTGTCAAACAAATCACAAGCAGACAATAGCAAAATGTTCAATCAAACATTAGCTTAGGGAGCATGCTTTCCAATCTGTAGCTAAGGGAAGATACCAAGTAAAGGCAACCAAAAAAGGAGGGGGGGGAACCAACTAGGAAAAAACAGAGGAAGACTGTTTTATACACATGCATGATAAAAAAAAATAAAATCTATTAGACAAAAATTAAACAAAGTGAAAAACATGGCATCTACTTAGGACACCAAGTCAAGTAATATTCCAATGATGAGCAACACCACCAATTCACTAGCAACCTGGAAAACTACAGATGATGGACAAATTCTAGGGTTTCATGACTCATGCCAGTTCAACAACAACATGGAATATGCAGCACAATAAAAAACAGTGTGAGCAAAAGAACTGAATCCAAACACCATAACCAAACTAAGCATGCAAAAAAATAAAAAAAAAAAAACTAAACCTTTTCCAAATAACAACCCTGTCGGTAGCCCATCAATAATTCATAACTGCAAGCCTAGACCTGCAAGAGAAATAAAACTCTCAATAGGATTTGAACAACTGTGAGTATTCAACGGAGCCAGTAAGAACTAGTCTTTGGGAGATGGTTACACAAACAAAGGAAAGCATAAAAGTGTGCTTTGTGTCTGTCTGCTGAATTTATTTTGGTCCATATCTACTAAAACTGATTTTAAACAGCAACTCTGCATTTACTTAACATTTCCATTCTTGTACATGGTAAATATTATCAAGGCAAGCAGCATCAAAAGCTTTTGAACAGGGGACCTCAAGCAGAAGAGTTGTGTGTACATAGTGCTAGACAGATTTACACGAACTAGTAGGGGAGGACAAGTCCACACTGCTTATCATTAGGACAAAGATCCTCCAAGCCCTGGGTCTGCTGGATAAACAGCCAGGAGAGCTACTTACTAAGGAATTAGTATCTTCCAAAAGAGTTAGCCATGCAAGGACTTTCACTATTCTAAAAGCGAAGACTAAATCTCTCTTCCTTTAGCACCTTAACATTTCCTTTTTCCCATCCAACCACGCTGGACTGTGCACACACTATCTGTACAGTTCCCAGCCTGGGAAACTGAGTCCTGCACACCTTCCTTCTTCCTCAAGGAAGATGCGGTGAAGGGACAACAAGGAACAGCTCTTGTTCCTTGTCCCTCACATCCCTTTTCTGCCTCCAAGCATCCTCCAGGCAGCAGACTAGTTTTAAAAAGAGCTTGTCTGTATACAGTTTTAACTTGGTTTTATTCCAGCAAATTAACCCTCCGCACTATATGAAAATGCCAGTCTTGTTCAACTGCTTTGTAATACCTTAAGCCACGGAAAGATCATAGACTAAAGATGAAAAGTAACATCAAAAAAATGCCTGTCAAGAATAACAGCTGAAGCACAGCTGGATAGCTTCCTATCTGAGCTCGAGAGAAACCTCTGGCTTCCTTACCTTCATCTTCTTTGGGGGTTTGAACTATCTTGAAATAAAACCAAGATTCATAAGGATCCAATTTTTAATCTAAAGGGGCTGTCTTATGACATTAGCCATTGAAAAGTTGATAGTATTTTTACTACTACTGATTAATTAAACAAACTGGAAGCTGATTAAATGCTTAAAGTGAATATTTTGAAAGGAAACAAGAACCCACATAAGTATTTTTGTTTATGTATTTGCATATTCACACTACACCCTTAAAATATGAATTCCTAACAATGGTTCCTGATGTATATAAATTTGGTATCTCAATATTTGGTATTTTAATACTACATATGTTTAGCCTGTTAATGTTTGACATCGAATCACAAGCTTAATCTGATTATCAAGTTGATAATGTTCTAAAGAAAAACACATTCTGATATCGCTGTGACCAGTAGACTAGAAAAAGCAAGTGCAATGTTTGCTACCAGCCATGGGTGGGTAACTACAGAAGTGGGAGTCAGCAGGCTTTTTTCTCTATTAATTTTGGCAATACAGATATTCTGATAAGATGAAATAAATATTAGAGCAAGAAAAAGGAATTAATACCTGGCATGTTCCTGAACTCCAACAATCTCTACTTCGCTATCAGAAGAGGCGATATTAATTTCTTCATTGATCTGTGCATTAACAGGAGAGGTTTTGTCGCTTGCAAGGAAGCCTGGATCCAAATGACCTACAGATGGGCAAAATGCAAGTACAGACAATGTTTAACAGCTTACACAACTCAGAAATCAGCTGGAAAAGGCATTTCCCAAGCTAACAAAACAAGACAAACATTGAGATCAGAAAATCTTATTAAATCAATTTATCCAACTTTCAGTTCATCACCTGATACGAGATGATCACTGGATTTATCCAGTCTCAATAATTGATGGTGTTATCACACAAATGTGAACAAAGCTCGACTATTGCATCAAAAACACTTGATGTAATTAGGCTTTCCAACTGTCATTTTACGAAAATGCTAAGAGACTGTGCCTAAACCTCTTTGAAATAAAGAAACAAGACAATCTATTGTCAGTAAATCAAACTCAATACTGTGGTTGATACTGTGGCAAACAAAGCCTATAGGCTGGACAGAAACATCACACACACCAAGGAAAATGAATTTATTTTCTTTTTTTAAAAAATAGGGGAAGCTGGTCAATGAAAAAAAAACCAACAAACCCATCATTTTCTGGTCACACTGCTTTACACATCTGCTCTAACATTATTTACTTGAAAAAAAAAATCTGTTTTTCATAAGTTCCATATACAGCAGTGTTATTTTTTTTATTACAGTTCCTCAGTTCATCGGTCAGTCAAACAAGTCCTCTCTAAATACTCACAACAAGGGTGGCAGGTTTTGCCTTTTCTGCAAAGAAGGTCCTTCACCACAATTAGTGAAGCTGTGTTGTGACATATTAAATAATATTTGTATGGAAAACTCAAAACAGCCAAAATAATGATTTGTTTTACAGAAAATAAATTATTAAAAAAAATAAATAAAAAAATTCAATAAAAAAAGGATAACTTTTACTTTTTTTTTTTCACCTAAAAAAAAAAAAGATTACTTCTACTGTCTCTAGCAGTAACCTGGTGGATGCTGGGCAGCCCTGAAGCAAATGAGACTACCTACTTCTCAGAAACCACTCACTCAGCTGTATTACAGAGGGGAAGAATCATTTGTCAAATAGGAAGTCTGAGATTAGATGAATATATTACGTATATCTAGTTTGAATGGACAACTCTTCAAAGATGAGAGGAGGATGCAATAATGATCCACCAAATTTCAAAGGCATGTGAACATGCAGAACTGATTATACCCCCAGGTAGATCAAGAGGACACAGAGAGAAGAAATTAAACTTAAAACAAGTGCCAGGGAAACCTTCTAATGACTGCTTAAAGTACTCTGAAAAGATGCAAGCAAATAGAGGGGCAGAGACCATACTGGATGTTCAGTTTTTGGAAAGCGAAGACCCTTGGTGCAACATCTGATCAGGGTTAGCCAGGGAAGGAAACCTGCGTGCTACCATGTACCCAAAGGAGGAGTTTCCACCTCAAAAAACAAAGATTTGTCAGTTGAACTTAAACCAAATCAATAGCCCTGGCACACTTTTCCTAACATTACAGTTCAGCTGAACATTTCTTGGCAAATATCACTGACTGACAGAAAGTCCCAAAATGGGTCATGAATATTTGTTTAATAGAAGCGGCTGGGCACACCGTGTAACATGAAATGGAAGTGCTCAGAGGCTTTGATACATGTGCTGGTGATGCAAACCGGGAGCTTTCTGTGATCACCACCCCGGTGATTGACATCGCCCCGCTCCTGAATGTCACTGCTGCTACAGCACAGGCAGCAGCAGAGTAACACAGTCACGGATTCATGCAAACTGGTATGGATATCAACCTGCCTTAATATGTTGTATTAATGATGTAGTTTATAAATATATACATATTTCTATCCATATAAATATACAAATATAGATAATGACATCAAGCTGCGTGGAGGGGTCGACACACTAGAGGAAGGGATGCCATCCAGAGGGACCTGGACAGGCTTGAGAAGGTGGGCCTGTACGAACCTGATGAAGTTCAACCAGGCCAAGTGCAAGGTCCTGCACGTGGGTCGGGGCAATCCCATGCACAAATACAGGCTGGGCAGAGAATGGCTTGAGAGCAGCCCTGAGGAGAAGGACTTGGGGGTGCTGGTGGACGAGAAGCTCAACATGAGCCGGCAATGTCCACTCACAGCCCAGAAAGCCAACCACATCCTGGGCTGCATCAAAAGCAGAGTGGCTGGCAGGTCGAGGGAAGTGATTCTGCCCCTCTACTCCGCTCTGGTGAGACCCCACCTGGAGTACTGCGTCCAGCTCTGGAGTCCTCAGCACAGGAAGGACATGGACCTGTTGGAATGGGTCCAGCAGAGGGCCATGAAGATGATCAGAGGGCTGGAGCACCTCTCCTATGAGGACAGGCTGAAAGAGTTGGGGTTGTTCAGCCTGGAGAAGAGAAGGCTCCAGGGAGACCTTATAGCAGCTTTCCAGTATCTGAAGGGCACCTACAAGAAAGCTGTAGGGGGACTTTTTACAAGGGTATGTAGCGATAGGATGAGGGGTAATGGCTTCAAACTGGAAGAGGGTAGATTTAGATTAAGTATCAGGAAGAAATTTTTCACTATGAGGGTGGTGAGGCACTGGAACAGGCTGCCCAGGGAAGTTGTGGATGCCCCATCCCTGGAGGTGTTCAAGGCCAGGCTGGATGGGGCTTTGAGCAACATGGTCTAGTGGGAGGTGTCCCTGCTCGTGACAGGGGGGTTGGAACTAGATGATCTTTAAGGTCCCTTCCAACCTAAACCATTCTATGATTCTATATTTTTACTGGGACTCCATCTTGTATTTCTCAGCATCAGTGTTTCTCCTTGATTCATAGAATCATAGAATTTTTTTGGTTGGAAGGGACCTTTAAGATCATCGAGTCCAACCATTAACCTAACGCTGCCAAAACCACCACTAAACCATGTCCCTAAGCGCCACATCTACATGTCTTTTAATTACCTCCAGGGATGGTGACTCAACCACTTCCCTGGGCAGCAGCCTGTTCCAGTGCTTGACAACCCTTTCAGTGAAGAAATTTTTCCTAATATCCAATCTAAACCTCCCCTGGTGCAACCACCATTCTGCACCCTTTGCTAGTCAGGGTAATATCTGGCAGAGGGGCAAAGCAGACCAGCTCTTAAATAGCCCCAAAAATGAATGCCCAGATGCATAAATGAGACCCTCGAAAGAGTAGTATATTACCATAGCTTTAAGTTTAGACAACAAAAAGGTAATCAGCAGTAGAGAAAGCATGATTAGCAGAGTAAATATTGCAACAGTAGATGAGTAAATCAGGATTATAGCATACAGATAGATTTACAGCCTCTGGCCATACTAATTTCATGCCTAATGACATGCCTACACTGTTAATTTCTTTGCACGAACATTAGGATGATGCCCAAAGGAGATGTTTTATTTGCCCTACAACATCAGGGCTTGCAAAACAGCCCCAAATATTTGCCCATGCAAAAAGATGTGATAGTGTGTCCTAATAAGATTTTTCACTTAGATAAAAGCTTGTGTTGTTATTTTCCCATGGGAACGCATCATTTAATGTCTGTTAAACTAGATACTGGCTGAAGATTAAATTTGGGAACAAGATATAAGATTTGAAAACTCTGCTTTCCAAATGCACAATCCTAGACATGGTAAGAAAAGGCCAGTGCTGACAAATGTGCAGTCAGAGGCGTATGGAGGCTACAGGGCTCTGAGGCAAGGTGCATGCAGGAAGAAAGAGATTCATCCTTGCAGACATTGAAATGGCCATAGCACCAGGAGCAAATTTGTCTGGACACGTTCCCATAGGGTCAGGGAGGAAGAAGTTTCTTGAAGTTTTTTAGTTTTCTTTTACCTGGTAACCTCTTCCTTGCAAGTCCCCTTGGATATAGGTGGAGGAAGGAAGACAAATTTCTACCTGCATCACAGCATTGTACTCGTAAGCAGAACGTGGAAGAAAGCTTGGTAAGAAACATTACTTTTTATTTCCTTACACTCCTTTGAAGTACCAATCCATTAGTGCTATATAATAAAGTTAATTTCAGCTGTTCTAATCGTTTAATAAATCACTTTATAAAGGAGTGGGCTTGTTAGGGGTCAAATAGCTAACTATCAGTCAGCTGCTATCCTGAGAGTTTGGAAAACACCAGCTAGCTTCAAAAAAGCTGGAACAACATCCAGCCACAGACCACAGTGAAAATAATGCAACAAAGATTTGCACAGTCAACTTGTCCACTATATAACAGTGGAACATTTCTTCCAAAATCTGCCACATACTTGTATATCTTTAAGCCTTCTAAACATTGAGAAGCAGCTCAGAGCTACCAGGACACTTCCAACGTAGGTGCCCTTTTGCAGGCTTACGTTTGGAAAACACAGCATGAAACAGAAATCTGCTTGTGCTCCACCACTGCAGGCAAGGCTCCTTGTCTTATGCAGCTAAAAGTCTTAACATGGGTATTAAAAAAAATGAGTGGAAAGGAAGGCAATACGTTGGCATACAAGGGTACAGGATGAAGTCGATAGGAAATATTCCCTGTTAGCTCTCTGCATCCAAAACACAGTCGCATTTCACACTGTTGTTTAACTCTTTTGTTAGTGAAGAGTTGCAAGCACTTGGTGAAGCTGAACAATTTTTAATGAGCCGCATTCTTCCACAGTATTCCTGCTCTTGCTTTATTGAAGGAAATTTCTTTGCCGTCTCTTGATGCTAAACCCACTTACCAGCACCTTTTCACCCTTCATCTTTATCTGCTTCTGCTCTGTCCAATTTTCTAAGGTACGTTAGAAATGCAGATGGAATATGGGAATAATTAATGCTTGTATTTTAAAGAAATAAAGAAACAAACAAAACAGACATACACAAATTATTACAATACTTAAAATGAGATTATGATTGGTTTACTAGCTGGTGGCATGGGTCATCATAATCAACCATTCAGTAACAAGCTTAGCTCACTCTCATTTAAAAAAAATATCAACACCAAAACCCCAGACCTAAGTTCCAAGAAGTAATTAGAGAGAAAAGGAGGAGAAAAAATAATTAAGAAAATTAGTGTCAGAAATACATTGCAGTTGTATTTTGGAATAAATGTCAGACCTTTTTAATAAGCACCTGTACTGTTTTATTGCAAAATCCACACAGGGAGCTTTTAAAGCTGTATAAACTACAAAAATACTGAAAGCAAGAAAGGGAGATGCTGGAACGAATGTCAGAGGAAGAGAATTTAAACAAACCTGTATCAGCACTCAGTTCATCTAACACCCCTCTGGTTCTCCAGGTAGATCCTGAGTCTTGATTTCCTAAAGAATTACTGCGCTCTTGAACTACTGCGGCTGCCAACAGACTGTCCACATTTACCACTTCTGGGTCTGAGTTTGTGTCCGATATATCATAACGAGCTACAACTGGAGTTCCATCTGCAGGAGAGAAAAGCAATGCGTATTAGAAGTCAGCATACTATGAAAGACACCTTCAGAAGTACAAATATTATACTTGAGTTAATGAACACTGTCTGAGATTACAGAGATATTTTAACCTTTGCATACACAGAAAACACAAATGTAAAAAAACCACATTTATCAATGTATCAGTTACTGGTGTATTATCTTTTACGTTAACACATAAACATCTCCATATCTGACAACTCTACATTTACAATGTTAAAAGGATAAAACCTTCAGTTTAAAATAAAAAGTAATAAGTTTCAGGACATTAAATTTGGCAAGACAAGATATTTAACTAGAAAATTTAAAAAAACTCAAGTGACAGCTTACATTGCTTAAATAAAACTAACTTTCTGATATAACTGATCCAGTAATAATAAATTTAACATTAGGCAACTTTCCTTACATAACATTTACCTGTCAAGGACAGGAGAATTTTTCAAAATGGCAACGTTTTTTGCTGTTGTTTTTTTAAGATCGAGAATAACAAGAAACAAAACTATAATGTACAGTGATAAATATGCTTTTAATTCAATATGATTACCATATGCATCTTTGGCCACCAAAGTGAAGGGGGAAAGAGGGAGAGAAAATTGCTTACGTGATTCTGAAATCTATTCTTGAGGAATAACAAAAAACTATTTTTTGTCTATTTAGTTAGGATGGACTATTTTCTTTGTGAGGAATGAAAATCATTTATAATTGGAAAACATGCTACAAACAGAAGAGGCTCAGAAAAAAGTCAAATTCAAGACAAGGACTAATGTGGAAGCAAAGAAAGAATGGATAAATACTGTAATTCCGAAAGGATGCACGTTTTAACTCAAATGCCTCATCTCAGCTTATAGCTTATCGACTCAGAGTGGATGAAAGCAGTTGGAGTTCCTACTCCCCAAATGGCAGAATCAAAACTTACTTTGGGCCAAGACTTCATCCACAAAAACAAGTATGAAATAGAAAAACTGGTTGGGCTAAAGCTAAGCTGCAGTTCTTTAACTCCAAGGAAATTCTGGCAGCTGAGTGTCTGCAGGACTTTTTTGTTATGGGTATAATACAGAGAGGGTATAATTTCTATGGGATAATATAAAATAATCATAAACTAATAATGTGTTTAGGAAGATAGGACCTTCAGAATTACAAAATGACTAAAGAAATCTTTAGAAGTCACAAAGAATAAAATGAAAAGACTTTTCAGGAAAGATTGGCTTCTTTTAGGAGTGTTAAGTGGCTGTTAAAGACAGAAAGAACACAATGAACTAAAAGTTTCAAATTTAGTTCTCTGAAAAGCTGTATCTACTGAGGTTTTTTAGGGTGCTTTTTTTTTTTTAACTTGGTCCCTGAAACATAATTCAACCCACTGTTTTAAGAAATGCCTATTTTGTTATTAGCAACACGCTTCATTAAAGAGTGACCATATTGCTTAAGTCATACTAAAGATCAGTTTTGCAACAAGGTATGAAGAAATTCACAAAATATTTCCGATCAGACCTGCCTCCAAAACAACAATTTCATAAAACAATGTTACATTACAAACTGAAAACAGACACAACAAAAATAAATGGGTAGTTAAATGCCAAAGTATTAAAGACCAAACTGTTCGCAACATGAAATACTAATGATTATGACTGGAAAAGAAGTCCTGATAATTAACTGAAAGGTAATCTTTGTCTTTTTAAAAGGCAATTACAAAGTAATGGAATAGAGTTCAAAATTAAGCTGGCTGATGTTCAGTTAATTATTTGTGAAAGCCGGTGATCAAATTACATGCAGAAGCTACAACTGGACTGAATCATGAGAGGCATGTTTTCTTTCAGTCTTATCATCAGAGTTCAGCGTGAATGTATATAATGTGATCTATAAAAATAAACAGTTGAGTGCAGAAGATACGAGGGTCAAGTACAATATTGACTATTTGACCATTTTTTCAATATGTTATCTAAAATTTCAGGAACTATGTACTATTCCTTCAGGTCTTTGCTTCTCTCGCTTCTTACTAAGGTCTCCAAAAGGAGAAGCGAAATTTGATTTTAGATAGACGTGTCTACACAAGTAAAATTATATTTGGACAAAAGGTACCAATAGTCTCAAGTCAAAATTGTACCACTCCTACATGTATAATCATGCAAAAACATATAATAAATATATATACATGCAGAGTGATATTCTCAACACCTACCCATAGAAATAACTTGTATGAAAGTCTTCATCAGTAGGAAATACAAGCATAAACTTGTTATCTGTAGCTCCACTCTTGTATCTTCCACACTTCCAAACAGCACACCTTATAACTTAGCTTAAATTTAGTATACATCAAACAGACAAAAATATTTTCAATATAATTTACATACTGTAATTATATTTGTCAGTGTAATAGCCACCAATTTAACAATCTGGAAAAAACAAGCTGCCTATTTACAAAGCAATTACAGCAGAGATTTATTTTTTGCTTTTCTCAGACTTGCCTTTCAGAATCAGATTTGGAAATGAAAGGCCCCTGACACCAGGGTGTCCGAAATCTCCAGAGGACTATCCTGATTAAAATAATTTCAAAATTAAAAGCCTAATTTCGGTGGGCTGAATTGCCCTCTGGAGTCATCGGTGTCTTTGCAATGAGGAGACATGGAGCCATATTTAGGTGTGAACATCACCCTAAGCTTTGAAACATACAGAACAGGTACAATAATAATAGCAATAATAATTACAGAACTTTATTCTTACAAAAAGCTTTCCATTAGTTGATCTCAAAGAGCTCTGAGGTGGTTATTAACCTCCTTATGCCTATAGGGGAAACTGAGGCAAGCAGAGATTTGCTCAAGGCTGACAAGCAGAGAAGCTCAGCTTTGCTGAAAACAACCCTCCCCTCAAATTACTGAGCTATTTTTAACTGGTAAATTATTGAGTTGTTTAAAAATAGTGTGTAGAAATGCTTTTGTGAAACATGCAAAAGCTAAAAAGGCAACACACAGAGGCACCCAGGTACGTGCAAGCCCAAGGAGACAAGGCTTCTTCCAGCCTCACTGATGCACCTTCACTGTGAATACAGGCACTGCTTTGTCTTCATCTCAGTACTCTAAGCTAAATTGCATTTATTTTTATAACAGAAGAAAATACTGAGACATTTTAAAATAATAAAAGATCTAAGGATTGCCCTCATTTACATTTGACACTTAAATTTAAGAGAGAACTCCATTTACTTCAAGATTAAGCAAAACTTAGAATGGACTTTAACACCTATATTAATTTTAAGATCAGATGATCATTACACTAATCAAAATAATCATATATTGTGTGCCAAAACTAGAGGATTAATCTTAAGTGACTTGCCAAAATAGTTTTACATCAGTAACTTTAATCCAAACAGAAAGGCTTCATATACAAAACTACAGGCTGAAGTGACAGACTTTTTGTTTTAGATAAACAATACAAACCCGGTATTATTTAAAACCTGGTCCAGAGCTGTGGTTTCATAAAATACGTTCATAAAGTATGTAGCATAAACTAGCTGAACCCTAAAACAATTCCCAAAGGGGGAGGGGGGCAGGAGATCTGTGCTTTTTTGTGTTGTTTAGCAACATGAAACACTTAATTACTATTTATATTTATTTATTTCGGGTCACAGTAGTTACATTTCAAAGTTTACAGGGTTAGGCAAAGAATACATTGTAAATACAATAAAAAACCAATAGTAGTATAACAACATTCTCTCTAAAATCATAAAGTGAACAAAAAGTTATCGATGAATCCACTTTTCTCACGTTTTCCTTCATTTCACACAGTAAAGCTTTTGTGGGTTTTTTTACCATAATAATAAAATAATAAAATCCAAACAACATGACCAAATGAGTACGTGTTCTCAGACTGGATCAATTTTAAATCTATCACATCAAAAGAGATCTCAAAAATTCAAGTCTTGCTGATCAACATTCATTCTTTCAGGCTTCTTTGATGACTAGATGGAAAATATCTTGGATTTGTTTTATGAAATTATACAGAAATCTATAAAAAAGTCTTTTTTGTTGTGCATTAAGCAAAGGCACATGGAACATGGCTGTGTATTGAAAATATCAAGAAGTGGCATGCACTCTATATCTCACAATAGGATTTATTTTCCCTGATGCCACCTAATGATTCATTAATTATGGAAGCAGATATATTAGCCAGATCTCTTCTCCAGTTTTACTTGCAAAAGCGTATCAGGAGGGTTTTGGAAACCATCACACTAGTTACATAGCTATAACAGTTAAAAAACCCAAACAAAACAAAACAAACAAAAAAATCCCTATGTAATTACAACTTACATTAGGAAAAGGCAAACATGCACCCCCATATGCATCCCTCCAGAAAACATCACATTTTTGCAAGTAAAAAACGCATCTTCCCATGGAAGGACTGGTACAGCCTTGATATAAAACTTTTGCCGGCCCCGCTTGATCAGTCTGCGAGATTCTGAAATAGCACCTAACTTAATAAGCCTATTTTCCATGTGCCTTCATTTTGCTGATCTAACACTATGAGACTAATAAAATTTGTGAGAAAGACCTGGTTTCTAGCTTCATGTTTTGCAAGGTACTGTCCATCTCTATCAATCAGCCTGAATATTTTAGCTTCTACAGTACAAATTACACAGCGGATTTGTTCTAATGCTTCCAAATGTAAATGCAGTGGTCACAGTGCAGACCTTGATTATTTTAAAAACATCTACTCAACTGGCCTGATTTACACGTGCTCATCAGGCAGAGACTCCCCTTAAAGCCAGCTGAAGGATTCACTGACCAAAAACTGCAGAATAAGTTCAATTTTAACGAGGTGAAATGCTAGCCCCATTGAAATTAGTAGCAATTTTCTACTGGTTTTAATAGGGCTAGGATTTAATATCTTAATGCCCTTGAAATATTATTTTTAAAAGAGATTTACAGTATGTGGATACAGGAAGAGACAAAATTATTAACAAGAGAAATCAGTGATAAATGTTTCAATTTATAAAATAACTCCCAAATATAATCCCATTTCATTGAAGTTAAGATTGGTCCTCCAGTCTTAACTCTAGCAGCTCAGATAAAATAACCTAACAATCCTGCAAAAACACTAAAAGACACTGAGAACTTAAAAAAACCCCAGAGATGTATATTTCTGCCTGAATTATTTTGTCCTAATACTATTAAAAATAACACTGAATAGCAGTACACGAGTACTGTGTCCAGTTCTGGGCCCCCCAGTTCAAGAAGGACAGGGAACTGCTGGAGAGAGTCCAGCAGAGGGCTACAAAGATGATCAAGGGACTGGAGCCCCTCTCTTATGAGAAAAGGCTGAGAGACCTGGGTCTGTTTAGCCTGGAGAAGAGAAGACTGAGAGGGGATCTTATCAATGCTTATAAAATATCTAAAGGGCAGGTATCAAGAGGATGGGGACAGGCTCTTTTCAGTGGTGCCTGGCAACAAGACAAGAGGTAATGGGCACAAACTTGAGCATAGGAAGTTCCACCCAAACGTGAGGAGGAACTTCTTTACTTTGAGGGTGGCAGAGCACTGGAACAGGCTGCCCAGAGAGGTGGTGGAGTCTCCTTCTCTGGAGATATTCAAAACCGCCTGGATGTGTTTCTGTCCAGCCTGCTCTAGGTAAACCTGCTTTGGTTGGACTAGATGATCTCCAGAGGCCCCTTCCAACCCCTACCATTCTGTGATATCTGAAAGGTTTAAGATTTTGTTCTTTTTTTTTTCCTCCCGTGCTCAGTTATTTTTTGCAAGAGAAACACTGAATAAAGTTTCACTGCCTTTACTTGAATTTGGTTTATGTTGTAAATATTTTTTAAGATTATTAATTTTCTAAGTTATTTTTTAATTTTTTTTCCTAAATAAAACCTGAAAAATTATGATTTTTTTTTTTTTTAGAAGCATGTGAAGCAAAACCCCAAAACCCTCAGATAAAATGATGTGTGAAGGGTGGAATTTCCTGTAGACCTTCCTTACCAAACCCCACTCAAGTGAGGGAAGCAGCACAAATGCCTGGGGAAGAACCTGCAGCCAAAGCCTGCAAAACTACTGCACACTAAATAAAGCCCCTGGACTTCCAAGGGCTCCTACAGAGGGTCCAATTCTGGGAGCAGATCCTTCATTTTTTCATTTATTGAATTGTCAGTTTGACATTAGTGACATTTAAATTGAGCCTTTATATAAAGACTTATTTCTTTTGCACTTGCACAAAAAAATGCTAACAAATAGCTGTGTTTCACCTGCTACTAAATCCCAACTTTGCAGTCCCACAGGTGTTCAATTACCCAAACAGCTGCCACATTGAAAACATATAATTTGATATTAAAAATGGCAATATAGAAACTTGAATAAGCCAGCTGGGTTTAAATCAGCACCATCTTCCCTGGAATTACACGAGTTTACATCAGCTGATCTGACTTGATGCATTTAACTCTTTCAAACCATAAAATAAGTAAAATTCTTTAAAGAAACTAAAGTGTTTCTTTACTCGAGTCTGAAGTATAAAACCTAGGGTAAGAAGTCTAAATTATTGTCTGTGATTCTCCACATCAGTGCAAAACTCCTACTGATTTCTCTACTTGTTGAATTTGGTGGTTTTGAAGTAATTTGTTGAGATGTGGCATAAACATACATTCAAAATGTAACTCTGGGTTAGAAAGTAGAAGAGTTTCCTTCTGATAACCTTAAAATTAGTCTTAAATAAGGCCAGATTGCTTTAATAAAATATGGAATGGGTGAGATTAAAATTTATGTTAAAATTTCAGCTGAAGAAATTTTAACTCCCTGAAAGCATCTTTCAAATTCGCAATACAAAGCAAGAAGAGAGATGCTCCTGGTTTAATTGCCCAGCCTGCCAAATCCTTTATCAGGCAGGTTATACTACATCTGAATAACAGGAAAGCGGGGTTCCCCTTTCAGGTCAGAGAAGGAGAAACAAGATAATGGGCCAGATATTCAACCGTGTAAATCAAATCAGCTCCTTTGAAATGAATTTTGACAGCTTAAGATCTGGCTCCAGTTTTGAGGCAAATGAAAAGAGCAACCCAACAAAATAATATTTCCCATTTACAACCATTGGTCTCGCACGCGCAGGTGTTCTTAACACTAGATAGCTTTGGTGGGGAAATTAAGTTAAAATTATATCTAATATGAACTATTTCCTCAGTCTTCTGGGTGCCTTGGAATAATTTTATCCTAGAAAGAGTACAGCTTTAATGTCTCTATGCTCAACTGCTATAATCCTCTGTTCTTTCACATTCACAGCTACTTGCACTGAAAAAAACCCAATTAACATAAATGAATAAACATGTTTGACAGTTTTTCATTTTTGCCTATAGTAACCATTTTTTTATCTATTAATATAGTGAATAATTTAAATTTTTAAATAGACTACCTAATCTAGACATTGAAAGCTGGCAGAAATTTCACTGGCTAGATCCCTAACAAATTTTTCATCCATTTATGAGATCAGTACACAAAAGTCTGTTTCAGTCTGAGAGATAAATAAATTCAACTGATCTCCTTACACAATTTTTTTTTTTTTTAAATACCTAATTGCTCCATATATATGCTATTTTATAAAAAAGGTTAAGGGCATGCTTACAGACATACTGAGTTAAGTGACTCTTACACATTAAAAGAAACCAGTCGCTGCAAAAAGCTGCTTCTGCGTGCATGGGAAGACTTGTCATGCTTTAAAATATGCTGCTCGTCATAAGGGGGTGTGTGTGTGTGTGTGTGTGTATCTCTCAAATCTATGAGCACCAGAAGGATTTGTGGGGGGTTTTTTTTATATCAGCAAATAATCTTCCCTGAAGGATCTTAAGTTTTAAACAGATGAGGACAAGTTTATTAAATTGCAACCAAACATAAAATAACTCATTTAACTTTTACCTGTAGTTAGGTTAAAAATGCACACAATATCAGACGAGGGAGTTTTCTTACTCATTCATATCAAAATCTTTGTATCAAAATTACGCATGAAGGTGATCTGTAAAGAATTTATTCCAGTAGTTAAAAATTATCTCCTGCATAGTATTTCAAACAGTTACTCTGTAAACAACACAGCTCTCTAACCCCCCTTTTCTTTTTTTTAATGAAGGCATCACATACTTAAAAAAAGTAAGTCTGGGCCAAGAATAATGTTAAAACACCAGTGGTAGTATTATATTGATAGCAAAAAGCATTTCTTGAGTTACTGTTACAAGTTTGATCCACACCTCCATATAAATTGATGGAAAAGATCCCACTGACTTCAGGGAATAAAAAAAAAAAAATAAAATCAGACCTACAGAAGATAGTGATTATTTCCAACAGGAAGAAAAGGAATTACACTAAAATAATTAGGAAAAAAAGTGACTGTGGTTTAAACTGCAAAATAACAGAGCTAAGAGAGACCTGTAGTGTTCTCTTTACTTAAACTATGCCTATACAAAGACTTTCCATTTCCATTATTAGAATTTTAATTTGAATTAGAAACTTTTAGCAAGTTCTAACTGATGATAAATATACATTTTTGGTAGCTACAGAGAAGTTAACTTCACTTGAAGAAAGGCCTTAACGAAGAGGTGACCAAAAAATCCCTGCGTGTAATAATAATAGTAAGAATTAAATAGAGATTTCTAATATATAGTTTAAATTAATCCTACTAATCCTACTAATCCTACATCACAGTTTCAAGCCTGCCTATTCAGGATAACTATCAGTATAAAAAAAAATCCACACAATAGCAAGTTATTGTATTATTTAAATGAAACTAACATTCTGGCATTCCCCATCACAAGTAAATAAGGACTGGAGTGGCATTCAAATGTGGTTCAGAAGCTCTTGCTGGCTGACCCAGACCAGCAACTCATACCTTCAGACCACCACAGTGTTTATTAATCTGACCGTCAAACCTTCCTTTAAATTCCTGTGCCAAGGCTCAATCCTTCTACTGACAGCTGCTTATCTTTGGACTGACACAACTATTTTTATTCCAGCATGAAGGATGCTGTTTGGTCATATATACAGAAGGAAGCAGCAGCGCTTTGTATGTACAGGTCATGCATGCACACACAGTTGGGTGTGATTCACCTCACCTAACTTTAGCCAAAAGCTATCTATTCTAAACTGTTTATAAGGGAGGTTTAGACAACTAATAAAAGAGAAAGACACTGCCAGGAGGTATCCTCTGTAGGGGCTTATCTCTTCCCATTGACTCAGAAAGATCCACAGAACAGCAAACTAGACATCTAAAATTAGAGGAGATTACTTCCACCCAAACCGAACACACACACACACACATATATGTATACATGTGTGTATTTGCGCACACAATGTAAGACAGCTGCTTCCATAAATATGCCATGTGCAACACAGCAGTGACATTAATAAAAACTCTGAACAGAAAATGAACTACTAAATGGAAGACAAAAAAAAAATAATCAGTTGTGCACATTTGTTATACATAGTTAAATCTTTAGGGTAAGCTTATTTATTACTTCTGCCTAAAAAGGAAGAAGAAAAAACCTAATGTGTGACATGTTCAAGCTGCTAAAATTTGGAAGTAAACAGATAGTTAAGGAAATATTATGGGTCTGTATCTAGTCTGAATCTCTAGGGTACTTTACATCTTTAAATATAAAACTTATTTCCTTATATAAATGTTTTAACATGCAAAAAGAGCATTTGGATGAATATTCTGAATGCTCCTATTGTAACAAACATAGCTCTACCGATTTCAGGGTATCTAAACAAGGATTCTAAGTTATATTTTCCCAAGTTTAGTAATGAAAGCTTAGGGTGGTTCCCCTGCACACCTTTAAAGGTGTTTGTATGTGTGTGCTGGCACATGGGTACACTGTGGGATTTTTTAAACTACATATATATTCTCTATAAATTAAAAAAATATATCATGGTAATAAAACCCAAAAGAGAAAAAACAAAACAAACATATAGGAAGAGAAAAGCAAACCTTGTTTTTAGCATAATCCAAAGTAACATCAAGATTGCAAAGATAGGATTTTTTTTGAAGTTTATGATTTATTCAGATCAGGCTCTGCAACATTCCCATTCTCTGGAAAGATAGGTGGAAAATTGTTATTAAAAGTCGCTGGAAATTCTAGCATAGCATTGACATTTTGATAGCCCACGTAAGAATTAAATGACTGCTGTGGAAGTACTTGGCTATCAGGCATCTGTATGAAAGCCCCTGACTGGGTGGTAGGGGGGATTCTTTGGCCAACTAGTTGAATTTTAGGTTCCCTGGGCTCCAGTTGTTGCTTGCTTTCTTCATCCGTGTCAAGATGGGTTAGCTTTTCTATCCACATGCGAAATTTCTCCTCTGTCTGCCTCTGCATCTCGGCAAAGCAGTTCATGGCCTCTTCCAGGACACTGCCTATGCAGTTCCTATCCCACACGGTGCCCCTGTCAAGCAATCCTGGAATTTCCCTGGTCGCTCCTCCAGATCCCCCAGCACGACTGAAGCCAGCTTTAAAGACATTGAGGCCATTTGATGAGACATCATTAAGTAAGAACATAATATTGTTTAAGGCATGTTAACTCAGGAAAACAGACTTTTCTCATTGTGTCCCTTGGATATGACAACCGGTGAGGAATTAGCAAATATTAACCAACAGTATTATTGTCAAAAATAACATTTTACACTAACTGAGGTTATAATAGGAATTTTGGCTTCGAAATAATTTTTATTCTAGAATTCTCAGACAATTCTGTCACAAAGGTCTTTTTGTTTAATAAATAAACCAAATTAGTCCAATTCCCTTGCAATTCCTGTTTTAAATTCAACTGAAGGTGTCAAAAACATTATACAATAACATGTTTAGTTCTGTTAAGCTGTGATCCAAAATATTACTGTTTAATTAATAAACCTGAATAATTACGTGTATTTTACTTACATACTTGAACCCTTTTATAATGGCTATTAAACACAGACAAAATTGTACACAAGATAACAGAGATAAAGGCTGATATAGTGATTGCAGCATCTAAAGGAGCCAAGCCTAAAGCTCTTGGTCTAATTTTGGAAAACACACTAACCACCAAAGAAGAGAATACATGACACAAACACAAAATGATATGTGAATACTGTGCTAATATACGAGGTGGAAGCACCCTCCGTTAGGTCTGATGGACACAGCTACATCACAGGGGTAATCCCCAAGAGATGTAGGAGTTGATCAACCTCACACCAACTACCATCACACAAGCCACCGGCTGGGCAACATTTCTAATGTTAATTCTAGACAAGGCAAAAACCAGACAGGGCATAGTTGGAAGGAAATTTTTCTCCTCCCTTCTATCCATCAAAAAGATGGTTAAAATGACTGGCTTTGGGATTATCAGGAAGAACTTTAGCAGCAAGAAGAGAAGACCATCCTCATTATCTTACTCTATCAATAAGAAAAGGCAGTAGTGTCTATATTTTTAAGTTTAGAGTTGGCTCAGGAATCCTCTAGGAAGCAATAAAACCCCAAGAAAATGAGGCTCTGTACCTGTTTGAGGAATAATAAACAATGTGTGCATGCTCTCCAAACACACAAACATGACCCAAGGTAATTCCAAAATGAGACAAGCATCACATTAAACTACACAAAGCAGCTACAGAACCTGACGATTTAATATATAAATGTGAAACTTGTGGGATCCTCTAGTTTAAGAATAATATAAAATATCCTAAGAGTGAGAGAAATCATTGCACAACCTAAGGAAATTTTTAATAATAAAAAACATAAGGCACTAAATGTTTACTGGGATTTCACTGTGCACATGAAATTACAGTATTACTTAAACAATACATTCTTTTGGAATTTAGGAGCTATTTAAATGAGGTATACATAAGTCCTTCAGTAACAGCTAAATGGAGCCTAGGATTATTCTCTTATTTCTGAGCAGTAGCAATGCTACCCATCAGGGGCCAAAACCCTTCTATTATAACCCCTACTTTTTAAGTCTTCTCTCCCATCTGTTTACCTATCAGACAGGCTAGAAATTCAGCATTCGGGTCCTCTGCTCAAAAATAAATTACTTTACAGCAACTGATTTACAGCCCTCCAACTGCATTTTAACTAAAAGTAATTAAGTAAAATGGTACCTTTTTCCTAAAACGTGGTTCCTTTTGTATATTCAATGTCTTTTTCCTCCCTGAAAAAAATATTCCTTCTGTTCATATACTCCTAGTGTTGAACATCCAATATAATTATGTTTATTTGTCTTTAGTCAGGGATCTTATCCTAAGATCAAGTAACTAAATGGCAGTCTTTCTGATTTCCACAGGCTTATGGTCAGACACCTTTAAGTAATGTTGAGTAAGTTTTAATTGCAATTTAAATAAAAACTATTGATGTCGATATGTGAGACAATCTAGCTAGGCTTTTAAAGTTAAGAATGAACTAGCATGGTCAAAGTTGACAAAACTGTTCTGTAAACTGAAGAGACTACATATTGAAATATATATTACCCTGCGATGCTATTTTTAAAAGGCATCATTCATAGTAGATCTACAATTCACAGTAGCAGCAAATCAATGCTTCAAGTGCTTCCCTTACAGTTTTTATAACAAGCCTTATTCAATCTCTTCTTTCCTGGTGGTCTTCAGGGTTAAAAAGAAAATCAAGCCTAAAAAAGCATTTTTATTATATTAAATGCTTATTTATTATATTATCTAACTATTTCCTTTGCTATCTATGAACTTACAGCTCTATAGTTTTTGAAGTTACGCCAAATTAAAAGGCAAAGAAATTTGCAATCGAAGAGGTCAGAAGCCAAGACTCGTATCTTATTTTCAAGACAATGCCTCCTGCAAAACAGCACCTAAGAAATGCTCCAATGCTGTCTCTTTTTGGGATCTATTAAGTACTATCTAAATAACAACCAAATCCAAAGTCATTTAACTTAGGAAGTCTGACAGCATAACAATTTAAGATAGGCTGCATCTTCATTGTTATTAGCAATGGTGGATTCCTCCATGTTGTTATGCTACCCGACATTTCCAAACGAGTATCTTACTGGAAATCACTCAGGATTCCCCCTCCCCGTTCTTATATAATTCTCATTCTGAGTTACTTCAACCAAATTCATCCCTTTCAAGATGCTTCATCCAAGGCTTACGCACAATTCTTAGGAGGAAGTAACCTGGCTGAGAGTCCCTCACACACATTGTTCCCTTCTCTTTGGATTTCCACGTATTAAAAACACTTTTCTTTTTTAAAAACATGAGCTGCAACACCTTTTTTTAACATCAATACTAAAACTTTTTAACAGATCTTTTGAAAGCCTAAAATACAAGTCATTCCTATTTCAATTCATATTTTCTGAGTTGTAGAAAGCACAATGGTGGCGAAATGCCAATATTTTATTATATTTGAATTTTTAAAAACCCTTTCCTTCTCCCAAGTGTTTACAAAGAAATAAACATTGATTCCCAGACTTGCTCTCATGCCAATTTAATTCAGAGTTAATTTAAAATAATTTCAAATTTGACCACGCAAAGGAAAAAACTTTCAACAGCAGCAGGTCTAGCAGAACCAATTTCAGTACTCAAAGATCATCCCTTGTGCCATGAACGCTATCTGGTGTTTAAGAATGGTAAAATCATAAATGCCAACAGAGAGGCTCAATCATTAAAAGATAAGAAATTATTCCTCATTTGCAATAATTAAAAAATCATGGCATCCCCTGAATTAAAAAGCCCAAGATTATGACTGCTCAGGTCAGTGTAAAGATTCCCAGTAAGTACCCATGAAGTTTAGATTGAACCTGTATTTTCAGGTGTAAATTAACACTCCACTCCGATGAGACCCCACCTGCAGTACTGCGTCCAGCTTTGGAGTCCCCAGCATAAGAAGGATATGGACCTGTTGGAGGGGGTCCAGCGGAGGGCCACAAAAACAATCAGAGGGCTGGAGCACCTATGCTATGAGGACAGGCTGAGAGAGTTGGGGTTGTTCAGCCTGGAGAAGAGAAGGCTCCAGGGAGACCTTATAGCAGCCTTCCAGTACCTGAAGGGCACCTACAAGAAAGCTGTAGGGGGACTTTTTACAAGGGCATGTAGTGACAGGACAAGGGGTAATGGCTTCAAACTGGAAGAGGGTAGATTTATATTAGATATCAGGAAGAAATTTTTCACTATGAGGGTGGTGAGGCACTGGAACAGGCTGCCCAGGGAAGTTGTTGAGGCCCCATCCCTGGAGGTGTTCAAAGCCAGCCTGGATGGGGCTTTGAGCAGCCTGGTCTAGCGGGAGGTGTCCCTGCCCATGGCAGGGGGTTGGAACTAGATGATCTTTAAGGTCCCTTCCAACCCAAACCATTCTATATTCAGAATAACATAACATATTGTGCTTTGCTCCTACTGAGCTCACAGTATTTGTATTGAAGTATCACCAGTAAGATCTCAACTCTTTACTCTGCAGTCTTTCTTGAGAAGAAAAACAAGCCTGCCAGTATTTTAATCCATATTACATTTGAGTTCAGCAGAGAACTGACTCTCTATTGCACAACTGCTCAGTTCACAACTTGGGTGTATGCACAAAATGAAGCTAATAGCACTACACATGTTCATGGCATTATTTTGTATTTCATTGAACATTTTCCTTATCCCTACTAATTTAGCCAAACATATTTTGGAACCAGTCATGTGGATGGTTTGAAAAAACATAAGTGCACTATTAAAATGGAAGAGGTTTAGTAACGTGACACAAAAGGCTACTACTGTATTCTCAAATGTGGCACTTCAATTTTCAGACCACACACAAGAGAGCTGTCTTCTGTAATGCTACATATATCAATAGAAGGTTGAGAGCCAGAGTATGTACAGCCTTTGTACACAATTCCCACCTTAAATTAACTGTCACTAAAAATTTTAGAGCATCTCTGTTGGCAAAGCTATTTTTCAGACAGTAGATATTTGAAAATCAGTCACAATAATAAGCTACATTTAGACAGTAACCAACATTACAGCTGAAGAGTCCCAATACAATAAGACTAAGGGGAACATAGGCTACCTGTAAAACTCTCCTGCGTCCATGTGTGCAGACTTTTGCAAAAGTCTTTGCATGCTTATGTCCTTTTGACAGGTGCATTGTAGTTTCTTGACGTTCAAGTATCAAGTTAAACCTGAAGTTTTCTCTTAGCTTTTGACTGCATGCAGAGGACACTCATGGCCTGAATTTACAGTAATGCTTTTTGATAACCTGTATTATTTTCTAACTACATGGTCAATCCCTAAATTTGGGGGATATTCACAGTGTAACGCTAAGTGCACTAAAATGGCTTTCTAGTAGAAAAAAAATAATTATTAAGTTAAGCACTTTGCCAGTTTCAAGAAGAGGGATCACAGATGGCATGTGAACCTACCATTGAACCTACTCAGACTCACAGCTCCACCACATCTGTTAAAACCATAATGTTTCATTAACCCATAAGTAGCACAGGATGCATTTTTGGCCAACCTTGTCCTTATCTCTATAGAGAATATTTTTCTCTTGTACTTAGGGACTGTTTCCCACAAGCCAAAGTCACTTCTATTTAAAGGAAAACCACAATGTGGCAGGTACGCATTGCGCCTAATTCCAAAAGGACAGCTCAAAAGTTTTAATGCCTTAAATGTAATTTAGTATCAAGCAGGTGATACTTGCTATGAAATAAGAATAAACGTCATTATTCCTCAGGATGGTTTTTGCACTCCCACATCTTGCATCACAGGTAAAAATATGGCCTTGATGTAAATCATCACTAAACAATCAAATTATTTCGTACACTACAATGGGACCTTTTCACAGTTAAGACTGAGAGCTCAAATGCAGAAGAGCCTAGTGACACAGAAAAAGTGCCCTAAAGTGGTTTCAGATCTCTGCAATGGAAGTCAGAAATCTAGGCAGATCTGAAAATACCATGTGGTGCCTTTCTGGGTCACAAGGTACTTTTGTGACTTAAAAAAAAGAATATAACTTGAGGGATTTATTGTGTGTGTGTGTGTGCATGCGTGTGTGTGTGTTGGGGTTTTTTAGGAATCCATCCCAAAACCTCAATGAAATAGTGTTTTTCAACAGGCTTTAAATCAGGCTTTAATTACCCAGCAAAGTGTAAATATAGTAAATAAAAAGGCACAAAACTATGAAAGCTAGAAGTTTAATTGACTAAATTGGTAAAAATAATTTTAGATCGCTATTAAAAGTTTACTACACAATAATTATAGGAAGACTATGCCTTTCCCAGACTTTCTAATAGTAAACATTAACTTCCTTTGTGCAACCTGCTTCCTAGCAATACGTGGGGAAAAAAGCCAGTTCTCATGGTGACAGAATCATTCACCATAATCAAGCCAGTTAAAACACAGTTATTTGTAAAATCTGCTGAAAATATTTTAAATAATTCATCTAGCAAACATTAGTTCAGCAACTTAAGACTATTGCAGTTTTCCTTTAAGTGTTCTTGCCCCATGTAAGCTGATATTTATCTCCAAAAAAACCTTCTAGCACAAGAGGCAAAAAGGCATGTAACCCAGTAGAAATTGGCAAGTGAAAGAGTTTATTTTTATGTGATTTTTATTTTTGATTACTATATGATGACGGTTCTATGGTATAACATGCTGCAAGAAGAATTCACACAAAATCCTGTCCACAGCACTTGGGCTAATAAAATAACAAAGACTCAGCAGTCAAAAAGCTTGAAGAATTAATCTTTCTTTTGCTAATAAAATCATGAGAAGGCCCCTATAATTTGCTGCCTCCAATCTTAACACAGATGTGTCAGAAAATTAAAAGTATAGAAATTATAGATTATGACACAGGGAAATGGTAACAGCTTTGTCTAAAATGTTGAAAATTTAGGTGTGGATACACCTTGGGTACCTGCATAAACAAATTCATATTTGTGTCCTAAAATAGGTGATCAGCTGCAATCTGCAAGAATTTACAATAAGGCCAAGTAGATTTGTCATGCACTGAAATGTAGAGCTGAAAGTACAGCATAAGTGCAATAGTGAACAGGGCCTTACTGTAACACAGGTAAGAGATATGCCATCTTATTTTTAACACAGCTGTCGATATATTATAATATATATTTAATATATATAATATATATTTAATATATTATATAATATATTAAAGCAAAGTTGGCCACTTATCTTAAGAATGTATTTATTAGATTATCACCATCTAACGGGATCTGACAGCACTGACAGGAGTTCACATAGGCTTACAAAGGAAAAGATCTGAAAATTCCAGAATTCAGAGATAGTCCTTCCTCCAATTTCCCATTTCTATGCTTTGTTGGTGTGCTAAAGTGCACTGAAACCTCAGAACAGATTTTAAAAATTGCCCATGTCTTGTTAATATACTGCAGTCTTCCAATTTACACAGAGCTGCAGTTCTCCTGGTTTTTCTCAAGTGTCACTCATCTAATTTAGCATGACAGCTGAGAAACGATGTCAGATGTGTTACAGTTCAGTTTAAAAAACATCCTCTACCTGGTATCTCTGCAGTGATTGTCTTGCTGCTCCCTGAAACCTCTTCATCATCATCTGAACTCGTGCTTGAGTCACATGTCAGGTCACTATCACTGGTACTGCTGTCCTGCAGCAGGTTGTACTTCTTGCGAGCAGCTGCCTCCCGTTTCTGTCTTAACAGCCGAATTCTTTCTTTGTGCTTTTGACTTCGATGACCTTTTACCTTGGTAACTCGACCATTCTGCTTATCACTAGACTGTCGGTTTTTCTTGGCAGCCATTGTTGAAGTTTCACTTTCGGACCTGGATCGCCTGGATTTCCTCCCAACTGCAGCCCCAGACACTGCAGAAGGGTCTCCTTCTACAGCAGCTTCAGCTTGACAGGGCTCATTCTCTTCTGTGGAAGACAATGTATCCGAGTCAGCCAAATGCCCACTGGAAGAAGGGGAAAGCATGCAATGATTAGAAGAGTCACTCTCATAAACTCGACCACCTGTTGGCTTATCGCTCTCTGTAGATTCTAGCTGAGACTCCAAGGAGTCTCGCCTCAGTTCCATCAGTAAGCAAGGCATGGCAGAGTGCATCACAGAGTCTGCTGCAGTGGGCAAGTTGTCTTTCTGAGTTTGTGTCTCAAGTTCTATAGGTCTGTCTTTATCAGGAGCAGTCTCTTGCTTTTCAGAAGTCTTTGGTAGAACTTCTGAATCAACAAGTTCTTCTGCTTTTCCCACTGCCTCCATCTTCATTTCAAAACACCAAGGTCTTCCCGGTCTCAAAGCATGGAGAACATGGTCTGGAAGACTGGGTGGACTAGATATCGACTTCAGCAATACAGCAGCCTGCACAAGAACAGAACAGTAAGAATAATTTACCTAAATAACTCAATCCTGCTCTTCACAGTATTACCTAAACAACTCATTGCTTTCAATTACAGACAGTGTTTCAGTATCGTATTAGTTTTCTTTATTTACTTTTTCCTAGTGAACTCATCCTGTTACACCAAACTATTCTTCCTTTTACACACCCATGAAAGATGGTATTGAAGTCACATTAAATGTGATTCACCTTACGAGAATAATAAAAATATTTCTAAACTCTTACTTTATAAAATTTAAATCAATATATTATAACAAACATATGCTAAACTTCTTTACCTAGAACTTTAAACATATTTTAATGGGGAATTTTAACCCTTATATACCATGCCAGCCTGAAAATTCACAGATTTGGTAGTCATCTACCTGGACAGACCAGAAAATAGTTCAGTTTCCATATCTATGAGAAATCTACTTTCAGTTGAACAGAACCTCAACCTTATAAAATTACAATGGTTTTATGGTAATTTGCAAACTTACAGTACCAACATGACGTAGGAGAAATCCAGTCACTTTGAGCAGAAACCGAGCGGCTGCTGAACATTACAGAGCACAACTACAAACACCTCTTCCAGTGAAACCACTCAGCCAGTAGATCTCACATAACAAATATGTATTTACAAGAAGCGTCATGAAGTGATACTAAGTCGTCAAGGACATGGGGTTTATGACATCTACAGGCAAGATCTTTAGAAGCATTAGCTATGTGTAACACAGATTTGTTCTCAGCAGAGAACCACCATGCTGGTGAGTCACGTAAAGACTTTTTAGGAGTATCTAATATATCATTCAAGTGCTCCTTGAATGTCTCCCATATAAGCCCTGGTTGTATGGGAACCTACAGGCTGACCTAGTTTCTCTCAAATCTGCCAGGAAAACAGCACCAAGTAGTATGGGCTACAAGCAAGAAACAGTATCCACCCACAAGCAGTAACCTACGTTTTACTTCAAGTTATAATTTAATAAATGGCATTGCTTCAGTGCAAACACAAAAAACCAAGCTATTTATTTGGTTGATAACTTACATGCTATCAACCCAAAAGCACCTGAAGCACCTTCAGGGAAACTTTGTTCGAGAGATCAATATTTACCATATTATCTTCATTATTCACACTCTGCCATCCACCTAAATTTTCACTTGGAATTCAACATAAAGATCTTTCATTTACCACATTCACTTACAGATAAGCGATATGGAACAAATCATTCATGGGTTTAGAAGTATAGTAAACGATAAATTTATGGCACTTCAAAAAAGTGTAGACAAGAAAAGATTTGATCTACTGTTTTTTAAAAACACATTTCTGCAGACAAGGGCAATTAGTACTTGAGCAGCCTGAGAAAGCACGGATGGTTCAGAGATTTTTCTGTACCCTGACAATCCTTCTTCAGTTCCCTGATCCATCCCAAGCTGCCTGCAATTCTATATATGTAATTGTATACTGCTTCCCCCCCTCCATCTGCGGAACAGAATAAGGCTACTTCCCTGCTTCTAAAAGGTGCTGTGAAAAGCTCAATGTTGTCCTATCTGCCCTAACCCACTTTGAAACATAATTTTTAAAGAATAGCCTGAAGGAAGCATGAACTCTATTTTAGTAATGAATTAAATGCTGTATGGTGCAAGGGAATTATGAAGATATTTATAGGAGAGAGACACCAATTAAGGAAAGAAAGCTAGTTAATATCAGACAACACAAGAAAGATGGAGATAACTCCAGGTCTGCTAAATATGAAAAGGGAAAAAGAAACCAGTAAAACCAGCATTTTACTTACAAAAACACCCCACCATATTGTAAAATATAGGAACATACACATAAAGAAAAATGTTTGCCAGTACTTGCACTGAATAAAACTCTCTTGAAAGCAACTTAAAAGAAGAATTTCTGGAGATGGTAATTTAACGTAGGCAATAACTACTGCGAAAGAACCAGTTTATTTCCAAGGCCGCAGCACAGCATCAAACCCAAGTGATGAATACACACATTGAGACATAAATGCATCCCAACATTGTAATAAAAATCAGTACTTCTACATATTTCATCTGCAAATCTACATTATCAAATAATTCTCCTATTATACAGGTAAGTAAAACACAGATTTGATGATTAAATGACTGGCCAAGAGTTATACACAGTGAGATATGTATTATGCCTGCTAGTCCAACTCCCAGCTTTGCTCTGGCCATGCACTCCCATATGGCCATGCACTCCCACTTTTCTAAGAGTTTTGAAACGTATACGCAAGGAAAAATTTGGTCGCTCAAACACATACCAGAAGAATATTAGCCTGGCCAAAAGAAATGTATTTAAATATTCATACTAACAACTGCAGAACAGCTTCTGCACTATTTATTCTTTTAGCCTAGGGAGCACAAATAACAGAGCTCGACACAAAGATAAAGGGCAGCCAAAATGAACTAGAGACTTTTTTCACAAATGTCCAACTTGGGAACATCATCTATCTCACAGCTCACAAAGAGACTCTAAAAACACCTGTACTTGTCTTTCCGCCTCTCTGGCCTATCAGCCAGAAAAAAAAAAAAAAAAAAAATGTATGTTTCATCTACATGTTGCCACCTTCCTAACAGTCTAATTCAATGACTTAATAATAAAAAAATTTTCTTAAGTAGGATCTTACTTTAACTACTCAAACCACGCTAGTTTGATCCCTCACACAGGGATCAATGAATTTTATTTTCAGTAATAAGGTAACAACACACGGACTGGTAACTTCACAAAAGTATAGCTGGTTGACACTGAATTGCGTTTCTGTGTGCATGGAAAAAATATTTGCTCTGATGAGGTTTGTACTCTCCAGGTCCCTTGAACTGGCTATTTAAAAAGTCAACAATTTGACTATTAGTACGTCTATAAAAAAGAACTTCATATTTATTGTTCTGGTTTGAGATAAAACAGAACCAACTTTCTGATTTGTAATTTTACTTTTTAGCTGGGCCTCTTCTAACTGACCAAAGTCTGAAATTAACAGCATATTGTTCAGACACTGTTCACTCTCAGAGTGATAAGACCTGATTATACCAAGGAATGGTATGCACAGAGGCTCTTGCTTAGACTTCTTGCTATAACAACCAAGGTCAGCTCACTTCGCTGTTTTGCCCTGTTGGAGGGTCGAAAGCGGAGAAGCATAGAGGGGTCCCACCTGCAGTTTAGTTCCTTTTTCTAAACTCATAAGTCTCCTTATCTCTTCCTCACCTCTCTTGGTGGGGGGCATCTGTTGTTCTGATTGGCCAATCCAGCCAAAACCACAACATTTATCTTGGTGGAAAACCACCCCAACCATCTGTTATGATTCAAACAGACTTTGCTGCAGGGAAGAACAGAAAAAGTCCAGGGGAAAATATCTATGCCAAGGAAAGCCTTGTCTCAAAAAAAAAAAAAGAAAAAAATAACGTACTGATTTAGTTCTACTTGAGAAATGTATAGATCAGAGAGAGAAAGAGACTATCGTGAAAAACTCCCATTCCTTTCTTGACCCTCACTTTTCTAGTAACAGTACTAGAAAAGGTAATCTCAAGGTGATGCTAGAGAAAGTTTATTTTTCAGTCCTATGTTGTTCTAATTTAATAAGTAAGAAACTAGTCTGTGATGCTTACAGACACAGATGGATACTTAATTAGACATTGCTCAGAAGTGTCATTCTCCTTTTTCTGATGCAGATATCGCACTGATGATTTTAAAAGGCGGTTCTGTAAAAATTTCTGTGCTAGATTTTTCCAACAGAAATTATTGTATTTTCCAGCCATACCTAGAACGTACCAATATGTAGAAGCCATTAAATATCTAACTGTACCTTTACCTGGGAAATATTTTCAAATTGTGGAGTTATTTGTAAAGACACATAATTTGTACACTATGAAAACAGCACTTTAGTGAAGAAATCCAGAAGGATTTTGAAGTTCAGATTAGCAGAGGCAGCCCATCTGGTCTAACAGCTCACTGCCACTAACAGGGATGGGTTTTACCCCCTATTCTTTTACCACCTAATCGTGACCGTGCGGTCATATTCCCTCCTTTGCACCAGAACTGGCTCATCCTTTCTTGGGTAGATTCACTTCATTAAGCCAGCAGAAAACAAAACCAGAAAATAAGTGAAGTTTTCTGCCAGAGCTGGCAGGAAGGAGGGAAGGGAGGGCAAGCAAGCCATCCCTTTAGAAAAAAAACCAAATCTGATGAAAAACTACCTGCTGTTTGGTCTCATCACACATTGAACTCAGAGGTTCCAACTAGACACAGGAGAGGGGAGTGTTTCTTTCATAGCACTGTTTGCTCTGAGAAGATATTTTTGAAGATAAAAAAATTATTAAAAAGCAAAAAATTAAATTAAGTTCAGAGGTGTTAGTAGCTTCCTAAAGAAAAACTATCATGGAATATATACTATTAAGTAATATATGCTTCTGCACAAAGAGTTATATCGAAGATGGCATGCATGCCCTTTATCAATCAATAACTGGCCACTCATGCATACTTCATAATATTTTTCTTTGATTTGCTCTCAGTAAATGTTCTTCTTCATAATTGTATATCCTGCAATGTCAGAAGGAAATGAGTATCACCCAAACAAGCAATAACGCCTGAAATACTTAATAAACACCATGATACAGTTAAGGTTAGGGTATGTTATCATTTTAGGTGTTATTGAACTGATTAATGATAAAGAATGCCTGGCTTATATCATAGAATCATAGGGTTGGAAGGGACCTCTGGAGATCATCTAGTCCAACCCCCCTGCCAGAGCAGGGTCACCTAGAGCAGGTCGTCCAGGTGGGTTTTGAATGTCTCCAGAGTTGGAGACTCCACAACCTCTCTGGGCAGCCTGTTCCAGTTCTCTGACACCCTCAAAGTAAAGAAGTGCCTCCTCATGTTTAGGTGGAACTGCCTATGCTCAAGTTTGTGTGCCCATTACCCCTTGTCCTGTCTCCAGGCACCACTGAAAAGAGCCTGGCCCCATCCTCCTGACACCCACCCTTTAAGTATTTATAAGCATTGATAAGGTCCCCCCTCAGCCGCCTTTTTTCCAGACTGAAGAGACCCAAATCCCTCAGCCTTTCTTCATGAGAGAGGTGTTCCAGTCCCCTAATCATCTCGGTAGCCCTTTGCTGCACCCTCTCCTGCAGTTCCCTGTCCCTCTTGAACTGGATAGCCCAGAACTGGACACAGTACTCCAGGTGGGGCCTCACCAAGGCAGAGTAGAGGGGGAGGATGACCTCCCTCAACCTGCTGGCCACACTCTTCTTGATGCACCCCAGGATGCCATTGGTCTTCTTGGACACGGGGGCACCTTGCTGCCTCATGGTCATCCTGTTGTCCACCAGGACTCCCAGGTCTCTTTCCACAGAGCTGCTCTCCAGCAGGTCAGCCCCCAACCTGTACTGGTGCATGGGGTGATTCCTCCCCAGGTGCAGCACCCTACGCTTGCCCTTGTTGAATTTCATAAGGTTCCTCTTTGCCCAAATCTCCAACCTGTCTAGGTCTCTCTGGATGGCAGCACAGCCTTCTGGTGTGTCAGCCACCCCTCCCAGCTTTGTGTCATCAGCAAACTTGCTGAGGGTGCAACTCCATCCCCTCATCCAGGTCATTGATGAATATATGGAACAGGACTGGACCCAGTACTGACCCCTGGGGAACACCACTCGTCACTGACCTCCAACTAGACTCTGTGCCCCTAATCACGACCCTCTGAGCTCTATCTTTCAACCAGTTGTCTATCCACCTTACTGTCCATTCATCTAGCCCACACTTCCTAAGCTTCCCTATGAGGATGCTGTGGGAGACCATAGCAAACGCCTTGCTTAAGTCAAGGTAGACCACATCTACCGCCCTCCCCTCATCTATCCATCCAGTCATGCCATCATAGAAGGCTATCAGATTAGTCAGACATGATTTCCCCTTGGTGAATCCATGCTGACTACTTCTGATAGCTTTCTTTTCCTCCACATGCCTTGAGATGATGCCCAGAACAAGCTGTTCCATCATCTTTCCAGGGATGGAGGTGAGGCTGACCGGCCTGAAGTTCCCCAGTGCCTCCTTCTTGCCCTTTTTGAAGACTGGAGTGACATTGGCTTTCCTCCAGTCCTCAGGCACCTCGCCTGTTCTCCAGGACCTTTCAAAGATGATGGAGAGCGGCCCAGCAATGACTTCCGCCAGCTCCCTCAGCACTCTCGGGTGCATCCCATTGGGGCCCATGGACTTGTGAATATCTAATTGATCTAATTGTTCCCTCACTCGCTCCTCCTCAACCCAGGGGAAGTCGTCTTCTTTCCCTGTTACTTCCCCCAAAGCCTGGGACTCCTGAGGGCTGGGCCAAGCAGTAAAGACCGAAGCAAAGAAGGCCTTCAGTAACTCTGCCTTCTCCGCATCCTCCGTCACCATGGCTTGTGTCTCATTCAACAGTGGGCCCACAACTTCTCTGGTCTTCCTTTTGCTTCCAATATACCAGCTCTTTTTCTCAGCAGCTGTGGACGTGACAGATTCTTAGTTCAAAAATACTAAGTTTTTCATAGCAACTTGCTGTTAGAAGTCACTTTAGTTTATTACTGACACATTTCCTCTTATTCAGACTCCAACAGACCACTGCTTTCCCCTGCTTACAACGGTATCACGTTCTTATGCCAGTCCAAGCAATTATTTAAATGAAAAGAATTATCTAGCAGAATGATATCTTTTAACGCCATTTCAGCACTGAAAGAAAACAGTGTGAATAACCTAACTCCATGCACCACTAGCCATTCATTTGCAAGCTGAAATTTGAAAAAAAAATAAAATATGAGAAACTGTACCTACGTTTTTGCAGAAAACAACATCAAGTATGTTCTTTAAGCTTTTGTGACTAAGTAAATGAAAAGTTAAACTGCAGTGCTGCATATGAGTTACTTGTTCAGAATACACAGCTAATTACAGAGATCCTTCCAGAGCATTGTGGAATAAATACTAAATTGGCTAAAAATACAAAAGTACAGCACTGTTCACACATTAAGGAAAAGTATAAAATCAAGAGGCTTCTGAGGTAGAAAATAGCCGCAGCTGGCATGAAGGACACAACATCTGTGGTTCCCTGATAAGCTACATGAGGTACGGGACGGGATGGGATGCAATTATTCCACGGCTTTACCTTATGATGTATAGCGGATACGGGAATGGGATGATACCATGAAACAGATAAGCTGCCAATTAGCTGCCCGCTCAATACTCGGAGCCAACATTTTGTCAAATTTTGATGAAATGCTGTCCTTTGTGCGAACTTTGCTCATTACAATGTCATTATAATACCAAAACACACCTCCATCCCGAAGGCTACCCGCCTCCAAGGTGCGACCACTCCTTCTTGAGTCTGTGCCCTGAATTTCTCGTAAACTATACCTTTAATTGTGAAGCAAGAGAAATTTACACCAATCATAATAAAAGTATGTATGACTAAAGTCACTCAAACTCCACCTTGAAGATAACAAATAGTATAAAAATAGCCCGAGAGAGGGGGGATACCCAGGGAAGACACCATCTCAAAGAATTCCATCAGTGACTTCTGGGATCAGTCGACGGGCTGAGCCTCTCTTCCCCCCCATAGGGACGCCTTTGGGTAAGACTTAGATTATACCGAGTGCTTCCTCGGGAAACTTAGAAATTTCTCTAGAGACTCTCTTTGCTACATTTAGAGCCAGGCTGTATCGTTTATAACTTTGTCACGCATTTTGTATATGTAACAATACTTTCATTTGCATGTGCTTTGCAGACAGTGTATTTATCACCGGCAATCCTAAGAACCTATATATCTGTTGTTTAAATAAACTGCACTTTTTTTAAAGTAGCTAGTCGTTTTGGTTTCTCACTGAACGCGACCAAAGACTCGAGAGTGGCCGTGCTAGTTCATGAGCACGACTAGACTGAAGGTGCAGTCCACTATTAGTGTATCCAAATCGTAATAGTTTAATACATATTAAATGCGACTGGACTGATAGTGCTGAATTGGGCATCACTCAGAATTTAAACCTAGCCGCACCTGGCCTCCCACCTCGGTGAGGAGTGTTAGAATGCAAGGGGGTTTATTTTCTGCCAAAATCGCTTTGCCCCTTTTCACGCAACAAGCATGTACTACCTTACAGCTCCAGCATCACAGAAGTCAGTATTTTTTCATCTAAATCTGAATATGGCTTCGCATATATACGGAGCTAAAGACTATAATGGCTCATACTTACACATAAACAATTATTTCCATCACTAGTAGATTAGATTATCTCACATTTATCCGACGTAACCGAGCATAGATGGAATAAATCAGAGATACAAGAGAGGTAGTGACAAAGGTATACAACTGAGGCTAATAAAATTATGTAAAACAGTTGACTTTTTTTTTTTTTAAGTTAACACTCAGGCAAGCCCATCAAGAATTCTGAATCAAACACTTGACAGACTATGTGTCTAAGGACAGTGGGATGGGAAAGGACAGAAGCAGCACATGACCCCGGTACTGAAGAGTTGACTGTAATGCACAAGTCCACTTCATAATACAGGAGAAACTTTTAGCAAAGACCAAAGTTATATCCTCTTCTGACAGACACACACATCACTGAAGATGTGAAGTGCTAATGACTCTGACCACTTCTGAAGCTTCACCAAAAACCTTTGTAGGTGTATCTGTGTGTTGGTCATGCTTTTTTTCTACTCTAATCACCTTCCTTTCCATTAAAAGCCAACAGAATTCTGCAAATTCACCAGTGATATTCTAGTACGAATAACACATACAGACATGTCCAACAACAAAACGTCTAAGTAACTAAAAACTAATCAATCCAAATGATTAGACCTCTATCAGAAAAAACTAATATGCATCCAGACAAACATAGATGTACCAATGCTTTCTGCACTTCCCAACTGCTGTCTTTCAGACTTGTTCATCTCCTCCCCAAGATACCATACATTCTTTTTTATTTTCTTATAAGCATCTCACATACCCATGCACTTAAAACAACAGAAGTGTGACCAGCACTCAATTTAAGACAGTTGACTCAGCTCTGCGTGGATGCGTGTGCACAATGCTCAAGAACAGATTTTTCATAATACTAAGCCACCCCCACACGGATACCACGTAATTTATATAGTGTTCCTTTGAAAATGCTGCCCTAAAGCTGACTCACTGGCATACAATTCTACCTAAGGCACGTTTCTGGGAGTGGAACTGGCTCTTTATCAGATAATTCATAAATTAGGCCTGGTAGCAATCCTAAAGAACAGGAGTCTGGTAAGAGAACTGCAGTGTGAAACAAAAGAAGAAAAGATTAAACTAATGCCATGTTTCAACTGGTTTTGCATAAACAAATGAAGGTTAAAAATAGGCTGCTCCTACTGAGGGCTCAACAGCCTGCATATACAGATTATCCAAGACTGAATAAAAATTACAAGTATACGTGTTAAAACAAAGGTTTGCAGAGCATCCTTTGCAACCTTGAAAAGCAACATTTTTCATCATAAATAAGAAGCAAGACTTTACATTTAAATACAGGTTTTTGCACTGTAATGCTTAATGCATATATTTTATCTCTTTCAAATGAAAGGTAACTACCAGTTTTGGGTTAGTTCTCAAGCCTGCACACAGGCTTCCAGAAACATTCACCAGCTGCACTAGAAACCCACAAAAAAAAAAAAAAAAAAACACACCACACCAAACATAGTCCTTGTAAAAATAAAATTCATTAGCATACAGGTAAAGGCACACAGGATTGGCTGCACTTAGCCTTCTAAAATCTCATTTCTTTCTCAGAGTGAAACCATTTTTCTGAAGTGTGCAACAATTTAAAGCCTAAGATGTTCTCTACTCTAAAAATTAGAGGGTTCCTAAAAATTTAAGCAACTTGCCCTTAGATTTTTCATTATTCTTTCAACAAAATGAGTAGCAGAAATCAATGCTAGGATAGCCATGCTTCATTTCTTATTTCTGTCTCCCATATATTAGCTTGCAGAAGATCACCCTACCGAGGGTCATCATACAGATGTACCATCTTTTTCTAAGACTGAGTTTAACAAGTTTTCCCACTTTACCTATCCATTTCTATTACTCAGAAGAAACGTATTCTGTGCTTCCTCTGCTAGTTCATGCCATTCTATATAGACAGACCTTCTCTTCTCTAGAAATATTGGTCTATTGTTCTACCGTGCTCAATAAAGTAACACTGACAGAAAACCTACAGTTTTTAATTGCTTGGGAATAACAGTAACAAATTAATCCTGATCTTCAGAGCATGGATTTTTTTTCCATTAAGAAAATTTATATGAAATATTCTTAAAGTAATCACACATTGCATTATCCGCTAATAGCCCCAATTGGCAGATCGGGACAACTTCAATGTAACTTCAAAGCAGTAAAGTCATCTCAGTAGTACAGTATTCATTTGAGAAGGGCTTGTGCTGTGTCCTGCAAAAGTCAAAGTTGATCCAGCACAGGCAAGCACACATGAACACTCTGTACCTCGCTATTGCTATTATTTGGAAATCGCAAAGCAGCAATGAGTGCTGTGGGACATAGGCTGCAGTTCCAGGAGCCCTTAAGGCCATCCCACAGTCCACTGCCACTGTAAAAAGGTAGAACTACCTACCTGCTGGGCCAGTTAGCACCCATCAAGCCCTTCTGTAATTCAACTTTCCAGAGGAAAGCTATGCACCTTATTGTAGGGCTAGCTGGCTGAATGAGATCAGAGTCAGGGTCCAGAAGGATAGCAAGGTGAGCATCTTGCACAACAGAAAACAGGGACAGGCCTGGAGCAAGGGAGAGCATTGGACGATTCACCCGATCTTGCAAAACACCACTCCAAAATTGCACAACCCTTGATGTCAGGACAACAGATACTCTCAGCAGATAAGAGAGCTGTTTTGTCATGTTCTGGGTAACGTTCCTTTCCACTAACAGTGCTGCCTACCTAACCCATGCTGCTACAACCACCCAGGCTGTCTTGTGGGTACTTCCGTAGCTCATGCAGCAACTCACCAGCATCTCCTCATCTCTTACAGCTATCTACAAGCTCAATCTGAACTAGAAGTGGTATGGATTTATGATAGCCATTTAACAAAGATAAATAAAGTGATATTAAGCGACTTTACAGTTTGTAAGTATTTTACAATCAGACCTTTTTACACATCTTTGCCACAGGAAATAAACAAAACCAACCATCAAGTATTTTAAAGCTTCAAATACTTTAATTCAATACCAGTGCTGTGTATTTGCCTTAAGCCAGTATCTTCCTGCTACAGGGCAGTAACATCCCCATTTTATGGTCTGGCCAACTGAAGAAGAAAGATCAGGTGACATGCCCAAATTCTACAGAAAGGCTGGAAAGGAACTGTAAGCCAAACCCTGATCTCCAGTCATTTTCTCATCCACAAGCCACTAAGATTATTCATTTGTTGCTTTAATTAAGTTAGTAGTATAAAATCTAAGTATTGCAACATGAATTTGCAGTAGGTAATTACTGAAAAATAAATGGTATCAATACACTAAAGGCAAAGTCATGTTGCATTCAAATTATGAAAATTTTAGTAACAGTAAGACACCATCTACTGTTGGGCTGTTCTTGACGCCAACCCTTTATCGGTTTTTGACCGGTAATAAGAGCTGCCAATTGATTTCAGCATCCACCAGGTTACTAACAATTGATACCATTGTTTTTACATGTCCAAAGTGCTCCTAAAGAAGAAAACATTCATGACACTGGTCTGTCATGACCTAATTGAGACTCAGTAAGTAACAGGCATAGCTTCACTGGAAACAACCCACTACCTTCTCACCAAGAAAGCTCACTCATGCCACTGAACCATACTCAAGAGCACAGCTAACTCAAGATAGCTAACCTTTGAGTCTAAATCTTTACAAATCCTAATGCTTTCCTAAGAAACTAACACAACCAAAAAGTTAAATTCTCATAGGACGCCACAGCCATAGACAAACATCTGTGGACACTGGCAGAATTAGAGGGACTGTGGCATGATCTGTTATAGAAGGAGAACAAAGCCTGTTAAAGAGAAGGGATGGTGCAGGAGAGTGTTGGTTTACAATAAGCTTTTGACAAACAACAGATGAAAAAAAAAGTATGAAGTACTGTATTTGTAGGACCACAGGTTGGTCCTACAAATGAACAAAAACTACTTTGGATATTTCCAAAACCAGAACTGACTTGGTCAAAAGCCAGTTACATGTGTGTTATTAATAATGCCTCTAACACAGGTTTTACTATCAGATACTTCCTACAGTGTTTACTCCCAGTTGGCAGAGATGAAGAAATTTGACCTCTACTGTGACAGGATAACAGACAGACCAGGAAACAGACATTTCTTTCCCACAACATACAGAAGACTGCATATATTTGGCTACAGAAATTAAATAACAGCATGTAAGAAGATACCAAGTTACCAGCTGTAAAAAGAGCAAAAGAAGATTAAAGGATAGTTTTCCTCAGTTCCATGCAAGTACTGACAGGAGAAAAAAAAAAAACAAACAAAAAACAACAACCCCCCCCCCCCCCCCCCCAAAAAAAAAACCCCTTACTTACCCTTAAATAAAAGCACTATTTACCCAAAAATGATTTGTTGCGTTACTGTTCTTGATTTAGGAAGAAGTGGCTCAGCTGCCAGAACTTTCTTAAGAATAAAACTAACGATTAGCAACAGGAGACGTAAACAATATATACAACTTCCCCAGCAAAAGGGGAGATAAAAAAAAAAAAAAGAGCATCAAGTCTGGAGTATTAATTCAACCCCATTCAGCACAGCCTTACTACTGCTGTAGCTTGATGAGTTCCATACAGACAAACAGGGAAATCCACTACAGGTGTTAAAAAGTAGAAAAAATATTTTGATCTTATAAAGCAAAAGAGGGAGATCAAGTGTCTGTTATCAAACCAACTTTAAATTGAGGTGAGGTCTGTAACTTCATAAGCAATAATTAGCTAACTCTGGCAAGATACTAAATTTCCCTAGCTTAATTTTATGGTATTCAGCTATTTCTGGATTTTCTTTATTACAGTGAGCAGATCCAAAGCCTGTGAATTACCTTTAAGATGACTTATTAATATTAGTAACTGGAACCATGGAAAATAAAACTTCACCTTAAAGGCTTTTTAAATACAATACTCAAGATGTTTGTGGGGTTGGGTTTTTTTTGGGTTTTTTTTGGTTTTTTTTTTTTTAATAATTCCTCACAGATTCTGCATATTGTTGATCAAGAGGTATTACCAGCTCTGGAGGAACCATAGCTATTGACAACTCAAATTATATTTATCGGTAACTCAGCTCATGGGCACTGGTGCCCACAAGCCCATTCTTTCCCACAATGATAACTTCATTTCCAAATGACATCTTATTAAACACAAGGCCTCAAGCTACCAGTGTTTCATCCAACTTACTTCATTAGGAGACAGCCTCTAAACCCCCCTTATCTTACATTGTATTTCCAACCACAAGCACATGGAATTAGTAGATAGCTTCCTGACCTACTCTTTACCTACCTTTTTCCCTAATTTTTTTTCTTTTGACAGATTACATAGAACTGTCTCTCTAGCAAGAGTTAGCATTCCCAGAGAGCAAGAACCAGGAGAATGAGCCGAGGAGTCAGGAGATTACCAGCTGATGAGAAAGCCATGGTACAAGAGAACAGTACTGTCTTAACCTTACCTGGCTATCAGGTTAAGTTGCTTCTTTTTACTTCAGAAAGTTTGACAATACTATTGGAACATACAGCACCAACCTCAAACTGCTATCATGGAAATGTAATATTCCCAATGAAAAAGAAATTACTGAAATGGTAATAACTGCATCACCACACAGACAACTGGTATTATTAAGTCTGGCTCTTAGTTATTTCCAGCTCTGCTATTGTGAGTCACTTAGTCTCTACCCATTTTGGACAAATGGAAGTGAAATCTGCCTTCTCTAAAATAAGTCTTGAAAGGCTAATGACCAAGAACCATGAAACAAGACATTACGGCAGAAACATAGTAAGAACAACGCTTATCCAATCACGGTCTGGTTCTGCCTGCTCATTTCCAGGAAATTTTGAAGCATCAAAGCAGAAGAGCGCTGTGCAGGACACTACAGGAATCTCACTATAAAGTCAAATCCACGATCCAAGTATATTGAAACAAAAACGCTAGCTTGAAAGAGTCTTAAATACTTGCATTTAATTAAAAAGTGACCACCTGTTCTACTTATGATTAAAAAGCTGTCAGACTGAGCCCTAACAGCTTTTAACCTGTCTTCTTGGAGACCAAATATCACAAGGCATGATATGGCTGAAGCCAGTACACTATTCTGCTACTTACATCAATTTCTGAGCATTCAAGAGACGGATTACACGGTCAAATTGATATAAAAACCTAAATATCTTTTTAAGTAGAGATACTAGGTTGGATCATTCTGAATCTAAAGCTGACTCACCACATGACCACAGGTGTGTTACTTGACCTCCCTTGTGCATTCAGTAATGCATCTGCAACAGTGTAACAGCAACACCTCAGCCACATCTCATTTTCAGTCCTGAATGAGTAATCAACATGCACCCAAATGGCAGAAAGCAAGTCATATCCATGGAGAAATTGCTATTCTGTACAGGCTCCATTCACACTGATCAGACGTGTGAAGAGGGAACACTAACAAGTGGGAATGGGCAATCATAAATTTAAATTCAAACCCTTAGCAGTAACACTGAGTAAGTGACAAGGTATCAGTCACTCCAGTCTAGCTCAGAGATGTATTATTATGATAAACCAACCACAGAGGCTAATATTTACACTATATGCACATTTTCATTTACAGTCCCTTTCATCCAGTTTTTCTTTTTGCTCAGAATTGCACATTTGTAGACATTGCGTTCTAGACCTCAAGTCGCAGACTCATAACTGCATTATGCATTAAAAACTTGTAACAAAGATGTGACAGAAAGACAACACAAATCACCATGAAAATCATACTAAGTTCCCTGCAATATTTGCTGCCAGAGATTCTGCTGTCATAACAGTTCAGCTGCTCCTGAGTTACAGTGCTAAAGTTAAAGGCACAAGCGTCAGTTCTCTGCTGAACTTTGATTCACTGGAAAAACGAGACAAAAGTGGTTTCCTTGCCACGTAAGCCTCAGGTTATCTCAGAGCTGTTAACTGCATACAACGTTATTTCAGAGCTCTTTCCCAGCACTATGCCTGTCTCTCTCTCCCACTGCTGCTTAGTTTTTGGTTCCCCATTGCTACCAATAATGTTGAAGCTAGCAAAAATTTTCAAGTTTTTGTACTTTTCCAGGGTGCTTGTTCTGAATTGCAAGTTATACGCTTGCAACTATGGTATTTAAATCTTTCACTCTGATCTAGTAAATGTGTTATTAAATCTGCTGCTCACTTTCTGTCAATGTTTACAGTTTTGTAAGTCATTTAGTCAACTGCAGGTAAAAAACACAGAAGCTGAGATTGACCATAGACCCAATTCTGTCAAAAACTACCATCGACACACTAACTTTGAGATGTTACAGAAAATGAAATACAGGTTGCTTGAAACAAATTACTCATTTAAAAAGTTTCTAAAGCTTTCGCATATCTAGTGGTGACATTTCAGTCAGAGGGCAACCAGTCAGTCATGAATGCTCAGTCTGCAGCCACTTTCACGGCATGGTATGTAGAGAGTCCTGTCTCATTAACAGATGGTTAAGCAAGATGTAGATATACAGGTGGATCATAGATGGCACATACATTCTTGGTGGAGCAGGGAGTTGATATGATAATATACAAGAGGTGGAGAAGAAAGTGAAAAAAATCAAGGCAAGGCAAAGAAGCCTGCATTTTAAAGGTAAATATACAGCAAGGAGATGGGGGGGGGTCAGGACAACCAAGGCAATTATTTCTCATTTCTCCAATCAAGTTACACCAGCTTATGTCCCTAATGCTTAGCGTTCAAAGCCCCTCATGATTCTCCATATTTACTCTTTGTTCATCCAATCTTACCTTACCTCATTAATCCCCACCTCCCCCACACTGTCAGCTGCCAGCGTGATCTGCCCATTTGTCAAATGCACACAAACATCCTTCCTACCTCTCTTTTATCAGTTAGAGCAGTGCTTGGTTTGTGCGTATTGTGACCACTCGGTATCAACCACTCTCAACTGTCTTGTGGTTGGCTTCAGGTTCCTTCCCTTTTCCCCTCCCTCCACAATACCCAGTTTAATTATCCACTCATTTCCCAACTTGTTTGTGCACTTTAATTCCTACTGAGCAGGCAGCCTTCGTGCACTTATCAAGTGCAAGTATAGATGGCCAAGCTGTACTGCAATACACATGTGTAAGATTACAGTCCTTTCCTCTTCCTGATTTCTCAAGAATTTTTCATCATACCTCTTCATGATGCCAACTAGCAATTAGGCTGAAGAGCAAACAGAAATAGTCAACACATTATAATTAAAAATTCAAGTGTTTAAAAATGAGTCAGAACTGTTATCCTCATACTTGAGCATAAATACCAGCTGCCCAAACTCATGTACTACCTTCCATCACCCTCACTGTCCTTCCCCCTAATCCCCTAGACAAAACACCAGTGTTACTGGTATACCAGAACCCCAGAAAGCAGTATTTTATTTGCTTTTAGTAGCCACATAACCATCCCCTTTGGATCTTCTTTTGCCAGCACCAGACTGCTCTAGATCACTAGATATGAGAAATACTCGGAAAACGAGGCTTAAAAGTGATTGCTATTGAACAGCCAAGTTCTCCATTCTTCATCTCACTGCTTTTGTATCGTTCATGTATATGGGGGGGATGTTTGGGTTTAACAAACACACAACAAGCAACTTACTGTTCTCCTTAGAGCTTGTTACAAACCTATTCGCTCCACAAAGGCACTGTTTCCCTCCTCCAGGGCAACGGGGGAAGCTGCACTGTTGTGACTGCCTGACTTTCAGCTCTCATATCACAGAAACAGCAGTTACAGGTGTTAACTAGGGCAGGAGAATGACAAGATGAACACCTCAAAAGAGCACCATCACCAATTTCCACCTCAAGGTCAAACATTAAGGTTTTTTTTAATAGGCTTAAGCAACACAAGATACTTTAAGAGAAACACTTTAAATGTAATGTTTGTTTGCTGTTCTAAGGAGAGAGCTATTACTATTTGTACTTAAAATTTTAGCTTGAAAACTGGAAATACAAAAACTTGCCTACAAGTGAAACTATTATTTGGTCTTATGCTTAACACGTACCAGAGAAGACTTAAAACCAAATAAAGTCTATTGAGAGGCGATTAAGAGAAGTTTTACATTTTTGAAGAGATGCTCAAGGGTTCAAAGTCTTACTACCCATTCATTTTTAAAAGCTAGAATTACTTGGCGGTGAAAAGAAAACCAATACCAAACAGGATTGGCTTATGTCATAACATCTCTACACACAAGCCTTTTCAGCCTTTGAAATGCTGTTAGGTACTTCGTGCTAGTTTAAAGTGTACAACTAGCTACAACCAAGATCTTGTTTAACTAAGTTATTGCAGTTAGGGATTCATAAAGGTACCTACAAACTTTAATACAAGTAGCTTTGTTCCACCACTAACAAACTAAGACATAAATACAATTAGGTGCTACTTAACAGAGAGGGAAGCTCTCCCTACCAGCTACACAATGTAAGCCTAAAAAAATCACCAAGTCTTTCAAAAAATGGCCTTTTTAGTAATTGCTTGATAATCTCAATGCAAAGAAAGTTACAATACTGGAATACGGAAAATAGTTAAAATATTACAAGTCTGCTCAGACTTTTTCCTTTTTAAAAAAGAAAAAGTAACACAGTTAAATTTTAGATTCTCCTCAGATAGATGTGTCGCTCAGTGCCACATCTGCAACCCATTAGATGTTAGGAGCTCAAGGGGAACTCAGGCTAGATAAGCAACGAACAACTTGAACTCTTCTCCCCCACGTAAAATATACATTCCCACATCACCCAAGCTAAACAAAGAAGTTAAAAAAAAAAACAAAACAAAAAACTAGAGAAGCGTAAAACTAGGGCAATCACACTCCTTGGTTTTCAAAGGGGTTTTCTCCCAACAGCTCCTACCATCCCACAACACATTACAGAAGTCCTAGGAGACACAAAGCAGACAAAATTTGCTTCCAGGAGCTGCGGCAAGGCTTTCATCCGCCGATTCCGTGCAAGGTTAGGACGAAATAAAAATATAAGCAGCGGTTAGGCTGGTCTCCCACGTTCCAGGCACCCTGATGGAGGTGGGCACTCACCCACCGGCCACCCACCTTTGCCCAAACTCCCCCGCTGGCCCCGGGGAAGGGGGGGAGGTAATGCGAGGCCAGTACCCGCCTCGCCCACCCGCAGCAGGGCTAACGGCGACGGTTCCGCCGCCCGCCGAGGCAGCCCGGCCCCACCGGAGGCGAGCCCCAGCCGCGCCGTCCCCACTCACCTGGAGGACACGCAGAGCCTCTCCTAGGGGGCAGCAGCTGGAGCATGAGATGAGCCGAGCCGAGCCTCAATCCGCCGACCCCCTGTCCTCCCCTCAGACCCTGACGCCAGAGAAAATGTCACCGGAGGCCGCGGGGCACAGCTGCGTGGCGTCACTTCCTCCCGCCGCCGGAGCAGCCGAGTACCGCCCAGAGCGGCCGCCGCACCCGACAGCGCCACCCCGCGGCGCCGCCCGGCGCCACCTCCCGCTCCCCTTTCCCTGAGACAGACACACACAGAGACATACCCACACACCCATCCCCCGCCCGACACCCGCGGGTGTCCCGCACACCCTCCGGTGTGCCCACCCATGACACACACACAGTCCGACACCCGCGGGAGAGGCCTCTGGGCCCGGCGGGGCATCATCTGAGGGGAGGCACCCGGCCTGCTGAGGTGCCCGCGCCCATGGCAGCAGAGCAGGGCAGAGGTGTGAGAGGCCTGACATCGCCTGAGGGGAAAGGCGGCAGGCAGCCAACGCCCAAGTTGTTCACGGCAGCAGGCGCCATGGGTTGCCCACCACAGAGGCAAGCTGAGGTAGCCGGTGGCTGGTAAATCAGCTGTGAGGGAGACCGTGAGAAAGGCACACCACTTCCTTTGGTTTCCCAGAAGCAGAAGTGTGCAAACCCAGCACAGCGGTTGGAACCGACTCACTGAAGGAAAAGAGCAGAGGAGGATGCAGAAGAAAACCAGGAAACAAGAAGAAAGAAGTAGCACAGGCTGGGATGTACCCAGCTGGGGAGCAGCTCCGTGGAAAGGGACCTAGGGGTCCCGGTGGACAAGCTCGATATGAGTGAACAGTGTGCTGCTGCAGCAAAGCAAGCCAGCAGGATGTTGGGTTGCATCAACAAGGGCATCACCAGCAGAAATAAAGAAGTCATTATCCCACTCTACTCAGTGCTTGTCAAGCCACACCTGGAATACTGTGTTCAGTTTTGGTCCCCGCTATACAAGAAAGATGTGGACAGGCTGGAGAGGGTCTGGAGAAGGGCCACCAGGATGATCAAAGGACTGAGAAGCCTGCCATATGAGGAAAGGCTAAGACAACTGGGTTTGTTCAGCCTTGAGAAAAGAAGGGTTAGGGGAGACTTTATCACCACGTCCCAGTATTTAAAGGGTGGGTACAAAGAAGAGGGAGACTCTCTTTTTACAAGGAGTCACATGGAAAAGACGAGGGGTAATGGGTACAAGTTACTCCAGGGGAGATTCCGATTGGACACAAGAGGAAAATTTTTCACAATGAGAACAGTCAGACATTGGAATAATTTCCCCAGGGAAGTGGTGGATTCCCCATCATTGGACACTTTTAAGATTCAGCTGGACAGGGTGCTGGGCCATCTTGTCTAGACTGTGCTTTTTGCCAAGAAAGGTTGGACCAGATGATCCCTGAGGTCCCAGCAGGCACAGGGAAAGTCCCAGACTGGAGTCAGTGACAGACAGGAGCTGGATTCCGGATCTGGAGTCAGGAATGCTCAAATCGGGAACAAAAGCAGACGAACAGACAGGATCCTCCTCAGACATCGGCCATTGAAGAAAGAGAGTTGACCTTTTGATCCCTCAGCTTTTATACTGAGCATGGGGCAGATGGGATGGAATACCCCTGTTGGTCAGTTTGGGGTCACCTGTCCTGTCCACTCCTCCCTGCAGGTGGGACCCCTCTACGCTTTTCCACTTCCGACCCTCTAATGGGGAAAATAACAAAATTAGCTGACCTTGGTTGTTATAGCAAGAAGTATAAGCAAGAGCCTCTGTGCATACCATTCCTTGGCATAATCAGGTTTTATCACTCTGAGAGTGAACAGTGTCTGAACAATATGCTGTTAATTTCAGACTTTGGTCAGTTAGAAGAGGCCCAGCTAAAAAGTAAAATTACAAATCAGAAAATTGGTTCTGTTTTACCTCAAACCAGAACAACACAGTGTAGGTAGCACTCTGTAATTTGAAAATATGTGGCAGCAGCCATTTTAGTATAGTCCCTAAATCCTGATCAGGGCCTACAAACGCCTGGAAAATTCCAGTGTTAAACATGGATCATACAGCAGAGGCACCCTTGGAGGATCCCACTCTTCCACAGCCACTGCTCGTGGCACTGAATCAGTTATAGGGTTGATCATACAGAAATGTGCATATGTACCTACCCTCACCACCACCCAAATCATGTACATGGACTTGGGAAACAAAGACAGATGCCACATACTGCCTTGGAACAATTTATCACATTGAGGAGAAATAAGAATAAGAGAGAGATTCAGGTAGAAGTAGAGTTACATCTTCAAGAATTCATTATTCTCTTTTAAAACAGTACTTTGCAAGATATTTCTCACCAAACACTTAAAAAACTTCCTTTGCAAGAGCACCAGCCTCGTTGGCGCATCCAATATTGGCGGTGTCAGCAGAAGAGGGAACAAGCAGGGTGCTAACAAAATCCGTACTTAAGAGAAGATGAAACCTGCCCTGCATGGGGCTGCTGGGGGCTCTAATCCAGAATCAGCTCTAATTTCCTACGTGGCTCGAGCCATGCCCTCCTACCAACTAAAATCAACCTCCACAACCCGGCCAGCTACTTCTGGGAAAATAATCCAGAATCAGTATTTACAGGGAATGACATGCTTTGGAGGCACGACTCCTGAAAGACACCTGGAGGACGGCACACTGTTGCACGGGTGTTAGGACATGGCAGCGAGGAACAGGAAATGCAGTTTTGGACGGTGTACAGAAAAGAATAACGACACAGGCGTGGGCAGTGAGCATCAGCCTCGCATTTGCAAGAAGAGTGATAAATGGAAAGGAGCTCAAAGAGCCATGACTGAAGGAATCGGCAGCCTGGAAGCATTATGAAAGAAAAAAAAAAAAGAAATTCCGACTATCATAGGTAAAATGGAATTAGTAAACTAAGCAGGGAGACATTAGTGATCTCTAAATATTTGAATGAAGTGGTGTGACGGGAGAAGACTGGTGATACATTAATGATTTTAATGGGGTGAAATTAAGAAAGGGCATTTTTAAGCTGAGAATCAGGATGGAAAGCTTTCGAATGGAGAACCGTAGGCTAGAAAATTGTCTCTTTAAGGGAAGTGGTGAAAGATTTATTGCCTGAGATTTTAAATGCCAGATTAGGAGAAATAACCAGAGAACTCATTCTGAATTTTCAAGGAGATGGGCTTTCAGGAATTAGGAATTTCAGGAATTAGGAAGGGAGGAGGAAAGGCAAGAGGTGGTGCTGGTTCCAGGAATTTAGGGAGGACAGCCCAGCGCCTCTTCTAGGCTCCTTTGGCTCCATTTTATCACTCTTCGACCACCTTTGCCAAGAGTGAAATGATTTCAGCATTAGTTACCTCCACGAGGAAGTGATAAGAACTCCTCCACCACAAAGAAATGCAGTTTGATAAATGGGAGTCTCGGTGGGACATCTCTAGAAAGGATCACTGGGGAAGGGGGCGGCAGAGGTTCTTCCAGGGGACCATCACCACCACTACCACCTCCCCTCTGTGGCACTTGCGCTTCCCCAAAGACAATGGGAGGAAATTAGCTCAGCACTGGAGCAGATGGGCAGGAGTGACCCCAAGCCACGCTCCCCTGTAAAAGTAAAAGCTAGTTGTGAAAGCACTTTGGCTTCCAGGATGACTTCCCTCACCCGGCTCTGTGGAATTTGGATAATGAGGTGAAGTCTCTGTGCTCAAAGAGCAATTAAGGCTGGCTTTTCTATCTATCACAGGATATATAAATAACGGGGTAGTCTTAGGGAGCCAGGACAGCCCTGCTTTTCCTCAGCAGAGACAGTAAAATCAAGATAACAGAGACTTTGTGTAGCTCTTTGTTTCCTTGAGAGGCTGCCATGCCCGATAATTGACCTTTGCCTTGTTACCTGTGAAATGCATATTAAAGTTGACACCCCTGTATATGCTAATGAAGATTTTAGTCATGCTAAACATATATGACTATAGCTCTTGTCTCTCCACCCAAATCATACTACATGTCACCTAGGGGAGGGAAACCTCGTAATTTGGGGGATAGAAAGACAGAGAAAATGACTGTTAAATTGGGAGAGAAGAAACTTGATACCTGACGGACCAGTCCATGGGCTGTGTTCTCTTCCTCCACCCCAGGCAGGGACGCCTTTCTGGGTAAGCGCTGCGCCTTTCACCCTCTGGTGAATGTTACCCCGGTTTGTTGTACTATCATTATTTTTGCTAGCAATATTAACCTTAAGTAATTAGCGCTATTGTAGTTAGTGAATTTATCAATGGCAATCTCAAATCTGTTCTGTCGCTCTCAATAAAATAACTAATTTCAATTATTTGTGAATCTGACTCAGTGAAAGTCCTTTGCTGGGACTCCGATAGCAAATCAGTGAAAGCCCTGGGACTCCGACAGACAAATATTGAAACTACATTCCTTTTAACACGACAGGCTCTTGGCAGGGGGAGCGGAGCTTTCCATCCCAGCTCCCATCTCTTCCCCGGCCCCATGCCAAAAGCTTCCCTCCAGCTCCAGACTGGGAGAATGACTTTTCAAGAGCCCATCCCCATGCACCCGACGGCGGCATCTGTAGGCACGTTACTAAGCATCCTCTGCAGAAGGAATATATAGAAACTTCACTTCCGAGTGACATTTAAACAATGCCCATTTTCCAAGCTGGGCTGCAGGCTGCCAAGCATCTGAAATCACAAACATGCCACTGAAACCCAGCCAAGCCATCCCCTCGCTGTGCTCCTGCTCCTTCCCAAAGTCACACAGGCTCCTCCACAGCCACCAGCAGCAGCCCAATGGGGACCACGAGAAAGGGGCCTGGGACACCAAGGGGTTCACCCACCTCAAGCTACAGCCCACGTCTCCTGGGGAAGGAAGAGAGACAAAACCTTTCCTTGCTGCTGAGTTTTACCAGACAATATTGACTAATTAAGCAGCTGTGCTGCTTAATTAGCATTAAAGGAATCTTTAGCAAGAGGCTAGAGGAAGCATTTATTAGATTAGGTGGTACTTTTGGAGTTGTTGGCTGTTTGGTTTTTTTTACTGGATATTACATGGTTCAGGAAGGACGGTGTAATCCTGAATGCCTTCAAGGAGATGGAGGCAGTGCTGTATCTTCCCACGTATGTAGTACCCAGCAAAGACAGAAGGAACCAAAAGTTTTACTTTAAACACATGCTTGATTTCGGCGCGTGTTTCACAATCGTGGATAACCTGAGCAATAGCATCCATGGTTAAATCCACCCCTTGGTCACGAGCCCATTTATATGTTGCATCCCTTCCTTGATGACCTGAAGTGTCATGGGCCCACCAAGCTAAATATAGTTCACCTTTATGTTCCCAGTCCAAATCTGTCTGGAAAATCTTAGCAGCCTGGTCCGCTTCCTGATTGTTTTGATGTTCCTCAGTGGCTCGACTCATGGGTACATGGGCATATACATGACGTACCTTTACGACTAGTTTCCCTAGCCAGTCAGCAATGTCTTGCCTTAATTCAGCAGCCCAGATGGGTTTACCTTTGTGCTGCCAATTGCTCTGCTTCCACTGCTTTAACCACCCCTACAGAGCATTTTGCCACCATCCATGAGTCAGTATAGAGATAGAGTATTGGCCACTTTCCTCCTTCAGCAATGTCTAGGGCCAGCTGGATAGCTTTCACCTCTGCAAATTGACTCAATTCACCTTCTCCTTCAGTTGCTTCTGCAACTCGTCGTGTAGGACTCCATACAGCAGCTTTCCACTTTCGATGTTTCCCTACAATACGACAAGATCCATCAGTGAACAGAGCATACTGTTTCTCATTATCTGAGAGGTCATTATATGGTGGGGCCTCCTCAGCACAAGTCACCACCTCCTCTGGTGGCATTGTGAAGTCTTTGCCTTCGGGCCAGTTTGTGATCACTTCCACAATTCCTGGATGATTTGGGTTTCCTATTCGAGCTCGCTGCGTAATTAAGGCAACCCACTTAGTCCAGGTAGCATCAGTGGCACGATGAGCAGAAGGAACTTCACCCTTGAACATCCAGCCCAGGACTGGTAATGGGGGCACCAGGAGGAGCTGTGCTTCGGTACCAATTACTTCTGAAGGAGCTCTAACTCCTTCATATGCTGCCAAGATTTCTTTCTCAGTTGGAGTATAGTTGGCCTCTATAGTGTTTGTATCCTTGACTCAACAGAATCCTAGGGGTCAACCTCGAGTCTCCCCTGGTGCTTTCTGCCAGAGATTCCAGGTAGGGACATTGTCTCCGGCTGCAGTGTAGAGCACATTTTTAATGTCCTGTCCTGTCCTGTTCAGACTGGTCCAAGGGCTACTGCATGCACAATCTCTTGTTTAATTTGCTCAAAGGCTTGTCATTGCTCAGGACCCCACATAAACTCATTTTTCTTTTGAGTCACTTCATTGAGAGGGCTCACAATCTGACTATAACCTGGAATATGCAGTTTCCAGAAACCCACAATGCCTAAGAAGGCTTGTGTTTCCTTTTCGTTAGTAGGTGGGGACATAGATGTTATTTTGTTAATCACATCCATTGGGATCTGGCAACGACCATCTTGCCACTTAATTCCCAAGAACTGGATCCCAAGTTCCCAAGAACTGGATGTCTCCTGCAGGTCCCTTGACCTTACCTCTTTTTACATCAATATCTGCTTTCAGAAGAATCTTGATTATTTTCTTACCTTTCTTGAAAACTTCTGCTGTATTACCCCACCTAATGATGCCATCAATGTATTGCAGGTGTTCTGGAGCTCCACCCTTCTCCAGTGCAGTCTGGATCAGCCCATGGCAAATAGCAGGGCTGTGTTTCCACCCCTGGGGCAGTCCATTCCAGGTGTACTGGATGCCTCTCCAGGTGAAAGAAAACTGTGGCCTGCACTCTGCTGCTAAAGGAATAGAGGAAAAATGCATTAGCAATGTCAGTTGTAGCATACCACTTGGCTGCCTTTGACTCCAGTTCATATTGGAGTTCTAGCATGTCTGGCACAGCAGCACTCAGTGGTGGTGTGACTTCATTCAGGCCACGATACTCTACTGTTAGCCACCAATCTCCATCAGACTTTCACACTGGCCATATAGGGCTGTTAAAGGGTGAGTGAGTCTTGCTGATCACTCCTTGGGTCTCCAGCTGACAAATCAGGTTCTGGATGGGAATCAGGGAGTCTCAGTTAGTGTGATACTGTCATCAATGCACCATGGCAGCAGCAATTGGCACCTGCTGTTCTTTAACCTTCAGCAGTCCCACCACAGAAGGGTCATCTGAAAGGACAGCTGTGTAATATCCTCAGTCTCTACAGCTGCTATACCAAAGGCCCACCAATACCCTTTTGGGTCTTTGAAATACCCTCTCTTGAGGAAGTCTATGCCAAGGATGCACGGAGCATTTGGGCCAGTGATAATGGGATGCTTCTCCCATTTATTCCCAGTTAGGCTCACTTCGGCTTCTAATACAGTCAGTTCTTGAGACTACCTGTCACTCCAGAAATAGTCACAGATTCTGTCCCTTTATGATTCAATGGCAATAGGGTACACTGTGCACCAGTGTCCACAAGGGCTTTATACTTCTGTGGCTCTAATGTTCCAGACCATCAAATCCACACAGTGCAATAAACTCGGTTGTCCCTCTCCTCCTCCTGGCTGGAGTCAGGGAAACCCTAATGTTGAGAGCAACATCTGCAATTAGAAGATGAGCTCCTGCAAGGACTGGAACATCGCTTTCCATGGACTGGAGCAGCCACCCTCCTTCAAAAATTCTTTCTTCCATCTGCTTTACCTTGCAACTCAAGCACTCGTGCCTGCAGGGCCGGAGTAGGTTTTTTTATCCCACTTACTCATGTCCTCTCCATAGTTGCAGAGGCAAAGCCACAGGAAATCTCTGAGCAGGTCCTGTTTCCCTTGAGTTGGTTTTGTAGGAGGGCATTTTTTCTTAATGACTGCAACCTGGGTCTGTTCAGGGGAGGAGTGGGATTCTTTCCCCTTCTTAGACAGTTTTTCAAGCAGTTCATGCAGCAGTTTATCAGTTTTCTCATTTTGCTCAGCTATTGTCTTAGTCACTTTCTCCACTGTCTCAGCAATGGTCTTAGTTTGCTCAGCCATTTTCTCCACAGCTGCTACATGAAGGGGACAAGAGAAACTGTCTTCATACTGTTGCACCTTGTTAGCCACCTCATTTACAGTTGGTGTATCAGTATCAGATCCTCCCCAGACCATTGTTGACAATGTGTGGGAATAATTTGATGGTGCACTCTGCACAAACTTCCTCATCAAAGATCGTTTGCATGGCATGTCATCAGGGTCTATAATCACTTACCAGTTGCTATAAATCACCTCTCACACAGCCAGTTCTCTCAGGTACTTAATACCTTTTTCCATGCTGGTCCATTTGGTTGGACAGCATTCTATACCATCTTTAAAAGGGTAACTGCCCTTCACAGCTACTAGCAGTCGCCTCCAGAGACTGAGGACATCTGCCTTTCTCCCAGTCGCTTTATCAATCCCTCCATCTTTGGACAGGTTTCCCAACTGCTTAGCTTCTCTGCCATCTAAATCTATGGTATCAGCTCCATTGTCCCAGCATCGGAGCAACCAGGAGACAAGTGTCTCCCCTTAATGACAACTAAAGTCCTTCCTCATATTTCGCAAATCCTTCATGGAAAAAGATTTAATGATTATCTCTGCATCTGAGTCCTCATCCTGTGTTAATGCTGGCTGAGAAGGATCCTCTCCTGAATCTTCCTCAGAGGAACCCTCTCCTACGCTGTCTGGCTTGGGCTGGTCTTTGTCGTCAGAGGCAAGGGAACGAGCTAACTTCTGTTTCCTGGTCACCGGGGCAACCTCTGACGGTTCTGCTAGAGTTTGGGTAGCAGCAGCAGCGCTCGTTGTCGGAGCAGCCGGAGCAGTGACCGTGCTCCTTGTCGGGGCTGGAGCAGCCGGTGACGCTGCGGGCGGGGCCTGCGATACAGGCGTGGGGGGGGGGCAGGCGGCGGGGTGATTTTGACCGCAGGATGCGGAGTGACTGCTGCCGGCATGGGCCGGGCCGGGGCCGGTGTTGGTGCCGGTGCCGTGGCTTTTGCCGGGGCCTGTGGGGGGACAGCCGATGTGGGCCGGGGCCGGGGCCGGGGCCGGGGCTTTCGCCGGAGCCGGTGGGGGAGCAGCCGGTGTGGGCCTGGCCGATGCCGGGGCCTGTCGGGGGACAGACGATGCGGCTCGGGCTGGTGTCGGGGCCGGTGGCGTTGTTTGTGTCTGTGTTGTGGCTTGGACAGTAATCTGAGTTGTTTGAGTTTCTGCTGTAGTTTTCAGTGGGGGGTTGTCTGAATTTCTGCTATCTTTGACTCTGGCTGTAGGGTTTGAGTAGCAACATCAAATATCACACAATACTCACTCCTGCACTGATATTTAACAACAAACCACCCCTGCAACACATTCAGGAAACCCAACAACAAAATCACATACGAATGAAAGTAACATTCACTCTCTAAACAGCCCTAAGGTTTTTCATCCCCTAATTCTGTTACTGTCACTTTGGCATAATCATCAAAGGGCAAAGTAAACTTTCCCCATGTAAGACTAAGAGTGTAATTAGTAAAAGACTCCATCACGTGATGCCCAAGATATGCAGGTAGAACCGTTATCCAAGCAATTATTTTATACATCTGAGGGCAAATCCATACCAACATAGCATGCTTAGACCACCGCATCCAGACACAAAGAATAAATGAACCATGCAATATATTCGACCAGTTAATCCCCACTGCATCAATTAATTTCATACAAAGCTCTCTAAAGGTACAATATAACATTTCATATAAGAACGACATGATGTGAACTGTCTGTTCTCTCTGAACAAGCTGGAATTCAAACTATTCAGGCAACATATCAGAGCTTTGTTCGTGCCCCACGTTGGTCGCCAATAAATCTGTCGTGGTTTTGGCCAAATTGGCCAATGACAGATGCTCCCCCCCAGCCTCTCATGCACGGAGAGGAGGAGGAGAGATAAAGAGATTTACGAGTTTAGAAGGAACTAAACTACTTTAATGAAATATTAAGAATAAAATAGATAGATACAGTATATACAAAACTGTATTAAGCTCCCAGGATGACGATCACGTCACCGGCAGGCACTGGGGAAGTCCCAGGCTGGACTCAGCAACGGGTGGGAACCAGGTTCCACAGATGGAGTCAGGAACACATGGATCGGGATCAAAGGCAGATGAACAGACAGGGTCCTCCTTGGATGTCGGCCACTGAAGGAAGAGAGTTGCTCCTTTGATCCCTCAGCTTTTATACTGAGCATGGGGCAGATGGGATGGAATACCCCTGTTGGTCAATTTTTGGGTCACCTGTCCTGTCTGCTCCTCCCTGCAGGTGGGACCCCTCTATGCTTTTCCACTTCCAACCCTCCAATGGGGCAAATAACGAAATTAGCTGACCTTGGTTGTTATAGCAATAAGTATAATCAAGAGCCTGTCTGCATACCATTCCTTGGCACAAACTGTTGTTTGGCACTATCACTATCACTAAACTTGGCACTATCACTCTGAACGAACTGCTTTAGACACAACATGCTGTTAATTTCAGAGAGTTAATAAAGGCTTAGCTAAGAAATAAAATTACTGAACAGAAAGTTGGTTCTGTTTTACTTCAAACCAGGACAGTAAAGCCTCCACTTACTCGCTTGTGGGTTGTTTTTTTTTCAGAAGAAATATTTCTGAATTGGAGAAGCAGAAATCCTTCCAGCCTGGTACTGAATTTTTTGAATGAATTGAGCTTATAAGAAAACAAAAAATGTTTCTAAAGCCACCTGAAGTTATTAAGAGCAACTGCATGCTCAAAGTGAAGGATTTCCTGCAACATTCAAGGCCACACAGACCACGATTACTATTGTTTCACTGCTGACCCTGTAATTTAAAAATGTAAAGAATAACTCAGAAATACAAAATCTTTCCCAGACCTGTAAGACCTACTCAGTACCAGATGTAATTAAAAAAATCTGTGTAAAAAAGTACACTTACAATTTGACACATCACATTTTTTTGCTTATAAGTACCCAAAACAGAATTGAATAAGAATATTTGGAGTGTTTTACTGGAGATGGTACAAAATGCATCCAACTTACTTTAAAAAAAAATCCTGAAACTATTTTAATATTTTTTAAAATTGTATTTAATTACAAAGTCCCATATTAATATTCTATATCTACTAAAGGATTGAGATGAAAAAAAATTTTGAATACTTTCAAAGGAAGATTGAAAAGCGACCATGTGGATGCTGAAGAACCTGCGGACGTGGCACCCGGAATGAGCCCTGGAGATCTCATCGCTCTCACTGGTGGCAAACATGTCACGCAAAAAGTTGCGCCACCTTAATCAGCTAGTTGAAGAATAGCTCCAAGAAGGCCATATAGTCCCAACGACCAGTCCATGGAATTCGCCTGTGTTTGTAATCCAGAAAAAAAGTGGCAAATGGCGACTTTTACATGATCTAAGAAAAATTAATGCCGCAATGGAAGATATGGGTACTCTACAACCCGGTATGCCTTCACCCACTATGGTCCCCTGAAATTGGTGCCTCACCATCATTGATTTGAAAGATTGTTTTTTCACAATCCCTTTGCATCCTGAGGATGCCCCAAAATTTGCATCTTCTGTGCCATCTATCAATGTAAGTGAACCTTGTAAACGCTATCATTGGACAGTTCTCCCACAGGGGATTAAAAATAGCCCCACAATGTGCCAATGGTTTGTAGCAAAGGCCCTATCTCCCGTTCGGCAAAGGTTTACTGATGTTATAATATACCATTATATGGACGATATCCTTGTGGCAGCAGAGTCACAAGAGACTATGCAAGCAGCTCTGCAGTTTACATATCATCAAGTAAAACTTGCCGGGTTACAAATTGCGCCTGAAAAAATACAACAGAAGGAGCTGTGGCAGTACTTGGGATGGAGGATCACAGAACAAAAAATTATCCCGCAACAAGTGAAAATTCAAGCAGATATTAAAACCCTTAACGATTTACAGAAGCTCTTAGGGGCCATTAATTAGGTTCGTCCACTATTTGGGATACCAAATCACGAGTTAAGTCCATTATTTTCTTTGTTAAAAGGGAACTCAGATCTTTTGTCACCTAGGAGTCTAACCCCAGAAGCGCAGTTGGCCTTGGCAAAGGTTTCAAAAGCAATAGCCTCACGTCAAGCGGATCGCATGTGTCCGAGCCTACCTTTCCAAATGGTGATATTAAATCCCGCTGTGCAACCATATGCATTAATATATCAGTGGGATGAGACTTGTTCTGACCCTTTGATTATTATTGAATGGGTCTTCCTTCCTTTCTCACCAGCTGTATAAGACAGTGGTAACTCACCCAGAATGTTTTGCTATGTTGATCACAAAAGGAAGACAACGGCTTATGCTATTAGCTGGGCAGGAGTTTTCCTGTATTATCTTACCAATATCCACGCAAGTGCTGCAATGGCTCCTACAAACCTCAGTGATGTTTCAAACAGCAACTATTGACCATCCGGGACAAATAGATATTCATGGCCCTAGCCACAGACTCTTACAAAAAGATTTTATTTTGTATGTAGCCCTGAAAGCAAGTCATGTACCTTTACAAGCTTTGACTGTCTTTACTGATGGTTCTGGACGAACCGGCCGCTCAGTCATAGTATGGCAAGACCCACAGACTAAATTGTGGGATTCTGATGTACGCCGAACTAGCGGGTCCCCACAAATCGTAGAGCTCGCCGCTGTTGTACGAGTGTTCCAGAAATGGGACGCTCCTGTCATTATAATAACTGATTCTGCCTATGTTGCGGGACTTGTACCCCGTATAGAAAATGCTTGTTTAACCCCTTACTTTTTACTCTACTGTCAACACTTTTGCATTTGCTGAACAATAGACAGCGTCCTTATTTTATCATGCACATCAGAGTTCACACCGCCCTTCCAGGGCCCCTAGTTGAAGGCAATTGACGAGCTGATGCATTAACTCTCACAGCTCAAGTAGTGCCCCAGGTAATAGAGCAAGCCTGAATCTCTCGTGCATTTTTCCATCAAAATGCAAAAGCGTTGCAAAAAACCTTTTCCTTGATGCCCTCGCAGGCAAGAAATGTCGTTGCTGCCTGTCCAGATTGTCAGCGGTCATACACAAGTTCATCACCCTTCGGCGTTAACCCACGAGGCCTTGCTGCTCTTGAGCTGTGGCAAACTGATGTAACTCACTTTTCCAAATTTGGATGCCTTAAATACATCCATGTTTCTATAGATACCTTCTCCGGAGCCATACATGCCACTTGTCATACTGGTGAAAAAGCTTGCGATGTTATCAAACATTTTACTCTGGCTTTTGCAGCTCTAGGTGTCCCCCATACGGTTAAGATGGATAATGGCCCGGCTTACGTCTCCCTCTGCCTTCAAAAATTCTTTCAAGATTGGGGGTCAAACACCTTACAGGCATTCCGCACTCCCCTACTGGCCAAGCCATTGTAGAACGATCACATAGTTCATTAAAATGCATGCTGTTGTGCCAAAAAGGGGGAGTTGAGTCTCTCTCACCACAGGAACGCTTGGCTAAAGCATTGTATGTACTCAATTTTTTTGAATTTATCTGACAGTGCAGAGTCAACCATTAGCTGACATTATTCATCTTTGCGAGTGGACAAACACAATATCGAGGGTAAAGCTCAAGTGCTAGTACGTAATTTAGAATCAGGAATTATGGAAGGTCCATACCAGTTGATAACTTGGGGGAGAGGTTATGTTTGTGTCTCCACAGGAACAGGACCTCGGTGGGTTCCAGCCCGGTGTGTGCGCCCTTACAGGCAACAACAAAGCCAAAAGGATTGAATGAGTCTGCTATCCTGGTTCAGTCTACAGAGTCCCGACGAGCAGGCATGGACGCAGTTGTGGAAGAAGATCAAAGCACAGTGAGAAAACTATACCAGCAAGAACAGGGAGTCCACACGCGCTCTTGCTAACAAGGACTCTTTTGCTGCCAAGGATAAGTTTAGCAATGCTACTAGTACAGCTATTTCTGAGTTATTGCTAGATGTAGATAGTATTCGACATGCGACGCTGCAAAACAGAGCTGCTATTGATTTTTTGCTTTCAGCTCACAGACATGGTTGTCAAGATTTTGAAGGACTGTGTTGTATGAATCTAAGTGACCACTCCAAATCCATCCATGCCCAGTTGCAAGAACTGCACCGACCGAACCAGCAACTTGTGGAGACCACTGGGTGAAATCTCTTTGCTGGATGGACTTGGGGGTGGGGTTGGTTGAAGCAAATTATACTCATCGCCTGTGTGGAAGGAATTTGTCTGTTATGTTTAGTATGTTGTTTGCCGTGTTTAATAAGCATTATACGATCAGTTGTAAATGCCGCTTTGCATCATACCCTTGTACGAGTTGTAGAATATCGTCGTGTCCAAACTACGGACCACGGGGTGGCATGTGTAAGGGATAATAGAGGATGTTCCGAGTCAGACACGACAGAAAATTACTAGTTGAACCAAACCCAGTATACATGTTGGGAAAAAGGGACTCAGTACTGTTGCTGTAAAAACTATGTGCATACCCATGAGAACCTGACCTTCACAGAAGAAGATAACAAGAAGGGATTACAACAATGTAGTCACGTATCAGACAGCCACTGTTAGCAAAGCTGGATCATGAGTCTGATGAGACTCGCTGCATTCGCTGGCCACGCATGCAGCGACTCTAGCCTGTACTTCTCCACTCAATCCAGTGCAGGATATAAGGGGGGCTGTCTCGGGTCAGAGAGGGGGAGAGAGACATGAGCGCACTTTGAAGATACAGGGGATGCCCTGAAGCACTGTGTCTGGCCCCCCCTCCCCCCCCCCATAAGTTCCATGTTCATTAACCCCAACAGTTCAGAAGGCATTACAGCATGTTGCAGATAAGATATAGTCTACTACTGCTGCAAGACACATTGAACACCTTCCTACAAGAATTTCAACTTTATGCCCTGACAGGACAGTGGGATGATGCACTCGCAAAGAGCCTGACTGCATTAGAGTGGGTATTTTTGCCACATACCTTTTCAAAACCAGTAACTACGATGATTGAAATGTTACTGCGATTGTTTTCCCAGGGTCGTTTGTGCTGTCAGCAGCTTTCTGGAATGGATTCAAGCCACATACATGTCCCCATCAAAAAGGATGACCTTGACCCTTGGTTATCACAAAGTCTTAACCTACAAATTGCCTTAGTACATTATATTGGGCAAATAAATTATTCTTTCCCCTGCCTTTAGAGCCACAAGAGATTGATATTCTAAGCTCAATTCGGATGGATGCTTGTAAGTATTTTAACTTTACCAAATACCCTCGAAACGCAACATATCTCCAAAAGGTCATCCCTCTTGATTACCAGGTACACTTTTGGCAACCGCCTGTGGTTGCCATTTCTTCTTTCTTTGCTCCTGGTATGGCTTCTGCAAAAGTGCTAATGCTCTTAAAAAAGCTAGGTTGTTGGCTTGTGAAACAAAGTAATGCTACTTCATTAGCTCTTTCTGGCCTTTTATTAGATGTAGATTCAGTACGCCATGCAACTTTGCAAAATAGAGCAGCCATCGATTTTCTGTTATTAGCGCATGGCCATGGATGTGAAGATTTTGATGGCATGTGCTGTATGAATTTATCAGACCACTCTGAATCAATCCATAAAAGTATACAAGAGTTAGAGCAAAATGTGCAGAAATTACGAATGGGGGGAAGTTGGGGATGGCTGGATAACCTTTTTAACAGTTGGGGCTTAACTGGATGGTTGCAATCAGCTCTAAAATTCTTGCTTTTTTGCATAAGCATATTCTTGTGCATTATGCTTTGTATTCCCTGTATGCTACAGTGTACGCAGCATCTTATAGATAAAACCTTAGCCACTGTTTCTGTAGTAAATAAAGAAGGGGGAATTGTAGATGCCGAAGGACCTGCAGACGTGGCACCCAGAACGAGCCCTGGAGATCTCATCATCTCACTGATCTCACTGGCGGCAAACCGTGGGATAAGTAAACAAGCCCTAGCTGCACAGCACCTGGGCCATGATAAGAGGAAGAAAAGGAGAGAGTGCTGATGGCGGCCAGGTTGCTAAAGATGAATAGCTTGACTTGGTTTACACCATGTATGGTATGTGGTATGTGTGGTATGTGCTGTGTAATCACATGATAAGGATGTAGCAGGGGGAAATTGCTAGTTCTGTAGCAGAAGGTATTTAAGGAGGCTGTTCCCTAAAATAAAGTGATTTCGTTTGTGCACTGAACGGAGTCTGTGCCTAATTGCCACACAACCACAATGAAATGTTTGCAACAAATAGAGTATATCCATAGTACCAGCCAAAATATATAGCCAAAAGAGATTCCATCCACATCATTTGATTCAATGCATTTTGAGCAAATAGATACATATTTCAGCTCAGTAGCCTTAAATTTGCCTCATGTATTTTGCATTTCTCTAGCGTTTTATTTTTATTATTCTGGGTTTAGTACCTAAATGTTTTATTTTCAATAAATCCCTATCACTTAGCTAGTTTGGGGATGAATTTTAAATTATTTTTCTAAAGCAATTATTATTTTGCATATTGGCCTGATAAGAACAGTATGACACTGTGATAAAATGTATTGTCCTGGTTCCGGTGGGGATAGGGTTAATTTTTCCTGGTATTCCATGCCATGTGAGCCATGCCCACCCTGAGCTGCCGCGGGAGGGGGCAGGAAGTCGACGCTTGGAGCGGGCTGGGGCGTCCCGGGTCCGGTCGGTGAGCGGCGGTTCCGTAATCGTGTTTGTATATTCCTCTGTCCGTGTTATTGCTGTTGTTTGCTTGTTCCCTTTGCTGTTCTGTTAAACTGCCTTTGTCTCAACCCAAGAGTCTTGCCTTTTTCTTCTGATTCTTCCCGTATTGGGAAGGCCCGAGCGAGCGGCACGTGGTTCTTTGTTGCTGTCTGAGGCCAAACCACGACAGTCCTTTTTGGCGCCCAACGTGGGGCTCGAAGGGTTGAGATAACGACAGAATCCAACTAGAACGTGGAAAAACGGATTTTTTTGTATGCATTTATTTTATTAGGTAAATAGTCGCTGGTCATCATGTTGCTTGGTTTGTTCTCATGGCTGTGTTATGTAAATTCCTATATGGCTTATGTACTCCCTGCAACGCTGTTTATCGTGTCTGGAAGAGGGATGAGGATTATCATTCTGCTGTCCTGTGCAATATCTGTTTATGATATGATAACATCACTGTTCAGACAGCTATTTTGGGGTGTTTATGTGGTTTTGCTGTCCTGCCCGTACATTGGGCACCGTCTCTCAGAATTTATTAATAATTACACCCAGTCTGTAGGGGAAACAGGGGGGGACACTTTCCCCAGCTCTTTTGCCTCCCTTTTCTCCTTCGGGTCAGGTATGACAACTTTTGAGAATTTTAAATATCCTTGGGATGCTCAAACCAGCATGTTCCTAGTGTTATGTCTCCTGAATGTGTTCCAGGTCTTGTTTAGGGTTAAGCGACTATTTAAGACTACCACCCAGAGATCTGCTCCGAGGCTGGATAGTCAGGGGTGGCATGGCATGTGGGAGAGCATGGGCAGGTACCTAGAGAACTTCTCACCTCCAATGGTCTGGGACTTCACCCCCGAACAATTACAGGACCCTAATAAAGTAAGTGGTAGAATATTTGAAGGGAAAATGCTGTGGCTATTCCAGAGAGGCACAACTCACTGCATTGTGCTGGGCCCTGGCCAGTATCTACCAGGCACTGCTCAGAATTATGCAGTACCCTCAGGGGGAAGAGATGGAAACCAGACCAGCAGCCACTGTGGCTACTGCAACCCCTGCGGCAGCCACTGCGGCTACTGCAACCCCTGTGACGGACACCGCGGCTACTCCAACCCCCATAGCAGCCACTGCCACTGAACCAGGGAACCAACCCGTGCCGGTATCAGTTGCCCCCATACAGAAGAAGAAGTACACAAAGAAATCAGTTCGCTTAGTAAGGGATGATGATGAACCAGGGTCATCACGAGAGCAGGAGGAAGAGGCAGAACCAGAGATAATTACTCGATCCCTATCCTTGAGTGAGTTGTGGGATATGCGAAAAGATTTTAGCTGACTTTCAGGCGAGCACATTGTCACCTGGCTGCTCCAGTGCTGGGATAACGGGGCCAGTAGCCTGGAATTAGAGGGTAGGGAGGCCAGGCAGCTGGGATCCCTGTCTAGGGAAGGCGGCATTGACAAGGCAATTGGGAAGAAGACCCAAGCCCTCAGCCTCTGGAAACGATTCCTGTCAGGCGTGAGGGAGAGGTACCCCTTCAGTGAGGATGTTGTATGTCAACCAAGCAAGTGGACTACTGTAGGAATGTGTCTGAGAGAAAATGGTCACGTGAGCCAGCCTCCCTACTATGAGAGATTAGATTAAGGGCAAAACAGGTGGTAGAAGATGGAATTAGTACATGGGAAAAATGAGAACTGAGAAAGTAGAAAACATGTTGTGCTAATGACTAAGCAATTTACTATGTGAATTCTTGTAACCAATCTGATGTGTGAATGAACTGCATGGACAGCGCGTGGACAGTGTAACTAGCTAATCAGAAATAAGCGAGTGGCATGTACAGCTACAACACAGGGTATAGAAGAAGATGATCTGTGCTTAATAAACGGCTTCTGTTGATTCACATTGGATCGTCTGGAGTCCAGTTATTTCTCCTCAGATGGTGACCCCGACGTGATACCGATCGGCGCTTGGCTTGAGCAACGGAATGCGAGGGGCGGAAGACCCAGAAGGAGATCCACCGGCTGGAGGACGGCTCAGCTGGACTGAGACCGGGTGAATTGGGCGGCAATCCAGAATAGAGGAAACAGACGACGTGGCCACGGACACCCAGAGAGAGGTGAGCAGCCGGGGCAGGAGATGGGGCAACAAGTAACAAAAGAAGAAGGGGCTATATTAAGACTTCTCCTGCATATCCTCTCTAAGAGAGGGGTGAAATACGATGAGCGTATGCTCCGAAGGTTGTTAACCTGGTGCAGAGAGAACGGATTCGCACCAGAGCCCCAGACAGCTTTTAAACCAGAAATATGGGAGGCTGTTGGGAAAAGACTGTGGGAAGTGATAAGTAAAGGAGACAAAGAGGCATCACCGTTGGCAACGACATGGTGGTTGGTGTTATCAACCTTACAAGATATGAAGGCGGAGCGAGCCACGGCAGCCAGGGCTTTTGCAGCATTACAACCCACGGGAGGGGGATCGAACAGGCCAGGTCCAAAGGTCTGGGACGATCCCCTGCTGATCCCCTCTGCTCCACCTGAGGCCAAGGGAGGAGGCAGAATGTCAGCAGAGAAGGACAGAGCCGGAGCTGTTTGCTCCTGCCATTGCCCGCCTCGCCCCCTCCCCTCCCCAGTCGTCTCCCTGAGATAGAAATGCTGGTTTTGTATGTCTGCCGTGTAAGTGTGTGTGGGCGCCAGCTTATACCTGCTGATCAGCATGTGTGCTACTGTTTGCTTTTTGTTGTGTGCAGTGTCGTTAGGTGACTCCACTTGAGCAGGTGTTCTGCCCGGTGTGGTACTGTTCTCGTACGCAACTAGGGCTGACACTCCGTCAAGTGAAGAAGTTTGTATATACACAATGTTTAGACGTAAGGCGAGCGCACCCCAGGCGGATAGACCAGGATGGGCTGTAGAACCGATGGAAGTCCTGAAATATTGGGGGAGTTTTCACGAGCCGACACGTTTACACACTCGGGAACGGCTCGTTTGTGCAGGGCGTATCGCTGGTTGTTTGTTGTTTGTCTATAAGGTCATGGTTGATTGGGAAAAGGAGTTGAGCCAAAATCTATAGGATGCTCTGTAGGAAAATGAGAAACTTAAGGAAAAATGAGAAACCGAGCTCTTGTTGCAAAGGCAGACTTTTATGTCAGTCGTAAGTGATGGGGGAAAAAAAAAAAGAAAGAAAAAAAAGAGAAAAGAAAAAAAAAATGAAAAAGAGAAAAAAAAGAGAAAAAAAGAGAAAAAAAAAAGAAAAAAAAAAGAAGAAAAAAAGAAACCAAACAGGAACAATTAGATGGGAAATGTGCCACGTTAGCACAAAAGTATGCCATATGCATTACGAGAAAGCATCAGAAAAAGAGAAATAGGACACCTGATTCAAAGCAGTGTCATAGAGATATGTTTTTGGGTTTTTTCCTATATGTGTCTATGTTATTGCATGCCTTAGTAGATTGCTCTGTGTTATACCCTGCGAGACTAAAATGAACCCCAGCAGAAGCGGTCTCTTGAGCAAGGGGGTGGAATATGGGAAAGCAACGGAAGATCGGTGAGGAGGACTGTAAATACACTCAAGGGACTCGCACCTGGGTGCTGGAAAACACATATATCACACCAATTGTTATTCAGTCTCGGGTGCTGGCAAGAAAAACATTTGGATGACATAAGCCTGTAATGGACTCACAGACACCTTATCTAGCTGCTTGAGAATCTTGGCCTGTTGTGGAAGAAGATCAAAGCACAGTACCAGCAAGAACAGGGAGTCCGCATGCACTCTTGCTAACAAGGACTCTTTTGCTGCCAAGGATTCGTGATAACAAGGACTCTCTTGCTGCCAAGGATAAGTTTAACAATGCGACTAGTACAGCTATTTCTGAGTTATTGCTAGATGTAGATAGTATTCGATATGCGGTGTTGCAAAACAGAGCTGCTACTGATTTTTTGCTTTCAGCTCACAGACATGGTTGTCAAGATTTTAAAGGACTGTATTGTATGAATCTAAGTGACCACTCCAAATCCATCCATGCCCAGTTGCAGGAACTGCACCGACCGAACCAGCAACCTGTGGAGACCACTTTTGAAAATCTTTTTGCTGGATGGACTTGGGGGTGGGGTTGGTTGAAGCAAATTATACTCATTGCCTATGTGGAAGGAATTTGTCTGTTATGTTTAGTATGCTGTTTGCTGTGTTTAATAAGCATTATACGATCAGTTGTAAATGCTGCTTTGCATCGTACCCTTGTACGAGTTGTAGAATATGTTGCTCTAAAAACTATGTGTGTATCCATGAGAACCTGACCTTCACAGAAGAAGATAACAAGAAGGGATTACAACAATGTAGTCACGTATCAGACAGCTGCTGTTAGCAAAGCTGGATCATGAGTTTGGTGAGACTCACTGCATACGCTGGCCACGTGTGCAGCGACTCTGGCCTGTACTTTTCTACTCAGTCCAGTGCAGGAGAGTCTGGTGGGACTTGCTGCGTGCACTGGCCATGCATGCAGCGACTCTAGCCTGTACTTCTCCACTCAATCCAGTGCAGGATATAAGGGGGGCTGTCTCGGGTCAGAGAGGGGGAGAGAGACATGAGCGCACTTTGAAGATACAGGGGATGCCCTGAAGCACTGTGTCTGCCCCCGCCCCCCCGCCCCCCCATAAGTTCTATGTTCATTAACCCCAGCAGCTCCGAAGGCATTACAGCATGTTGCAGATAAGATATAGTCTACTACTGCTGCAAGACACATTGAACACCTTCCTACAAGAATTTCAACTTTATGCCCTGACAGGACAGTGGGATGATGCACTCGCAAAGAGCCTGACTGCATTAGAGTGGGTATTTTTGCCACATACCTTTTCAAAACCAGTAACTACGATGATTGAAATGTTACCGCGATTGTTTTCCCAGGGTCGTTTGTGCTGTCAGCAGCTTTCTGGAATGGATCCAAGCCACATACATGTCCCCATCAAAAAGGACGACCTTGACCCTTGGTTATCACAAAGTCTTAACCTCCTTAGTACATTCTATTGGGCAAATAAATTATTCTTTCCCCTAGCACAGACTATTACAGTCACTTTCACAAATTCCTTTACAGCCGCGCATCCTGCTAGTGCCAAAGCCTCTTGATGGCACCCATACGGTGTTTGTAGATGGTTCAGGGACACAGTAAAGGCTTTTGACTTATTTCAACAGGAACTGTTAAATGTAGGCCGAATCTCAATATGTTACTGGTATCGTTCAAAGACTTGAAGGAGCATTTATAAAACAAGTAGAGAACCAATTGTTATTTAGTCTCTTACTGCAATTAATGTTGCTTTTATGAAAAAGACAGTTTCCTTATTTTATTGTCCACATACGCTCTCATAGCTGTTTACTTGGTCCTTTAACTGAGGGAAACACAGTTGCAGATTATCACACACTGTTGGTAACAACTCCGAACATTATGCAGCAAGCTGAAATTTTTTCATCAAAATGCGAAGGCATTGAGGAAGCTTTTCTTTATCACAACAAGAAGCACATGATATTGTGTGAACTTGTGCTGATTGTCAACCATTTATACCTAACTTCAACCCAGGCGTCAGTCCCCGAGGGCATGGACCTTTGGAGTTCTGGCAGACTGATGTAACCCATGTGTCAGAGTTTGGAAAACTGAAATTTATACACCTGAGCGTAGACTGTTATTCAACTGCAATTTGGGCAACTGCGCAGACTGGTGAATCTAGTAAACATGTACAAAAGCATTTGCAATGCGCGTTTGCAGCCTTAGGTGTACCGCGTGTGATAAAGACTGATAATGGCCCAGGGTATGTAGCCCGTTCAACACAGGTATTTCTACAGCTGTGGGGCGTTACACATGTGACTGGCACACCACATTCTCCGACGGGTCAAGCCGTAGTGGAACGCATGAACCAGTCTTTAAAAAGTTTGCTTCAAAAACAAAAAGGGGGAGAGCAAGGGCTGAGTCCTGTAGATCGACTGAACAAGGCCGTTTACGTCCTGAACTTCCTACGCCTTCCTCAACACTGCCTTGTACCTCCAATCGTGCGGCACGGCGCAGGCCTGCAGAAAGACCTGGGAGATTTTAGGCAGGAAAATGGCATGGTAGCAGTTAAAAACAGTGTGACGGGGAAGTGGGAAGGACCGTGTAGACTATTAACCTGGGGTCGAGGATATGCCTGTGTCGTTACAGATGCCGGAACCAGATGGGTACCAGCCAAGTGGATAAAGCCCTGGTTTGAGCAGACGGATTCGAATGAGTTACCCCACAATACCAACAACAATGATGAGGGCTGAAGAAGTGCAGTGCCCTAGGTGTGGAACTGTGACCCATAGATCCTTGTGCCTTGTGAGGATTGTTGAGGCCAGTGGTGGTTTGAAAGACCACGTGCTGCGGCCCAGTGTGCTGTGTGTTTTAAATCCGGTGTGCTGTGTATTTTAATTCTAGTGTGCTGTGTATCTTAATAAGGAATTAGGTAAAGTGACGGGGTATGTTGTCTGTTTTAAATCCGGTGTGCTGTGTATTTTAACTCTGGTGTGCTGTGTGTTTTAATAAGGAGTTAAGTAAGGTGACAGGGTGTGCTGTGTATTTTAATTCCGGTGTGCTGTGTGTTTTAATAAGGAGTTAAGTAAGGTGACAGGGTGTGCTGTGTATTTTAATTCCGGTGTGCTGTGTGTTTTTAATCCGGTGTGCTGTGTGTTTTAATAAGGAACTAAGTAAGGTGGCGGGTTTAATTCATTTAGCTATTGCAACAGAGTACATAGAGTCAAGTTCACCTCAACACGAGCTGGCTGAGCGACAGGAGATTAGGGAAGTCTACCATTCACAAGGATTGGTCAGGGTGTGGCATACAGTGCTGTTACACAGTGCTACTGCCAGAGGTCTGGTCGGTTCCGGAGGACTAGTGGGAACAGGTAGTACGTCACTGTAGCAACAGGTTCGGTCATCTACAGCGCAGAAAGAAGGGCAAGGGTACTGATATTTGAAGATGCCACTGGGAATTAGTGTTGGGCTTATCCTTGTGATTGGAAGTTGCAGCTGAGCACAAAATTGAGAACCCTTGGTATTTCGGCTTCTTTTAATACAGCAGGATTCAATTCAGTTTACCCAACATTTAACACGACCCTAGTGAACTTTTGTGGAGACACCACAGGGATGATGACTGATTTTTGCTGTTGGCTCAGGGTCATGGATGTGAAGATTTTGAAGGTATGTGTTGTATGAACCTTTCTGACCACTCACCATCCATTCATAAGCAGTTACGGGAGCTGAAGGATAACATGTCCAAATTAAAAGCGGTTAAAAACGGTTTCGATGATTGGTTAAGCTCATGGGGTATAACGGGATGGTTATCAGATTTACTAAAGCAAGGGCTCATGCTATTCTTGGTTATATTATTATTGATTATGGTAGCCTCGTGTGTTCTCCGCAAAATGACTGACATGACAGAAAATGCCATGCATAAGGTCTGGCTGGCTCAAGAAGAAAAAGGGGGTATTGTAGGAATGTGTCTGAGAGAAAATGGTCATGTGAGCCAGCCTCCCTACTATGAGAGATTAGATTAAGGGCAAAACAGGTGGTAGAAGATGGAATTAGTACATGGGAAAAACGGGAACTGAGAAGGTAGAAAACATGTTGTGCTAATGACTAAGCAATTTACTATGCGAATTCTTGTAACCAATCTGATGTGTGAATGAACTGCATGGACAGCGCGTGGACAGTGTAACTAGCTAATCAGAAATAAGCAAGTGGCATGTACGGCGACAACGCAGGGTATAAAAGATGATGATCTGTGCTTAATAAATGGCTTCTGTTGATTCACATTGGATCGTCTGGAGTCCAGTTATTTCTCCTCAGACTACCATGGAAAGAGGTATCCAGTACCTGAGAGAATTAGCCATGCGGGAGATGATTTATTATGACTTTGACAATGCAGACTTACCCACAGACCCTGATGAGGTGCAATGCACAAGGCCCATGTGGCGGAAGTTTGTACGGAGCGCACCATTGTCATATGCCAACTCACTGGCAGTAATGGAATGGAAAGGTGAAGAGGGACCAACGGTGGATGAGGTGGCTGGCCGGATCCGGCGATATGAAGAAAGTCTCTCTTCCCCCCTTGTCTCAGCTGTGGAGAAACTGTCCCAGAAGGTCCAGCAACTTGAAGAGAATATGTTCTACTCCCCACCTGCACGGGCCAGCATCTCAGCTATTAGAAGCAGGCATTTCCCCACTCAAGAGAGAGAGTACAGAGGGTACACACCACGAGGCACCCTGTGGTTCTACCTGCGTGACCACGGAGAGGACATGAGGAAGTGGGATGGACAACCTACTTGGATCCTGTGGACACGGGTACAGGAGTTGCAAGGAAGGACAACCACAAAAGGGGATCCCTCCAGGAAAAGTGCTGCCCCAGTTTCCAGCGGGCCGTTCCCCAGACAGAGCAGAAGGCCTGATCTTGCTTCTGATCCTCTTGAAGGAACTTCCAAGTCATTTCTGCAAGAAGTGAGTAACGGATACTATGACCAGTATTAGAGGGGCCCTGCCTCCGGCCAGGTGGAGGAAAGGGACAACCGGGTTTATTGGACTGCGTGGATTCGATGGCCTGGCACATCAGACCCACAGGAGTATAAGGCTCTAGTGGACACGGGTGCACAGGGCACTCTAATACCATCAAGCTATAGAGGGGCAGAACCCATTTGTATTTCTGGGGTGACAGGGGGATCCCAAGAGTTGACTGTACTGGAGGCAGAAGTGAGCCTAACTGGGAAGGAGTGGCAAAAGCATCCCATTGTGACTGGCCCAGAGGCTCCATGCATCCTTGGCATAGATTACCTCAGGAGAGGGTATTTTAAGGACCCAAAAGGGTACTGGTGGGCCTTTGGCATAGCTGCCTTGGAGACAGAGGAAGTTAAACAGTTGTGTACCTTGCCTGGTCTCTCAGAGGACTCTGCTGTTGTGGGGTTGTTGAGGGTCGAAGAACAACAGGTGTCAATTGCTACCACAACGGTGCATCGGTGGCAATATCGCACTAACCGAGACTCTCTGATTGCCATCCATAAGCTGATTCGTCAACTAGAGGTTCAAGGAGTGATCAGCAAGACTCGCTCACCCTTTAACAGTCCCATATGGCCAGTGCGAAAATCTAATGGAGAGTGGAGGCTAACTGTAGACTACCGTGGCCTGAATGAAGTCACACCACCGCTGAGTGCTGCCGTGCCAGACATGCTAGAACTGCAGTACGAACTGGAGTCCAAGGCAGCCAAGTGGTATGCCACGACTGATATAGCAAATGCATTCTTCTCAATCCCTTTGGCAGCAGAGTGCAGGTCACAGTTTGCTTTCACTTGGAGGGGCGTCCAATACACCTGGAATCGACTGCCCCAGGGGTGGAGACACAGCCCCACCATTTGCCATGGACTGATCCAGACTGCACTGGAACAGGGTGAAGCTCCAGAACATCTGCAATACATTGATGACATCATTGTATGGGGAAACACAGCAGAAGAAGTTTTTGAGAAAGGGAGTAAAATAGTCCGAATCCTTCTGAAAGCTGGTTTTGCCATAAAACGAAGTAAGGTCAAGGGACCTGCGCAGGAGATCCAGTTTTTAGGAATAAAATGGCAAGATGGACGCCGTCAGATCCCAATGGATGTGATCAACAAAATAGCAGCTATGCCTCCACCAACCAGTAAAAAGGAAACACAAGCTTTCTTAGGCATTGTGGGTTTTTGGAGAATGCATATCCCAGATTACAGTCAAATTGTAAGCCCTCTGTATCAAGTAACCCGGAAGAAGAATGACTTTAAATGGGGTCCTGAGCAACGACAAGCTTTTGAACAAATCAAACAGGAAATAGTCCATGCAGTGGCCCTGGGGCCAGTCCGGGCAGGACAAGATGTTAAAAATGTGCTCTACACCGCAGCCGGGGAGAATGGCCCTACCTGGAGCCTCTGGCAGAAAGCACCAGGGGAGACTCGAGGTCGACCCCTAGGGTTTTGGAGTCGGGGATACAGAGGATCCGAAGCCCGCTACACTCCAACAGAAAAAGAGATATTGGCAGCGTATGAAGGGGTTCGAGCTGCTTCGGAAGTAGTTGGTACAGAAGCCCAGCTCCTCTTAGCACCTCGACTGCTGGTGCTGGGCTGGATGTTCAAAGAAAGGGTCCCCACCACACATCATGCAACTGATGCTACATGGAGTAAGTGGATTGCACTGATCATGCAGCGAACTCGAATGGGAAACCCCAGTCACCCAGGAATTCTGGAAGTGATCATGGACTGGCCAGAAGGCAAGGATTTCGGAATGTCGCCAGAGGAGGAGGTGACGTGTGCAGAAGAGGCCCCACCATATAATAAACTGCCAGAAAATGAGAAGAAATATGCCCTGTTCACTGATGGGTCCTGCCGTATTGTGGGAAAGCATCGAAAGTGGAAGGCTGCTGTGTGGAGTCCTACACGACGGGTTGCAGAAACCAGTGAAGGACAAGGTGAATCGGGCCAGTTTGCAGAGGTGACAGCCATTCAGCTGGCTTTGGACATTGCTGAGCGAGAAAAATGGCCAGTACTTGATCTCTACACTGACTCATGGATGGTGGCAAATGCTCTGTGGGGGTGGTTACAGCAGTGGAAGCAGGGCAACTGGCAGCGCAGAGGCAAACCCATCTGGGCTGCTGACCTATGGCAAGATATTGCTGCCCAGATAGAGAATCTGGTTGTGAAAGTACGCCACGTAGATGCCCACGTACCGAAGAATCGGGCCACGGAGGAACATCAGAACAACCAGCAGGTGGATCGGGCTGCTAGGATTGAAGTGGCTCAGGTGGATCTGGACTGGCAACATAAGGGTGAACTATTCATAGCTCGATGGGCCCATGACTCCTCAGGCCATCAAGGGAGAGATGCGACATATAGATGGGCTCGTGACCGAGGGGTGGACTTGACCATGGACACTATTGCACAGGTCATCCATGAATGTGAGACATGCGCTGCGATCAAACAAGCCAAGCGTTTGAAGCCTCTTTGGTATGGAGGGCGATGGCTGAAATACAAATATGGGGAGGCCTGGCAGATTGATTATATCACACTGCCACAAACCCATCAAGGCAAGCGCCATGTGCTCACAATGGTGGAAGCAGCCACCGGATGGCTGGAAACATACCCTGTGCCCCATGCCACTGCCCGGAACACTATCCTGGGCCTTGAAAAGCAAGTCCTGTGGCGACATGGTACCCCAGAGAGAATTGAGTCGGACAACGGGACTCATTTCCGAAACAGCCTCATAGACACCTGGGCCAAAGAGCATGGCATTGAGTGGGTATATCACATCCCCTGTCACGCCCCAGCCTCTGGGAAGATAGAACGATACAATGGACTGTTAAAAACTACACTGAGAGCAACGGGTGGTGGGACTTTCAAACACTGGGATACACATTTAGCAAAAGCTACCTGGCTAGTTAACACCAGGGGATCTAACAATCGGGCTGGCCCTGCCCAATCAAAACTTCCACGTACTGCAGGAGGGGATAAAGTCCCCGTAGTGCACATGAAGAATATGCTAGGGAAGACAGTCTGGGTTAGTCCTGCCTCAGGCAAAGGCAAACCCATCTGTGGGATTGCTTTTGCCCAAGGACCTGGGTGCACTTGGTGGGTGATGCGGAAGGATGGGGAAGTCCGATGTGTACCTCATGGGGATCTGATTTTGGGTGAGAATAGCCAATGAATCAAATTGTGTGTTGTTAATTGCTAAGTAACCCTGTCACTGTATGTCCTCATTGCTATAATTGCTATCAGTTGTACTACGAGTAAGGCACAGGGGTGATGGGATCAGAACTGATCTCAGCAGCTGGCGCCCAGCAACTTCCTCAAGATCTACATCTTCAGCCCACGGACTGTGAGCATGAGCCACATCGAGTGCACCAGTCACAAGCTCCGAAGAATACAGCATGCAACAGTCCAGCACCACCCAGCATCTCACCTGCCCTGAGAGACTGTTCTAACAGATGGAGCCCAAAGCCATGGATTAAATGAACTCAACGGACACTTTGGAGGGATGGCCCATAAACTAAGGGCATTATATCTGCATGAATATATATGTGTGTATATATATATATATGACAGGGGAAAGTGGTGGCAATTCATTGGAACCTGCTGGGCATGGCATAGATGGTATGGAATAAGGGGTGGACAATGTCCTGGTTCCGGCGGGGATAGGGTTAATTTTTCCTGATATTCCATGCCATGTGAGCCATGCCCACCCTGAGCTGCCGGGGGAGGGGGCAGGAAGTCGACGCTGGGAGCGGGCTGGGGCGTCCCGGGTCTGGTCGGTGAGCGGGGAGTGGCAGTTCCGTAATCGTGTTTGTATATTCCTCTGTCCGTGTTGTTGTTGTTGTTTTCTTGTTCCCTTTGCTGTTCTGTTAAACTGCCTTTGTCTCAACCCAAGAGTCTTGCCTTTTTCTTCTGATTCTTCCTGTATTGGGAAGGCCCGAGCGAGTGGCACGTGGTTCTTTGGTGCCGTCTGAGGCTAAACCACGACATGTATACAAGTTTACACTTGAGGTTGACCACTGGTTTTCACATCTAGTGTATAATTTTAATTCCTTTTTTTTTTTGTTCAGGTGGAATTTGGATCCTCACATTTTTCAGGAGGAGGAATTGAGTGCACAGTGATAAAGCGCACACATTTTTTGCACTTCGTCTTTAAAACCAAGGGATCTGCAGCTCAGCCTGGGCCTGGATCCCGGTCTGGGTCCGGCCCCAGCCCTACAGCATCCCATGCTGAGGGAAGCTACCCGGGAGCCCCACATGAACCTCACAGTGAGCACAACTACTCTCAGCCTGCAGGTGTTAATAGACTGGTGTCTCCAAAAATCAAGCTGGGAGTTTAGAGTGGAGCAGCTGATGTAATCTGAAGTGAGGCTGAAGCAGCAGAGGCCTCTCTAGGCATTTGTGTCATTCTCAATTGGGTGATTTCATAATATACAACAGGCAAGGCAGACGGAGCTCCTCACCACCCACTGTGACCTCCCTGGAAACACTCAACAGCTGCCAGGGCAGAGGGTGAAGCCCAAAAATCAAACATTTTTCTCAGCCAAGCACTCAGGCTGGCATGCTCCTGTCTCCGCAGGACCTCTGCGAGGTGCTCCTGCGCCAGCATCCCATCCCCATGCTGGAAAAGCTGGACAGCCCCAAAACACCAACAGCAACAAAGGACATCTCCACTTGCCCTGCAAGGCACTCTGCCCATGCAAATGCGAAACTGAAGAGCTGAGAAATCTTACTGGCTGCATAAATCTCGTTTATTTGACTTTTCCCTGTTTCCATCAAAAGCTGAGCTGTCAGACCTGACAACTGGCTGATGATTTATGTTGCACGTGCTGCAGATGGCTCAGCTGTGGCACACAGCTCAAATGCAGCTGCTGGGTATTTTTTTTTCTCCTTGCATTTCCAATGCTAGAAAGCAACACGTGGCTATCTTTGTACAGCTTTTGTCTGACCCTGCCGCTGTCTATATTTGGGCTCTTTGCCAGTGAATGGGACAGAGCACATGCTGTGAAGTAGCAGCAGCCAGGGAGCAGTGCAGCTGCCCTGCGGGCACAGGGGGAAGAACACCCCCCAGGTTTCACAACTGTTGCAGTGTTACGTGATGAAGTGGTGCTAAGGGAGTGCCACAGTCCTGGACAATCCTCCCAAGCCTTGAGTCATGGTTACACCTGTGCGATAAAAAGCCTTCATCTAATGTTAGCTGAGTAAGTCTTGAGGCTCTCATTGAAAAGCATCCTCAAGCCCTAATCCATCTTCCTACCCCAAAGCACAATCAACACTCCCTCACATTGTAAACACTTAAGCAAAGCATTTCTGATCTGCTCTTAAAAGCCTACAGTGATTAAGATTCCTTAATTGTCAGGCCATGACCTCCAGTGCCTTACAATGGCTTTCTTGTTAAATCATTCTCTGCTGTCTACCCAGCTATGTTCTGATGCCTTTCAAGACTGTAACTTCTTTCCCTTTCCACAACAGGAAACATCAGATTATTTTTCTTGCTCTTTCCAGATTCAAAGACTTGCCTTCTTTCAGTGTTTGTTTTAGTAAGCAGCAGTTGTACCTGTAGCCATCTCTGCACTACTACGCCTGCTCTAGATTTCACATCAGTTAGTTACCTCTAAGGTAATTTCCCCTTAGCCACATTAGCCCACATGTACAAAAGATGGCTTGTCCACTTGCTTTTGCCATCTTGATTTCGAGCCCAGAAGAAACTGAAGATAAATAGGCATGAAACTAAGGCAACTAACCCTTTCTTGATTTAAAAACGTGAAACTAACCAGCAACTCCCTCTGGCATATGGAAGATGAGACCAAAGATTCTCACGAGCAGTGGCTCTCTGAACATCCTTTGATTCTTCCCCCTCAAGATGAAAGAAACGAGGTGAAGAAGGTCACAGGGTGAGGAGGCTGTGTCACTTTACAGACACCAGCGTCATTCTGAGCTTGCAGCTTCTTAGCAATCAGAGCTACGCCCTAAGCATAATCAGATAGAGATCTCATGATCCTCTTGCTTCAAGCAATAGAAAGAATCTCTCTTCCTGCAGATCAGTGAAATCAATTTCTGCAGTGAAGTAACAGCTCCTGGGAACAGGCACACCATGCTAAATCATTACCATAATCTTTTGCAACTCTAATTGCAAACAGATGTAGCTATAAATTGTCCCCAAGAGCACCACTGCTCTTTGGACATTGCCCAGTACAAATGGGCCCTAGTCCATGCTTTATGTCTTTAGGTGCTGCCACTATTTCTAGATTTTCACTTTTCCCCATCCACAGGAGATTTTCAAGTTTTTGGCTTTAGTACAAAACAACTTTTAAAAGCTGGGGTGTTTAAGGCTGGTGTGGTGATGGCATGGAAATAAGAGAAGGGCTCTGGGGAACCTTTTGGAAGATGACATTTGAGGTAGAATTGGAAAAGACAATCTAGCTTCAAAATGATCACATCCTACAGTGGTTCTGCAAAAATATCCATGTATTTCTAGACCTAGAAAGGTCTTACTACAAAGCCCTTTTTTGTTTTTAAAGCTATCACTTCACTATCCATAAAGCTATTTATCTACTTTCATTTGCTTAGCTCTATTTATAATGTAAGGAGAAACAAAGAGTAGTAAACAGTAGACTGGTATTTCTCAAAGCCTTGAACATGGGCAAACCTTACAGGTTAGTGCCATAGGCTTCCATTTTCTCAGATGAAAAAGAGACAACAGAACTTTAGGAGGTTTATACTGCTACATCTCATCTCAGCTCTTACCTGTAAGCAGTAGTTTGCCAGTGAAGCCAGCACTATTAAGTACTGAGGTCAAGATTAAAGGGAATGCAGGAGCAGGTGATGTTACAGTGGGGGTCTGCTGCAGGCCACCTGACCAGGATGATGGGACCAGGCTCTTTTCAGTGGTGCCTGGGGACAGGACAAGAGGTAATGGGCACAAACTTGAACATAGGAAGTTCCACCTAAACATGAGGAGGCACTTCTTTACTTTGAGGGTGGCAGAGCACTGGAACAGGCTGCCCAGAGAGGTGGTGGAGTCTCCTTCTCTGGAGACATTCAAAACCTGCCTGGACTCATTCCTGTGTAACCTGCTCTAGGTGACCCTGCTCTGGCAGGGGGGTTGGACTAGGTGATCTCCAGAGGCCCCTTCCAACCCCTATCATTCTGTGATTCTGTGAAGCTGCTTAGTATTCAAGGATCACCTCCTCCAAGCTCAGGAGCGGTGTATCCCAACAAAGAAGTCAGGCAAAAAAGCCAGGAGGCCAGCATGGATGGACAAGGAGCTCCTGGACAAGCTCAAAAGCAAAAAGGAGGCCTACAGAGGGTGGAAGCAAGGACAAGTAGGCTGGGAGGAATACAGAGAAACCATCTGAGTGGCCAGGAACCAGATTAGGCAAGCTAAAGCCCAGATAGAATTAAATCTAACCAGGGATGTCAAGGACAACAAGAAAACTGTCCCACATGACATCCTGCTCTGTAAATTGGAAAGGCATGGATTTGATGGATGGACCACTCGGTGGATGAGGAACTGGCTGGCTGTCTGCACTCAGAGGGTTGCAGTCAACAGCTCCATGTCCAAGTGGAAACCAGTGACGAGTGGCGTTCATTAGGGGTCGGTATTGGGACCGTAACTGTTTAACATCTTTCTCAGTGACATGGACAGTGGGATTGAGTGCACTTGTAACCGGTTCTTTTTTAAAGATTCTGACATACAAACCAGAGCTCACACAAAGGAAAATAAAAGTTAACTCAGCTTTATTGTGAAGCCTTGCTAAGCAGTTCCCAAATGTCCCAAAAGTTACTTCAGAGAGTCTTACCACTCCATAGATCGTAGTAGTAACGCTGAGCAGCAGGATAACGAGGAGACACATCAGTACGGCAGAGGAAGGCAAGGCACGGTGCGGTCAGGGCGTCCCTTGTATCTTCAAAGTGCGCTCATGTCTCTTTCTCTCTCCACCCCAAGACAGCCCCCTTATATCCTGCACCAGATTGAGTGGAAAAGTACAGGCTAGAGTCGCTGCAGGCGTGGCCAGCGCCTGCAGCGAGCCTCACCAGACTCATGATCCAGCTTTGCTAACAGCGGCTGTCTGACACGTGACTACACTGTTGCACTCCCTTCTTGTTTTCTTCTTCAAAGGTCATGTTCTCACAGATACACACATAGTTTTTGCAGCAACAGTACTGAGTTCCTTTTTCTTGGCACGTATACTGGGTTTGGTTCAAGTAATTCAGTAATTTTCCATCGTGTCTCACTCGGACCATCCTCTGTTATCCCTTACACAGCACCCTCAGCACGTTTGCTGATGACACCAAGCTGTGTGGAGCGGTTGACACACTGGAGGGAAAGAATGCCATCCAGAGGGACCTGGACAGGCTTGAGAGGTGGGCCCGTGCAAACCTCATGAAGTTCAACCAGGCCAAGTGCAAGGTCCTGCACCTAGGTCATGGCAATCCCAGGCTGCCCAGGCTGGGCAGAGAATGGCTTGAGAGCAGCCCTGAGGAGAAGGACTTGGGGGTGTTGGTAGATGAAAAGCTCAACATGAGCAGGCCATGTGCACTTGCAGCCCAGAAAGCCAACCGTATCCTGGGTTGCATCAAGAGAAGTGTGGCCAGCAGGTCAAGGGAGGTGATTCTGCCCCTCTACTCTGCTCTCATTTAGACCCCACCTGGAGTACTGTGTCCAGCTTTGGAGTCCTCAGCACAAGAAGGATAGGGACCTGTTGGAACAGGTCCAGCGGAGGGCCACAAAGATGATCAGAGGACTTGAGCACTTCTATGAAGACAGTCTGAGAGAGTTGGGGTTGTTCAGCCTGGAGAAGAGAAGGCTCTGGGAAGAGCTTATAGCAGCCTTCCAGTATCTAAAGGGGGCTTACAGGAAAGATGGGGAGGGACTCTTTATGAGGGAATTTAGCGATAGGATGAGGGGTAATGGCTTCAAACTGAAGGAGGGTAGATCTAGATTGGATACTAGGAAGAAATTCTTGACTGTGAGGGTGGTGAGGCACTGGAACAGGTTGCTCAGAGAAGTTGTGGATGCCCCATCCCTGGAGGTGTTCAAGGCCAGGCTGGATGGGGCTCTGAGCAATGAGGTCTAGTGGGAGGTGTCCCTGCCCATGGCAGGGGGGTTGGAACTAGATGATCTTTAAGGTCCCCTTCCAACCCAAACCATTCTATGACCCACATAAAATAAGTCAGAGCTCAACCTGTTTCCATGAAGGTAGACAGCCATCATATACACAAGGAAACCCCCTTTGTGGGTTCAGATGCTGCACAATCCAGCAGGGAAAAAGCATAATCCAGAGCCCAGACAGGGAAAAGAGGAAAACCAGACACTCTGATCAGTTCAATTCTAAGTGGTAATGGTCAACCAGATCCTGACAGGGACATCTCCTGGTGAAGGTGCCATCTGGAAGCCAGTTACAGGTGTGTATCACATATGGAAAAATAACTGCTAAGGAAAACAGTAACTTTGGGGGTTATTTTATGAAAAATAGGTGATGTTTTACAAATGCAATGCTACATGAACCCCTAAAAAAGAGCATGCTTGCTGGAAGGTCACAAGTGTGCCATCCAACAGCAAGAAGAGTAAGGCGGAAAGCTGCAGAAGTACAGTAAGAAGTCCAAAATGCTTTACTAGTGCAAATAAATAGACAATAGAAGGGAAATTTTCTTCCACGCAGGCCACTTCAGATGAACTGGAGTTTGCTGGGCTCTGGCATCTCAAAAGTCAACATATCAATCTGCTTTGAGAACCTTGCCTCCAAGGTGCTCTAGTGGGAGAGAAAAACCAAGAAAAATCAGTGACCATGAAACAGTTTTCTTACATTCTTGTTAGACAAACATTATCTACAATGATCAAACCTTGGAATATTATTAGCACTGATTAACCCAAGTATTGAACTGGAAGGTTCAAACTACTGCAAACGGCAGTAGTCTCTGTAGACAACTACAGAGAAATCACCAAATGAAGGGCTAAACAAGCTCAGTGCCCTTTACACTGTGCCCCAACATGATATTAGACACCTTCAAGCTGAAGAGGTACACTCCAGAGGTGAGTATTCTGACCTGATAAAAGCCTCAGACTGCTAAGGTGAGCTTGTTTTTCTGGGTCAAAACCAAGTGGCTTACCAACCCAAGCAGTCCTATCTGAAAATGTACAAAATACTCTCAAATAGCTGTGATTTTTGATCACAGCTTTAAGGCTTATCATGGAATACCTTGTGCTTTATCCATGAGCAAGCAGACAGCACCCCAAAGAAATAAAGACAGGTTTTATGTTCAAATGTGGACCAGCTCACTCAGGAAAGCTACATATGAACTTCCCAAACAGCTTTATGAATGTTCCCCAACAACCATACCTGCAGATTACACAAGCATGGATTAGATGGGCGTTATGTTTTATAGGAGAAGGTCCCCATTGCAGTCTACAAGGCAGATGTTAAATAAAATATGGGCCCTAGAGCCCTCCCAGAGTTCAGGAGCAGCAAAGACGGTTGTGAGACCAATAAACTGCAACACAGATGAGTGAATAAACATTCTGACAAGCGAAGCAGACAAAATCCAGAGGGATATAGATACCTAATCCCCACCGATACCATTATGCCCATCTACCTTTGTAGCTTACAGATCATTCCTCCACCAGTTCCTCCTACCAATATGCATGGCTTCTCCCTTACCAGAGCAAAATTTCCCTCTAGAGGTCATTAAGACTACAATCTGAGGTAGATAAATCCGCAACCAATTAATATATATAGCTTATTTTGGAACATCAGCACTCATTTAAATGTGTGAAAGATAAAAAACTCTTACCAGTTCTCATTTTACTTCTTCAATCTTCGCTTGTGCAAGGGAAGGATTCTAGGGAGAGAAAAATGGCATTAAAAAAAAAAAAATCAATATTTCAGCTGGCAACACAGAGCCCCTGCATCATTGCAATAGTCTAATGATGTGCCACAGGGAAATTCAGGGATAATGAAATCAGTTTTGTGTGCACCCTTCACATGCAAAAGGTACTGACATTAAAAGCCTAGTATCAGTTTGGTTTGGACAATCACATATTTTTCAAAAGTCTGGTATGGCCTAAAGTCTAAAAAACAACCCCATTTTTAGCAATTTTCCAAACCTACCAATTGAGGAACTGAATTTTAAACATATCCGTGTATGAATTTTCCAAAACACAATAAGCTTGCAAGGATAAACCTTCCTCCCTCCTTCTGCCTGCACCAGAAGTGAGGCATTGGGGCTCTCCCTGTCTCCACTGACAGCAAGATGGGAGGGAGGGAGAAATTGGAGAACCTAATCCAATTTGAACATCCTGTTTCACTCAAGGAAAGGAGGCAGCTGCCTCTTGCAGCAAAATGGATTTAAAAGAGAAGTAATCCCACCCTCTCCCTTCATCCTTTTCTTCTAGGAGGGAAACAGCAGTAGTTGTATGAGGGAGGTGTGCTGAGAGGCAGGAACTCGATGGAGAGGCTAAGGAGGTGAAGAGAGAAGTGTGGCCCAGCAGACCAGTCCCTAGTTCATAATACAAGACACATGATAAATTGCAGAGTTTCTAGGTGATTTTGGACAAGTCTCTGTTTCTCTGGACCTTTGTGCCCCGTTTAGAAGAACAGGAATAAATCTTTTTCACCTCTTACACAGAAAGGTCTGAGGTTAGCTCTATTAAAAGCTGTGGGGTGCTTAGATGAGGAGGTAACAGGAGCTATATCAGGTAACTCAAATACAAAACTGTAAACTAGACAGTTGCAATTGTATTTAATAAACCCAAAACCCATTCAACTATTCACACTCCAGTTTTTGCTACTTCTCCCTGAATGACAAAGAGAAAAGTCCTTAATACTTATCTGTAAAAGCAATGGCAATCTTCCAAAGGAGACTGGAAATACTTGGGTTTAGTGCTCCCAAATATCACAGACAGTGATGTACAGAAGTCACACAAAGCCAAGGCTTTCCGTTTCATGGACTAAAGCCCTGTTTACCCATGACTTCCTTCAGCCACTATGAAGTTGTTCACAAAATTACCCTTAACTGAAACAGTCTTTTGTAACAAGCGTTCTAATTTGAAAAGAGTAAAATCCTTTTTATAAAAGACCCTTCACACAGCAGTCTGATAGTAACTCCTAGCACAGGGACCAACAGTAACAAGAGCCAAAATATAAAATGAAAAACAGATACACAGACAGGGCTTTCAAAACTGCAATTTAGTCACCTAAATGAGAACCCTGTGATTTCAGAGAGCTGAGTACCCAGCACCCTCAAGAGAAATCAAAGAAAATGATGGAGCAGCCAGTACTCATGCAAGCTAGAGTACTTGTTTAGGAGACAATGCCTACATTTGGCTATTTCTTCATAATTGTTAAAATCTTGCTTAGAGCTCCAACCTCTGCACAATGTGCTATTGTCCACCATACTGACAACATGATGACATGCATAGCTAACATATTGGTAAATCTCAAAAAAAAAAAAAAGGAAGTTATACTAATACATGTTTTCTTCCCCATTTCTTTGTCTAATTTCTAGCTAACACACCGTGATACTGAGCTCACCCAGCAAATCTGTGCATTTTGTTAGAACAAAGTCTGCCTGGTAAGCATACTTTATTTCTTGGCTTTGATTAATAAACAGATAGCCTTCTGTTTAAGTAAAGTATTCTGTTTACACCATTAGTAGACCTGTAAGACATCTACCTGTCCACTGAAACCATCACAATATCCTTTACATTCTGAAATCTATTAAAATTAATCTGATGGTAAATACAATAGAACATTGGAAAAAAAATTACAGGAGTTAAATCTAGGTAGGACTCCAGTTTCTTCTTCAAAGGTACAATTTCTTCCTGCAGTCTAGCCAGTTGCTGTGAAGAGAGCAAGGCAGATTATATTCTATAGTCTTACTTTTAGGAGTGATGTAAATCAGTGAAAGGTGAAATAGATCAACAATTACCTACAGCATTTCAGAATTCACAGATATTGGTGAGAGCTTTCATGATCCTTCTTAAAACCCATAGAATACTAAAGATCTGCTATACATTCAGTTATCAGTCAGTCAAACCCAGCTCAAATTTTACACAGAGGTATCAATTGATTTTTCTTTGCTCTGAAAACAACTTCAGATATCTTTTCTTACAGTATAACCACCTGACCTCACCTCCCTGAAACAAGAGGGGATTTCCAATGAGAATCCACCAGACAGAGGACTTCTGCTGTCAAGCTCACTACAGGGCAGAGAGAGAACTGAGCCCCAAGGAAGGGGATACATTCTCATGCCTATGGCTTCTGCGTGAAAAGTTTTGCACAAGCAGCAGCAAAAAGACTCCCCTTACACTTGCACTGCTTTGCTCATTCTGTTAACGAGGGGAAATAATTTCTGTTTGGGGCTGAAAATTGAGCACCTTCCACAGCCCTCAACTCCTTTCGAATAACCAACTTAAAGCAAAAAAATGTACTCTGAAGATAACATCATTTGTGCTCCCAATTCACTGAGCTCTCGGCAAAGCAGATATAGAAATGCCAGGGAGTCTGCGGGAAGGTAAAGAGGATCAGCGAGAAGGACTGTAAACATGCTCAAGTGACTCCCATGTGGGGTGCTGGAAAACAGATACATCACACTAATTGTTGTTTAGTCTTGTCCTGGTTTGGGGTGGAGCAGAATCAACTTTCTGTTCAGTGAGAGGCTCTTGCTTATACTAGTTACTGTAGCAACCAGGGGCAGCTGACTTGGTTGTTTACCCTGTGGAAGGGTTACACCTGTGGGGGGGAGAGTGGACAGGTCAGATGACACAAAACTGACCAATAGGGTATTCCATCCCATCTGTCATGCTCAGTATAAAAGCTGAGGGATCAAAGGTGTCAGGTTGGTTGCTTTTTTGATGGTTCTCTTTCTTCAGTGATTGGCATCTGAGGAAGAACCTGTCAGTTCATCTGCCTTTGGTTCTGCTCTGTTTCCACACAGCAACTTTCCATCTTTGATGCTTTCCTACAAGACCCATCAGTGAACAGAGCATACTGTTTCTTGTTATCTGAGAGTTCATTATACAGTGGGGCTTCCTCAGCATGAGCCACCACCTCCTCTGGTGACATTCCGAAGTCTTTGCCTTCAGGCCAGTTTGTGATTGCTTCTACAATTCCTGGATGATTGGGATTTGCTATTTGAGCTTGCTGTGTGATTACCTTACTCCAGGTAGCATCAGTGGCATGATGAGTAGAAGGAACTTTATCCTCGAGCATCCAGCCCAGTACTGGTAAAAGGGGACGCCAGGAGGAGCTGTGCCTCAGTACCAATTACTTCTGAAACAGCCCTAATTCCTTCATATGCTGAAAGTCTCTCTTCCCCCCTCATCTCAGCTGTGGAGAAACTGTCCCAGAAGGTCCAGCAACTTGAAGAGAATATGTCCTACTCCCCACCTGCACGGGCCAGCATCTCAGCTATTAGAAGCAGGCATTTCCCCACTCAAGAGAGAGAGAGTACAGAGGGTACACACCACGAGGCACCCTGTGGTTCTACCTGCGTGACCACGGAGAGGACATGAGGAAGTGGGATGGACAACCTACTTCGATCCTATGGGTGCGGGAGTTGCAAGGAAGGACAACCACAAAAGGGGATCCCTCCAGGAAAAGTGCTGCCCCAGTTTCCAGCGGGCCGTTCCCCAGACAGAGCAGAAGGCCTGATCTTGCTTCTGATCCTCTTGAAGGAACTTCCAAGTCATTTATGCAAGAAGTGAGTAATGGATACTATGACCAGGTGGAGGAAAGGGACAACCGGGTTTATTGGACGGTGTGGATTCGATGGCCTGGCACATCAGACCCACAGGAGTATAAGGCTCTAGTGGACACGGGTGCACAGGGCACTCTAATACCATCAAGCTATAGAGGGGCAGAACCCATTTGTATTTCTGGGGTGACAGGGGGATCCCAAGAGTTGACTGTACTGGAGGCGGAAGTGAGCCTAACTGGGAATGAGTGGCAAAAGCATCCCATTGTGACTGGCCCAGAGGCTTCATGCATCCTTGGCATAGATTACCTCAGGAGAGGGTATTTTAAGGACCCAAAAGGGTACTGGTGGGCCTTTGGCATAGCTGCCTTGGAGACGGAGGAAGTTAAACAGTTGTCTACCTTGCCTGGTCTCTCGGAGGATTCTTCTGTTGTGGGGTTGTTGAGGGTCAAAGAACAACAGGTGCTGATTGCTACCACAACAGTGCATCTTCGGCAATATTGTACTAAACAAGACTCTCTGATTCCCATCCATAAGGAGTGATCAGCAAGACACACTCACCCTTTAACAGTCCCATATGGCCGGTGCAAAAATCTAATGGAGAGTGGAGGCTAACTGTAGACTATCGTGGTCTGAATGAAGTCACACCACCGCTGAGTGCTGCCGTGCCGGACATGCTAGAACTGCAGTTTGAACTGGAGTCCAAGGCAGCCAAGTGGTATGCCACAATTGATATAACTAATGCATTTTTCTCAATCCCTTTGGCAGCGGAGTGCAGGCCACAGTTTGCTTTCACCTGGAGAGGCATCCAGTACACCTGGAATGGACTGCCCCAGGGGTGGAAACACAGCCCTACCACTTGACCATGGACACTATTGCATAGGTCATCCATGAATGTGAGACATGCGCTGCAATCAAGCAAGCCAAGCCAAGTGGTTAAAGCCTCTTTGGTGTGGAGCATGGATTCACAGACTCTGGCTGGGTACAGACCAAAGACCTTTATTGCAACAATCTGACAGGCTTTATGGCTATACACACTCTCCACGCGCAAGTTGTGTCCTGCTGATAGGTTGAAGGTTGACTGCCACGCGCTTCTCTACTTCTTCAGATTGGTTTCTGCTGTCTGTCCACGAGGAGCAACAACTTCATTCTCTATTCCCACAATTCCCCCTTTTTGTTTTTCTATTACAAAAGCTTGATTAATCATTCTTTGCATTATTTTCTGTAGGCAGCCTAAGATACAGGGCACAATAAGCATTAAGGCACACATAAAGAATAGCAACAACAATCCAGCTTTTACAATTGATGATAGCCATCCAGAAATACCCCAACTGCACAGCAGGTTGTTTAACCAGTCCCATTCATTACCAATCTGTAGCTGATTAAACCCTTCTTTCAATTGCTGGATATTTTTATGGATAGACTCAGAGTGGTCAGAAAGATTCATACAACACATACCCTCAAAATCTTCACACCCGTGGCCTTGCGCTAAAAGCAAAAAATCAATGACAGCTCTATTTTGAAGCATAGCATGCCGAATAGAGTCTACATCTGCTAATAACCCACTTTATGCTAATGACGTGGCATTGGTCTGTTTAGCCAGCCAACACCCTATTTTATTCAGCATCTTTAATGCCGCTGCTGTTCCTAGCGAAGGGAGAATACTTAGCCCTATTCTTTGTCCGAGATTCGGGAATGTTATATGGTCGTCACAGGATGGAGTGAAGGTATGAACTGTTCTCTTGGCTCTGTGTTTACTGTGTGCTCTGCTCACTGTGTCCTTGGCCGCACGCAGGCCTCTGCTCATAGATCTGCCCCATCTCCCCCTTTTTTGTTTAACACCAGACCATTTATTAACAAGGTCGCCATGACTTGTGCTTCTACTCGTTGTGACACTCTTAGCAGGTTATATACTAAATGCAATTAAAAACAGAATCAAAAAGAACCCTGCTAAGGCAATAAATACCCAGATTCCTAAATTTAGCCCAGAAAGCCAATTTCTTTGGATTTACCCACGAGAAATCCTTTTGTAATATTTCAAATGCATTGCGGTTCATTAAGTCTTGAATCTTTAGTATTTGAGCTTTTAGTTGATCATGTAAAGGACGAATATTTTGTTGCAACGACATGTCAAAAGCACCTTGGAGATGGTATTTAACCATTTCCCAGCCATGTAGCGACGTATTCCAGGGGAGAGATGTAACACAAAGTCTTCAAGAGTTGTACTCCCAATCACAATACAGAGAAAGACGTGTTTTTAATGCATTTTGCCGATCCCCTATCCATATTACTGCTGCTTCTAAGGCTTGTAATTTGGTTAATATTTCTTCATCTATGCGTTCTTGCGTATCAGTGTCATACCTATGGGAGCGGGAGGCAGTCACAGAGCTTCAGGGCGTCCCTTGTATCTTCAAAGTGCGCTCATGTCTCTCTCTCTCTCTCTCCAGCCCGAGACAGCCCCCTCATACCATGCATCGGATTGAGTGGAAAAGTACATACTAGAGTCACTGCATGCATGGCCAGCGCATGCAGGGAGTCTCACCAGACTCATGATCCAGCTTTGCTAACAGTGGCTGTCTGATACATGACTACACTGTTGTATTCCCTTCTTGTTATTTTATTCTTTGAAGGTCAGGTTCTCATGGATACACACATAGTTTTTACAGCAACATATTCTACAACTTGTACAAGGGTACGATGCAAAGCAGCATCTACGACTGATCGGATAATGCTTATTAAACACAGCAAACAGTATACTAAACATAACTAATTCTTCAGTTACATTAGATAAAGTTTCTCCTACAACCTTAGCAGTCTGGACAGATTCAGTAAGTGCAACAACGGCTACAAAAGCTGAAGTTAAAATAACAATTGCAGATACTATCGCAAAAATCATCTGCAAGATGAATCTTGCTGCATAATGTTCGGAGTTGTTACCAACAGTGTGTGATAATCTGCAACTGTGTTTCCCTCAGTTAAAGGACCAAGTAAACAGCTATGAGAGCGTATGTGGACAATAAAATAAGGAAACTGTCTTTTTCATAAAAGCAACATTAATTGCAGTAAGAGACTAAATAACAATTGGTTCTCTACTTGTTTTATAAATGCTCCTTCAAGTCTTTGAACGATACCAGTAACATATTGAGATTCGGCCTACATTTAACAGTTCCTGTTGAAATAAGTCAAAAGCCTTTACTGTGTCCCTGAACCATCTACAAACACCGTATGGGTGCCATCAAGAGGCTTTGGCACTAGCAGGATGCGCGGCTGTAAAGGAATTTGTGAAAGTGACTGTAATAGTCTGTGCTAGGGGAAAGAATAATTTATTTGCCCAATATAATGTACTAAGGCAATTTGTAGGTTAAGACTTTGTGATAACCAAGGGTCAAGGTCATCCTTTTTGATGGGGACATGTATGTGGCTTGGATCCATTCCAGAAAGCTGCTGACAGCACAAACGACCCTGGGAAAACAATCGCGGTAACATTTCAATCATCGTAGTTACTGGTTTTGAAAAGGTATGTGGCAAAAATACCCACTCTAATGCAGTCAGGCTCTTTGCGAGTGCATCATCCCATTGTCCTGTCAGGGCATAAAGTTGAAATTCTTGTAGGAAGGTGTTCAATGTGTCTTGCAGCAGTAGTAGACTATATCTTATCTGCAACATGCTGTAATGCCTTCTGAACTGTTGGGGTTAATGAACATGGAACTTATGGGGGGGGGGGAGGGGGGGCCAGACACAGTGCTTCAGGGCATCCCCTGTATCTTCAAAGTGCGCTCATGTCTCTCTCCCCCTCTCTGACCCGAGACAGCCCCCCTTATATCCTGCACTGGATTGAGTGGAGAAGTACAGGCTAGAGTCGCTGCATGCGTGGCCAGCGAATGCAGCGAGTCTCATCAGACTCATGATCCAGCTTTGCTAACAGTGGCTGTCTGATACGTGACTACATTGTTGTAATCCCTTCTTGTTATCTTCTTCTGTGAAGGTCAGGTTCTCATGGGTATGCACATAGTTTTTACAGCAACAGTACTGAGTCCCTTTTTCCCAACATGTATACTGGGTTTGGTTCAACTAGTAATTTTCTGTCGTGTCTGACTCGGAACATCCTCTATTATCCCTTACACATGCCACCCCGTGGTCCGTAGTTTGGACACGACGATATTCTACAACTCGTACAAGGGTATGATGCAAAGCGGCATTTACAACTGATCGTATAATGCTTATTAAACACGGCAAACAACATACTAAACATAACAGACAAATTCCTTCCACACAGGCGATGAGTATAATTTGCTTCAACCAACCCCACCCCCAAGTCCATCCAGCAAAGAGATTTCACCCAGTGGTCTCCACAAGTTGCTGGTTCGGTCGGTGCAGTTCTTGCAACTGGGCATGGATGGATTTGGAGTGGTCACTTAGATTCATACAATACAGTCCTTCAAAATCTTGACAACCATGTCTGTGAGCTGAAAGCAAAAAATCAATAGCAGCTCTGTTTTGCAACACCGCATATCGAATACTATCTACATCTAGCAATAACTCAGAAATAGCGGTACTAGTAGCATTGCTAAACTTATCCTTGGCAGCAAGAGAGTCCTTGTTATCACGAATCCTTGGCAGCAAAAGAGTCCTTGTTAGCAAGAGCGCATGCGGACTCCCTGTTCTTGCTGGTACTGTGCTTTGATCTTCTTCCACAACAGGCCAAGATTCTCAAGCAGCTAGATAAGGTGTCTGTGAGTCCATTACAGGCTTATGTCATCCAAATGTTTTTCTTGCCAGCACCCGAGACTGAATAACAATTGGTGTGATATATGTGTTTTCCAGCACCCAGGTGCGAGTCCCTTGAGTGTATTTACAGTCCTCCTCACCGATCTTCCATTGCTTTCCCATATTTCACCCCCTTGCTCAAGAGACCGCTTCTGCTGGGGTTCATTTTAGTCTCGCAGGGTATAACACAGAGCAATCTACTAAGGCATGCAATAACATAGACACATATAGGAAAAAAACAAAAACATATCTCTATGGTACTGCTTTGAATCAGGTGTCCTGTTTCTCTTTTTCTGATGCTTTCTCGTAGCGCGTATGGCAGACTTTTGTGCTAACGTGGCACATTTCCCATCTAATTGTTCCTGTTTGTTTTTTTTCTTTTTTTTCTTCTTTTTTTTCTCTTCTTTTTTTCTTTTTTTCTTTTTCCTTTTTTTTTTTCCCCATCATTTACGACTGACATAAAAGTCTGCCTTTGCAACAAGAGCTCAGTTTCTCATTTTTCCTTAAGTTTCTCATTTTCCTACAGAGCATCCTATAGACTTTGGCTCAACTCCTTTTCCCAATCAACCATGATCTTATAGGCAAACAACAAACAACTAGCCATACGCCCTGCGTGGGCAAGCCATTCCCGAGACCGTAAACGTGTCGACTGGTGAAAACTCCCCCAATATTTCAGGACTTCCATCGGTTCTACAGCCCATCCTGGTCTATCTACCTGGGGCACGCTCACCTTACGTCTAAACATTGTGTATATACAAACGTCTTCACTTGACGGAGTGTCAGCCCTAGTTGCATACGAGAACAGTACCACACCGGGCAGAACACCTGCTCAAGTGGAGTCACCTAACGACACTGCACACAACAAAAAGCAAACAGTAGCACACATGCTGATCAGCAGGTATAAGCTGGCGCCCACACACACTTACACGGCAGACATACAAAACCAGCACTTCTATCTCAGGGAGACGACTGGGGAGGGGAGGGGAGGGGGCGGGCAATGGCAGGAGCGAAGCGGCTCCGGCTCCGTCCTTCTCTGCTGACGTTCTGACAATACACCGCAATACCCCAATTCCAGCTGTGCACGTATAAAAGTGGTTGATAAGGAGGAACAGATGCAGTACCTGGCGCAAATGGAGAAGGGTTAAGAACGGAGGAGCGCAATAACGACTATCGTTGCTGTTGCTGTAAAATCTCCTCCGCAGTTGGAGCAGATGCAGGCATAGCTTTAACTGGGGTTAAAGGTGGATATAAATCAGGTTCAGTCTCTCTATTTATTGGACCAGGATCAAAGGGGTCCCCAGGATCATCCTCAGGGCTTTTACAGAATAGGGTAGAGTGAACTTGAGTGCCTCCTTTCCCTTCGGCGTGTTCTGATCTCGGGAAGACCGGGGGGCAATTGTCTGCTTTAAAATTAGAAGGTGCGGCGGTTGCCCCAGATGGAGCAGCATCGTTATTGCTCGCGGCTTGTCCGATGTCCTCCTGTTTCTGTATCATCTCTAGAATTTGCCACCAAGGGGTTAATAATTCAGCGGCAACCTTGTGAGCCTTCGTGGCTCTGTCCCAGAGTTTAACCCCTCCTGAGTCCCACGTTTTTATACTAAAAATAGTGATTGCATTGACACCATCGCAATTAACGGAGACTCATTTCAGTATCTTTTTTAAGGTCTGGAGGCTCATATCTACATGATGTTTCCGCAAGTGTCCTTCCATTAGCCCTAGCACTGATTTTTCTTCCGAAGATATGTTACTCCCCATCGTTCCCCACAGCTCACCTCTCTTGACGAGATGATTAAAGCCAGCTCCTGCTTCCTTTCAGCAGCACTTCAATTCTGTGGAGCTTGCCACTGGTCAGACCTCGTTAGCCTGGATAATCACTCCGCCTCACACGGGGCACCATTTGTGGCAATTAGTCACGGACTCCGTTTGTGATAAGCACGAAATCGTTTCTTGCTTCTCAGGCCTCGGCTTTTATACCCAAGCTCTAAAACTTTCCATGCACCTGCTAGGCAAGTAAACACATATTTCAGATCACTAACCCAGTCGCCTTATTCAGTTCCCACCAAGATAAGCATGCAAAGCTTTTTTCTTGTTCCATGTTTATATTGAACCAGTTCCTCTTCGTTCCATCCATATCAATATCTGCGTTCCTGTTTCTGTGTGCTCTGCTCACTGTGTCCTTGGCCATACACAGGCCTCTGCTCGTAGATCTGCCACAGATTCCTATATATTTTATTTATCCATAAACTAACCTGCCAGAGAAGGGGAAAAAAAGAGTAAAAAGTCAAGTGAAACAACAGAAAATAGCTGATAGATGTGAAAAAACGAAAGTGCTGCAAGCTTTACATTCCTGAAGAGTAACTTCTACTACACCAGTCAAGGCATGGGTAGAAAAAGGGGAGAGCTTCCTTTGTCTCTTTTTCAAACACCCTCTGTAGTTTAGAAAACAATTTCCCTTTTAATCTCCCTCATTTCTTTGGACACCTGCTTATCTCCAGGTGATGGTGTAAGCAAGGACAGGTTGACTGGATGGAGTACAGAGAAACTGTCCGAGCAACGAGGAACTAGATTAGGCAAGCTAAAGCCCAGATAGAATTAAATCTGGCCAGGGACATCAAGAACAACAAGAAAAACTTCTATAAGTACGTCAGGGGTAAAGGAAGACTAGGGAAGATGTGGGCCCTCTCCGGAAGGAGACAGGAGACCTGGTCACCCAGGATATGGAGAAGGCTGAGGTGCTGAATGACTTTTTCGCCTCATTCTTCACCGGTAAGGGCTCCAACCACACCACCCAAGTTGCAGAAGGCAAAGGCAGGGGCTATGAGAATGAAGAATCACCCACTGTAGGAGAAGATAAGGTTCAGGACCACCTGAGGAACCTGAAGGTGCATAAGTCCATAGGACTGGATGAAATCCATCCACAGGTCCTGAGGGAGCTGGCAGATGAAGTCGCCAAGATGCTTTCAATTATATTTGAAAAGCTGTGGCAGTCTGGTGAAGTTCCCACTGATTGGAAAAGGGGAAACATAACCCCCCTTTTCAAAAAGGGAAAAAAGGATGACCCGGGGAACTACAGACCGGTCAGTCTCACCTCTGTGCCTGGCAAGATCATGGAGCAGATCCTCCTGGAATCTCTGCTAAGGCACATGGAAAATAAGGAGGTGATTGGTGACAGCCAACATGGCTTCACCAAAGGCAAATCATGCCTGATAAATTTGGTGGTCTTCTATGATGTTGCCACAGCATTGGTAGATAAGGGGAGAGCAACAGACATCATTTACTTGGACTTATGCAAAGCGTTTGACACTGTCACGCATGACATCCTGGTCTCTAAATTGGAAAGGCATGGATTTGATGGATGGGCCACTGAGTGGATAAGGAACTGGCTAGATGGCCACACTCAAAGGGTTGCAGTCAATGGCTCAATGTCCACATGGAAACCAGTGATGAGTGGCATTCCTCAGGGGTCAGTACTGGGACCAGTGCTGTTTAACATCTTTGCCAGTGACATGGACAGTGGGATTGAGTGCACCCTCAGCAAGTTTGCCGATGACACCAAGCTGTGTGGGGCGGCTGACACGCTGGAGGGAAGGGATGCCATCCAGAGGGACCTGGACAGGCTTGAGAGGTGGGCCCGTGCAAACCTCATGAAGTTCAACCAGACCAAGTGCAAGGTCCTGCACCTGGGTCATGGCAATCCCAGGCACAAATAGAGGTTGGGCAGAGAATGGCTTGAGAGCAGCCCTGAGGAGGAGGACTTGGGGGTGCTGGTGGACGAGAAGCTCAACATGAGCTGGCAGTGCACACCTGCAGCCCAGAAAGCCAACCACATCCTGGGCTGCATCAAAAGAAGCATGGCCAGCAGGTCAAGGGAGGTGATTCTGCCCCTCTACTCTGCTCTGGTGAGACCCCACCTGGAGTACTGTGTCCAGCTCTGGAGCCCGCAGCACAAGAAGGACATGGACCTGTTGGATTGGGTCCAGCAGAGGGCCATGAAGATGATCAGAGGGCTGGAGCACCTATGCTATGAGGACAGGCTGAGAGAGTTGGGGTTGTTCAGCCTGGAGAAGAGAAGGCTCCAGGGAGACCTTATAGCAGCCTTCCAGTGCCTAAAGGGGGCTTACAGGAAGGATGGGGAGGGACTCTTTATCAGGGAGTGTAATGATAGGACACGGGGTAATGGCCTCAAACTGAAAGAGGGTAGATTTAGATTGGATATCAGGAAGAAATTCATTAATGTAAGGGTGGTGAGGCACTGGAACAGGCTGCCCAGGGAAGTTGTGGATGCCCCATCCCTGGAAGTGTTCAAGGCCAGGCTGGATGGGGCTTTGAGCAGCCTGGTCTAGTGGGAGGTGTCCCTGCTCGTGACAGGGGGGTTGGAACTAGATGATCTTTAAGGTCCCTTCCAACCTGAACCATTCTATGATTCTGTGTGATTCTGTGATAAAATTTTATTTTTTATTCATGATCTGTTTGCTACAGACACACTAATGGTCCAAGAGATGTTAAATGGGTATTTGGGCATATGGTGAAAAATGCATTAAAGCAGCGTGGGATAAAACTGCCCAAACCACGATCATGGGGTAGGGTACAGTCTCTACATGCTAGTGGGGGAGAAAGAGTTACTACAGCGTGCAGGCACGAGCCCTGCAGAGCACAATTTCTACCACTGAAAAGGTCAGAAATCAATGAGACCTCATTGAGGTCAGAATCAATGAAACCAATGAGAGAGATCAATGCAGTGCTCTCAGGTGGCATGGAAATATTAGATTATGACTGGTAATAATTGAACACATGGAAGTTTAACACTGAGGAAACATAAATTCTTGTCTAAGGCAACCTGATGGAAAAGGACATAGCCTTATAACTTAAAAAGACATTTCTTTCTAGAGTGTCCTTCTTTTTGCTTCTACCATACCAGCATCTCTTCTCAGCTGCATACACTGCACACAGCAAACATCACCCTGAACTATGCTCGGGAGAAAACCATCAAGGCCTTAGAAGCAAACAGCACTAATTATGTGTAGATGAAAACTCTAATACTGCAAAAATGCCAAGTTCATGAACAAAGGATGAATTGAATCTTTCTGCCACTTTCTATAGGGGCAATGATTTGAAACACAAAAACTTCAGGCACCCAAGATCTTCATAACCTAGCGTTTTAAACCAGCAAAGGATAAAGTGGATGAACAGCGCTGCAAAACCCACCCAGCAACCACATCTTGCCTGTCCCCCAATGCTCAAAGTGGCAAGAAAAAGACACGGGCTCTTTTCTACTCATAAACCGCGGAGGTCTGAGCTACAGCCAAGCAGAACGACAACAGCCAGAGCCCAGCAAAACCTCCAGCGCAACCACTCGAGTGCCTCGACCGTAAGGACAGAAAGAGACGCTCTCGGGATAAGCGGGAGGAGGGCTCCGATAACGCGCCTCTGCCTCCTCCTTCTGCGCCCCGTCCCCACCGTTACCCGCTGAAACTTCTCCTCCAGGACGGCCTCCGTCTGGCTTCCCCTACGCGCAGCCTCCGCGCCGCGAGGCCTGATAGGAATTGTAGTTCGGGGGGGGAGGGGGCGCCGCGCCATTTCGCCTGGCAGGACCCGGCTTCTAGTTTCAAATTCTTGAAACACACAGAAAATAATAAAAAATCATTAGTTCCATTCACTAGCTGCAGTGAACGCTTTTACCAAAATGGATTTAAATGCTTTAAATGTTTTGAAATAATTTGCTTTTCCCCTACACCAATTTTAAGAAAATAGTTTTAAATCAGTAAAATAATTTGAGGTGATTTTGGTTTTTGATGGAATTGTATGTTTCATGTATATCATAAGGCAAATTACAAATAAAGGCATATAAACCCCTTAATCAAAAGGGCATGAATTATATTTTAAATTCAAGGGTAAAAATTGAAATCTAAATAGCTTGCATATTATTGCTTATATAAATTCATATTAAAAATGTACTCCTTGTTGGAAAATACACTGTAAAAACACATCTGCTGAGTCAAACTCTTAAGACAATTACCAAGGAACCACCTTTCTTTTGTAGCACTGATGTACTTTAAAAAGGTAGAATGTACTTTAAAAGGCAGAATCTCTCACTAAGCAAGAGCAGAGAGCTGTAAAAAGGTTACAAGGCCTTGTGAAACTGGACACTTGGTATGAACAATACATGCCTTGCTAATTAGTATACCCTTGAAGAAGAACAGAAGGCTGATAACAAGGGAACATCCCTCCACAGGAGGCACCAAAACCAGCTGAAAACCAGACAGCTGCTGGAAGAAACATAAAGTCAACAAAGATCTGCACTAATTGGGGGAAAGGTAAAGGCAACAATGGGAGATCGAAACCACCGACTCAATTAGAGACTGGACTACCCCCCCCACACACACACACAGTACCGGAGCATGCACACATCAGTGAAAAGACCTTGTAACTTTAAATGAAAGCGAGAGACTGTACTAACCAATAGAAATTGTTAAGATAAGGTACTAACCAATAATTATAATTAGGGGTCTGTATTTCTGTGTTTTGAACCATATAAATATTCTGAGGAGTTTGTAGGCCAGCGTGCTAGCTTTGTGGATTACCACCTAGCACCCATCTCTGCGCAGAAATGATTTCAATAAACACCTCTACTATGTGTGTATATTGGCATAATGCACGCCGGGTAAATGATCCTGCTTTGGGACAACAGCATAACAAAAGGAAGAATTTAAAGTGGTTCATGAAATAATCAGCATGAGAAACTTTGCTTCTTGACAAAACACATGCCAAAATGCTTGAGGGCTTTTCCCTTAACCTTTCCAATTCCCAGAAAGGCCTGCTGGGATCTGCGCTTTACTAACCTCTCTGGATTACCACCTGGACACCATCACACTATGCCTGCCCGAGTTTTGGTACTTTCTCCCCGGCAGACTTAATCCTATGTCTCACACATGGGATTTGTTGCCAAGTGCACAGGATGAGGCCTTAGCAGACGGATCACGACATGCCATAAGCACGACTGCCTCTCGCAGCAAGGGTCTCCTCAGCTTGCGATGCTGCTGCCCTGTCACTGTCACCTCTGATGGCACCTGTGGGGTCAGCTTTTAAGTTTCACGTATTATCAGCAGACTGGCTAAAAAATTTAAGCTCCTCTTTAGTACCGGTACGAAAACCAGCACACCCCATACTGATACCGTAAGGTGGCAATTAAGGACCCTCTAAGACTCGATTTTGGAGCATTAGAAAGCAGGCATTCTTTATTGCAGTGCTGGGCGTACAGGGAATCACTTTGCCTAGTGTGCGCACCAAGTTGCTCAACTACAAAGGTTATAAGCAATCAGAATATACATATTAATTACATTTCCAAGAAATGATTAACATATTCACATTATCACCTAGAACTCATTAATATATGTAAATGTCCTTGACGCATGCGCATCCATGTCCATTGGTGGTCTTCCAGGGTCCTCTGGTGGTTATCGATAGTCTTCCTCACTGTGTCCGCTGATTGAACTCGGTCTTCACACATACTCAGTTCATCTTTTGGACTAGTTTGCAACTCTTGTTTTCACAAAACTAGCTTATTCTAGCATCTTTCCCTATCTATTCTACTCAAGGATACAATGTCTCAAGGCTTCCTTTTGTGAAATGTGCTTAACTGATTCGTGTCAGTGTGGAACAGTGTTAGGGCCACAGGGTGAAGTGTGACCTTTGATTGTTTTGTCTGTATGGCCGCAGACGAGACGGTGTGTCTATTGTGTCTGTGTTTTGCAGGAGCCACCTGGCGAACATTCTAGAATACCAACTTAAACCGGTCCTGTTGTTATCTGCATAGTGACCTGTAAGAGGGGGGATACACCCATTTTTGGCAAGGGCCAACCATTTTAGAGACAGTTATGAATATGTATTACTATAGGAGATATAAACCAAAAATGGGGTCTGTAAGGTGTGTGTCTTGGTTGGGCAGAGACTCCCGGCACACCCAGCGCTGTTTGCTTGCCTTTATTCCTTTAATAAATTATAAATTCTAATTGGAATCCTGTTTGCGATTAAATCATTTATCACACTTTTATCAAACTAAACCTAACAGATATTTAACCCATCTGCTTACAAAGCATTTCAAACTTAGCTACATTATTCCAGTAAGGAAGGAACCATACGTTCTTTTTAACTTGTTATCGGTAAGGCCTGAGGGGCCTTCCACCCCAGTGTTTTGTGCTGTTCAAGGCTACTGTATCACCAACTACTATATCAATACCCTCAGCCACCCCTCAGCCCTCACACCCTGATCTGCCACCCCTCACAGTAGCCTCTGCCGGGGGGGAGTGGGGGGGGTGTGCATCCCCTCCCCGAATCACCCAGCGGTCTAGAGAGAGAGAGAGGAAATACCACGATGCCTGAGGGGGCCACTGGCGGCGGCGAAGTACTTCCGGGACGCGCCCCTCCCCGCTCCGTGGGCGTGGCCTCGCCCTTCAAAAGGGGTGGAACGTGTCGCCGCCATTTTCTGGAGAGAGTGTGGGGCTGTCAGCTGCCTTCTGTTTGCTTCAGCTTTCTCCGGAGAAGTCGCCTACTGCTGCCGCTATGCTCTCCGCCCGTGTGGCTGCTGCCCTTGCCCGCTCCCTGCCGCGGCAGACCGCCCTGGTGAGCGCGCTCACTCCTTTCTGAAGCGGGCGGGGATGGGCGCTTGCCGCCATCTTGGGGACTGCGGTGACATTTGAGGGGCCGCGGCCTCCCTCTCTTGGGAGTCTGGGGCGGGGTGTGTGTGGGGCGCTTACCTCAGCACTGGGTGACAGTGGGACCCGACCCCCTGCTGAGGAGCGGAGGTGCCCTCATCTGGGGGGTAGGAGGGGTTCTAGGGGACGGCGTGTCCTTCCCCGGAGATGCGGATTGGCATTGATGGGCTTCAGTCTAATGCTTGAAAGCTGCTAGATCCTGGTCAGGCTTAGGTATTTGAGCTGTGAGGCCTTACCAGGTGGCATTTTTGTTTCCGTGTTTCTGGGGAGAGTGAGGGTGCGAAGATCTGTCAGGACCCGTTCCTAGCTGGTGTCCCTCGTGAAGGTGAACAGAGGAGAGGCCTGCTTAGGCTTTCAGAGAAATAGCGATAACGCTGCATGGGACTGCACTAAGAGCTTTGCTTGTGATGTAGGATTATAATCTTTTAATGCATTCGTTATCACAGATTTTTTTTTTCATTTCTGCTATTGCATAAGCTCTAGCTATGCTTCAGAAATTTTGCAGTTAAATTTTTCTTAGGAAGGCTAACCCTTAGAAGACACAGTCTTATTTTTTCCTTGTGCAGAACCATGAGGGGGGGCTCTGATTTCTTTATGCCCCAAGCTTTTGATGTTGAGAGCAAAGGTGGCAAACAAGAGGAGGTGTTGCTTTGGGAGCTGCTGCAGTGCTGTGATGGTGACATCAGTGCAACACAGAAAAATGCAACCAGTAATTTAGAGCAATCTCCTTTACCATCTGTCCTTGCTTAGTCTAATGCTGGACTTGGTTCCATAACTACAACTTGTGAATGGAGTGCTGTGAAGCTCAACTCAAAAACTGAGACACATTAAATATATATGGTCATGATCAGAAATTTCAGTGTGTTATTTCTTAATGTTTTTTTGAATGACTGAGGAAATCTCACTGTTATTGAATCAATTACTTATTTTAGATATCCAGAAATACCCTGGGTGCAGCATTTGTTGCTACAAGAAACATCCAAGCCTCCAAAACATGCTTTCAGAAAACTGGTGAGTCTGAGAGAGGTCTTCATATAAGAGTGTGGTTTAAAAACTTGCTCTATCAGGTGAAAAGGAATTTGAATATGGAGTTAGAGAGCTTTGTATGTCAGTTGACAAAATGCTTATGGGCTTTTATGTACTGACAGTATTTAACAGTGAACTATCTGTTACACAGTCACATCCAGGAGACTTCACTTTAATAACTATTCAAATTATGCCCAAACCAAAGGAGTGGTCGCATGTCAGTTGGCTTACACAGCTTACCTGCTTCATGAGATTCAATTCAGTCTTCAACTCCTGCAGAATTACTTGAAAAAATGCCTCAAATTCCAGTTTCCTGTCTTGTTTGTAACAGTATGAAGGAACGGATGACTTTCCCAGGCCTGCCTGGGTTTGACCTTGTGTCCTTGAGTATAACTTTTTTGCTGCCAGCATCTTGATATTTAGAGAAGGCAGTGGTGCTGTATAGCTGTATTTTTGGTAGTGATTCATATATGACTTTTGAAGTGGCTTAGGGTGACTAAAGGTATTATTAGGAAACAACAGTTTCACAGTGTTTTTTACTGTTTCCTAACTGAGGAAATAAAAAGCTGTTGGAGGTATACTGCCAAATAAATTGGAGGAAGATGAATGCATTTTTATGGCTTTAACTTGCTCCTTAAACGTATTGAGTTCTGTTTAATATATTTGGATCTTGGATTACAAATCAGTTGACAGGGTATTTTGATGCCTGCAGTCTAAGTAAATGATCTGTAAGTGGAGCTAGCATGTCTGTTCTTTCTGAGCTAAGTCTAATCTATTTAATTGCTTTCTAGGGGCAGAGATCGCTAATAGTGTAGGACATACTGAAGGAAATTGATAGCTAAACACCCATCAGTGTTTTGATTGAATCTGGCTCATAATCATGAGTTGAAGCTGCTTTTATTGGCTGTGAATACAGGAGCTGTTATTTGTTTTATGCATCATATGTAAGGAATAGTGTTGCTTGCTAGACCTTATGGCATACCTGAGAAAGGGTACCTTGGCTTGTGAATTCAAGACAAGCTTACTGAATTTGTACTGTGCCTTAATGTGCTGAGTCTCATTTGAAACATCTCTTTCTAGGCACTGCTGAGGTATCCTCTATTCTTGAGGAACGTATTTTGGGAGCTGACACCTCTGCTGAACTTGAGGAGACTGGCCGTGTGCTCTCGATTGGTGATGGTATTGCCCGTGTGTACGGGCTAAGAAATGTCCAAGCAGAAGAAATGGTTGAATTCTCTTCTGGACTGAAGGTAAGCTTTCAGTAAAGCAGTTTGTTCAGCTTAGAAATACAAAGAAGACTTTTTTTAAGAAGGAAAGATTTTTTTAAGGAGAATCTGAGACTATGCTTGGAGTTACATATAAACCCTTTACAGACTTTATTGCAACTTTAATGTGTAGTAACTAGTTGAAATAATACTCCTTTTGGAGTATTATTCTTTGAAATATTCTTTGAATTTGTAAAGCTATGCTTTCAGTATCTGTTTTTTGGCCAATATTTGAGCTTTATTTGTCTTCATCTAGGAAGTATTAAGAACTAATCTATCATTGGATTTTGTTTTATTTGATTTCAGGCTGGCTTTTCTGTTTACTGTTGAATAACAGCCTCTCTGCTCCAATACAGTGTGCAATTTGCTGACTTCTTATAGTCTTAAGAGTGGACTAGAGTTAAAAAGCTGTTTGACTGTTCTGAGAGTACTGCAACATATCTTCCTGTATTTTTAATGACCTGACTTGCCTTAGGCAAAGAAGAAGTTGGTGCTTTTCCCTTGTCCAATTCCTAGTCAAGAGAGAAGTGTTGTATTTGAACCCTGCTTATCCTTTCTGTTCTTTTTAGAGAGATAAGTGACTTAATCCTAGGCTGCTGCAAGTATAATTAAATAAGCAGTAAGCTGAAGGCTTAGGCAGATTCTCTCACCAGTATGAAAGAATATACAGACATTGTACATAAAAGCAGAACAATGACTGTTGCTACAAATAAGATTGAGATAAAACTATGTTGGATGTTCTAAACTGTAGAATAATATTGGTATTAAACTGACAAAATTTTGCAAATGTTGGCACATGTTTTCTCAGGATAATGTGATCTTTGCCCTAGGGTATGTCCTTGAATTTGGAGCCCGACAATGTTGGTGTTGTTGTGTTTGGTAATGACAGACTGATCAAGGAAGGGGATGTTGTGAAGAGGACTGGTGCCATTGTGGATGTTCCAGTTGGGGAAGAGCTGCTGGGCCGTGTTGTAGATGCCCTGGGCAATCCAATTGATGGGAAGGTAAGCGTAACTAGGTGTTGACTACCTCTGCTTGTATCTGTGCCATACAGATTGCAACAGGGTTTTATCTCTATTTTAAGGGTCCTGTTACATCTAAGACACGTAGAAGAGTTGGCTTAAAGGCCCCTGGGATCATTCCCAGAATCTCTGTGCGTGAACCTATGCAGACTGGTATTAAGGCTGTGGACAGCTTGGTGCCAATTGGTCGTGGCCAGCGTGAGCTGATCATTGGTGACAGACAGACTGGGTAAGTTAAATGCCCAAGCTAAAAATGTTTTGTACAGCATGTGCCAATGTACAAAGCTGAACACAGAACTGCATAGGGGTTGGGAGAGCCATAGGCAGCTTAATTTACCAAACTCTGTGTTACACAGGAAAACATCAATTGCAATTGACACAATAATCAACCAGAAACGATTTAATGATGGAACAGATGAGAAAAAGAAGCTGTACTGTATCTATGTTGCAATTGGCCAGAAGAGATCTACTGTTGCTCAGCTGGTGAAGAGGCTCACTGATGCAGGTACAGATTTTTGAAGATGGCTAAGCTTGGCAACCTAGTGATGTCCTGTTCTCATTATAATGTTGAATACTACTATGACCTATCATGACTGCGAGTAGGGACAGAATTCTTTTCTTATTAGATGAGTGAACTGCTTGCTTTTCTGGACAAAAATCTTTAGGTGTCTGGGGAAAAACCCCTCTTTTGCTACATTGCATTAGAAGACTAGTATGAGTCCCCCAAACTGCTCAATTGCTTCTGGAAGAGTCACCCTCCGTGGTTTTTTTGGTTTGGTTTTGGTGGTTTTTTTGGTTTGGTTTTGGTGGTTTTTTTGGTTTGGTTTTGGTGGTTTTTTTGGTTTGGTTTTGGTGGTTTTTTTGGTTTGGTTTTGGTGGTTTTTTTGGTTTGGTTTTGGTGGTTTTTTTGGTTTGGTTTTGGTGGTTTTTTTGGTTTGGTTTTGGTGGTTTTTTTGGTTTGGTTTTGGTGGTTTTTTTGGTTTGGTTTTGGTGGTTTTTTTGGTTTGGTTTTGGTGGTTTTTTTGGTTTGGTTTTGGTGGTTTTTTTGGTTTGGTTTTGGTGGTTTTTTTGGTTTGGTTTTGGTGGTTTTTTTTTTTTTTTAGCAGAGTTCAGAGAGATTCCTCTTGGCAGTCAGGCAGGCCTGATTACAAGCTATGTCCTACAAGTATTTATGGACTTGGCATTTGATTCATTTGTATGCAAGTCAGTGTAAATGGCAGTTGCAAGTTTAGTGGAAAGACTTTACTGACCAAAGGTAGACTTTACTTTCTTATCAGAAACGGTGATCTCATTGCATATGTAACAGCGCTTACAAGAGATCAGGAACCTTACCTCTTGCCTGGTGGGTCAAGCAAAGTCATACCTAGCAGGACAACCCCTCCCACTCCCCCCCAGTTTAATGACAATAATTTTTTTAGGACCATGAAACAAAGGGTAGTATCTCCTTGCAGAAGCCAGGAAATCACAGACTTTCAGTCTGAGTTACTTCTAGAATCAAGTGTTTATTAATTAAAGTTTAAACTTATTTTAAATGGGAAAGAAGTCTGCAAGGATTAGACACTAGCTGCTATGAACTTGTTCTTGAAACTTCTGAAGCTAGTTGAGCTAATGGATGTGTTAATCTAGTATGGTGTTCTTTCCTGTAACAGTGTAGTGATGTTGTCTGGGCTTGCTTCAGTGTGTTGTATTTGCTGATTATGGGCATAATGAGGTAATATACTCACAGTGGTGTGTGTGTCTAATTCTGTCCAGATGCCATGAAGTACACTATTGTGGTGTCTGCCACAGCATCCGATGCAGCACCCCTTCAGTATCTGGCTCCCTATTCAGGCTGCTCCATGGGGGAATACTTCAGAGACAATGGAAAACATGCATTAATCATCTATGATGACTTATCCAAACAGGTCAGGAAACATTGTTTATAGGCCTCATAGTCTAGCATTGATGTTTGTAGCTGTCAGATCACCTCAGGTTTAGAAATCCAAAATTTTAAAGGAGCTACTGAAGTCTGAGTGCTTTCTTTATACTGCACAGGCTGTTGCCTATCGTCAGATGTCTCTGCTGCTGCGTCGTCCACCTGGTCGTGAAGCCTACCCAGGTGATGTGTTCTACCTGCACTCTCGCCTGCTGGAGAGAGCAGCCAAAATGAATGATTCCTTTGGAGGTGGCTCTCTGACTGCCTTGCCTGTCATTGAAACTCAGGCTGGTGATGTGTCTGCTTACATTCCAACCAATGTCATCTCCATCACTGATGGACAGGTAGGACTGCTTCTTCACATGCCAGTACTTCTGTGTAACTTACTGGCAGGTCTCTGAGGAGGCTTCCAGACTTCTGACCGAGATAATAAAACTATTTTCTCCTACAGATTTTCTTGGAAACTGAGTTGTTCTACAAAGGTATACGTCCAGCTATTAATGTTGGTCTGTCTGTGTCCCGTGTAGGTTCTGCTGCTCAGACTAGAGCTATGAAGCAGGTAAGCATGAAACTGCTGTTCCTTCTCTTACTAGAAATGAGTAGTGTGTAGGCTTTCCAACCCACTTCACTCTGAAGAGTTGTGAATAGAGAGGGAATAAAGCTTTGGATTCCTTAGGGTTATGAAATTATAAAAGAACAAGCTTTGGGGTTCTCTTTGATATTTCCATTGTCTGCTGGGGGTGGGGCAGAAAGGAAAATAGTATCTGCATAAAGATGTAGGACTTGTTAAGTTTCAGTATGCAGAACTGGGTACTGATCTAACTAGAAATAGAATGCTCTAACTCCATGCTTTTAGTCCAACTATGGAATTAGAGAGGTTTAATATCAGCTGTCACTGTTTTAGGGAGGAATAGCATGGTTATGTTAAAAGGCCAAGCAGATGGTGGGTGTTGTAATCTTGAGATTCACTTGACTGGTGTGTAAGGCCAAGCTGACTTGTGACAGCTGAAGATAACCTACAAATTGCTAGACACATTTAGAAGGTGGTCAAACTCAGTCTGAGCTATACCTTGTGTTGTAGGTGGCAGGTACCATGAAGCTGGAATTGGCTCAGTACCGTGAAGTAGCTGCCTTTGCTCAGTTTGGGTCTGATCTGGATGCTGCCACACAACAGCTGCTGAACCGTGGTGTACGCCTGACAGAGCTCCTCAAACAAGGACAGTATGGTGAGTGCCTTGGATGTAACAAGTCTGCATTTCCCATTAGTCTCTTGTGCTAACGGGGTTGGTCTTTGTGGCAGCATTTATTGTGTCCATTCTGGTAAATGCAGACCTGACTTGAGCCATGATGTCTACGTGCAGTCGATTTTCAAAGAAAGGCCTCTGTGTAGTCAGATGTGTCCTGATATAAGAGTTACCAATGCCATGAATGCTTTCTTTCCTGCAGTTCCCATGGCTATTGAGGAACAGGTTGCTGTCATCTATGCTGGTGTAAGAGGTCACTTGGACAAGCTGGAGCCCAGCAAAATCACTAAATTTGAGAGTGCTTTCCTAGCTCATGTACTGAGCCAGCACCAGGCCCTCCTCTCCACAATCAGGTATGATGATTTATCTTACTTCATCCCAAGGGTATTGACTTGATGGCCAGAGTGCTGATAATGGTCACTGAACTGTTATTAGTGTATCCTAGAACATCAGGCCTTAAGCTGCCTGTACCAGAACTGGAGGTTAAATCAGCCTTCCTGCTGTCCTTGCACTGCTCTCCAGAGCTCAGCTTCATGTCTCCAGTTTTGACTTAAAAAATCCATCTGATGCTTAAAATTAACCTACTTGCATACCTCTCCTAATCCGATACTGAAATCACTTAATCTAGTCAGTTCCCGTATTTTTGACAGCTTTATGCTGTTACAGTACTGTGGATTAATTGCTGCTGAGCGGACTGTTGGGGATTGAGTATTTCCACAGTCCTGTCCTGTGGGACTGGTCTTAGCTTGTTGTGTCATGAGTCAGATCATGTGCCTTCCATCTCTGAGGCGCAGCTCTAGAGAAGATGGAGCCTTGTTGAACTAGGTACAACTGTTGTGAAAGTATTTGTTGACAACCCTTAGTTCTTAAACAGGACTAATTTCTTAGAAGTGATGTTAGTTTCAGTGGTATAGCGCTCCACACATCAAACAGAAATGTGTTAATTTATCTGCTAATTTTGTTAGAAATTGGAAGGTTCATCGTAAAGGCTTTTTCTTTGCCTTAGTCGGGGATTGACTGTATATCTATTCTTGTGTCAGAAGTTTAAACTCTTTCAACAGGACCGAAGGGAAGATCTCTGACCAGACAGAAGCTAAGTTGAAGGAAATAGTCACAAGTTTCCTGGCTACTTTTGAGGCATAAACTCTTAAAACTGCTCAAACAGACCAGGCTGTTGTGATCCCATGTTCCACCTCCATCAAAGACTTAAAAGTATGTGTGATTTGAATGTACAGATCTTAATGAGAATAAAAGTTTCAGTGTAAAAAGGCTTGTATGTTCTGGAACTCCAAAAAATCAGGGGCCATCTTAACTGTTAGGTGGATCAAACTTCCCTTACAGGAACGAGTTGGGGGTGGCAGCTGCAGTTCCCATCCTCACAGAGCTGATGATCACAGAATTGCCTAGGTTAGAAGGGACCTTTAAGATCGAGTCCAACCATTAACCTAACGCTGCCAAAACCGCCACCAAACCACGTCCCTAAGCGCCGCGTCTACCCGTCTTTTAAATACCTCCAGGGATGGTGATTCAACCACTTCCCTGGGCAGCCTGGTCCAATGTTCGATAACCCTTTCCGCGAAGAAATTTTTCCTAATATCCGTCCTAAACCTCCCCTGGCGCAACTCGAGGCCGTTTCCTCTCGTCCTATCGCCTGTTACTTGGGAGAAGAGACCAACCCCCGCCTCGCTACAACCTCCTTTCCGGTAGTTGTAGAGAGCGATAAGGTCTCCCCTCAGCCTCCTTTACTCCAGGCTAAGCCACCCCAGTTCCCTCAGCCGCTCCTCATAAGCCTTGTGCTCCAGACCCCTCACCAGCTCCGTTGCCCTTCTCCGGACACGCTCCAGCACCTCCGTGTCTTTCTTGTAGTGAGAGGCCCAAAACTGAACACAGTATTCGAGGTGCGGCCTCAGCGGTGCTGAGTACAGGGGGACAGTCGCTTCCCCAGTCCTGCTCACCACAACTATTCACTCCAGCCTTCAAAAAGGGCAAGAAGGAGGACCCGGGGAACTACAGGCCAGTCAGCCTCACCTCCATCCCTGGAAAGATGATGAAACAGCTCATTCTGGGTGTCATCTCAAGGCATGTGGAGGAAAAGAAAGCTATCAGAAGTAGTCAGCATGGATTCACCAAGGGGAAATCATGTCTGATGCCTTCTATGATGGCATGACTGGTTGGATAGATGAGGGGAGGGCAGTGGATGTTGTCTACCTTGACTTAAGCAAGGCTTTTTTGCCCCTGTCTCCTACAGCATCCTCATCGGGAAGCTTAGGAAGTGTGGGTTAGATGAATGGACAGTGGGGTGGATAGATAACTGATTGAAAGACAGAGCTCAGAGGGTCGTGATTAGGGGCACAGAGTCTAGTTGGAGGTCAGTGAGGAGTGTTCCCCAGGGGTCAGTACTGGGTCCAGTCCTCTTCAATATATTCATCAATGACCTGGATGAAGGGATGGAGTGCACCCTCAGCAAGTTTGCTGATGACACAAAGCTGGGAGGGGTGGCTGACACACCAGAAGGCTGTACCTCCATACAGAGAGACCTGGACAGGTTGGAGATTTGGGCAAAGAGGAACCTTATGAAATTCAACAAGGGCAAATGTAGGGTGCTGCACCTGGGGAGGAATCATCCCATGCACCAGTACAGGTTGGGGGCTGACCTGCTGGAGAGCAGCTCTGTGGAAAGAGACCTGGGAGTCCTGGTGGACACCAGGATGACCATGAGCCAGCAATGTGCCCTGGTGGCCAAGAAGGCCAATGGCATCCTGGGGTTCATCAAGAAGAGTGTGGCCATCAGGTCGAGGGAGGCCATCCTCCCCTTCTACTCTGCCTTGGTGAGGCCCCACCTGGAGTACTGTGTCCAGTTCTGGGCTATCCAGTTCAAGAAGGACAGGGAACTGCTGGAGAGGGTGCAGCAAAGGGCTACCGAGATGATTAGGGGACTGGAACACCTCTCTCATGAAGAAAGGCTGAGGGATTTGGGTCTCTTCAGTCTGGAAAAAAGGCGGCTGAGGGGGGACCTTATCAATGCTTATAAATACTTAAAGGGTGGGTGTCAGGAGGATGGGGCCAGGCTCTTTTCAGTGGTGCCTGGGGACAGGACGAGAGGTAATGGGCACACAAACTTGAGCATAGGCAGTTCCACCTAAACATGAGGAGGATCTTCTTTACTTTGAGGGTGGCAGAGCACTGGAACAGGCTGCCCAGAGAGGTTGTGGAGTCTCCTTCTCTGGAGACATTCAAAACCCACCTGGACACGTTCCTGTGCAACCTGCTCTAGGTGACCCTGCTCTGGCAGGGGGGGTTGGACTAGATGATCTCCAGAGGTCCCTTCCAACCCTATGATTCTGTGTGAGATGTGGCTGCCAGCACTGCGCTAACGCCTGCTCTCTGTGCAGGTGACGCCAAAGCCGATGTGCGGCTGTTGTGGCAGGGCTGATGGTGACCATTGCGCATGCTCCCAAACCTTGATCTGTGCTGCTCTCTCCTTGTTGTGGGTCTCAACCCCACTCAGGCTTATCTGTCTGTCCTAAGGCGATCCCTTCCAGCGCAACCAGATCTGACAGAGAAAACTTGGAAATTTATTCCAGAATTCACACTTTGGAGTTTTTTGTGTGCTTGCAGCTGGGCAGATTGTACCTCAGCTGATAGACGTTCAGGTGAAGTTGCTAAAACCTTTTCAAAGCTTTGACTGAAACCTTTCAGGTCTGAAATGGAGATGTGATGCTACCTCTGCTGCTGGGGCAGCCACAGACACTGAAAGAAAAATCCATGGAAACCTGGTTTCTTCAGTATAAACTTCAGAAACATTTGCTCAGTGGCCTCAGGTCACTTAATTAATTAAGTGGAAAATGCCTTTTTTACATTACTGGTCTGCTTTAGCTGTCCCCATGTTAAAGCAGAGGCAGCAGCTTAGGGCAGTTGGTGTGATTCAGGCTTTCTGGCACACTGTCCCATCTCATAGAATCACAGAATGGTTTGGGTTGGAAGGGACCTTTAAAGGTCATCTAGTCCAACCCCCCTGCAATGAGCAGCGTCCCCTCATCAATTAAGGATAAGAACAGGATGCTTATGGTGAAGCCTTCCCAAAATACTCCGGCAACCTCGGGCCAGGCCAGCTGGGGAAGGCACTGAATGGCTGTGCTGCTCACCCTCCGTTCTGTGCTTCCTTCGTGAATCCCTGTGGGTCAGTGGGGTTTGGCTGTCACCAGTGGGTTTGTCCCCACGGCACAGTGATACCGTGCCTGGCGTCCACACCAATCTCACCCATCTGCAGCAGTGCACCCCAGCCCCCCCAACCCCTGGAGAGCTCGGCTCCACGCAGCAAGTGGGATGGATGTTGCCGTGCTCTTTTGGTGGTGGTGGGGGCACTGGGAGTGGTGGCGGAGCACAGTGGCAGTGGCAGCATGCAGGAGGTGTGGTTCAGGGAACACTTCTGGGTGAGCGGGGACACGGGGGACTGGAGTAGGATCCAGCCGGAGCCGGGTGGGTGTGGGTCACAGCTGGAGGTGGTGGATCCCAGCTGTCTCCAGGGGGTCACCCTGTCCAGAGTTGGCTTCAAAGCCACCTTCATGGTCCTGGGGTGCCTTTTCTGAAGAGTCTGAGCATCCCCTGGCCTGTCCACACATGTCCTGAGAGCTATGGCTTTGCAACCTGCCCTGTGCAGACAAAATATACCCTGGCGAGTTGCCACTGCCACACTGGAGGAAACTGGTGTCAGGCTGAGGGTTTGATAATATTAATTGGCCACTGGTGAACTTATTTGGAGACACCATGGCCAAAAAGGGTCCTTTGATGTTGAGCTAATCCTGGACTAGGAGCGAGTCCCTCGGTGTGCTGCTGCCGAACTGCAGAGGAAAAGCCATGGTTCGAGGAAAGACGCAATTTATTCTTTTGAATCTGAGCTGTGCTTTTGGGAATGGAGAAGTGCTGAATAGCTCCTTATCTACTGCAGAGCGTCAGTGCTGTGGATGCTCAGTTCCTCTTGGTGTGCCAAGCTTTTGTTCCAGGTATTGGCAACCAGGAAATAAATGATGAAAATTTGTCTTTTGGGGATGAAAATCCTCATCTGTGAATGGAGCTCAGGGTTTCCCAGTTGATGCCTGGGAAGCAGCTCCTGTCTGGCAGGATGGGGGAAGGTGTGTGGGCCCCCAGGAGGAGCGGGCGTAGGGCTTGGGGCTCCTGCGTGTTGTGGAATGAGAGGGGTAAGTGCAGAGCACCGGGCTCACCCAGCATCATTAGCGTGTTCTCTGGCGTAGCGCCATCAAATATATAAATCCCACATAGGTATCAAACCTGGCTTGGAAAATAAAGCCAGCTTTGCATCTGGCAGACATTTCTCATCTATTTGCTGGCAAGAAATTTCCACGGTGCTCCCTTTGCTTTGCAAATGTGCAGGAGGGGAGGGATGCGAGGGTGGTGGCAGCATCCCCCAGGCTGGGGGGAATAACGGTGATGCCAGGAGAACTGAGTAGACATGGTTTATCATGCTTCAGTGGCACACTGGATTGAAGAAAAGAACCTTGCCACAGGGCTGGCTTGGGCTAGCACTGCCCAGTTTGTTCATCTCCCGCCACAGCATGGTGCTTTTTCAAGGAGAATCCTGGAGTAGGGGGCTCAGTGGGAGAAAATACAGGGGCAGGAGCAGCCCCAAGCCCCCAAGGCAAGGAGGAGATGGGGCATTGCATGGGGCACTCACTCCTGCCCGACCCCTTGTATTGCAAACATGACTACTGAATAATCCCCAGTTCTTGCTGAGCCCAAAATTATTGGTGGTGCCAGGGATTTTGCTTGGCTTTTTCCTTTCCAAAGCCTGTGTGCTTCAACCCCCCCCCCCCGACCCCTCCCGCCCCCCCTCCCCCCTGACCGAGGAAACATGCCTGGGGCAGGCAGCTGGGGTGGAGGTTGGGAGGTTGGATGGGAGCGTGATGGACTGATGGACATGACTCTGGAGAGATCAAGGCCCTGATGCAGTCATTTGGCCCATGGAAAAGGCAGGTACCACCCCAAGCAGTCCCCACACCACGTACTGGTGACTGTGCATCAGCTGTGAGGGCTGGGGAGAGAGGGGGAGTGATGGGCAGAAAAAAATCAATTTAGATGAGGTGCAGAGGTCTGCTCGTCCAGCTTCGGTTTGCTGTTAAGTGCTGTGAGGGAGCGCAAACTTCCTCCTGCAATTTTTCCTCTTAAATTACTTCGCTTAAGACAAAAAGGGAAGGAGAACTCTTCTTTGCCAAAGCAAATAATTTCACAGTGGTTGGGACAGCCCGATGGGAAAAGTGAGATTTTGGGAGGGCTCCAGGGGAGGGATGCTCCAATTGATAGAACAGATACTAAAAAATAACCAAACCCCCCAAAAGCTGAGCTGTTTTTGGAATTGCATTTTCCAGCTTTGAAACGCAGCGGGTCGTGAATGGTAACTGCTGAATTTCTTTGTGGGGATAAGCTGCAGCCACCCCTTGCTCTGATGGGGTGGTGGGGCTGTGCCTCAAACCTTATCAGGGCAATGATTTAGCTTTAAACCCTGGCAGTTCTGGTTTCTTCAGTGGGGTGCTGTGTCTGTCTTTTCCTGCACTGGAACCTGGTCCTTGCCAAAGTTCATGGCGTGATGCTCATGATGTCATGAAACCATACTGTGACTTTGCTCTCTGCATTCGAGTTTGCTCATGCTCCTAGGTCTCAGCATAAGATGATAATGGATTGAGATGAACGGATTGAGAGCAGCCCTGAGGAGAAGGACTTGGGGGTGTTGGTTGATGAGAAGCTCAATGTGTGAGCTGATGCAGGCAGGATGCAGGAACAAGCACAGAACCATGGATGAAAGGCAAAGAACAAGTTTAATCTCAATACCTCGAAGATTGGGGAATATCCAAAGCAACACCCGGGCAAGAGGCACGCGAGCAGGGGATGCAGGCACCACGGAGCAAGAGAGAGTCCTTATTAGTGAGAGTCCTTATTAGTGAGAGAGTGAGAGCACTCAGACTCCCTGCTCTTGCTGGTATTTCAAGGGTTCAAGCGGGCATAGTTTTCCCACTGTGCTTTGATCTTCTTCAACAACAGGCCAGGTTTTTCAAGTGGCTAGATAAGGTGTCCCTGAGCCCACTGCAGAATTACGTTATCTAAGTGCAAGCGTTTTGCTTGCAAGCACCCAAGACTGAATAACAATTAGTGTGATATATGTGTTTCCCAGCACCCCAGGGGCGAGTCACTTGAGTGTGTTTACAATCCTCCTCACTGATCTTCCATTACTTTCCCACACTCAATGTGAGCTGGCAATGTGTGCTCACAGCCCAGAAAGCCAACTGCATCCTGGGCTGCATCACCAGCAGCGTGGCCAGCAGGTCGAGGGATTCTGCCCCTCTACTCTGCTCTGGTGAGACCCCACCTGGAGTATTGTGTCCAGCTTTGGAGTCCTCAGCACAAGAAGGACATGGACCTGTTGGATTGGGTCCAGCAGAGGGCCACAAAGATGATCAGAGGGCTGGAGCACCTATGCTATGAGGACAGGCTGAGAGAGTTGGGGTTGTTCAGCCTGGAGAAGAGAAGGCTCCAGGGAGACCTTATAGCAGCCTTCCAGTACCTGAAGGGGGCCTACAGGAAAGGTGGGGAGGGACTCTTTATCAGGGAGTATAGCGATAGGATGAGGGGTAATGTTTTTAAACTGAAAGAGGGTAGATTTAGATTAGATATTAGGAAAGAATTCTTTGGTGTGAGGGTGGTGAGACCATGGGACAGGTTGCTTAGAGAAGCTGTGGATGTCCCATCCCTGGAAGTGTCAAGACCAGATTGGATGGGGCTTTGAGCAGCCTGGTCTAGTGGAAGGTGTTGCTGCCCATGGCGGGGGAATTTGGACCTAGATGATCAGCAGGTCGAGGCCAGCAAGGAGGGGGAGGTGATTCTGCCCCTCTACTCTGCTCTGGTGAGACCCCACCTGGAGTACTGTGTCCAGCTTTTGAGTCCTCAGTACAGGAAGGACATGGACCTGTTGGAACGGGTCCAGCAGAGGGCCACGAAGATGATCAGAGGGCTGGAGCACCTATGCTATGAGGACAGGCTGAGAGAGTTGGGGTTGTTCAGCCTGGAGAAGAGAAGGCTCCAGGGAGAACTTATATCCCCTTCCAGTACCTAAAGGGGGCCTATGGGAGAGATGGGGAGGGACTCTTTATGAGGGAATATAGCAATAGGATGAGGGGTAATGGTTTTAAACTGAAAGAGGGTAGATTTAGATTAGATATTAGGAAGAAATTCTTTACTGTGAGGGTGGTGAGGCACTGGAACAGGCTGCCCAGGGAAGTTGGAGATACCCCATCCCTGGAAGTGTTTAAGACCAGGCTGGATGGGGCTTTGAGCAGCATGGTCTAGTGGGAGGTGTCCCTGCTGATGGCAGGGGAGTTGGAACTAGATGATCTTTAAGGTCCTTTCCAACCCAAACCATTCTATGATTCGACACATTTCCTTAAATAAAGGGATTGCTCTTTTGCGTCCTACCACAGTTTCTGCTTTTAGGTGTAGCATAAAGAGAAGTAAACAGAGGCAAGACATCCGGGAAGAATTTTAGGCGCCTCGGATAGGCTGTGAACCCTGGAGTACCTAACCAATGGGAAACAGGGGAGGGAAAAATTCGGCCGGGATTAGGGAATAAAAAGGTGTGTTTCAAGAACTGGAAGTGTGCCTACTTGCTAGGTCACCCGCTCTTGCAAGAACGTGAATAAAAACGTGCTTCACAGAGGATTCTGCCTGAGCCTATTTCATTCGGACCGGAACTTGTTTCTCACAATTTGGGGGCTCGTCCGGGAGCCGAAGTCATCTTCTTGGGAGTCCCTGTCGCCAAAGGACGGGAAGATGCGTCCTGTTGATTTCAACGGTCTCGTGGATCGTTGGCAGGGATTCCAGGAGGAATCAACTAAGATCTCGAGACCCAGTTGGACAGCAGACTCTGTGACCCACAGGGGGAAAAGGGATAGGTGCAGTAGGCACAGAGAGTACGACCAGGCAACTCCGTGCATGGACCAAGGTAAGAAAAATCGGACTGTTAAAGTATTGCCTTGGTGGTCGGGACATTCTAAGAGACATGTGTGTGAGTGACTGAGATGTACTGCGGTACAAAGCGAGTGTGGAGTCCAGATACGCGGTTCTGTAGTCCCGCGAGGGGCGCAGCCGGAGAAGGACGAAGCGAAAGGAAGGGGTGTAAGAAAAGTCTCTGTTCAGAATGGGAAATGAGGATTCTAGGCCTAGGGATGGAAAAGGGGATACTAGGAAGGACCCCGGGAACATTCCCCCAGACAGTCCATTAGGGAGGATGTTGAGATATTGCAATAGTCCATCTTGTACAAGGGATAAGGACAAAAAGAAAATGATACAATATTGTTGTTTTGTCTGGACAAAGGAGCTTATAAGACCTCCTAGTGTGTTTTGGCCCAAATTCGGGTCTGATGAACTTTGGGTGTGCCAGACTCTAAATGTATATGTAAATAGTAAGGAACCTGTCTCCTTAGAAGAACGCGAATATGCATTTTGTTGGGTTAAAATAAGTAGATATGGGAGTCGGAGTTGTCCATATCCATTTTATATGTTTCCAATTAAGACTCCTAATGATAAATCAGATGATAGCACAAAGGTCGAATCTACAAACTGGGACCCTTTAGATTGTTTATCACCCCCTTATAATCCACCCCAAGCACCACCAGTGCCAGTGCTCCCAGGTCCCATTGAAGCTGCAGGAGTGGGGGAGCCCCAAGCCCCCAGGAGAGAAGAGCCACCTCGGGAAGATTCCCAAGGGAAAGTCCCCAGCATGCCCCCCACCAAAGCATGCTCCAGATTAAGCAAGGAAATAGAGCAATGTCGTAAAGACATCTTAAATCTCTCTTTCCCTTCAGAAAAAGAACAGTCAGAAGGAAGCGGGAGCAAGATAACTGCATATCCCCTAAGGGAGGTTCCCCTAGGAGCAGAAGTGGGTTACGTTAGTGCTCCACTCACAAGTAGTGAAGTGAGGGCGTTTAAGAGAGAGATGAAATCTTTAATTGAGGATCCCATAGGGCTAGCCGAACAGTTAGATCAATTCTTAGGGCCAAGTTTTTATTCTTGGTCCGAAATGATGTCCATTTTAAATATTTTGTTCATGGGAGAAGAAAGAGGAATGATTAGAAGGGCTGCTATGCAGGAATGGGAAAAATGAAACCCACCTGCTCAGGGTGTAGTGCCAGCCGAACAGAAATTCCCAAATGTGGATCCCCAGTGGGATAATAATAATCCTGAAGACAGAACAAATATGAAAGACCTGAGGGAAATGATAATTTGGGGCATTAGAGAAGCCGCTCCTAAGTCGCAAAATCTTATTAAAGCTTTTGAAATACAACAAGGAAAAGATGAGACACCCTCTGCCTTCTTACAAAGGCTGAGGGATCAAATGAGAAAATATTCAGGCATGAACCCTGATGACCCAGTAGCACAGGGGTTATTAAAAGTTCACTTTGTCACGAAGGCCTGGCCAGATGTACAAGGGAAATTACAAAAAATGGAGGGGTGGAGCGAGAGACCCTTAGAAGATTTGTTGAGGGAGGCCCAGAAGGTATATGTCAAAAGGGAGGAGGAAAAACAGAAGCAGAAAGCAAAAATGATGGTATCTACTGTGGATCAAGTGGTAAGACAAAGGATTGATCCTGTAATAACTCAAAGGCGAGAAACTTGGGGGCGAGGAAGAGGGGTGAATAACAGGGGAAGAGGACGGGGAAGAGGGCTGCCCCGACCACTCCTACCAGCAGCTCGGGGTTCACCAGTGTTATCATTGTGGGAAAATAGGCCATTTTAGGCGTGAGTGCCCTGACTTGAGAAGGGAGGAACGAGTGTTGTCGTTGATGGATTTTGATTATGTAGCATAGGGAAGTCAGGGGTTCCCCAGCTCGAGGTCCCACCAGGAACCCTTGATAAATTTAAAGGTGGGACCTCAGGAAGAGGAAGCAGTCTTCTTAGTCGATACTGGAGCTTCTAGAACTTCTTTGAATTTTATACCCCAAGGGGCAAAATTGTCTAATCAACGAATAGTTGTATCAGGAATAAAGGATGAAGAAGGTCTCTCAGTCCCTGTTTTTGAACCCATGATTGTGGGAAGCAAAACTGAAAAAGTGATGGGAACTCTGTTATACATACCAGAAGCTGGGAGTAACCTCCTAGGTAGGGATCTTATCACTGGTTTAGAATTAAAGATAGAAACTTTAAGAGGACAGATAATGGTATCTATGAAGTTGCTAACAGAACAGAATGAGCAAAAGATAAGTCCTCCCAAGGTATGGGTGAGTGAAGGGAACCGAGGAGGGTTAAAAATAGAACCCCTCAGGGTAAAACTCATTCTGCATTCAAATGTGATTCGACAAAAGCAGTACCCAATTCCCCTTGAGGGAAGGCGAGGGCTGCAACCAGTAATACAAGCACTAGCCAAAGACAGGTTAATAGAACCCTGTATGTCCCCTTTTAACACTCCGATCCTGCCAGTGCGAAAAACGGATGGTTCATATCGCTTAGTGCAAGACTTGAGAAAGATTAATGAAATAGTGCAAGCATGACATCCGGTGGTCCCGAATCCCTATACCCTAATGAGTAAAATTCCTCATCATCATAAATGGTTTAGTGTAGTGGATTTAAAAGATGCTTTTTGGGCTTGTCCACTAGATGAAGGGAGCAGAGATCTATTTGCATTTGAATGGGAAGATCCAGATACAGGGAGAAAGCAACAATATCGATGGACAGTGCTACTGCAGGGATTTACAGAATCTCCTAATTTGTTTGGGCAAGTGTTAGAACAAGTGCTTGAACAATTCAAACCTCCATCGGGAATAGCCCTGCTTCAGCATGTGGATGATTTGTTAATCTCGGGAGGAGAAAAAGAAAACAAAGTAAAAGAAGCCACCAACGAGTTATTAAATTTTTTAGGTCAGCAGGGGTTAAGAGTCTCAAAACCAAAATGACAGTATGTAGAATCAGAAGTGAAATATTTAGGACATTTGATTAGTAAAGGAAGCCGCAAGATAAGTCCTGAAAGGATTAAAGGAATAGTGGAATTACCCTTGCCTGAGACCAAAAAGGAATTGAGAAAGTTTTTAGGATTAACCGGGTACTGCAGGCTGTGGATAGAAGGGTATGCACAAAGGACTAAAGGACTGTATTCTAAATTATTAGTAGATGAACCAAATATATTAAGATGGACAGAGGAAGAGAGGAATTTGATATGCGAATTAAAGCAAAGCCTAATAACTGCTCCAGTTTTAGCTTTACCATCCTTGGAGAAACCATTTCAGTTGTTTGTGACTGTAGAAAAAGGGGCCGCACTGGGAATATTAACTCAAGAATGGGGGGATAAATGACAGCCAGTAGCATATTTGTCAAAGCTTCTAGACCCAGTTTCTCGAGGATGGCCTGAATGTGTGCAGGCAGTAGCCGCTACTGCTTTATTAGTAGAAGAAAGCAGGAAGCTTACCTTTGGGGAATGATAGAAGTTAGCACCCCCCACCAAGTCAAAACCATTTTAGCCCAAACCGCGGGAAAATGGCTAACTGATTCAAGAATACTGAAGTATGAGGCAATTTTAATTGAAAAGGATGATTTGATTTTAACTGCCAGCTCTTGCCTTAACCCAGCGAGCTTTTTGTCGAAAGGAAAAGTAGAGGCAAAGGATGAAGAACTTACCCACGAATGCATAGATGTAATTGAGTACCAAAGATACGTCCCGACTTAAGGGAAGAACCCCTATCTGGGGGTCTTCATTTGTTTGTAGACGGTTCTTCAAGGGTGACAGGAGGAAAGAGGTGTAATGGATATGCGGTGGTGGATGGAGTGAGCCAACAAGTAAAAGCATCTGAGAAATTACCTAGTGCATGGTCTGCTCAAACGTGTGAGATGTATGCCTTAAACCAGGCACTAAAATTAATTGGAGAAGGGGAAGGAACAATATTTACAGACTCTTGTTATGCCTTTGGGGTAGTGCATACCTTTGGTAAAACTTGGGGAGAACAAGGACTAATAAATAGCAAAGGGAAAGAACTTGTACATGAAGCACTTATAAAACAGGTGTTGGCAAATATACTAATACCAAGTGAAATAGCAGTTGTACATGTTAAAGGCCACCAGAGGGGCAATTCAATTACTGCAAGGGGAAATAGATTAGCGGACAAAGTGGCAAAAGAGGCGGCCTTGGGGCAGGAGACCATTAAGATTTATAATCTTGTTCCTCAAGTACCGACAATAACGACCCCATTGATATTCACGGAAAAAGAAAAAGAAGCAATGACAGAAGCAGGGGCAGTGGAGAAAGATGGTAAATGGATTCTGCCTGATGGAAGGGAAATGGTTAATAAACAAACTATGAGAGAAATAATGGCAGTGTTACATCAGGGAAGCCATTGGGGAACGCAAGCAACGTGTGATATAGTTTTGCGGAAGTATGGATGTTTTGGCATTTACACAGTAGCGAAGCAAATCTGCGACAGGTGTATTGTTTGTAAGAAAATAAATAAGACGACCCTTAGAAAACAGCCTTCAGGGGGACGAGAACCGGGGTTAAGGCCATTTCAAAGTATACAAGTTGATTTTACTGAACTGCCACCCATAGGCAGGTTTAAGTACCTCCTAGTCCTGGTAGATCACCTCACTGGGTGGGTAGAAGCTTATCCTTTAGCCTCTGCAACAGCTGCAGGAGTGATAAGAATAATGCTAGAGCAAATAGTTCCTAGGTATGGAATAGTGGAAAATGTGGATTCAGATCAAGGAAGCCATTTTACCTCCAAGGTGCTACAGGGAGTGATGGAAAGTTTAGGGATAATATGGGATTATCACACTCCCTGGCATCCCCCGTCACCTGAGAAGGTTGAAAGAATGAATCAAACCATTAAGAGGCAACTATCTAAATTGGTTCTTGAGACAAAACTGCCATGGATCAAGTGCTTACCAATAGCACTATTGAGAATCCGGACCTCCCCTAGAAAGGATACTGGTCTCTCACCTTATGAAATGCTTTTTGGACTACCTTACACTGGAAGTAGGGAAGGTGCGCCCACATTTGAAACCAAGGACATGTTCCTTAAGAAATATACACGGGGGCTGTCATCTTCTCTCTCCTTCCTCAGAACTAAAGGCCTTCTTGCTCAAACTCCGCCACTGGAATTTGTCATCCATCTGTATAAACCAGGGGACTGGGTACTAGTCAAATCCTGGACGGAGAGTAAGCTCCAACCAGAGTGGGAAGGACCATTCCAAGTACTCCTCACTACTGAAACCACAGTAAGGACAGCAGAAAAAAGATGGACTCACTACACTCAGCTAAAAGGACCAGTTGAACCCCCGCCAACAGATCCGGTAGAACAGTGGACTGTACATTCTACTGACAGCCCGCTGCGAGTAACCCTAAAAGAGACAATAAGCCATGGGTTGGGGTGGGATGATCCAGTTGGGAGACATAAATCTGTGTATGCCATGAATTTTAAGAAGCATTTTGCGATGATACTGGTCATAGGGGCGGTGTTGAGCTTCCCACTGGGAAGCTGGAGTGTATGTCTAGATCACATATGAAGTGCACACCCAGATTACCCGGTTAGGCTTATCATAAATATCACTAAAGGAAATACCCCACAGACTGTACGCTTTGATGCCTGTCAAGTACTGAAGTGTGGGAATCTAGAGGCCCAAAGATGGTTGAGTGGTGAAAACAGTTACCTGTTCCCAGAAATTTGGAGGGTCACAGAGGGATATCACGAGGCTGCACCTTGTGACTGATGGAGTGAAGTGTGGTGGACCACCCAAATTGGAGGGTGGACCGTTGATGACGAGTGGATCAAGTCTTCTTATTATTACCCTCTCAAAAAGAAAATACATTTTTACAAAGGATCACCTTCCCCAGAGCGTGGCCTTTTTGAATGTAATCCTCTGTTGATAACTATAACCCAGGTGGATGATATGGCTAACCTAATATATGGAATAGGAGCAGATGTGTCTGGAAGAGATCCAAGGGGAAGATTTAGAATAGACAGACTGGAAAATAGCAGTTAAGCAGAAGGGACAACTATGACTACTAAAACTCCCAGTAATACAACAGAGGGAACCACTGAATGATCCAGCTTTGGTCACGGTTACTGAGATTAAAGATCTTAGACAAACATTTGGGATTGAAACAGGGTACGGTGAGACAAATGCTTGGGTAGAATGGGTAAAATATACTGTTAGTAGTTTGAACCAAAGCAATTGCTCTGCTTGTGCCTCAGGAAGGCCCACAGCACAGATTGTCCCTTTTCCCTTAGGGTGGACGAAAGATTCCGTAGGGATGTGGTGTATGATAGCATTATACCAAGAAAAGACCGCCTGGGGAAATGAGACTTGTCATTCACTTTCCTTACTGTTTCCTGCCTTGGAATCTAGAGATGTTAAAGTGCCACCAGCATTTTCCACAGCAATTGGTAACCATCCAGCGTGCCTCTCATGGCAGGGTGTGAAGGCTGCCAAACCTGTGAGGGGATTTACCCTGTGCACTGAAACTCTGAATGTGACCAAGGATGTGAAAGGAAACTACTCAGTGATACGAGTGCCTCGGGCGGATCTCTGGTGGTATTATGGAGGGAAGACCTTGCGATCTGTGTTGCTGGCTAACTGGAAAGGTACATGTGGAATGGTACAATTGGCAATACCATTCACCCTAGCATTTGAAAAAGGAACAGGATCCCTGAGCTCAGGCAATAGAGTAGAAAGGAGTTTAGGGGTATCCTTTAATGAACGGATATATATAGATCCTATTGGAGTCCCTAGAGGGGTCCCAGATGAGCACAAAGCAAGGAATCAGATAGGAGCAGGATTTGAATCTGTCTTTTTCTAGTGGGTAACTATAAACAGAAATGTAGATTGGATAAATTATATTTACTATAGCCAACAGAGGTTTATTAATTATACCAGGGATGCATTGAAAGGAATAGCTGAACAATTGGATGCAACCAGACGAATGGCATGGGAAAATAGGATCGCCCTGGACATGATCTTAGCAGAGAATGGAGGTGTGTGTGTAATGTTAGGGAATCGGTGCTGTACCTTCATCCCAAACAATACAACTCCAGATGATACTATAACTAAAGCCCTTCAAGGGCTCACCACTCTAGCTGATGAGTTAGCTGAGAACTCTGGAATACACACCTCGCTGATAGGTTGGCTGGATTCCTGGTTTGGGAAATGGAAAGGTATGGTGGTATCAATATTGACTTCTCTTATAATGGTAGCGGGAATGTTAGTGGCTGCAGGATGCTGTATCATTCCCTGTGTGCGAGGATTAGTTCAACGATTAATTGAAACTGCCCTAACGAAACGAATGGAAGTAGACCCTCCCCCATACCCTGGGAAAATGCTTCATCTAGAAGAAAATAAAAACTCTTGAGAAGAAGAGGAAGAATGTAACATCATGCTGTCAGGTCTAGAGGCCTCATATGGAACCATGCCCTAGAAATGCAAAAGACAATAAGATTATGAAAAAGGAAAGGGGGAAGTTGTAAGAAAGGCAGGTATTGCTTTTGCAGAGGAGAAAAGCCGTTTCCATCAGAGGTGACATGATAAGGGAATGACTAAGACAAAGAGGCTCCAGCAAAGGCTTGTAGAACATCTCTTATCACACAGACAAAAGGACAAACTGATTCATACCAGATTAGTGTCTAGAAGGGTAGTCAAACATTTAACCAGGGCTAATGACATTGAGCAATCTTTTACCAAAAAGGAAGGAAATAAACTAGTCAGATAATCCCTCTAGGTGTAGCATAAAGAGAAGTAAACAGAGGCAAAACATCCGGGAAGAATTTTAGGCGCCTCGGACAGACTGTGAACCCTGGAGTACCTAACCAATGTGAAACAGGGGAGGGAAAAATTCAACCGGGATTAGGGAATAAAAAGGTGTGTTTCAAGAACTGGAAGTGTGCCTACTTGCTAGGTCACCCGCTCTTGCAAGAACGTGAATAAAAATGTGCTTCACAGAGGATTCTGCCTGAGCCTATTTCATTTGGACCGGAACTTGTTTCTCACAATAGCAATCCCCTCTAGAGACTGTGAGTGTTTCTCTTTCTCCCAATCGCTTTATCAGTACCTCCATCTTTGGACAGGTTTCCCAACTGCTTAGCTTCTCTACCTTCTGTGTCTATGGAATCAGCCCCATTGTCCCAGCATCAGAGCAACCAGGAGATAAGTGTCTCCCCTTCATGACGACTAAAGTCCTTCCTCATATTTCTCAAATCCTTCATAGAGAAGGATTTAATGATTATCTCTGCATCTGAGTCCTCATCCTGTGTTAATGCTGCCTGAGAAGGACCCTCTCCTGGATCTTCCTCAGAGGAACCCTCTCCTATGCTGTCTGGCTTGGGCTGGTCTTTGTCGTCAGAGGCAAGGGAACGAGCTAACTTTCTTTTCTGCTTCCTGGTCACCGGGGTGTTATAGTTGAATTTAAAATAAATCGAGTCCGAAATAGATTCAATAAATATTTATTGAGGTAGGAAGGCAAAAGCAGCGCTGGGCGGCCGGGGAGTCGCAGCTCCACCAAAGGCTCGCAAATTCAAGCAAGCTGAGCAGCTCTTTTTATCTTCACGGAGGTCGGTTTCGACATCTTCGGTACGCCCCTCCGTAGCTTCTTGCTTGAGGTAGTTTAGATAAAATGTCGGTCACAGAATCAGCTCAAAATAATACATTCCGATAACATTGTGGTTAAGCTTTTTGTCAAACAGGAGTTCCCATGTTGGTGTAGCAAGATAACATTGTGGGCATGTCTCTTCTGGTTAAACAGGGAGTTCTCAAGACTGCCACAATGGGTTCGTTCCTCTTGCTTAACTTGTTCGATCAGCAAATCACCTTTAGTTACTTATTACAATCCCCCCCTTCTTTTATTTATAAGTGATTTGCTGATCAAACCTAGACAATACCTCAAAAGCTGCATCTAATTCAGGATTTTCGTTCGGTATAATTTTCATTGCCAGTTCTGATTGCTTCATCACCATTAGCTGCGCTTTTTCTAACCTACTTTCAACAAAGGTTACAAATTTATTAATGACACAGGGTCCAAAAGTCAGAGCCAATAGCAACATCATGAGGGGTCCCGCCAAAGTAGAAATTAAGGTAGTCAGCCATGGTGACTGATTAAACCAAGATTCATACCAGGAGTACTGAGCCTCTCGCTCTCGTTTTCTTTTCTCTAATCCCTCTCTCAGTTTAGCTAACGAATCTCTTACTACCCCTGTATGGTCAGCATAAAAGCAACATTCTTCACCTAGGGCAGCACATAATCCTCCGTTTTGCAAGAACAAAAGGTCCAATCCTCTTCGATTCTGTAAAACTACTTCCGACAATGAGGTCAATGATTTCTCTAAATAGGAAATAGATTTTTCTATTCGGGCCAAATCTTCGTCTACTGCAGCTCTTAGAGATGTTAGACTCTGCTGTTGTTGCACCAAGGAGGTTATGCCAGTGGCGGTCCCAGCGACCCCTAAACCAAGTAGAGTAGCTATAGTAATTGTAGATATTGGCTCTCTTTTGTTGATTTTATGTCCTAAATTGCTCCAATGTAAATACATAGTTTCTTCCCCATGTAAGAGGATTCTAGGTACCACAGTAACCTGTACACAAAATTCTGAGATATTTTTCTTGAGAACAGCAGTGGACAAACACGGTGTTAATCCGGTTATGGAGCAGACCCACCATGCCCCAGGACTAGGCAGAACCCATTTAGTATTAGATGTAAAGTTTTGAGTCTGGTTGGTACATAGAGTTCTTCTCTCGTTCGTTACCTTTCCTATACACCAACCGCTCCCTCTGACCTGTTGGAGAGTAATCCCCGCCTTCCGTTCCTTCCAATTACATCTGGAGGGATTGTCCTTGGTAGAGGTATTAAAAGGAGATGACACAGCTATCCCCTCATAAAAAGGGGGCTTTATGTCATAACATAACCAACAGGAAATGGTAAAATTTGGATTTGTTGCATTTAAAGCTTGATAGGCTGCCTGCATTACAGCCCATAAGGGTTCATTGTCTTTGGGTATTTTCTCCACTTTATTTGTAGAGGTTAGGTATGTCCCTGGGGTGACTGAGGCTGTGGAGTTTCCTACCTTTGGCTTCTTCTTTTTCCCTTTTTGCTTTGTGATGACTCGATTGGGCCCTACTGCTTGTGGCATTTTAACTTCCCGTTTTTGAATGAATATTACTCCTCCTCTATCAGGTCCAGATTCCCAATATCGCATTCCCCAGGTTCGTCCAAATAACCGTCCGTGGTCATTAGGCTGCAGGATTTCTAGTATAACATGCTTACAGTTGCCAAGGTGGGAGCCCTCTATGTGTCCATCCCAGCTAGGAGCTGGCGGGTTGCATCCTCTGGGTCCCCATGTTATATTTAAAAATCTATCTTTAATGGCTACGTCCCAGTTTGAAGCTACGGTTTCACATCCCCAATATGCACAGTAATAGTGATTAGGGAAATTGCAATAGCTTTTCCCTGGATTCGAACTGGGGCAGAGATAAAAAGGTTTTATTGCTCTTTCTCGTCGGCCAGGTGTGTCTAGTTCATAAAAGACTAAATCTTCCAATTTAACTTGGAATTCTGGGGGTCCGGCTGTCACATTATACCGAACTTCCATTGAATCTTCCCATCGACCTAAGGTCCAATTGAAGGGTTGATGTTCATTTTCTAGCGTCATGGTAATCAATACCATTAATAGGATACCAGCTTTCATTTCCCCACTGTTTAGTACCTCTCTGCCTTCCTCGTCTACTCCTTTGCAGAGAGCAACGGGATATCAAGATCTTCTCGGCAGCAGCAGATAGTCTTCAGGGGAATTTTGCTGTTATCCTGTCAATAATTTCCAAGGTCTAAAGAGTTAGTTATCTCTCAAATATATTTCCACCTATGTGGTTGTTGTGCCCGTTTCCAGGCGAATCTTATAGCACACTGTCTTAAAACTCTATACCAGCCTGTTTCATATACTTCCCAAAGTTCAGGTACTGACAGTTCCCACCCACAAAATAATTTACAGATTTCCACTGGATCCTCTGGTCCCCTGGCACGTATCAAATCATTGCGACATTTCATACACTAGGGTTGTCTCTTAAATGAAACACAGGACCAATCTCTATTACAATTTAGACATCGGCAAACAACCCAACATAAATGTCCGGAAGTAGGGTGTTTTAAGCAGGGTATTCCCCAGAGATCTCCTATTCCGGGTGATTCAGGTATCTCCATCTCTGTTTCGCAACAAAATGGAAAAACCTGGGGAGTTCCTGTTAGTTTGTATAATCCACCCCCCCCTGTTTGGTCCGGTATCCTTTCTTCACTCCAAGGTGCAAAATATACCTTTCGTAGAGTATTTCCTGGTGGTATTTGGAACCATCGATATAAACTATCTCTTACTTCCCTTCTGGAGTGGTTCATTTACCGGTCTCGCTTTTCCTTATCTTTATTCGAAGATCTCCTGGTTCCGACGTCACAGTCCACTTCTCTGGGAAGATAGGTCCCTTAATTCTACTAGCGTGAGTCCATCCTTTTTCTGCTGTCCGTACAGCCGTATCTGTGGTAAGTAAAACAACAAAGGGTCCTTCCCAACGGGGTGTTAGGGAGGTTTCTTTCCAGGTTTTGATTAGTACCTGGTCTCCGGGATGGATTCGGTGTATGGAAATGTCCAAGGGAGGTCTTTGTACTACCAAGCCCTTCTTTCTTAGTTCCTGTCTTCTTTTTGTAAGTTCTAAAATATATTCTGTTAAAAGTTTATCCTCGACTTTTGGGTGTTCCACTAATAACCCAAAGTCATAAGGCATTCCATACAACATTTCAAAGGGGGATATACCAGTATCTGTTCTTGGCTGAGTTCTAATGTAAAGCAAAGCCAACGGTAAACATTTAACCCAATTCATTTTTGTTTCCACCATAAGTTTGGTTAGGTGTTTCTTTATCTCCCCATTCATTCTTTCTACTTTCCCAGAACTCTGTGGGTGCCAGGGAGTATGGTATTCCCATTTTGTACCGAACAATTCAGTTGTCTCTTTAATTACTTTGGATGTGAAATGTGGACCTCGGTCTGAGTCAATTACCACAATAGTCCCATATCTTGGAATAATTTCTTCCAAGAGAATCTTAATAACTGTCTTTGCAGTAGCTCTTACCACTGGAAAGGCTTCTACAAAGTGCGTAAGGTGATCAACCAAGACCAATAAATACTGATATCTCCCCACCTTTGGCAATTCGGTAAAATCCACCTGTATTTTCTCAAAGGGTCTTTTAGCCAATTCACGACCTCCTTGAACCTTTTCCCTAAGTTGTCGTTTATTCACTTTGTGACGGGTTAAACATCCCTCTAAAATCCTTTTAGCTAGACCGTATATTCCGACACAGGCATAGTTTGTCTCAACCTGATCCACTAAAGCTTGAATTCCCCAATGAGTTTTATGGTGTAATTTATTCAGTATTCCCCGAGCTAATCCTTTTGGAAGAATTTCCCTGCCGTCTGGTAGCAGCCATTTATCGCCATCTCTTTTTGCTCCAATTTGTTTTAGCTTATCCAATTCTTGGAGAGTGAAAGTTTTATCTAATTTTAGCCTTTCAGGTTCCTCTCTCAAGGTCTGAACCATTAATAATGCAGCCCGTTTTGCCTCCGCGTCGGCTAGATTGTTTCCTCTTACAGTATGGGTTAGTCCCTTCTGATGTCCTTTTACATGGACTATGGCTATCTTTAGTGGACCTCTTAATGCCTTTAAAACTTCTAAGATTAGCTTTTCATGGACTAATCCTTTTCCCTGGGTATTAATTAAGCCTCTCTCTTCCCAAATTTTTCCAAAAGTATGTACCACCCCAAAGGTATACTTTGAATCTGTATAAATAGTTCCAATTTTATTTTCTAAGAGCTTTAATGCCCTTAGCATAGCATATAACTTACACGCTTGCGCGGACCAGGCTTTACTTAATGGTCCTGATTCTTTTATCTTAAAAGTATACCCATCCACAATAGCATATCCTGATTTCCGTTGTCCTTCAACCACTCGTGAGGAGCCGTCCACAAATAATTTTTCTCCTTCGTCTAATTCATCGTCTTCTAAGTCCTCCCTTATTTTAGTCTGCAAATTTATTAGTTGGAGGCAGTCATGTGTCAAATCTTCTTTAGGTTCTCCGTATAAAAATTGGGCAGGATTCTGAATAGAAGTGGTTTCCATTTCTAGTCGAGGGGAGTTAATTAAAATTCCCTCATATTTTAGCAATCGACTACCTGTAAGCCACTTATCAGCCCGTTGTTGCAATACTCCTCGAATGTTATGGGGGGTGTATACTTTTAGTTCACCTCCCAAGGTGACTTTTCCAACTTCTTCTACTACTAATGCAGTGGCCACTATTGCTTGCAAGCAGGTGGGCCACCCGCGGCTTACAGGATCCAGTATTTTAGAATAATATCCTACAGGCTTTCTCTGCCCTGCCCATCCTTGGGTCAGAACCCCATAAGCTGTCCCGTTATCTACATTGATAAAGAGTTGAAAGGGTTTACGGATATCGGGTAAACTGAGGACAGGTGCTTCTACCAGATCTCTTTTTATATTTTCCCAACGATTCTCATCTTCAGGGGACCATTTTACCAACCTGTTTTTAGTTAATTTTTCGTACAAGAATTTTACTTTACTGCTGTAATTTTCTATCCACTGTCGACAATACCCTAATAATCCCAATAACTGTCTTATCTGTCTTTTATTAGTGGGCGCTGTTAGAGACAAAATTCCTTTTACTCTTTCGGGATCTAATTTCTTGTGTCCCTTTATGAGCCAATGCCCCAAATATTTTACCTCTTCTTCAGTAAACTGTAATTTGGACTTAGAAACCTTTAATCCCTTGAGGCCTAAAAAGTTCAATAATTTGATGCTCTCATTTCTGACTCCTTCTTGAGTTCTTCCAGCGATCAATAAATCATCCACGTATTGTATTAGAATTAGTCCCTGACTTAATTCATAAGATTCCAGTAACTGTTCCAGAGCTTGTCCAAACAAGTTCGGAGACTCTGTAAATCCCTGGGGCAAAACGGTCCACCGTAATTGTTGTTTTCTATGGGTCTTGGGGTTCTCCCACTCGAAAGCAAAATAGTCCCTACATTTTCCTTCTAAGGGACAAGCCCAAAAAGCATCTTTTAAATCTATAACACTATACCATTTATAATCTGGACTTAACTGATTAAGTATAGTGTGCGGGTCAGCCACCACAGGGAACCGGGTAATGGTTCGTTCATTTACGGCTCTCAGATCTTGTACTAAATGATAGGACCCATCCGGCTTCTTTACAGGCAATATGGGAGTATTGTGGGGAGACATACAGGGTTCCAAAAGCCCTTGGGCCAAAAGTTTCTCAATTACTGGCTGCAACGCTTCTCTCCCCTCTCTAGAGATGGGATACTGTTTTATCCTAATTGGCTGGTCTGGGTCTTTTATGGAGACCGTGATCGGTTTGATATTTAATTTTCCCACCGACCCTGGGCTATACCAAGTTTCTGGATTAATCTTGGCTTCATCTTCTGCAGTTAATAAGCATAATCTTACTTTTAATTTCTCTTGCTCTACTTCCAAATTGATTCCTAATTCCACCATCAGGTCTCGTCCCAAGAGGTTATACTCAGCTTCTGGGACCAATAAAAACGTTCCCACTCCATATTTATTTGGGGCTTCTACTGTTACATTCCTTATCAGGGGCACCTTAAAAGGTTCCCCCTTTGCACCAATTACTTGGAGTTTATCCTTTGATTCAACACATCCAGATGGTAACTTTTGGACTGTTGATCTTTCGGCACCCGAGTCCACAAGGAACTCGAACACTTCATGCTGAGGACCCAATTTCAATTTTATCAAGGGCTCGGTAACCTTAGGGGTCCCCAGCAAATAGAGCCCCTGACCCCCCTAATCTTCCTTAAAAATCTCCTCATCCTGCATTCTTTTCCGACAATTTCTCTGTAGATGTCCCTTCTTGCGACAATAAAAACATTCTACGTCCTGCGAACTAAATCTTCTTCTTCTCGGTTCTACTGGGCCCTTCCGGGGACTTTCTCCTCTCCTGCCCTGATTTTGTCCTTCCCTTACAGCTGCCATCAGGATTCTGGCTTGTTTCTTCTGATTTTCTTCCTCCCTTCTCACATACACCTTCTGAGCTTCTCGTAATAATTCATCTAACCCCCTTTCCTGCCAGTCTTCTATTTTCTCTAACTTTCTCCTTATATCTGTCCAAGATTTAGCTACAAATTGAGTTTTCAGCAGGGCTTGACCCACTTGGCTATCGGGGTCTAACCCAGAATATAGCTGTAAACTTTTTCTCAATCTTTCCAGCCATTCGGTGGGGGTTTCACCTTTCTTTTGTTGTTCATTAAAGGCCTTATTAATATTTTGCCCTCTGGGTACAGAATCTCTAATCCCCTGAATTATCATATCCCGGAGATCAATCATGTTATTTCTATGTGCGGGGTCTTGATTGTCCCAATTGGGCCGCTGTAAGGGCCATTTTACATCTCCGGCGGGACCATGCTGATGCCTCTGATCCCAATGCCTCAGGCCTGCCGTTCTGATCATTCCTCGTTCTTCGTTTGTGAACAAGATCTTTAAAATAGACTCCATCTCGTCCCAAGTATAAATGTTAGGCCCGAGGAATTGATCAAAACGTTCTGCTACCCCTAATGGGTCCTCTAGCAAGTGTCCCATTTCTTTCTTAAATTCCCTCACATCCCCGGAGCTGAGGGGTACAGATACAAATCCAACTCCGGGTTGTGGTCCCCCCATAGCAGTCTCCCTTAAGGGATACAATAAATTTTCCTCCCTCCTTTCTCTAGTTTGACTTCTAGTTGTTCTTCGATTAGAAGGAGGAGCCTCTTCCCCAGGTTCTGTGGGGGCTGTTGGAGGGAGATCTTGCTCAGGACCTTGCGGAGGGGGGACATAGGGTGGGGGAGACGCTGGAGGTTCGTCTACATCCCACCTTTTCTTTCTATCATTTTTCTTTTCTTTTAATGGAAACAAATTAGCGGCCTGAGCCATGCCCAGGATCCATAAAAAGGCGTATTCACTCTCCTCCTTATTAAATGGTCGTTTGTTGTTAACATATATGTTTAATTGTTGGCATATCCAATCCTCTAAGGATCCATGAATTGGCCAATATAAATCTTTTCTTATCTGTTTTCTTCCCCATACCTCCATACAATAATAGACCAATTTCTCCTTGGACTTCCCTTTTCGAGAAGGGGAACTATCCCAATATCGAATCATTAGGCCTAACGGGCTATCTTGGGGTATATCGGGGAGCCCACCCCCACCCCGTATCTCCTGCATGGAACCAGAAGTCCTACTTTTCTTCTGTCCCATCTTCCGAAAGTGCCTTCTTTCACTCAAAATTCACTCACTTCCCTCCGTTCGTGGCCCACGCCCTCGCGGACAACGGGAACCGCACTATTAGGAGGTCCACACTCACTTCGTCCGGTGGGCTACTAAGCCCAGTGGACGTCTCAGTCACTCGCACCCGGGTACCCAATCCCCGACCGAACGGAACCGCAATATACTTACTCACTCCCGAGTCTTCGTCCGGCTCTTCGTGCACAAAAATTACGGGGAACTGCAGTATCTCCTTTCTCTTTTCTTTTTGCTTTCCTATCTCAGTTCGGAAAATCCAGGTGAGCTAAGTCGGAATCTCCTCCGGGACCATCCGAAGATGGGGCGCCCTCCCAGAGTTGAATTCCGAGTCGGCTGTCTGGATCCGAGTCACGGCACCAAATTTGTTATAGTTGAATTTAAAATAAATCGAGTCCGAAATAGATTCAATAAATATTTATTGAGGTAGGAAGGCAAAAGCAGCGCTGGGCGGCCGGGGAGTCGCAGCTCCACCAAAGGCTCGCAAATTCAAGCAAGCTGAGCAGCTCTTTTTATCTTCACGGAGGTCGGTTTCGACATCTTCGGTACGCCCCTCCGTAGCTTCTTGCTTGAGGTAGTTTAGATAAAATGTCGGTCACAGAATCAGCTCAAAATAATACATTCCGATAACATTGTGGTTAAGCTTTTTGTCAAACAGGAGTTCCCATGTTGGTGTAGCAAGATAACATTGTGGGCATGTCTCTTCTGGTTAAACAGGGAGTTCTCAAGACTGCCACAATGGGTTCGTTCCTCTTGCTTAACTTGTTCGATCAGCAAATCACCTTTAGTTACTTATTACAGGGGCAACTTGTGCCGGTTCTGCTGGAGTTTGGGTAGCAGCAGCAGCGCTCGTTGTCGGAGCAGCCAGAGCAGTGACCGTGCTCGTTGTCGGGGTTGGAGCAGCCGGTGCCGCTGCGGGCGGGGGAGGGGCTGGCGATACAGGTGGGGGTGGGTACAGGCGGCGGAGTAACTTTGGCCGCAGGCTGCTGAGTGACTGCTGCTGGGATGGGCCGAGGCCGGAGCCGGGGCAGCCGATGCCACTGGCGCCGGTGTCGGTATGGTCGGAGGCGTGGCTTTCGTCGGGGCCGGTGGGGGGCAGCCGATATGGGCCTGGGCGATGTCGGGGCCTGTGGGGGAGGGGTAATTGATGCTGCTTGTGCTGGTGTCGGGACCGGTGTCGTTGTTTGTGTCTGTGTTGTGGCTTGGGCAGTAATTTGAGTTGTTTTTTTTTCTGCTGTAGCTTTCGCGGGGGTAGGGTGGGGTGTGTTTGAATTTCTGCTGTGGCTTCCGGTGGCAGGATTGTTTGAATTTCTGCTATCTTTGATTTTGGCCGTGGGGTTTGAGTAGCAATATCACATGTCACATAATACTCACTCCTGCACTGATATTTAACAATAAACCACCCCCGTGACACATTCAGGAAACCCAACAACAAAATCACATACCAATGAAAGTAACATTCACTCTCTAAACAGCCTGAAGGTTTTTCATCCCCTGATTCTGTTAGCGTCACTTCGGTATAATCAAAGGGCAAAGTAAACTTTCCCCAGGTAAAACAAAGAGTGTAATTAGTAAAAGAATCCACCACATGATGCCCAAGATATGCAGGTAGAACCGTTATCCAAGTAATTATTTTATACATCTGAAGGCAAACCCACACCAGCATAGCACGCTTAACCCACCACATCCAAACACAAAGAACAAATAAACCATGCAATATATTCAACCAGTTAAACACCACTGCATCAATTAACTTCAAACAAAGCTCTCTAAAGACACAATATAACATTTCGCATAGGAACGACATGATAAGAACTGTCTGTTCGCCCTGAGCAAGCTGGAATTCAAGCTATTCAGGCAATCTATCAGAGCTCCGTTTGTGCCCCACATTGGGCGCCAATAAATCTGTCGTGGTTTTGGCCAAATTGGCCAATGGCCAGTGACAGATACTCTCCCCCCACCTCTCACACAAGGAGAGCAGGAGGAGAGAGAGAGATTTACGAGTTTAGAAGAAACTAAACTACTTTAATAAAATATTAAGAATAAAAGAAAAAGGAAATAATGAAATAGAGACAGTATATACAAAACCATATCAAGCTCCCAGGATGATGTCACCAGCAGGCACTGTGGAAGTCTCAGACTAGACTCAGCGATGGGTGGGAACTGGATTCCAGATCTGGAGTCAGGAACACACGGATCGGGATCAAAGGCCGATGAAAAGACAGGGTCCTCCTTGGATGTCGGCCATTTCAGGAAAAGAGTGCTGACCCTTTGATCCCTCAGCTTTTATACTGAGCATGGGGCAGATGGGATGGAATACCCCTGTTGGTCAGTTTTGGGTTACCTGTCCTGTCCACTCCTCCCTGCAGGTGGGACCCCTTTACGCTTTTCCATTTCCGACCCTCCAATGGGGCAAATAACAAAATTAGCTGACCTTGGCTGTTATAGCAATAGGTATAATCAAGAGCCTGTCTGCATACCATTCCTTGGCATGAACTATAAACATTGGTCTTATCACTCTGAGAACGAACAGTTTTCTGGACACTGTGCTGTTAATTTCAGAGAGTTAGGAGAGGCCTAGCTAAGAAGTAAAATTACTGAACAGAAAGTTGTTTCTGTTTTACCTCAAACCAGGACATGGGGTCCTCCTCAGATGTCAGTCATTGAAGAAAGAGCTAGAATCTTGGTCATTTCCTCCATTTTCCTCAGTCATTTTATTCATAGCTGCCACAGTGGGGCGACAAGAGAGACTGTCTTCATACTGTTGTACCCTGTTAGCCACTTCATTTACAGTTGGTGCATCAACATCGGACCCTCCCCAAACCATTGTAGACAATATATGGGAATACATCAATGGTGCACTCTGTGCAAACTTCCTTAGCAAAGATTGTTTGCACAGCCTTTTATCAGGGTCTACATTCACTTGCCAGTCACCATAAATCACCTCTCGCACAGACAGTTCCCTCAGGTACTTGATAGCTTTTTCCATGCTAGTCCATTTGCTTGGACAGCATTCAATATCATTCTTAAAGGGATACCTACCCTTTACAGCCGATACCAGTCGCCTCCAGAGACTTGGGTATGTAATGCATGAAGGGTTTGAGGCTGGAGAACTGATCTTTAAGAAAGCTAGCTGTGTTAGTTGTCATGCGTCTGCGTGTTTTGATGTTTAAATTAGCCTTTTAAGCATTATTTAACTCCTTCCATTCATACTGTTGGGGCCTACTCCCAAAGTGGGGTGCAACTTGGGTCTGCTTACATTATTCCTCTGATGTTAAAATCCAGGCAGCCCCTGAGAGATAGATTTTATCATAGAATCATACAATGGTTTGGGTTGGAAGGGACCTTAAAGATCCTAAAGACCTAGTTCTAACCCCCCTGCCATGGGCAGGGACACCTCCCACTAGACCATGCTGCTCAAAGCCCCATCCAGGCTGGCCTTGAACACCTCCAGGGATGGAGCCTCAACAGCTTCTTTGGGCAGCCTGTTCCAGTGCCTCACCACCCTCATAGTGAAAAATTTCTTCCTGATATCTAATCGAAATCTACCCTCTTCCAGTTTGAAGCCATTACCCCTCATCCTGTCACTACATGCCCTTGTAAAAAGTCCCCCTACAGCTTTCTTGTAGGTGCCCTTCAGGTACTGGAAGGCTGCTATAAGGTCTCCCTGGAGCCTTCTCTTCTCCAGGCTGAACAACCCCAACTCTCTCAGCCTGTCCTCATAGGAGAGGTGCTCTAACCCCTCTGATCATCTTTGTGGCCCTCCGCTGGACCCCCTCCAACAGGTCCATGTCCTTCTTGTGCTGGGGACTCCAAAGCTGGATGCAGTACTGCAAGTGGGGTCTCATGAGAGCAGAATAGAGGGGCAGAATCCCCTCCCTTCGGCCTGCTGACCATGCTGCTTTTGATGCAGCCCAGGATGTGGTTGGCTTTCTGGGCTGTGAGCACGCATTGCTGGCTCATGTTGAGCTTCTCATCAATCCCTTCTCCGCCTAGCCTGTATTTGTGCTTGGGATTTTGCTGCCATCCTGCCCTGGTCATGTTCTGTCTGTGGGTACTTAGGAGCTGCTCCAAGTGAAGGAGAGCCTTGACTATGCATAACTTATCAAGAAGTAACCGAGCTCATCCTCGGGTCCCGTCTGGATGCCCACAGTGCAGAGCAGACGTAAGGCAGTTTCACTTCACAAGCAAAATCGTCTAACACACGACACCTTTACATTTGTGAGTAAGTTCTGAGTCTGTTCCCGAGGCCACTTAGTGCTCCCTCAATCTGCGAGTGCACCCATGGAGATGGGATTAACACTTTCCTGAACTGTGTCTCCTTATAACTGAATGCTGGGTCTGAACAAAGCACGTCGCAGCCTGGGGGTGTGTTTGGCACAGGCATTGTGGGAACACTGGGCATGGAGGGGCACAGCCGGGGCAGTGTGGTCTGTGCTGGAGATTCACCCCTGCTTTCTCTGCCATGTCTCTGCCATGCTGAGCAGCTCTAAAAGAAGATGTTTTTCAGCTGTATTATTCACCTGACAGAGCAAACCAGTCCCGCTGCAGCGGTGGGCTCTTGCTTTGGGTTTCTGTACTATGAACAGCATGTGGGCTTCAGTGAGAGCCGATGGGCAGTGTCTGACTCTGAGACTCAGATTTTGGCTGCAGTGTGGTTCACCTCTCTGAGTTTCTCTCCTTCCCTGTGTCTATTTAGTCTACAGGCTCCACAGGAAGGAGCAAGTCCTGCATACGTCCATCCAACAGCTATCGCAATGGGTCCCAAGCTCATTTGGGGATCCAAATGTCACTTATGTGCAGACATTCACCCTGTGGATGGACTTCTCACCTTGTGTGACTGTTGTCTAGTGTTGCCTCAAAGATGCTTTGCCTTGTGCCTGTTGCTCCTGTGGTTTCTAAGTGATCCCCTGGCCAAGACTGGAAGAGCCTGTGACTGTGTGATCTCCAGAGGGACAGGATCAGGTGTGCTTAGCTAAGTGTGATCATGGCAGCTGGAGATGCTGCTTTTAGCCAGATATGGGTAAGAGCTCAGGGTTTTTTTGCTCAGGATTTCAAAACAGTGTTTCAGCCCAAGCTGGAGATAGTAAGAACCTTCAAGAGGTTGTGAAACTCCTCCTTGTCCTCTAATCTGGGTGTAGCTCAATGGTCAGGTGAGCCCAAGGAGTTTTAGGTGTTAATAGAGACTGCCAACTCCCCAAGTTGGACATTTGTCGATCAGAGCTGGTTTTCAGGCTGTTTGTACTTAACCTTTCCCGCTCCAGAGGAGTTTGAACCTATGGCAAATGAATGCTGGGTATCTTGTCTTCCCAAGCCCCTGTTACCATCCAGGCTTGCTTGTGCTTACATTTGCTAACACACACTCAGCAGTCAGGCTCTCCAGTTTAAATCCTGATAACAAGGACATCTTTTACCCCACCCCATGGGCTGCTGACCCCTGCTTGCCTTTCTGCTGCCTGCACAGATCCTGTGCTGCAGGGACAAAGTGGGATCATACAATCACAGAACGGTTTGGATTGGAAGGGACCTTTAAAGGTTATCTAGTCCAACTCCCCTGCAATGAGCATGGATGCCCAGGACTTGGCTGGCTCTTACCCCAGCAGCCACAGCCTGGCTATTTCCTTACCAGTTTTGTTCCTATTCCCTTCCCTGTGTTGTGCACATCACCTCATACTGGAAGATTGCAGAAGGCAATGAGTATTCCCTGCCCAAATGTTATAAATTAACCCCAGAGCTGGAAAAGCCAACCCTTTGGAAGACCATCACAGGTCAACTTCTGTTCCCACCTCATCAGTTTCCACATCTTGTGGCTCGTGCTTCTCTTCAGGGTGGCTTTGCCTCCTTTGGCTCTCATGCCCTCTTACCAATCAAATGCAGCTTTATCCCATTCCTGCTTTCATACTTGTCGTGGATATCTCCAGACAACTCCACCCGGCAGAAGTATCACTCGCTCCAGGTCAGATTGTCGATCCTGACGGAAAGGTCCTTGTGCCAGGGGTTGCCAAGCAGTTTGTACTTGGTTTTGTAGCTGATGGCAATCTTACAGAGCTCACTGGTGCTCTAACTAATGCACTTGAAAACTATCGTGCTGTTGTAAGGTTCCTTGATCCTCCAAATGGCAGTGAGGGTCTGGTCAAATGTTTTGTAGGGGTGTGTGAAAGTACAGGGCAGGATAACCACCTTCCCAAGTTCACCAGTAACATCAGATGGGACATGAATGGACCAGCCATTGGACTGTACACCTAGAAGCAAAAAGAGATGATCAAGACTGATTTATCTGGAGTGCTTAAGAGGGAAATTGGGCATCCTTCCTGCATCTGCTCTGTTCCTGTGGTGGGCCCTGTGCTGCTTGGTGTTCTTGCTGAGGACTTGCAGATGATTGTACAGCCCAGTTACTGTGTCTGGATTTGGTACCAGTCTGCAGCAGAGCTAAGGGGACTGACTAGCTCATATTGCAAGGCCTCCTGTTTGTCAAGTGAACAATAGCATCTTAAGTTGTGTAACAGAGTCTTTTGCAGTTAACAGACATTTATGTGCTTGGAGGAACAGACGTCTTTTTTTTTTTTTTCTTAAAAAAAATATCTAAAAATAAAAATTTTGTATGTATTCAGAGATCTGGTGGCTTTAGGCACTGAAGTGCAGTAAGTGCAGCAGCCCTGCATTTGAGTGCATGTACACACACACTCCTACATTATAGTGTTTGTTCCACAAATCGGTGGTTGCATTACCCCTGAGAAAGGTAGCAACAGCTGATGTTTCTAATGCTCAATGGTGCTATCATCACAAAGTAGCATCTTACTCGTAAGCTGTGACAGGATCTGAATAAACAGGAAGAGGCATCAGGTCAACTCGTGGCTCTGGGACTGGTGTTATCGGCAGGGCTTTGGGTTTTTTGATCATAGGCTGCTATATGAGTCACTTGACCTGCTGGTGGCAGGTGGGATGCACCTGTCCCAGAAAGGGAAAAGAATTTTGGGGCAGGAGTTAGCAGGGCTCATTGACAGGGCTTTAAACTAGATATGAGGGGGGAAGGGGAGATAACTGGGCCTGTCAGGAATAAACCCAAGGGAAACATGCCAGGGCTTGAAGGATGGTGGGCTAGCGAGGACTCTCACTCTGCCATTTCATTTGAGAGAAGGGACAGACATTTAGAAATCATGGAAGCACCTGAGAGGGGTCTGGTAGGAAATGGGGCCCACACTCACAAAAAGGTGTTGGAATCGTTAGCTCATCTGAAATGCATCTATACCAATGCACGCAGTATGAGCAACAAACAGGGGGAGCTTGAAGCCATGATGCACCAGGAAAACTATGACATACTGGCTATCACAGAAACATGGTGGGATGCCTCACATGACTGGAGTGCCACAATCGATGGCTACAAGCTCTTCAGGAGGGACAGACAGGAAAGGAGAGGCGGTGGAGTGGCCCTGTATGTTAGAGAATGCTGAGAGCTCGGAAATCAAGTATACTGATGATGGGGTGGAGAGTGTTTGGATTAGGTTAAGGGCCGATAAAGCTGATGTCACTGTGGGAGTCTGCTATAGACCTCCCAACCAAAGCAGTGAGGTGGATGAAGCTTTCTATAAGCAGCTGGGGGAAATCTCACAGTCACTTGCCGTTGTTCTTGTGGGGGACTTTAACCTCCCGGATATCTGCTGGGAATACAACACAGCAGAGAGGGAACAATCCAGGAGGTTCCTGGAATGTGTGGAAGATAACTTCCTCACACAGCTGGTAAGTGAGCCAACGAGGGAAGGTGCCCTCCTGGACCTGCTTCTTGTGAACAGGGAAGAACTTGTGGGGGAAGTAAAGGTTGGTGGCCGTCTAGGTCACAGTGATCATGAGATGATTGAGTTTTTGACTGTTGGAGAAACAAGGAGAGGGGTTAGTAAAACTGCCACCTTAGACTTCCGGAGGGCAAACTTTGACCTGTTCAGAACAGGTACTTGTACTCTTCGCTGGGTAAAAAACTGGCTGGATGGCCGTGCCCAGAGAGTGGTGGTAAATGGAGTTAAATCCAGTTGGTGTCCAGTCACAAGTGGTGTCCCCCAGGGCTCGGTGCTGGGGCCGGTTCTCTTTAATATCTTTATCAATGATCTGGATGAAGGGATCGAATGCACCCTCAGTAAGTTCGCAGATGACACTAAACTGGGCGGGCGTGTTGATCTGCTTGAGGGTAGGTTGGCTCTGCAGAGGGATCTGGACAGGCTGGACCGATGGGCTGAGACCAATGGTATGAGGTTCAACAAGGCCAAGTGCCTGGTCCTGCACTTGGGTCACAACAACCCCATGCAGCGCTACAGGATTGGGGCGGAGTGGCTCGAAAGCAGCCCGACAGAAAAGGACTTGGGAGTGTTGGTGGACAGCCGGCTGAATATGAGCCAGCAGTGTGCCCAGGTGGCCAAGAAGGCCAACAGCATCCTAGCCTGTATCAGGAATAGTGTGGTGAGTAGGACTAGGGAAGTGATCATCCCCCTGTACTTGGCACTGGTGAGGCCCCACCTCGAGTATTGCGTTCAGTTTTGGGCCCCTCGCTACAAGAGGGACATTGAGGTGTTGGAGCATGTCCAGAGAAGGGCAATGAAGCTGGTGAGGGGTCTGGAGGACAAACCTTATGAAGAACGACTGAGGGAGCTGGGGTTGTTTAGCCTGGAGAAGAGGAGGCTGAGGGGAGACCTTATCACCCTCTACAACTACCTGAAAGGAGGTTGTAGAGAGATGGGGGCTGACCTCTTCTCCCTGATGACAAGTGATAGGACGAGGGGAAACGGGTTCAAGTTACATCAGGGGAGGTTTAGATTAGATATTAGGAAGCATTTTTTCACTGAAAGGGTTATTAAACATTGGAATAGGCTGCCCAGGGAGGTGGTGGATTCACCATCCCTGGAGGTGTTTAAAAAAAGGGTAGATGGGGCACTTAGGGACATGGTTTAGAAGTGGCTCTTGTCAGGGTAGGCTAAAGGTTGGACTCGATGATCTTAAAGGTCCCTTCCAACCTCAACAATTCTATGATTCTATGATTCTATGATTTTTTCAGAAGACTGCTGGACAAAATCCCTTGGGAGGCTGCCCTGAAGGATATAGGAGCCCAGGAAGGCTAGACATACTTCAAGAGAGAAGTCTTAAAGGCACAGGAGGAGGCTGTCCTCGTGTGCTGAAAAACAAGTAGGCGGGGAAGGAGACCGGCCTGGCTAAATAGGGACCTTTGGCTGGACCTCAAGAACAAAAGGAGAGTCTATGACCTTTGGAAGAGGGGGCAGGTCTCTCATGAAGACTATAAGGATATAGCAAAGCTATGCAGGGAGAAAATTAGGAGAGCCAAAGCGCAGCTAGAGCTCAACCTAGCTACAGCTGTTAAGGATAACAAAAAATGTTTCCATAAATTCATTAACAACAAAAGGAGGATTAGGGAAAATCTCCCTCCCTTATTGGATGCAGAGGGAAACATAGTCACAAAGGATGAGGAAAAGGCTGAGGTGCTCAATGCCTACTTTGCCTCAGTCTTTAGCAGTGGAACTAACTGTTCCCTGGGCATCCAGCCTCGTGAGCTGGGAGACAGGGAGGGGAAGCTGAACGAGGTCATCACAATGAAAGAGGAAGTGATCAGTGACCTGCTGCACTGCTTGGATGCACACAAGTCTATGGGACCGGATGGGTTACATCCAAGAGTGCTGAAAGAGTTGGCAGACGTGCTCGCCAAGCCACTTTCCATGATCTACCTGAAGTCATGGCTAACTGGGGAGGTCCCGATGGACTGGAGGGTAGCAAATGTAGCACCTGTCTACAAGAAAGGCAGAAAGGAGGATCCGGGAAACTATAGGCCTGTCAGTCTGACCTCGGTACTAGGGAAGGTCATGGAGCAGATCATCTTGAGTGCCATTACAAGTCATATAATGGACAAGCAGGGGATCAGGCCAAGTCAGCATGGGTTTATGAAAGGCAGGTCCTGCCTGACGAACCTGATCTCCTTCTATGACAAGATGACTCGATTATTGGACGAGGGAAAGGCTGTGGATATTGTCTACCTAGACTTTCGAAAAGCATTTGACACTGTCCCCCATAGAATTCTCATGGAAAAACTGGCTGCTCATGGCCTGGATGAGCATACGATCTGCTGGATCAAGCACTGGCTGGATGGGTGGTCCCAAAGAGTGGTGGTCAATGGAGTTAAATCCAGCTGGCAGCCAGTCACAAGTGGTGTCCCTCAGGGCTCGGTGTTGGGACCATTTCTGTTTAACATCTTTATTGATGACCTTGATAAGGACATAGAGTGTATCATCAGCAAGTTTGCAGATGACACCAAGTTAAGCGGGAGTGTTGATCTGCATGAGGATAGGGAGGCTCTACAGAGAGACTTGGATAGATTGGATCGATGGGACAACGCTAATGGAATGAGCTTCAACAGGGCCAAGTGCCGGGTCCTGCACTTGGGCCACAACAACCCTGTGCATCGCTACAGGCTTGGGGAAGAGTGGCTGGAGAGCTGCCTGGCAGAAAAGGACCTGGGGGTTCTAATTGACAAGCGGCTGAACATGAGCCAGCAGTGTGCCCAGGTGGCCAAGAGGGCCAATGGCATCCTGGCTTGTATTAGAAATAGTGTGACCAGCAGAAGGAGGGAGGTGATTGTCCCCCTGTACTCAGCACTGGTGAGGCCACACCTTGAGTATTGTGTCCAGTTCTGGGAACCTCGATACGAGAGAGATATCGAGGTGCTGGAGCGAGTGCAGAGGAGGGCAACGAAGCTGGTGAAGGGCCTGGAGAATAAATCTTATGAGGAGCGATTGAAGGAGCTGGGACTGTTTAGTTTGAGGAAGAGGAGGCTGAGGGGAGACCTCATCGCTCTCTACAACTACTTGAAAGGCCATTGTAGAGAGGTTGGTGCTGGTCTCTTCTCGCAGGTAATTAGCGATAGAACAAGAGGGAATGGGTTCAAGCTGCAGCAGGGTAGGTTTAGACTGGACATTAGGAAAAAAATTCTTCACAGAAAGAGTGGTCAGACACTGGAATAGGCTGCCCAGGGAGGTGGTGGAGTCACCATCCCTGAATGTGTTTAAGACTCGTTTAGATGTGGTGTTAAGGGATATGGTGTAAGGGAGAACTTTGTAGAGTGGAGTTGATGGTTGGACTCGATGATCCCAAGGGTCTTTTCCAACCTAAATGATTCTATGATTCTAAAGACTTGGAGATCCTCATCTTACGAAGGCTGGTGAGAAGAGGCAAGTTCCCTGTATAAGCTCCTGTTGTAGGAAGGAGGATGCCCTTGACAGTACAGAGAGCATCTCCCTGTTAGCAGAGCAGGTTGTCACGGCATGGACTCTAGCTGCCAGTGTCTTCCCAGATAGGCCTTGGCCTGCTGTCATGGCAGAGGAAATCCTGACTTTTTCCAGCTGAGACGTCAGCTGAGATGTTGGGATTTTGTTCTCTTGGCCAAATTTAGTTACAGTAAATCCTAGCGCAGTCTGGGGAAGCTGAACCTTGTTGCCACCAGACCCAGCCTGATTGTTTCTGTCTAATGATGAAAACAGCCTTCACCTAACTGGACACTCCCCACCTCTGAAGTATATAGGGAAAACTCAATGTCTCATCCATTTCTCTTCCTCAGGAACCAACAGCATCAACAAACAGCACCTGCAGGCAATGCTTTCCATATAGTTATGTGTATCTTTCCACTGTCTTGCTAATTGTAACAGCTGTAGCAGCAGATTGTGGCTTCAGGAACATCTGTGGCTAGATTCCTGTCTTATAAAACTCACTTGATGGCTTCATTAAATCAGGAGCTTTCCCCTCAATAGCTGAGAATAACTGAAAAAAATGTAAAGGTGTCCTGTAATTGCCACCCATCCCTGGTTAAGCTGGCTTCACTGTGATCTGTGGGTGTTCAACCATCGCATTAATCGAGTAAACTCTAAGATAAGATTTTTTGCTTGTTCATATATCTGTTCTCCATAATATTTGGCAAATATACCTCAGTGGCAGTGCAGCTTGTATTAATCTATTGCATGCTGCACAATGGACAAAGGCCAACGTAGGACCGGTTCTCTGCTGTTATTTATCTAGAATCAGGGCCAAGTCAGTATTTTGATTACTGAGATCTGGAGTCGGGCTGCCTTGTCATTCATTATAACTAAATGAGTACCTTTTGCAGCCTAGGTAATCTAATATACAAGGCTACACGGCCACAGGAGCTCCAGGAAGCTCATGGACTTTGAGCACAAAGACCTGGCAGTGAAAACAGAAAATGCTATTGCTTTCTAGTTTATTACATATTATTTTTGGTTATTTTACAGCATGTCACTGTAACCCTTACTTTTGGAGAACTGCAGATCATGTGCTTTTAAGTACATGATTTGCTTTTCTCTGCCACCTTTTTGGTTTGCATTTTTTTATCTTAAGAAAAGAACACATTATTTTTAGCACGTAAACATCCCATTGCCTTCCACATGAGAAATAATGTTAAAAATAAGTGCTTCTAATGTCACCAGCTCCACCCATTTCTATGGAAACAGTTTGCCTTGGTTATGAGTGGAGGGAGTAGTCAGCATCTTGTGTATAATTTAACTTTAACTTAAAGCTTCAGCGTGGCTTCCTCTTGATAATATCCAGCCTCCATTTGTTCATGGGTTTGAAGGTCATAGGCAAATAGCCTACACACCTTACATGAGGTAACTCCTGAAAGGAGCTGTCAGGTCAGTGTATCTGCTAGTTGTCAGTGGAAACGATTTGAGGTCACGAACACAATAACAAGATCAAGAGCTGGAGACCACCACAGACACTAGCCTTGCTCTAGCAAACACTATTTGGCAGTATATCTAAGCAAATCCCATTGAGTTTAATGGAATTTAAGTGCATACTTGAAGTTAAACATGAGTTTAAGTGCTCAGTGGAACTGGAGTAAATTGCATCTGTTGCATAATAACCCCTAGGAACATGAAACAGCACTTCTGGGTGGTGATGGACATGCTACATCCAACTGACAATGCAGGGGAAAAGTCAGATGAAGAATAACTCCCTGCACGAGTTAAAAAAGCAAAAAACACCAAACTAAAGATTTCTGATGATTGCAGACTCAAGCCTTTGAGTTTTTTCCAATATTCCCTCATGCACCTGGAATTTCACAATCCTTTTAAGCAATGCGATGGATGGTGCAATTCTTGGAGAGTTCATTGTATCAGGCAATTCCCCTGGCACTTTGACTAGAGTGAGAAGAAAAGCCCTGATCAGACCAGGATTCATAGCAAGCTCAGAACTCACCCTTCCTGGAGATGCGAAGGAGGCAGAGAAGAAACAAGCCGAACTCTCTCATGCTGGTTGATGTTCTCCGCTGAGGTGTATCAGCAAACCAGAACTGTCCTTACTACATCTGAGCTGCTGGTCTTGCAGTCACAAAAGGTTTTTCCAGGGATGGAAGAAGTTGTGGTTTTCCTCTCCTTGGAGGGAATGAGTTGTCTAGCTGAACCAGCTCTGGATTCAGATATTAATAGTTTTGTGGTCAGTCATGTGAAAAATGCAACAGAGGGAATCAGAGCATTACCATTTTCCATCTAAAGGAACGGGACTGCAGATTTGGGCTGCAAACACCCACTTCATGTGTGTGATGGGGCAAAAGGGGCTGGTTTTCAAGTGCTCTGGAGGAAGCTCTTGCAATCTGCCAAAGGAGGTGGCTTGAGGCAGTTCCTCCTCCTGAACCTGGAGCCTGCAAGCCAACTGTGATTTACCCCTTGTGCTCGCTGGTTGTTGTCATCCCTAGGTGTAAAAAAAGAAAGCCAAACAAAAAAAAATAATCCCTCTTCTTTTGAAATCATTTGAGCACTTGTGCCAAGGTTCAGCAGTGGAAGAGTGCTCTGGTGTCTCCTGGTACCCTGCTCTCTCCGATCTCCCATATCCCTGACAAGTTGTGAGTCATTCTCCTCCTTGTTGTTAACTGTTAAGCTATGTTTGAAATAAGCTGAGCTCCAGCTTTTGCCTAGAATCCTTGCGCAAATGCTTGCTCTTTCCTTCCATGTTTAGCTTTAGTAAACTTACTGTGCAGTTTGCTAATCTGCAGAGCTCAGGGCTTGTGGAGAGCTGACCATGCTCCCCTCCACATCATCTCCCATACAGTGATCCCATGATGTTGTTAAGTTTAACCTTGGAGTGTGTATTCCTTATCAGGGCTTAGCTTGAGGTTTTCTGCTTTTGCTTCAGACTGGAATAAGGGCTGATTAAGTCCAACTCCCTCTTCTCATCTCAGCAGCTACTCCACTGTAGGGTCCTGCTGCCTCTCCTGTTTGGGGATGGGGACAGCAGCACCCACAAGATTCCTCTTGTAGGCAGCGAGGGGTGCGCAGCCGCTGGAGGGCTCCCAGAGCCAATATAAGATGATGCTGTTGAGTAGCTGCTGCCACTTTTGCTGTGCCAAGAGCCAGTGCCTTCCCCCAGCAGTGATGCCAGGGCTCCCCTTTGCTCCCCACCTCTTCTTCTTAAACTCTCTGCATGTGTTTCCTTCTTAACTTGCTGCACAATAGCTCCCAGAGGAGGGACTTGGAGATTTGGTAGCATTAAGCCTGTTCACTGCTTTCTGAACCTTTTCTTTGTTCTGGTCAAAGTTAGAATGTCTGTGAAGGGAAGGATTTCTGTTTTCCCAGACTTTTTGGAGGAGTCTCTAAGAGTACCTAGCTATTATTTATGGTGGCTTGGACCTGTCACTACTCAGTAGAGGGTGGTATTATTTCAACTAATGACTTGGAGCCCTGCTCGGTCCCTATGCCGGGAGCAAGAGGATCAGGAACCAGTGCTCTAACTACTTTGCAAACTGTCCTTAATAGCTGTAAAAAGTAATACATGCCATTGTCAGCAGAGAAACCTGAGGGTATGGGTGGTGGAAACAGTGAATGAGACCTGCATCTTTATCCCATCTGTGTTATGTGCCTTTTCTGTGTACCTTCCCCATTTCCCTCCATATACTATTTGATTTTATCTATTTGTGATGTAAACTTTTTGGTGTTGTGACTGTCTTTAAGCATTTCACCACTAGTGGCACAGTGGGACTCAGTGGATTGAAGTAAAAGATTAAAGTGAAATCCATGCTAAAAACATGTCGTTACAGTGAAGCATAAATGATTAATGTAAAGAATAGCTGTGCTTAACACTTAGTTTGAACCTCTTCCTCTCTAATGTTTTATTCCAGTATCTCCTAGACAAATATCTGGTAAATCATAAATTCATAAATATAATTATGAATCCTTCGGGTTTTATCTCAAAACTGATTTTATTATCAGACCATGAGATAGCTATTTGCAAAGAAGCATTTTAATGTTTGAAAACACAAAGTTGAAAATGTATATCTGAAAATGTTCGCAAACTATTTGAATCAGTCAAAAAATCTTGTAAACAAAAACATCCATGGCTATATGATTCACAGACTCTGTTATCTGTGATCTTTTTTTCCCAGTTCTATGTTTAAATAGTATCTAAGATTTCTGTAAGGAGGGCTGCTTCTGGTCCAACACTAAAACCAGGATGCCTTCCACATTCATCAAATTCTGTTTTTCTTCCTGGTAAGTCTTTTTTAAGGGCTGTAGGTAATGACAGCAATTGTTATGCTACTTTACTAATATCTTCCCTCAGTGCTTGTACAGAAGCACCAATCACAGATCTGGTCACAGAGACACCCCAGCTTCTGGTGCTTTCTTGTGCTACGAAAATACATGGAATCTGGAGAAAAAGAAGAGAATGGAAATTGGTGGGTTTTCCCACTCAGAAAATGGATGAACCCATTTAAATAAAAACTAGAGGAATCTGTAAATACAAGTAAGTAGCAATTGAATATAGGGCAGTGGCAAATTTTCAGCCAAGGACAGGGAAACATCTGCCCATCCTGCCAATGGTATGGACAGTGGCATGCTCTTTGGCAGCTGAAAGGGAGTATCTCATGTCCCCATCACCTTCATGGCTGCATCTCATCCTGTGAATAGCAGTCCTGGTGTTTTGAAGGCCAACATCAGCCTTTGCTCCCTGGACTTTGCCTCCTCTGTCTGCCCTGAATCAGGTGATGGCCTCATGAGGCACTGAGAAAGGGGAGAGATGTATAGTGTCTGTGTGTTGCTTTGACTACAGTAACCATGTGTTAGTGGCACTGTAAGGAGTTACATACCATACCATATAGGTTGCAATTTAAATGCACGATCTGATGGAGAAAGCACAGAAGGAGAGAATGGTGTTGAAATAAACCGATTGAGATGATCAGTGGCTGTATCTTGCTAATGTGAATGTTTTACAGGGCCAGCAACATTTCCCAGCTCCTTTTAACCTTTCCTAGTTGGCTGACTTCTTGTAGAGGTTAGCCTCTTGTAGAGCGTTCACCTCTCCTAACTCCCCGAGAAATTCCTGCAGCGTTTTGTGATGGATGGTTGAAAAAATTTGCAGGGCGACCCAGAAGCACACCAGGATGATTTCTTAGCAGATGTGCCCTCCATTCAGTGATAACCCCTGCACCACATGCGTTTTCAGACAACAACTTGTTATCCGAGCCCTTTGGACTTGTCAGAAGCTGCTCCATGACACCTTGCATGCTTCTCTACTGACTGCCATGTTAAACTGCTGTGATCTGGGCATATGTCTGGTCCTGGAGGGTTGGTGATGTGCACCCAGGATTGCAACACATAGCTGGAGATGGGCACAGCAGAACTCGTGCCATCTGGTCCCACATTTGTCACTGAGGACCTCCACAATGAGCTTTTCTGTGTGGCTGTACCTGTGCTGATAATGCACACGCTTATTCAAGGACCAGAGTGGAGCCGGTTGTTCCCCCTCCCTCCCTTTGGGTCTTAATTCCAGCTCCAAGGTTTTCTACTTCAATTACTTCAGTGGCATGTGTAAGTCCTGCCCCAAGTCCTTTGAGTGTGTCAATCTACACGTTCAATGCAAAAGCCTTATGTTTTGTCAAATCTGGTACTCTTCCCGAAAGAGATTGGGTCTGGGAAGTAGCTGGGAGGTGAAGCTGCGAGGCCAGAGGGATTTTCCCTCTGCCATGTCTCTGACAGCTGAGCAGGAGAAAGCTGAGCTGGGCTGAGCTCCTTGAGGAGCCACTGTGGGCTGCCAATCTCCCCTGTGTGTCCACTTCATCCTCACTGAGCTGGAGGGGAAAAAAAAACCCAACAGGTATACCTACAGCACAAGGAAAGTAGAAGGGGTGGAAGGAATGGAGGGTGTCTAAATCAGACACCGTTCCTGTAGATGACACTGATCCTGCTTCCTGGCATTGAGTGCTGCTGCAGAACATGGTCACTGCTGCATCAAGCTTCTGCTGATCCAATTTGAAAGTCTACAGGTTCGGTCGCTCACCTGGGGTGTTTGCTTGGCCCCTTACAAATGCTCCTGACCTGGAAAACTCTCCTGCCCGCCATGTCATTGCTGCAAAGTCTTAGGCTGTTCCATCACCAAAGCTGCAGTGGTGAATGGATGGAGCAGCAGCAGGGGTGATGGTGAGCCCTTGTTGCCTGTGGTGAACATCAGCTAAGGAAAGTTAAATGCATATTTGGGTAATTTTCTCCTAGTGGGCAATTACTGTATGATAAACATAGCTTGCATCTGATTATGGGCAGAGCATCATGGATGGAAGAAGAAAAAGGAAGCATCTCTTTAGTAACTTGTTGTCTGTTGACTTCTGCAGTCACATCCATGTATTGAGATGAAGAACAGGTCCGATCTCCCAGACATGTGTTCTGTCCCTACTGCTGCCTGTACAAAGCCTATGACCCAGAAAGAACTGGGTTTGGGACACCTACAGACAGGCAGGGATGTCGTATGCTCAACTTTGCCTGTACCAAGGTAGGTCAAAGCCATTGAGAGAATGAGCCTCTCCAGGCAGCACTGAGGCTCAGGATAGGGCAACCGTTTATTATCGGCTTTACAGTGGGGTTGTCTCATCTCAGCACTGGGCTTGGTCTCAAGCTTAACCAACAGTGTAGGTACACCTGATTTTATCGCTGCTTTGCCCTGAAATGCCTGATGTGGCCATTCAGAATGGCAACCCTAAGAGACCTTTGACCCTCAAGGGATATATATGGACTTGCTTAATGATAGCAATGGAAAGTTTTAGGACTGAACCCAATGCTCCTCAGATCCAAGTGAGCTTACCAACCACTGACTGTCCTCCCCTACCCTGGCCATCCTGTCATCCAAATAAGTGCTGAAGGTCTGGTCTCTCTGTGATGCTGGGATTAGCCTGAGCAAGGAGGTGAGACAGCTGGCAAGAGAGAGACACTAAACCTGTCCTTTAGCCTAATCCAAATGACATGTCTGATTAAAGGCACTTGAAATGCCACCAAAAAAGAAGTTCCTGCCTGTGAAGAAGTGAGTCTGTGAAGATTTGTGTGCTCTGTCTTTCCCTGCTGAATAAGCGCAGCTGGTGATTTAAGAGATTTATGCTTCTTTAGCTGTAGATTTCATAGCCCTTCTCTGGCATGAGAGATACACTCCCTTATGCTGCAGCTTGGGAAGGAGTGTGGGCTGGTTGTATCCATCAGTCCACATGCTATCTGAAGCAGGTCCTGAGCTTTCCTTTAACACAACAGTCTTGGCCAGTGAAGCAATCAGGTTGATGCATGCTCTGAGCTCTGGCCACCACCACCTCTGTGCTGTCTCACATCGCAGACTCAAAACCACTTAGACTTAGATCTGTGGCAATGAATAGAAACACACCTCTCTAGGATGTGCCTCTGGAGAATACCTCTCTACCTCTTGTTTTTACTTACACTCTGCTTTGCCTGAGATCCTGCACCCGACCTCTCTAGACTGAAGTTTAGTGTGGCACCTTCTCTGAGAAACATACGATTCTGTTGTCCTTTGTCCTTCCTGATGTCTGATACTCTGTAGTGTTTCACTGATCCAAATGCAAAATGTAACAATGTCCTGGTTTGAGTGACACAGGACTAATTTCTCTCCTAATGCTAGGGAAAACTGCACTTTTAAAAGACTCTAGTGTCTGAATTTGTGAAAATATTTACTTTAAAGCCAGCTACGATATGCAGGTTTCAAGGTCTCAGTGTTTTCAAATTAGCCAAGTGCAGGGATGAGGAGGAGCAAGACCCAGGCACTTGACCCAAGTTGGCCAACAGGATTACTTCATACCATGAACCTCACATTCAATATAAATTAGAAAGTTTGCTGAGAAGCTCTCACTCTTCCTTGATGTCTGCAATCCTGAGAACTTCTTGCCCCAGTGGCAGACCCCTGAGGCCTTCCCTTCCTCCCAAAGCTGTTGCGCTCACAGTGTCCAACATTTGCTGTCTACCGCTGGGAGTGCACAGCTTCTTGCTGACAGAATTGGCTGAGTATAATCCTTGTATATTTTATATTGGTGTCAGTATCAATATTGGTTCTTTAGTATTATTAATGTTGATTATTCAGTCTTATTCAATTAAATCTGTTTATATTTCAACCCTAGTGTTTCCTTGTTTTTTCCCAATTCCTCTTCCCAGGTGGAGAGGAGTCATTGAATGATAGAATAATTGTCTAAACTACAATAAATTGTTGTGGGTTTCTCAAACCATAACAAACTTTAATGTTGTTGTTGTTGCTTTGGTTTTTTGGTTTATTTTGTTTTTTTAGCCTTGGTGCCCCAAGCTGTCATGCATCTGTAATGTGATTAAGGCCTGGACTGTTCAGCCATTTCCCCTTGCTCACTGGCAAACTTCAGCTGAATTTCTCCTCTTGACATTATCTGCTGCTGTACAGCTCCAGAAACGCTTTGACTGCTCCTCATCTCACCCACCTGTAAGTGTCAGCCACAGGCTTTCCATCCTGCATGGGTATCTCGCCATCATACTTGCTCTTATATATAGCCCAACATGTTTTTGAAAGTGATGGCTTTCAAGGGTGGGTGGAATGGCCAGAGGAGATCACTGTACCATCTAATCTGACCCGGTATATAATTTCCAGTATAACATTGGGCGGAGAGGAATCTTACGAAATTCAATAAGGGCAAGTGTAGGGTCCTGCACCTGGGGAGGAATCACCCCATGCACCAGTACAGGTTGGGGGCTGACCTGCTGGAGAGCAGCTCTGTGGAAAGAGACCTGAGAGTCCTGGTGGACAACAGGGTGACCATGAGGCAGCAAGGTGCCCTTGTGGCCAAGAAGGCCAATGGCATCCTGGGGTTCATCAAGAAGAGTGTGGCCAGCAGGTCGAGGGAGGCCATCCTCCCCTTCTACTCTGCCTTGGTGAGGCCCCACCTGGAGTACTGTGTCCAGTTCTGGGCTATCCAGTTCAAGAAGGACAGGGAACTGCTGGAGAGGGTGCAGCAAAGGGCTACCGAGATGATTAGGGGACTGGAACACCTCTCTTATGAAGAAAGGCTGAGGGATTTGGGTCTCTTCAGTCTGGAAAAAAGGCGGCTGAGGGGGGACCTTATCACCACTTATAAATACTTAAAGGGTGGGTGTCAGGAGGATGGGGACAGGCTCTTTTCAGTGGTGCCTGGGGACAGGACAAGGGGTAATGGGCACACAAACTTGAGCATAGGAAGTTCCACCTAAACATGAGGAGGCACTTCTTTACTTTGAGGGTGGCAGAGCACTGGAACAGGCTGCCCAGAGAGGTTGTGGAGTCTCCAACTCTGGAGACATTCAAAACCTCCTAGGACACATTCCTGTGCAACCTGCTCTAGGTGACCCTGCTCTGGCAGGGGGGGTTGTACTAGATGATCTCCAGAGGTCCCTTCCAACCCTATGATTCTGTGATTCTGTGAACATAGATTGTTTTAATTTGCTTGCTTCTCAATTGAATTCCAAAACTTGGATTTGACCTAGGTACTGAAATACCATATGTGGAAGGAAGGAGTGAGGGAGGGCACAGTGCCCGCATCCCCTGCCCAGCCACACTGGGCAAACGTGGGAGGAAAGGTGAGTTGCAGATGTGAAGCCAAGTGGTTGAGGTAATAAATGAGGCAAGGGTGAGTGATCACTCTTTCCAATGAACTGTGTCCAGAGGCAATATTCTTTGGCAGCCTTGACCCAGTTGTCCCAGGATCATCTACATTGCAGTTAAATCTGCAGCTGAGTCATAGGCAGAGGCAACTGTGTTTTAAGGGCATTGTAGATACTTTTGCCTTTAAGGGGACCACTGCAAATAATTTTAGTAGGTAGCTCGTGACCTGTATGAAGGGCAGGCAGTGTAGGTGCTACTGAAAGAGGAGACCTTTACTTGAATTCTTGGCAGAGCCTGTCAGTGCAAGATCAGCTTCTTTCTAGCTGGGACAGGAATTAGGTGAGATGAAGGCAGCAACTTTCCTTGGCCTGATGGAGTGACCTGGAGAAGGAATCATTTTTGCTGTCTGTGGCAGATGTTCCCCAGATGGCAGGTTGAAGATGGGATTATGTTGCTGTTTTATTTTACATGGGATTGTTATTCTAGAGTTCAGTTTGCTCAATGGGTGTGCTATTTTGATCGATGCAGGCAACAGGGCCAAATAGGGCATACTGATAAAATATTACTGCCTGTGTGTTTATTCTTTACCTTCACCTCAGGAAACATTTCTGGTAGTAAATGGAACATTTAGTGGCAATAAATGGCAAATTGTTTTGAGCACGTTTCCAGCATGCGCAATCCTGCCTTCAAACTTGCATGTGTCTGTGCTGATAGGTGCCCAAAGCTGGCAATTTCTCTTTCTGTGTTGTTGGTACTGGGATCTGCTGGGTTGGAAGGTCCCAGTGATGGAAGTGCCAGGAAGAGACATGTGAGTTGTAGCATATAAAGGCATTTACTTTTGCTTCCTCTGGTCTTTGATAACATAGAAGTGTTTCCAAAGAGGCAGTGCTAACACTTTCAGGCCAATGTAACCTTTACTTAATTGCACTATTGCCATAACCTCCTATGGCCTTTAGATACCAAGTGAGATAAGGCCCCTGCCTAGGGGAGCTCACGCTCGTTAACAGGGATGGATTATGACATTGACTCCTGGGATTAAGATCAGAGGCTGATAACATGGAGAAGTGTTATGGGGAGTGCATTGTTCTTATCAATTCTCACCACACACGGGGTCGAAGCTAACAATAGATCAATTTACATCACTTAATACACCTTGGTCACAACTGTGAGAAACAAGTTCCGGTCCGAATGAAATAGGCTCAGGCAGAATCCTCTGTGAAGCACGTTTTTATTCACATTCTTGCAAGAGCGGGTGACCTAGCAAGTAGGCACACTTCCAGTTCTTGAAACACACCTTTTTATTCCCTAATCCCGGTTGAATTTTTCCCTCCCCTGTTTCACATTGGTTAGGTACTCCAGGGTTCACAGTCTGTCCGAGGCGCCTAAAATTCTTCCTGGATGTCCTGCCTCTGTTTACTTCTCCTTATGCTACACCTAAAAGGGATTATCTGACTAGTTTATTTCCTTTGAATTACGAGGAATTACGAGGTTTCCCTCCCCTAGGTGATGTGTAGTATGATTTGGGTGGAGAGACGAGTGCTATAGTCATATATGTTTAGCATGATCTCTAAAATCTTCATTAGCATATACAGGGGTGTCAACTTTAATATGCATTTCACAGGTAATGAGGCAAAGGTCAATTATCGGGCATGGTAGCCTCCCAAGGAAACAAAGAGCTACACAAAGTCTCTGTTATCTTGATTTTACTGTCTCTGCTGACAAAAAGCAGGGCTGTCCTGGCTCCCCAAGACGACCCAGTCATTTATGTATTCTGTGATAGCCAGACAAGCCTTCACTCCCCTGGGCTGCACAAGAGATATAGCAAAGCCAGTCTTAATTGCTCTTTGAGCACAGAGACTTCACCTCATTATCCAAATTCCACAGTTGGCTCACTCCATGCACCACCGCATATCCATTACACCTCTTTCCTTCTATCACTCTTGAAGAACCGTCTACGAACGAATGAAGACCCCCAGATAGGGGTTCTTCCCTTAAGTCAGGTCGTATCCTAGTCTGGTACTCAATTACATCTATGCATTCATGTGTAAGTTCTTCATCCTTTGCCTCTATTTTTTTTTTTTTCCACAAAAAGCTCACTGGGTTAAAGCAAGGGCTGGTAGTTAAAATCAAATCATCCTTTTCAATTAAAATTCCTTCATACTTCAGTATTCTTGAATTGGTTAGCCGTTTTCCTGTGGTTTGGGCTAAAATGGTATTTACTTGGTGAGGGGTGCTAACTTCTATCATTCCCCTGGCCACCCTCGGAGACCAGATCTAAGAGTTTAGATAAATAGTCCACTGGCTGCCGCTTATCCCCCCACCACCACTCTTGAGTTCCTAACGCAGCCCCTTTGTCTACAGTTACAAATAGTTGAAAAGATTTCTCCAAAGAAGATAAGGCTAAAACTGGAGCTCTGATTAGGCTCTGTTTTAAATCTTCCACTAAATCCTCCTCCTCTTCTGTCTAAACCAATACATTTGGTTCTTCAGCTAACAGTTTGGAATATAGTCCTTTAGTCTTTTGAGCATACTCCTCTATCCACAGTCTACAGTACCCGGTCAGCCCCAAAAATTTTCTCAGTTCCCTCTTGGTCTTTGGCAGAGGTAAGTCTACTATTCCTTTGATCCTCTCAGGATTTATAGGATTTATTTTTTTCGACTCCCTTCACTGACTAGATGTCCCAAGTACTTCACTTCTGTTTCCACGTATTGCAATTTTTATTTTTTTTTTTTTGAGACCCTCAAACCTTGCTGTCCCAAAAAGTTCAATAACTCATTCGTGGCTTCTTTTACCCTGCCTTCTTCCTCCCCAGATACCAATAATCATCCACATACTGAAGCAGGGCTACTCCCGATGGAGGGCTGAATTGTTCAAGCACTTGTTCTAACACTTGCCAAACAAATTAGGGGATTCTGTAAATCCCACAATGATAACACCCTACCGGTGAACCTCGAGCTGCTGGTAGGAGTGGTTGGGGCAGTCCTTGTCCCCTGTTATTCACCCCTCTTCCTCGCCCCCAAGTAACAGTCTAAGGGGTCCCACTTCGGGGATTCAATTTCTTTGTCGATTGAAACATCACCGACAGTCTGGGCTGGGAACATATAAAATGGATTTGGGCGTCCCCGAATCCTGAATCTATTCATTTTGACCCAGCAAAAAGCATGTTCAGCTTCTTCTGAGTCCCTATTATTCCTTATTATTCCTTATTATTCACATACATGTTTAAAGTCTGACAGACCCAGTCTTCTTCAGATCCAAATTTGGGCCAAAATACACTAGGAGGTTTTATGGGTTCTTTGGTTCAAACAAATTCAAATGCAAACGCAAACATGTCCCCCCTGGGACACCTCTGGGATCCTCTAAGACAGACACAGGACACCTAGGACACCCCTGAGACCCTTCCCAGGATGTCCACGGCCCCCCTGGCCACCCCCGGCCCCTCCAGGATGCGGCCCGAACAAAACAAATCTTTTTCTTTTTATCTTTATCCCTTGTACAAGAAGAATCATTCCAAAACCTCAACATTCTCCCCTAAAGGACTGTCTGGGGGAATGTTCCCGGGGTCTTTCTTATTATCCCCTTTTCCATCCCTAGGCCTAGAATCCTCATTTCCCATTCTGAACAGAGACTTTTCTTACACCCCTTCCTTTCGCTTTGTCCTTCTCCGGCTGCGCCCCTCGCGGGACTACAGAACCGCGGATCCGGACTCCACACTCGCTTTGTACCGCAGTACATCTCAGTCACTCACACACAAGTCTCTTAGAATGTCCCGACCACCAAGGCAATACTTTAACAGTCCGATTTTTCTTACCTTGGTCCATGCACGGAGTTGCCTGGTCGTACTCTCTGTGCCTACTGCACCTATCCCTTTTCCCCCTGTGGGTCACAGAGTCTGCTGTCCAACTGGGTCTCGAGATCTTAGTTGATTCCTCCTGGAATCCCTGCCAACGATCCACGAGACCGTTGAAATCAACAGGACGCATCTTCCCGTCCTTTGGCAACAGGGACTCCCAAGAAGATGACTTCGGCTCCCGGACGAGCCCCCAAATTGTGAGAAACAAGTTCCGGTCCGAATGAAATAGGCTCAGGCAGAATCCTCTGTGAAGCACGTTTTTATTCACATTCTTGCAAGAGCGGGTGACCTAGCAAGTAGGCACACTTCCAGTTCTTGAAACACACCTTTTTATTCCCTAATCCCGGCCGAATTTTTCCCTCCCCTGTTTCCCATTGGTTAGGTACTCCAGGGTTCACAGCCTATCCGAGGCGCCTAAAATTCTTCCTGGATGTCTTGCCTCTGTTTACTTCTCTTTATGCTACACCTAAAGGGATTATCTGACTAGTTTATTTCCTTCCTTTTTGGTAAAAGATTGCTCAATGTCATTAGCCCTGGTTAAATGTTTGACTACCCTTCTAGACACTAATCTGGTATGAATCAGTTTGTCCTTTTGTCTGTGTGATAAGAGATGTTCTACAAGCCTTTGCTGGAGCCTCTTTGTCTTAGTCATTCCCTTATCATGTCACCTCTGATGGAAACGGCTTTTCTCCTCTGCAAAAGCAATACCTGCCTTTCTTACAATACCACGTTTGCAAGTGGCTGTTGACTCACCGGCAGGACCTTGTTGAAAGCTCAGCGTTCCTGTCCAGTCAAGATTATAAAGTGAAGTTGCACCAGAGGAGGGACACTGGTTGACACAGAGGTGTCAAAGTGAGGTAAGCTGAGGAGGCATGGTGGAAAAGTCAGGTGAAGAAGAGATGCAACTTGGGGTTGGACAAAGACGATGCTACGGTGTTGGAGAACAGCAGAGCATGGGGGATGAGGGGAGGATGGCCCTTCTGTGAGGTGGACATTTCCATACAGTCATTTCTCTCCTCTCCAATCTTGAACCCCCTTTATGGGTTGTGACCTTTGGTTGTGTTCCCTTTTGCAAAGAGATTGCCTTAAAGCACAATAGGATGGAGCCAAGGCACCAGTGAGATGAAATTGGGTCATGCTGCAGGGTAAATAAAATACCAATACCCACTCTAAAGCTGGGAATTGGGTAAAGCAGGTGAGAGGGGGAATGTGTTGGTTAGGAGTGGATGTGATGACAAGCAGTTAATGGCACTTCTTGACACATAGGGCAGGCAGGTTTCTCACAGATCTTTGCTTCTCACGTGATGTCCTCAGAGACCTTAGCTAAGTTAACTAGAGAGGTTCTGCAGTCCCTGAAGGCAACCTCTTCCTGGGATTTCCACAATCCGGTGGGTTGGGTGTGAACTTATCTTGATGTATTTGAAAATCACTGTGCCTTATTGCAGCATGTCCTTAAATACCTAAAGAGTTAAAAATATGTGACCCTAGATTGCCCATGTTGTAGTTTCCAGCAGTAAGAGGGGAAAGGAGGTTTCTCTTTCTTTTAGGGAGCTGGGTGACTAAGGCCATCCACAGGTGTAGGCTTTCAAGGAGTAGACTGGAGGTGACTTTGTCATAGAACCATAGAGTGGTTTGAGTTGGAAGGGACCTTTAAAGGTCATCTAGTCTGACCCCCCCTGCAATAAGCAGGGACATCTTCAACTAGATCAGGTTGCTCAAAGCCCCATCCAACCTGACCTTGAATGTTTCCAGGGATGGGGCATCTACAGCCTCACTGCTCAACCTGTTCCAGTGTTGTTATACAGACAGGTTTTGATCTAGCCCACGTTGATGAAACAGAGTCAAGTTCTTGTAGGCAAAATACATTACTTTGTTACAAATTATCATACTGTAGAAAGATTAGCCCATGATTTAGCCAGGAAAAGAGGAACAGACATGTGGTTCCTCTGAGGTGCAATCACTCATTTGCTTGTCTGGCTTGATTATTTTGAATAATCAGGCCTTTGTCCCTTTTTCTCTGAGCGTATGAACAATTCTCAGTTATCCTTTGAAAGCTTTTGGATGGATTCCCAGAAGAACTTAAATCCTGTATGGCTTCGTGACATGTCTGTAAGAAGCTGTCTTCTCCAGCACCAGTATGTGGTTACCTCTCCCATGATCAGGAAAAATCTGGCTATGTGTATTTGAGGAGAACACAGACAACCCCATGTATCTGAAGTCAGAGCTGTTTGGGTGCATTTCTTTCATTGCTTGCTCACAGCTTCATCTAAAAGCACAGGTTTCTGCAAGTCTGATAGCCATCATTCTTTGAAAGGACAATGGAACAAATGAATGTGCAAAACTCACTGGCGTGATTATAGGTCACATCACAAATGGGGCCTCTGTTACCTCATTGGCTTTATTACGTAAATCTGCAACATACAGATTAGCAGCCTCCTCTGGGAGAAGGACTGTTGTAAGGACAATGTGCCTTTTCCTGCATGGCATTCTTGCTGACATTCCTCCTCTGCTCTCCTAGGCTTCAAAAGTCCTTGGCCTGCCATCTGCTCTAGAATGAAGGGTGGCACTGGTTTTACCTGGCTGGCCTACATGAGTCTTGTGGATTCCTGCTTGTTTGCAGAATCGCCACCCTGGGAGGCAGCGAAATGCTTACAGCTGTGATTTTCAGCTATACTGGAAAGGAGCTGATGGGTGGTTTGACTTGCTGAGAAGGACTGTTCCATAAGTTCCCATCAGAGTTTAGGCTGGAGCTATGAATACTGCATCCTTCCTGTGTAATTCCTTCTTTGGCACCTGCTGCTCCTGAGCCTTGCTTGTGCTGAAGATGAGAGACAACGTCAGCTTCCAGGAGGTATCAGTCAGGGGAAAGGTTTTCTTCTGGAATTTTCATTGCAGGCAAAATATAAACCAATAAACATTTTTGTACTAAAAAAAAAGCTTTTGGTATTCAGTGGATAAAGTGTGGAGGTCTCAATCCAACTGAGCCCACTTCTCTAGCACATTTGTTGTAACTTATTTCTGTGACACACCTCCACTTGTTTTCACCACATCTGCAAACATCTCAGGGATAAGGATAGATCTCCTTTTCTGCTCTGTTCCCGCTATTCTGCTCTTAATCCCCAGCACAACTTTCAGTTTACAACATCTATCATTTGGTATGTTAGTGGGCATTTGCTCTTTTGAAAGTGATCTAGTGCTTTTCTCTGCTTTGTATCACCTTTCAGCTTTAGCTTAGTAAAATAAATAATGTGGCAAATTCATACCAAAGCTGTATCACTCATGTTTTGGCTAAATGTAATCTCATGCTCCCTTATGTAAAGTCACCGCTATGTTTTGGATGGGCTGATCTGTCTGCTGCACTGCTGCGTGGATCCTCTTTCCTGAATCCAATTTTTTTTGTCTTTTCTGGTTAAACTAATGTAATCAAACAGCATCTTCTGTATCATGTGGATGAAGGGTGATCAAATGGTGTGGAATCTGCCCGCATGAAACCTTTAATGAATGCCTCTGTAATAGGTTTGTTTCTATCCTAGCCCTCTGGGAATACTGCTCTTGTACCTGGACGGAGCGAGTCTCTGGTGCTCTGGACTCTCTTGCTGGGTCACATGTCTTTTGTCATTATCCACCCCACAGAGATAAAATCCTGTGCCTTTAGGTGTTTCAGGAGAGAAATGAATGGTATGCACTTTCCAACAGGCTGCTGAGGGCAGCAAGGGTTGAGTGAACTCCAGCAAGGGTCCTGCTCATGGATGCCTAGGGATGGACAACACTGTTGTGGCAGGAACGTGGGTGCAGAACAAGCACCCAAGCACCCACCCCAGAACAAGCTCTGGTAGCAACTGGAGGGTGTTGTGGCTTAGGATATTCAAGGGTTAGTGAATTTGAAGTGTTTGGTGGTGCTGGAGAAGCTAGAACACTTCCCCAGAGGGGTTGGTGAACATGTCCATCACCAACAACACACTGCGAGAAAACCAGGAATAGGGAAATGGAAAAGGGAGTGAAACCTCAAAGAGCCGTTTATAGTGGGATGGCCAAAAAGCCAAGGGGTTTCTTGGGGTGAAGGACAGAAGTTCAATATCCCCTTAGGGAATTTTTTTTTAACTTGCAGTTCTTCCACATTATTGCTGCGTTCCTTGTCTCTTGGATAAAACTTGAGTTTATTACATGTAGCAGGCTTGCTAGCTGGCTCAGAGTGCCTGGCAGAAAAGTTACACACAGAGGTGCATCTTGTTGCTAAGCCACCATTGCACAACACTTGCTGTTAAGTGGGATTTCTCTCCCCAGGGAGGGGGAGTTTGTATTTCAAAGATATTCTGTGCGTAGGTAGGGTTGAGTCACCTACGCGGTTTAGATAAGGGTAAATTGAAGATAAGTGATTTGTTGGGTTGCGATGAAGTGAATCAGAGAGATGTGTCAAGGGGGTTATCATTCTAGATTTTCCTATTCAGTTGACAACTGCTGCTTTGTATGCAGGGAGTGCATGAACGTAGGGAAGGGTTGTATCTTCCTCCAGCTGAGAGTAAAGCCAGGACATTTCAAGCAGCAGGAGGTGACTGAAGATCCTGCATTTGCTGTCAAATGCTGCCACTTTCTGTAGGTGTTCTCTGTCATGCGAGTAGAGGAAAACAACAGAAAGAAAAGGGAAGATGGGCATGAGCTGGGAATGTGTAATGAAAAATATATAGCACTTCCAGATACAGGAAGTTTTCTTGTTCAGGTCAGGGGAGACAGATGTAACACAAGCTACTACTTATGTGGCCTGTTTGTCATCACTAACAAAACCTCATCTACCCTTTTTACCCACACAAATGGTGTTTAGCAACAGGATGGCTAATGAGATGAATGATGGGTTCATTATGGCTAGTAGATGAGGTGACAGCATTTCTATAGACCAACAGTGAAGAGGCCTTAGACAGATGCCCCTTGACTGCTTGCTGAGAGTCCTATTCATGTTTTAGCATCTCAACACAAACAAATCAGTGTCGTATTTGTTTCTCCCATGAAAAGTTAAACCCCAGAAAATGTCATCTTTTGAGTGTGAATTCCATTCTGTTTTTTGAAGAGTAATAAAGACCCACCCCCAGTTTTATTTAGGAAATAGGCATTTTCCACTTACAAATGATGTTCTTGCTTTCTCCAAAGTAATGTGACTTTTCACCTTCCTCTCTCTTTCCTTGTGTGAGAAGCCAGGGTTCAGAATTGTGACCTGAAACAAAACTAGATGGATTCTGCTCTCCTCCATAGGATCTAACTCCCTAGATTGTGGTGGTATTTATCATATGAAGGCTCAGTTCCCAAAAGGGCAAAAATGCCAGAATCCTCACTGGTCCATCTCTTAGCCTCCAAGTGCTTTGCTCATGATCCACTGGCATGACCAGGGAACCAAGAGCATCATGGTGGGCAGGGAGCTTCCTGGACTATCCAGTATCCCAAGGCTTTGGGGAAGATATGGCATAAGTCCCTCAGAACCTTTGCCCATTCCTTCAGCTAGAATTTGACCACTAAGCTGTTTCATGTTTTCTCAGTAGTCTTCCAGTACTCATGACACAGTAGGGTAGAGACTTCAGTCTCTATTTGGGTGTATACATAATGTGAGATAATTAGAGCATATAGCAAGGTAGATAAGGGTAGTATATGTCTATGTGGTATGGTGCTGAATACAGGTACCAGCTCAGGACAGAGAGAGGAACACCACTTCTTCCTCCTCTTGTGTATGTGGGTCTGTGAGCACACTCTGAGATGCTCGTGCTTCATGCTGGATTAGAACCTTCAGGCAAGTTAAGTGGAAGGAGCACTTCATTCAAGAGGGTTATTGGCCAGGCATGAGCGGCTCAGGATACAGATGGTTCTAGACATGTCCAAGAGCAAGGAGCTGTGCATGTGGGGGTGGGGTCATCTCCCAAGATGATAAACATACTTGTTGGTGTCTACGCGTGAGTAGTCATCCATGCTTTTGTTGGGATCAGTATAGTTCTAGTCAATATTGTCCATGGGGTCTAGAGGGTGATTCAGCACACCCTAAAATTGACCCCCACATTTGGCCATCTGAATTGCTGTCTGGACTCCATGGATTCCATTGATTAGAGTAGGACTTTGACACTTGGATATGCCAACACATAGACACCTAAATTTAGTTTTCTTAATATGTGGTCTTCTGGATACTTTATGGGTAAAGCATAGTTAGGCAGGGGCTTTGAGGATCTAATCTTGAATTTAGGCTTAAGCTGGCTGTTACACAATACAGAGTCATGTGGTATCTCTTGGGAGCTGTTTCATTGTGGGCCTAGACCATTTGTGGATCTACACTTACAGCCCAGATTTGTCCCACCTAACTTGGTTGTCATGAAAGTGGGTGTCTAGTTTCCCTCAGCCCCTTCTGTGGTCAACAGGGAAAGATAAGCTGCTCCTACTTAGCTAGCTATTTCAGAGTGTTGTATTATTTTACTGAAGTGCTTCTCTCTCTGCCTTGAGTCTCTCTCTATGAATTGTATAAAGTGTTTGTAGCTACCAGACTACAGTCTGTCATTTCAACAAGAGTTTCTGAAGTCAAATGGTGCGTATCTGGGCTTTACTGGGGCAGTGTTTGGTGAGCGCCAGGCACTGTTATCACAGAGAACACATCAGGATTCAAGCATAGCCTGACCACAGAGAAATCTAAAGCGTAAAGACAGGCAAGGCAAGTTGAAAAAGAAGTTGATATATCTTCCTTTTAGAGATGAGAAAGAAAAACACATAGGGTTTGCCCAGTAAGTGTGTAGTCAGAGGCACATATGTTGGATTCTTATGCAGGGTGTTCATTACAAAGCCATGCTCTGATCCTGATGTTTTTCAGTATAAGTCCTAGAGCTTTATGCACAGGTCATTAATGATAGCCGGGCTGTTAAATTTGTAGCTCACTGGTGTTCTAAACCATTTTTCCTGAAATCGAGGGATGTATCTGCTCTTCCCTGTTCTTTTTCTAGATATGTGTAATTGTCTTGCCCTGCACATTTGATTGGCATGTGTAGGGCCTTTCATAGGCATTGTAACCTCTGCCACACGCATGCAGAACGTAACCTGCCAGCAGGGCAGAACATCCCACCCTGTGCATAAGAGTGAATTCCAGCACAACTTGCAATGACAGTGCAGGAAGGGATCATGGAGGTTACTTCTACTCCCATCAGTTTGTAACTTCCCTCTCTGTTTCTTAGAAGCTGTATTCAAGTTTTGTTATCTTTTTAAATAACCTACTCTTTCTGTGTCTCAAAAGCAGCAAATATGGAAAGAGAAGTTAACATGAGTTTATTAGAATGGCCACTTTGTCCTTGAACTTTCTTTTCTGTTAGAGATGGGACCCTTACTTCCCTTCATTTAATTTTTTTTAAAATTAAAAAGTGATAATCTATTGTTAGGAGAAAATCAAAAGATTTTTCTATGAAGTTGAAAACTACTCTTCTCGGTTGTATATCGGTTGGTATATCTATGTGGTACGAGAGGACAGTCAGTGCAGTATAATGCTGTGAATAGTGCCTTTACCTGTAGCAAACCCTTTGTGCAGCAATGGAGTCCAGAGTTGCTGATTTTCCTAGGGAGTATCACACCCTCCCCCATGAAAACTATATACTGCAATGTGTTTTATAGCTGCTTTATGGCTGAGGCACCGGGACTGTTTGCTGGAAAATTCCACTTGAAAAAATTCCTTCTTTTCCTTCCCAGGAGAGGCTCTTGCTTATACTTATTGCTATAACAACCAAGGTCAGCTAACTGTTATTTGCCCCATTGGATGGTTGGAAATGGAAAAGCGTAGAGGGGTCCCACCTGCAGGGAGGAGTGAACAGGACAGGTGACCCAAAATTGACCAACAGGGGTATTCCATCCCATCTGCCTCATGCTCAGTATAAAAGCTGAGGGATCAAAGGGTCGGTCCTCTTTCTTCAATGGCCGGCATCTGAGGAGGACTTTGTCTGGCCGGTGTCCGAGGAGGACTTTGTCTGTCCGTCTGCCTTTGATCCCAATCCGAGCATTCCTGAATCTGGATCTGGAATCCAGTTCCTGTCTGTTGCTAAGTCCAGTCTGGGACTTTCCCTGTGCCTGCTTGTGATGCAATCGTCACCCTGGGAGCTTGATATGTTTTTGTATATATTATATATATTTCATTAATTTTTTATTTATTATTATTTCATTAATTTATTACTATTTTCATTTAAGTATTTTAGTTTTTTCTAAACTCATAAATCTCTTTCTCTCTTCTCCCTGGAGAGAGAGGTGTGGGAGAGCATCTGTCGTTCTCATTGGCCAATCTGTCCCAAACTATGACACAAGTGCAGATTTTGATATAAAAGTGAAAGGTAGCCTTTGTAGGTTTGCCTCTCTGGGGCACACATGGTCCTGGGTGGGGAGATGTCAGTTCAGACACCAAAAGATGTCCTTTTCCATCACAGTTTGACAAATCATAGAATCATAGAATGGTTTAGGTTGAAGAGGACCTTAAAAATCATCTAGTTCCAACCCTCCCGCCATGGACAGGGACACCTCCCACTAGACAATGTTGCTCAAAGCCCCATCCAGCCTGGCCTTGAACACTTCCAGGGATGGGGCATCCACAACTTCCCTGGGCAGCCTGTTCCAGTGCCTCACCACCCTCGCAGTGAAAAATTTCTTCCTGATATCTAATCTAAATCTACCCTCTTCCAGTTTGAAGCCATTATCCCTCATCCTATCGCTACACTCCCTGATCAAGAGTCCCTCCCCATCCTTCCTGTAGGCCCCCTTCAGGTACTGGAAGGCTGCTATAAGGTCTCCCCAGAATCCTTCTCCTCAGGGCTGCTCTCAATCCATTCTCTGCCCAGCCTGTATTTGTGCCTGGGATTGCCATGACCCAGGTGCAGGACCTTGCACTTGGCCTGGTTGAACTTCATGAGGTTGGTATGGGCCCACCTCTCAAGCCTGTCCAGGTCCCTCTGGATGGCATTCCTTCCCTCCGGCATGTTGACCGCGCCACGCAGTTTGGTGTCATCGGCAAACTTGCTGAGGATGCATTCAATGGAGACGTACATCCTCTGGACAGAACATGACCTCATCTAACCCCAATCTAGGAGCCCATCCAGCATCTCCTCTAGGAACGAGTTCTCATCTGTTCTCAAGGAGGTTTCCAGCCCGAACTGTTAGCTCTGCAGGCACTACACTGCCTTCAGCTGATCACGCCTCCTGTACAGAAGCAAACTTTGCACTTGCATATTTAAGAAGGTGTTGATGCAGCAAAATGCCATAAGTACAAAGAGCAGAAGTTAAAAGTTTCCTAAATATCTTCCATACACTGATTTCATAATTTTATCTTTCAACATCTTCTAGACTACTTATTTAAGAGATAACCTGTCTTTGGAAGAGCTTTGTGATGATAAATAGAGGAAAACTTATACCAAACTCAAAAAAGTATGAATATCTGTTTAAAAAATTAACTCCACACAATATTACGTCAATATTTACCAAGTAAAACACAGGAAACAATACATTTTTACAAATGATCTCTGGAGTGTCAGTTATACAGAAATACTGTCAAACATATGAAAACCTAACACTTCACCAGAAAATACCGCCAGCAGTTCATCCCAAATATTTTTCACTCAGATCTTTTTGGTGATCATAAAAAGACATGTTTTTTTTCCCAACCTCAAAAATCAGCAGTAGCACTATACACAGGCTACTTTTTATTTCCTCTGCCACAACAGGAACAGGTTTTGATCTACTTTCCCAGAAACAACAACCTGATGTCCCTGCTCATGGCAGGGGGGTTAGACTAGAGGACCTTTAAAGGTCTCTTCCAACCCAAACCATTCTGTCATTCTATGACATTACTGCATGTAGGCTAATGCCAACCAAAGGACTTGAGCATATGGAGTAATTGTGGTGAAGATGTCAGCTTCATCATGAGATGAAGTATCTCAATGAGCCAGGCAGAAAAGTGTCTGAGTTAACACCCACTGAGGTGACCAGCCTGCTGGGTGCAAGGTCAGCTTCCTCCTTCCCTACCTGCAGACCCTGGTAGCCTGTGCAGAGGTGGCACAAGGCTGGTGTGCTGCAGAGGTCTGCTTTGTCCACCAGTCCTCCAACCATCCCCTTCCCATTGCTGGGCAGAGAGAAATGTCAGAGGAGCAGCTTCATCAACAAGCTGAGACAGTGCGGCATTTTGCTGCTTAATATTTGTGGGCTGAGTGGAATGGTGTAGGGACAGAGTTTAAGAAAATCAGCCCAAATTAATTCTACTTGTGCACAGACTGAACAGAGCCATTTTATTGCATAGGAAAGGGACAGCTGCTGTCCCCTCCTTTGCTAATCCATGACCAAGTTCAAGTATTAAAAAAAATAATGAGATTAACATAAAATCATGAAACATTAATTTCTTTTTTTTTTGTAGAAAAAGATTCTTTTCACTGGCATTTGATTTCTTGGCCTTGGGTTTACAGACTTTTCTCTACAGCTGAGTAGGCCTGAAACCTTTTTTTCATTAAATGTTAGAGCCTAGTGCAAACTAAAACATTCAAAATCTGGGGCTGATAGACACCCTCTTTCTGCTGTTATTGTGATTTTTACCACAAGTCTTGCAAGTGTTAGCAATGCTGCCTGGAATTTATCTGTGTCCATCTTGTGTGTGATGATTGCTAATGAACATCACCGGGCTTGAGAGATCCTCTGGGTAGAATTCTTCACCACCTATTTTCTACTTAGCAAAGGGTACTCTCTATTCCATTTCTCTGTTACTATGAAGCTCTCTAAGATGTGTCCTATTGCTGTCATAAGCTGGTTTTAGCCATTAATTAGGAGTCCCATCAGATGCTGAGAGATGCTCTGCTCTTTATTGCTTTACGTCCAATTGCTGTGACTTGTATTTCTGTCGTGGTTTTGGCCAATGGCTGGCAACACATGCTCCCCCCCAACCTCTCGTACATGGAGAGGAGGAGGAGAGATAAAGAGATTTATGAGTTTAGAAGGAACTAAACTACTTTAATAAAATATTAAGAATAAAAATAAAAAGGAAAATAATGAAATAGATACAGTATATACAAAACCATATTAAGCTCCCAGGATGATGTCACCAGCAGGCACTGGGGAAGTCCCAGACTGGACTCAGTGATGGGTGGGAACTGGATTCCACAGCTGGAGTCAGGAACACATGGATCAGGATCAAAGGCAGATGAACAGACAGGGTCCTCCTCGGACGTCAGCCATTGAAGGAAGGGAATTGCCCCTTTGATCCCTCAGCTTTTATACTGAGCATGGGGCAGATGGGATGGAATATCCCTGTTGGTCAATTTTGGGTCACCTGTCCTGTCCGCTCCTCCCTGCAGGTGTGACCCCTCTACACTTTTCCATTTCTGACCCTCCAACGGGGCAAATAACGAAATTAGCTGACCTTGGTTGTTATAGCAATAAGTATAAGCAAGAGCCTTTCTGCATACCATTCCTTGGCACAAACTGTCTTATCACTCTGAATGAACCATTTTAGACACAACGTGCTGTTAATTTCAGAGCATTAGAAGAGGCCTAGCTAAGAAGTAAAATTACTGAACAGAAAGTTGTTTCTGTTTTACCTCAAACCAGGACAATTTCACAAACAGATTTTTCTTTTCAACTTCTAAGTCATTTCCCCACTGCTTAAAATTCAAGTGTCTTTTCAGGCATATGTGCTTTTAAATCATTACAGACTGGTCTTGGGAAAGGTCCTTCCAGCACAGCACAGTCCTATCTAATCAGAATAGAACAAAAAAATGTGGTGGAAAAAGTCTCTCCACTCAGAAGGTGGCATTTTTTTTGTCTTTTGACTTTGTAGCACACAAATCACATTTTTTGGGGAAACGCCTTGCACTCTTGCCTTAAAATCTGCAAAGTAGCTCTCTTCTTGGGTCTTTATACCTGTGGCGGTGTGCTCTCCCCTTTTCCCCCCCCGGCTCCTGCTCAAGCCATGGCCATCAGCGGGAGTTGTTATGAGTTGCACTTGAACTGTGGGAGATGGCTGGCAACATAACCAAAACACTGTTTGGAGTGGGGACCTAGGTATCTTGTTCCCATGAGAATATGACTATAGGTCAATTATCTTACTCCATAAATAGTGGACAGCCCAAGAGCCCTTTGAGCTCTCCTGCACGGCAGCGGGCTGCACAACAGGATCTCCCCTTGAGTGCGGACGCTCGCTTAAGGTTCTACTCCTCGAGGTTGAGAGATTCCTTGCTGCAACGGATTCTCGGTAAGTGACTAATAGCTTGCTAAACTTTGAAATCTTAGCTGAGTGATATAAGGATTGATTGCGCATATATAATCCTTTAGACATAAACCGTTGACCAAGTCTGGGACTAGGATTGGATCCAGCCACACCTAGACTCCTCTCTGAGAAGGAGTTTAGAAAGCAAGGGAGTCCTTTCTGAACCTCGTGACTCAACGGGAGGGTCTCCCTGAGAGCTTGTCTGACCCTGGCCTCTACGCAGTAAATAATCAAGTGTACCCTGGCATCGAATCTCGTAAAACACTGTCGCATTCACTACTAACTTTGTTAAATCACTGTTTTATGTTAATAAACATTTCACTACTCTCTTACAAGTGAAGTTATTCACTCCGCCCACGACACCTGGCGTAGTCGGCAGGATGTCAGGAGTTATCACTGATTATTTACGGAGGCATGGAGTGAACCGGAGCCCCAAATTCTCAGAGGAATGGGCTGGTGATAATTGGTACAATTGGGAAGTCGTTGAAGAGTACTTGAAAGCAATTAGGGGCCGTACAAAGGATGGAAGAAGATAAGGGAGTAATCTGTAAAATGTTTGGCACTTGTTTAGAAGCCGCATACCAAGACAGGGAGAATAGAAATAGGAGAGAGCAGGAACTAGAGAAGGAAACAGAGAGCAGGAAAGCAGCTGAGTTACTGATATCTTTTAAAAATGAACAGCTGCAAAAACGATTGCAGGAAGAGAAGGAGAAAAGGCGGAAATTGGGAGAAAAGGTCGAAATGATGCTTATGCAGGCTCCCCACCCCCCTGACATTGTACAGATTAGGAAACTGATAGTATCCCCTGAAGATTGGGACGGAAACATTTGGGGTGATCCCGATGATAGCGAGTCAGAAGAAGACGTTCCTTTGTTCCCCACAAATCCTCCCGAATATGAAGCCAGACCCGTTGTTAAAACAGAAGTAACTGCAGGACCTCGGTGTAATAAGTAACTAAAGGTGATTTGCTGATCGAACAAGTTAAGCAAGAGGAACGAACCCATTGTGGCAGTCTTGAGAACTCCCTGTTTAACCAGAAGAGACATGCCCACAATGTTATCTTGCTACACCAACATGGGAACTCCTGTTTGACAAAAAGCTTAACCACAATGTTATCGGAATGTATTATTTTGAGCTGATTCTGTGACCGACATTTTATCTAAACTACCTCAAGCAAGAAGCTACGGAGGGGCGTACCGAAGATGTCGAAACCGACCTCCGTGAAGATAAAAAGAGCTGCTCAGCTTGCTTGAATTTGCGAGCCTTTGGTGGAGCTGCGACTCCCCGGCCGCCCAGCGCTGCTTTTGCCTTCCTACCTCAATAAATATTTATTGAATCTATTTCGGACTCGATTTATTTTAAATTCAACTATAACAAATTTGGTGCCGTGACTCGGATCCAGACAGCCGACTCGGAATTCAACTCTGGGAGGGCGCCCCATCTTCGGATGGTCCCGGAGGAGATTCCGACTTAGCTCACCTGGATTTTCCGAACTGAGATAGGAAAGCAAAAAGAAAAGAGAAAGGAGATACTGCAGTTCCCCGTAATTTTTGTGCACGAAGAGCCGGACGAAGACTCGGGAGTGAGTAAGTATATTGCGGTTCCGTTCGGTCGGGGATTGGGTACCCGGGTGCGAGTGACTGAGACGTCCACTGGGCTTAGTAGCCCACCGGACGAAGTGAGTGTGGACCTCCTAATAGTGCGGTTCCCGTTGTCCGCGAGGGCGTGGGCCACGAACGGAGGGAAGTGAGTGAATTTTGAGTGAAAGAAGGCACTTTCGGAAGATGGGACAGAAGAAAAGTAGGACTTCTGGTTCCATGCAGGAGATACGGGGTGGGGGTGGGCTCCCCGATATACCCCAAGATAGCCCGTTAGGCCTAATGATTCGATATTGGGATAGTTCCCCTTCTCGAAAAGGGAAGTCCAAGGAGAAATTGGTCTATTATTGTATGGAGGTATGGGGAAGAAAACAGATAAGAAAAGATTTATATTGGCCAATTCATGGATCCTTAGAGGATTGGATATGCCAACAATTAAACATATATGTTAACAACAAACGACCATTTAATAAGGAGGAGAGTGAATACGCCTTTTTATGGATCCTGGGCATGGCTCAGGCCGCTAATTTGTTTCCATTAAAAGAAAAGAAAAATGATAGAAAGAAAAGGTGGGATGTAGACGAACCTCCAGCGTCTCCCCCACCCTATGTCCCCCCTCCGCAAGGTCCTGAGCAAGATCTCCCTCCAACAGCCCCCACAGAACCTGGGGAAGAGGCTCCTCCTTCTAATCGAAGAACAACTAGAAGTCAAACTAGAGAAAGGAGGGAGGAAAATTTATTGTATCCCTTAAGGGAGACTGCTATGGGGGGACCACAACCCGGAGTTGGATTTGTATCTGTACCCCTCAGCTCCGGGGATGTGAGGGAATTTAAGAAAGAAATGGGACACTTGCTAGAGGACCCATTAGGGGTAGCAGAACGTTTTGATCAATTCCTCGGGCCTAACATTTATACTTGGGACGAGATGGAGTCTATTTTAAAGATCTTGTTCACAAACGAAGAACGAGGAATGATCAGAACGGCAGGCCTGAGGCATTGGGATCAGAGGCATCAGCATGGTCCCGCCGGAGATGTAAAATGGCCCTTACAGCGGCCCAATTGGGACAATCAAGACCCCGCACATAGAAATAACATGATTGATCTCCGGGATATGATAATTCAGGGGATTAGAGATTCTGTACCCAGAGGGCAAAATATTAATAAGGCCTTTAATGAACAACAAAAGAAAGGTGAAACCCCCACCGAATGGCTGGAAAGATTGAGAAAAAGTTTACAGCTATATTCTGGGTTAGACCCCGATAGCCAAGTGGGTCAAGCCCTGCTGAAAACTCAATTTGTAGCTAAATCTTGGACAGATATAAGGAGAAAGTTAGAGAAAATAGAAGACTGGCAGGAAAGGGGGTTAGATGAATTATTACGAGAAGCTCAGAAGGTGTATGTGAGAAGGGAGGAAGAAAATCAGAAGAAACAAGCCAGAATCCTGATGGCAGCTGTAAGGGAAGGACAAAATCAGGGCAGGAGAGGAGAAAGTCCCCGGAAGGGCCCAGTAGAACCGAGAAGAAGAAGATTTAGTTCGCAGGACGTAGAATGTTTTTATTGTCGCAAGAAGGGACATCTACAGAGAAATTGTCGGAAAAGAATGCAGGATGAGGAGATTTTTAAGGAAGATTAGGGGGGTCAGGGGCTCTATTTGCTGGGGACCCCTAAGGTTACCGAGCCCTTGATAAAATTGAAATTGGGTCCTCAGCATGAAGTGTTCGAGTTCCTTGTGGACTCGGGTGCCGAAAGATCAACAGTCCAAAAGTTACCATCTGGATGTGTTGAATCAAAGGATAAACTCCAAGTAATTGGTGCAAAGGGGGAACCTTTTAAGGTGCCCCTGATAAGGAATGTAACAGTAGAAGCCCCAAATAAATATGGAGTGGGAACGTTTTTATTGGTCCCAGAAGCTGAGTATAACCTCTTGGGACGAGACCTGATGGTGGAATTAGGAATCAATTTGGAAGTAGAGCAAGAGAAATTAAAAGTAAGATTATGCTTATTAACTGCAGAAGATGAAGCCAAGATTAATCCAGAAACTTGGTATAGCCCAGGGTCGGTGGGAAAATTAAATATCAAACCGATCACGGTCTCCATAAAAGACCCAGACCAGCCAATTAGGATAAAACAGTATCCCATCTCTAGAGAGGGGAGAGAAGCGTTGCAGCCAGTAATTGAGAAACTTTTGGCCCAAGGGCTTTTGGAACCCTGTATGTCTCCCCACAATACTCCCATATTGCCTGTAAAGAAGCCGGATGGGTCCTATCATTTAGTACAAGATCTGAGAGCCGTAAATGAACGAACCATTACCCGGTTCCCTGTGGTGGCTGACCCGCACACTATACTTAATCAGTTAAGTCCAGATTATAAATGGTATAGTGTTATAGATTTAAAAGATGCTTTTTGGGCTTGTCCCTTAGAAGGAAAATGTAGGGACTATTTTGCTTTCGAGTGGGAGAACCCCAAGACCCATAGAAAACAACAATTACGGTGGACCGTTTTGCCCCAGGGATTTACAGAGTCTCCGAACTTGTTTGGACAAGCTCTGGAACAGTTACTGGAATCTTATGAATTAAGTCAGGGACTAATTCTAATACAATACGTGGATGATTTATTGATCGCTGGAAGAACTCAAGAAGGAGTCAGAAATGAGAGCATCAAATTATTGAACTTTTTAGGCCTCAAGGGATTAAAGGTTTCTAAGTCCAAATTACAGTTTACTGAAGAAGAGGTAAAATATTTGGGGCATTGGCTCATAAAGGGACACAAGAAATTAGATCCCGAAAGAGTAAAAGGAATTTTGTCTCTAACAGCGCCCACTAATAAAAGACAGATAAGACAGTTATTGGGATTATTAGGGTATTGTCGACAGTGGATAGAAAATTACAGCAGTAAAGTAAAATTCTTGTACGAAAAATTAACTAAAAACAGGTTGGTAAAATGGTCCCCTGAAGATGAGAATCGTTGGGAAAATATAAAAAGAGATCTGGTAGAAGCACCTGTCCTCAGTTTACCCGATATCCGTAAACCCTTTCAACTCTTTATCAATGTAGATAACGGGACAGCTTATGGGGTTCTGACCCAAGGATGGGCAGGGCAGAGAAAGCCTGTAGGATATTATTCTAAAATACTGGATCCTGTAAGCCGCGGGTGGCCCACCTGCTTGCAAGCAATAGTGGCCACTGCATTAGTAGTAGAAGAAGTTGGAAAAGTCACCTTGGGAGGTGAACTAAAAGTATACACCCCCCATAACATTCGAGGAGTATTGCAACAACGGGCTGATAAGTGGCTTACAGGTAGTCGATTGCTAAAATATGAGGGAATTTTAATTAACTCCCCTCGACTAGAAATGGAAACCACTTCTATTCAGAATCCTGCCCAATTTTTATACGGAGAACCTAAAGAAGATTTGACACATGACTGCCTCCAACTAATAAATTTGCAGACTAAAATAAGGGAGGACTTAGAAGACGATGAATTAGACGAAGGAGAAAAATTATTTGTGGACGGCTCCTCACGAGTGGTTGAAGGACAACGGAAATCAGGATATGCTATTGTGGATGGGTATACTTTTAAGATAAAAGAATCAGGACCATTAAGTAAAGCCTGGTCCGCGCAAGCGTGTAAGTTATATGCTATGCTAAGGGCATTAAAGCTCTTAGAAAATAAAATTGGAACTATTTATACAGATTCAAAGTATACCTTTGGGGTGGTACATACTTTTGGAAAAATTTGGGAAGAGAGAGGCTTAATTAATACCCAGGGAAAAGGATTAGTCCATGAAAAGCTAATCTTAGAAGTTTTAAAGGCATTAAGAGGTCCACTAAAGATAGCCATAGTCCATGTAAAAGGACATCAGAAGGGACTAACCCATACTGTAAGAGGAAACAATCTAGCCGACGCGGAGGCAAAACGGGCTGCATTATTAATGGTTCAGACCTTGAGAGAGGAACCTGAAAGGCTAAAATTAGATAAAACTTTCACTCTCCAAGAATTGGATAAGCTAAAACAAATTGGAGCAAAAAGAGATGGCGATAAATGGCTGCTACCAGACGGCAGGGAAATTCTTCCAAAAGGATTAGCTCGGGGAATACTGAATAAATTACACCATAAAACTCATTGGGGAATTCAAGCTTTAGTGGATCAGGTTGAGACAAACTATGCCTGTGTCGGAATATACGGTCTAGCTAAAAGGATTTTAGAGGGATGTTTAACCCGTCACAAAGTGAATAAACGACAACTTAGGGAAAAGGTTCAAGGAGGTCGTGAATTGGCTAAAAGACCCTTTGAGAAAATACAGGTGGATTTTACCGAATTGCCAAAGGTGGGGAGATATCAGTATTTATTGGTCTTGGTTGATCACCTTACGCACTTTGTAGAAGCCTTTCCAGTGGTAAGAGCTACTGCAAAGACAGTTATTAAGATTCTCTTGGAAGAAATTATTCCAAGATATGGGACTATTGTGGTAATTGACTCAGACCGAGGTCCACATTTCACATCCAAAGTAATTAAAGAGACAACTGAATTGTTCGGTACAAAATGGGAATACCATACTCCCTGGCACCCACAGAGTTCTGGGAAAGTAGAAAGAATGAATGGGGAGATAAAGAAACACCTAACCAAACTTATGGTGGAAACAAAAATGAATTGGGTTAAATGTTTACCGTTGGCTTTGCTTTACATTAGAACTCAGCCAAGAACAGATACTGGTATATCCCCCTTTGAAATGTTGTATGGAATGCCTTATGACTTTGGGTTATTAGTGGAACACCCAAAAGTCGAGGATAAACTTTTAACAGAATATATTTTAGAACTTACAAAAAGAAGACAGGAACTAAGAAAGAAGGGCTTGGTAGTACAAAGACCTCCCTTGGACATTTCCATACACCGAATCCATCCCGGAGACCAGGTACTAATCAAAACCTGGAAAGAAACCTCCCTAACACCCCGTTGGGAAGGACCCTTTGTTGTTTTACTTACCACAGATACGGCTGTACGGACAGCAGAAAAAGGATGGACTCACGCTAGTAGAATTAAGGGACCTATCTTCCCAGAGAAGTGGACTGTGACGTCGGAACCAGGAGATCTTCGAATAAAGATAAGGAAAAGCGAGACCGGTAAATGAACCACTCCAGAAGGGAAGTAAGAGATAGTTTATATCGATGGTTCCAAATACCACCAGGAAATACTCTACGAAAGGTATATTTTGCACCTTGGAGTGAAGAAAGGATACCGGACCAAACAGGGGGGGGTGGATTATACAAACTAACAGGAACTCCCCAGGTTTTTCCATTTTGTTGCGAAACAGAGACGGAGATACCTGAATCACCCGGAATAGGAGATCTCTGGGGAATACCCTGCTTAAAACACCCTACTTCCGGACATTTATGTTGGGTTGTTTGCCGATGTCTAAATTGTAATAGAGATTGGTCCTGTGTTTCATTTAAGAGACAACCCTAGTGTATGAAATGTCGCAATGATTTGATACGTGCCAGGGGACCAGAGGATCCAGTGGAAATCTGTAAATTATTTTGTGGGTGGGAACTGTCAGTACCTGAACTTTGGGAAGTATATGAAACAGGCTGGTATAGAGTTTTAAGACAGTGTGCTATAAGATTCGCCTGGAAACGGGCACAACAACCACATAGGTGGAAATATATTTGAGAGATAACTAACTCTTTAGACCTTGGAAATTATTGACAGGATAACAGCAAAATTCCCCTGAAGACTATCTGCTGCTGCCGAGAAGATCTTGATATCCCGTTGCTCTCTGCAAAGGAGTAGACGAGGAAGGCAGAGAGGTACTAAACAGTGGGGAAATGAAAGCTGGTATCCTATTAATGGTATTGATTACCATGACGCTAGAAAATGAACATCAACCCTTCAATTGGACCTTAGGTCGATGGGAAGATTCAATGGAAGTTCGGTATAATGTGACAGCCGGACCCCCAGAATTCCAAGTTAAATTGGAAGATTTAGTCTTTTATGAACTAGACACACCTGGCCGACGAGAAAGAGCAATAAAACCTTTTTATCTCTGCCCCAGTTCGAATCCAGGGAAAAGCTATTGCAATTTCCCTAATCACTATTACTGTGCATATTGGGGATGTGAAACCGTAGCTTCAAACTGGGACGTAGCCATTAAAGATAGATTTTTAAATATAACATGGGGACCCAGAGGATGCAACCCGCCAGCTCCTAGCTGGGATGGACACATAGAGGGCTCCCACCTTGGCAACTGTAAGCATGTTATACTAGAAATCCTGCAGCCTAATGACCACGGACGGTTATTTGGACGAACCTGGGGAATGCGATATTGGGAATCTGGACCTGATAGAGGAGGAGTAATATTCATTCAAAAACGGGAAGTTAAAATGCCACAAGCAGTAGGGCCCAATCGAGTCATCACAAAGCAAAAAGGGAAAAAGAAGAAGCCAAAGGTAGGAAACTCCACAGCCTCAGTCACCCCAGGGACATACCTAACCTCTACAAATAAAGTGGAGAAAATACCCAAAGACAATGAACCCTTATGGGCTGTAATGCAGGTAGCCTATCAAGCTTTAAATGCAACAAATCCAAATTTTACCATTTCCTGTTGGTTATGTTATGACATAAAGCCCCCTTTTTATGAGGGGATAGCTGTGTCATCTCCTTTTAATACCTCTACCAAGGACAATCCCTCCAGATGTAATTGGAAGGAACGGAAGGCGGGGATTACTCTCCAACAGGTCAGAGGGAGCGGTTGGTGTATAGGAAAGGTAACGAACGAGAGAAGAACTCTATGTACCAACCAGACTCAAAACTTTACATCTAATACTAAATGGGTTCTGCCTAGTCCTGGGGCATGGTGGGTCTGCTCCATAACCGGATTAACACCGTGTTTGTCCACTGCTGTTCTCAAGAAAAATATCTCAGAATTTTGTGTACAGGTTACTGTGGTACCTAGAATCCTCTTACATGGGGAAGAAACTATGTATTTACATTGGAGCAATTTAGGACATAAAATCAACAAAAGAGAGCCAATATCTACAATTACTATAGCTACTCTACTTGGTTTAGGGGTCGCTGGGACCGCCACTGGCATAACCTCCTTGGTGCAACAACAGCAGAGTCTAACATCTCTAAGAGCTGCAGTAGACGAAGATTTGGCCCGAATAGAAAAATCTATTTCCTATTTAGAGAAATCATTGACCTCATTGTCGGAAGTAGTTTTACAGAATCGAAGAGGATTGGACCTTTTGTTCTTGCAAAACGGAGGATTATGTGCTGCCCTAGGTGAAGAATGTTGCTTTTATGCTGACCATACAGGGGTAGTAAGAGATTCGTTAGCTAAACTGAGAGAGGGATTAGAGAAAAGAAAACGAGAGCGAGAGGCTCAGTACTCCTGGTATGAATCTTGGTTTAATCAGTCACCATGGCTGACTACCTTAATTTCTACTTTGGCGGGACCCCTCATGATGTTGCTATTGGCTCTGACTTTTGGACCCTGTGTCATTAATAAATTTGTAACCTTTGTTGAAAGTAGGTTAGAAAAAGCGCAGCTAATGGTGATGAAGCAATCAGAACTGGCAATGAAAATTATACCGAACGAAAATCCTGAATTAGATGCAGCTTTTGAGGTATTGTCTAGGTTTGATCAGCAAATCACTTATAAATAAAAGAAGGGGGGGATTGTAATAAGTAACTAAAGGTGATTTGCTGATCGAACAAGTTAAGCAAGAGGAACGAACCCATTGTGGCAGTCTTGAGAACTCCCTGTTTAACCAGAAGAGACATGTCCACAATGTTATCTTGCTACACCAACATGGGAACTCCTGTTTGACAAAAAGCTTAACCACAATGTTATCGGAATGTATTATTTTGAGCTGATTCTGTGACCGACATTTTATCTAAACTACCTCAAGCAAGAAGCTACAGAGGGGCGTACCGAAGATGTCGAAACCCGACCTCTGTGAAGATAAAAAGAGCTGCTCAGCTTGCTTGAATTTGCGAGCCTTTGGTGGAGCTGCGACTCCCCGGCCGCCCAGCGCTGCTTTTGCCTTCCTACCTCAATAAATATTTATTGAATCTATTTCGGACTCAATTTATTTTAAATTCAACTATAACATCGGGGTACTAATCCACGGCATACTATGTGAACCAGCCCCTGGGATCTGTTGCAATTGACAAATTTGCAAGAGAGATATAGCAGAAACCCTGGTGAAACTGAAACGGAATACTTGTGGCGAGTATGCTTAACTGGCATCGACTGAATCATGTTAAGCCGGGATGAAGCCAGCGGCTACTGGGGTCCAGGAGTTTTCTTAAATTTAGGACCTGACCCGACAGATACCCCCATTCTATCACCAGCCGAGTAGCTTATTGGGCGGGAGGAATCAACACCATGGAACGGGGTGAGCCCTCTATAATCCCCATTGTAAGAAAGGCAGGTATTGCTTTTGCAGAGGAGAAAAGCCGTTTCCATCAGAGGTGACATGATAAGGGAATGACTAAGACAAAGAGGCTCCAGCAAAGGCTTGTAGAACATCTCTTATCACACAGACAAAAGGACAAACTGATTCATACCAGATTAGTGTCTAGAAGGGTAGTCAAACATTTAACCAGGGCTAATGACATTGAGCAATCTTTTACCAAAAAGGAAGGAAATAAACTAGTCAGATAATCCCTTTTAGGTGTAGCATAAGGAGAAGTAAACAGAGGCAGGACATCCAGGAAGAATTTTAGGCGCCTCGGACAGACTGTGAACCCTGGAGTACCTAACCAATGGGAAACAGGGGAGGGAAAAATTCGGCCGGGATTAGGGAATAAAATGGTATGTTTCAAGAACTGGAAGTGTGCCTACTTGCTAGGTCACCCGCTCTTGCAAGAACGTGAATAAAAACATGCGTCACAGAGGATTCTGCCTGAGCCTATTTTGTTCGGACCGGAACTTGTTTCTCACACCATCAAATCTCTAAGTGAGCTATCCACAGCCGTCACAAAAGCTGCTTGCATACAAGCCATGCACGAACGAGGACGCCACAATGTCCCACTATCTGCTACAGTAGATTTTGCAATATTAAAGCCACTGGTCAGAGGAGCCCCAGCAGTTCTTAAACCTCACCTAGTTGCAAAACGGGATGAGATTAGAAGAAATACCGAATTTAATACACAGGGCAATCGTCCTCCCAGGCAAATCCCTACCTGGACAGAATTAATGCACAGCATTGTTAACTACTGCTGTGAAAGGGGCTGGGACGATGGTGCAGCAGTTGAAAAACAAAGCCAGAAATCCCAGGGAGGAGATCACAAAGTAAGACCCGTGAAACAGGGAACAGGAATTAAATCAAAGGGAAATAAAAACTTGCAAACAGAGTCTCGAGAAAAGAGGAATGAATTGTGGAGGAAAGCATTAGCACTAGGCATTCCCAGAGCCGCGATTCAAGGTCAGCCTACTGGCATTATCTTGAGTCTGATTGAAGCATTCCTGAAACGAGATAGTGGTGGAAACAGAGACTGTATTTCAACTTCTTTAAAGGAGGATAATCCCTTTCTCCCTCTTAAGGAGGAATTGCAGGACACCAAGTCAAAAAACGAGTAATGTCCAGAAGGCAATTGGGCCTGCCTGTCCGGAAAGTGGAGGCTTATCAGTGGATAAGTGATGATGGCCCATACATATTAATTCCAGTTGGTCCTCGAAGACAATTAGTAAAGTTTTTAATAGATATGGGGGCACAAATTTCAATACTAACACAACAAGATGCCGAGAAGCTGGGCGTGTGATCTGGATGGCAAAGAGTTAGAATTACAGGTGTGAACGGGGGAACTGATGTATGTCAAACTGCCAAGGTTAGTTTATGGCTCCCGGGTGAGAAGCGCGTATCGTCTACTCGCTTTGCAATTAAAGTTCATCATGAAAATATTTTAGGTTTTGATATTTTAAACGGCCGAACCTGGTGTCTGCTAGATGGCAGCGTGTGGTCTTTCGGCTCAAGCACTGACCTTAACCCGTGCAGAAACCGGGAAGCCGCAGTGCGGGTGCTCCGCTCAGCCCCTGCACTCCCCGAGTCAAAGATTACAAACGTACCGCAGTACCCGATCTCTGCTGAGGCACAAAAGGGCATTTCTGAAGTCATAGCTGATTTAGAGAAAAGACAAATTATCTCCAGAACCCACTCCCCGTATAACTCACCCATCTGGCCGGTTTGGAAACCTGATGGGAGGTGGCGTTTAACAGTCGATTACCGCCGCATATCCCGCAGCTCACTCAAGGATAGGGATCGAGTAATTATCTCCGGTTCTGCCTCTTCCTCCTGCTCTCGTGATGACCCTGGTTCATCATCATCCCTTACTAAGCGAACTGATTTCTTTGTGTACTTCTTCTTTTGTATGGGGGCAACTGATACTGGCACGGGTTGGTTCCCTGGTTCAGTGGCAGTGGCTGCTATGGGGGTTGGAGTAACTGCAGTGGCTACCACGGGGGTTGCAGTAGCCGCAGTGTCTGTCGCAGGGATTGCAGTAGCCACAGTGGCTGCCGCAGGGGTTGCAGTAGCCGCAGTGGCTGCCGCAGGGGTTGCAGTATCCGCAGTGGCTGCTGGTCTGGTTTCCATCTCTTCCCCCTGAGGGTGCTGCATAATTCTGAGCAGTGCCTGGTAGATACTGGCCAGGGCCCAGCACAATGCAGTGAGTTGTGCCTCTCTGGAATAGCCACAGCATTTTCCCTTCAAATATTCTACCACTTTATCAGGGTCCTGTAATTGTTCAGGGGTGAAGTCCCAGACCATTGGAGGTGAGAAGTTCTCTAGGTACCTGCCCATGCTCTCCCACATGCCGTGCCACCCCTGACTATCCAGCCTCAGAGCAGATCTCCGGGTGGTAGTCTTAAATAGTCGCTTAACCCTAAACAAGACCTGGAACGTATTCAGGAGACATAACACTAGGAACACGCTGGTTTGAGTATCCCAAGGATATTCAAAATTCTCAAAAGTTGTCATACCTGACCCGAAGGAGAAAAGGGAGGCAAAAGAGCTGGGGAAAGTGTCCCCCCCTGTTTCCCCCACAGACTGGGTGTAATTATTAATAAATTCTGAGAGACGGTGTCCAATGTACGGGCAGGACAGCAAAACCACATAAACACCCCAAAGTAACTGTCTAACAAGTGATGTTATCATATCATAAACAGATATCGCACAGGACAGCAGAATGATAATCCTCATCCCTCTTCCAGACACGATAAACAGCATCGCAGGGAGTACATAAGCCATATAGGAATTTATGTAACACAGCCATGAGAACAAACCAAGCAACATGATGACCAGCGACTATTTACCTAATAAAATAAATGCATACAAAAAAAACCCAAAACCGTTTTTCCACGTTCTAGTTGGATTCTGTCGTTATCTCAACCCTTCGAGCCCCACGTTGGGCGCCAAAAAGGACTGTCGTGGTTTAGCCTCAGACGGCAACAAAGAACCACGTGCCGCTCGCTCAGGCCTTCCTAATACAGGAAGAATCGGAAGAAAAGGCAAGACTCTTGGGTTGAGACAAAGGCAGTTTAACAGAACAGCAAAGGGAACAGGCAAACAACAACAATAACACGGATAGAGGAATATACGAACACGATTACGGGACTGCCGCTCCCCGCCGCTCACCGACCAGACCCGGGATGCCCCAGCCCGCTCCAAGCGGCAACTTCCTGCCCCCTCCCCCGGCAGCTCAGGGTGGGCATGGCTCACATGGCATCGAATACCAGGGAAAATTAACCCTATCCCCGCTGGAACCAGGACAAATGGATAGCTTCTTTACCTGCGTACCTCGGGCATTATGTAATGGATTCTGTCACTAATTATAATTTGAATTTTACCATGGGAATGTTCACTTTGCCCTTTACTGCTCATGCCAAATTGTCACCGTCAGAGCCAGGGGATGGATCCCCTTCGGATAGCGTGAATGACAGTTGCTTTCTTAAAATCATGATTTTAGTGTCGATTTTCCTGAATGGGTTGCAGGGGTGGTTTCTCTTTAAGTTTTGGTGCAGGAGTAGGTGTTATATGATATGCACTGACACTACTAAAACTCCATCGGCACCGGTACAAGTTGCCCCGGTGACCAGAAGGAAAAAGAAGAGGTCAGTAAGTTCCTCTGTCCCTTGTGACAAAGACCAAGTAAGGCCAGATAGCAGGGGAGAAGACTCTTCTGATGATAAGGGAGAGGCTCCCGTGTCAGCCCAGGAGGAGGAATCAGATACAGAGGTAATCATCAAATCCTTCTCTATGAAGGATCTGCGAAATACGAGAAAGGATTTTACCCGGAATGATGGTGAGACACTTGTCTCCTGGTTGCTCCAATGCTGGGATAATGGGGCTGATAGCATGGAGTTAGATGGTAGCGAAGCCAGGCAGCTGTGAAACCTGGCCAGAGAGGGCGGTATAGATAAAGCTCTTGGGGAAAAAAATCACAGACTCTCAGTCTCTGGAGGTGACTCATATCAGCCGTAAAAGGCAGATATCCTTTTAAGGATGATATTGAATGCCGCCCGAGTAAATGGACCAGCATAGAGAAGGGTATTAAGTATCTGAGAGAAATGGCTGTGAAAGAGGTGATTTATGGTGACTGGGAAGTGAATGTAGATCCTGATGAAATGCCATGTAGATGACCTATGTTGCGAAAGTTTGTGCAGAGTGCACCACCAATGTATTCCCATACCTTGTCAGTACTGATCTGGGGAGGAGGTGATGATGATTCACTAACTGTAAATGAAGTGGCTAGCAGAATGCGACAGTATGAAGACAGTCTCTCTCGTCCCCTCACTGTAGCGGCTGTGGAAAGATTAACTGATAAACCTGAGAAAATGATTGGGAAAAAAGAGAAACTGTTTGAGAAACTGTTTAGGATGGAGGAGAGATCCTGTTCTTCCCCTGCATGGACCCATGTTGCAGCCATTAGGAGAAGACCCCCTCCTATGAGACCGACTCAGAGGAAACAGAACACGCTACGAGATATCCTGTGGTTTTGCCTCTGTGACTATGGGGAGGACATGAGTAAATGGGATAAAAGACCTACCTCGGCCCTAAGGCACGAGTAAGTGAGTTGCAAGGTAAAGCAGATAGAAGAACGAATTATTCCAGGAGGACTGCTGCTCCAGTCCGCAGGGGGTGGTTCTCCGGTCCAGGTAGAAACTCATCTGCTAATTATAGACATTAGAGGTGCCCTGCCTCCAGCCAGGAGGAGGAGAGGGACAACCGAGTTTATTGGACTGTGTGGATTTGATGGCCTGGCACATCAGAGCCACAAAAATATACAGCCCTAGTGGACACTGGTGCACAGTGTACCCTATTGCCATCGAGTCATAAAGGGACAGAATCTGTCACTATTTCTGGAGTGACAGGCGGGTCTCAAGAACTGACTGTATTAGAGGCCGAAGTGAGCCTAACTGGGAATAAATGGGAGAAGCACCCCATTATCACTGGCCCAGATGCTCCGTGCATCCTTGGCATAGACTTCCTCAAGAGAGGGTATTTCAAAGACCCAAAAGGGTATTGGTGGGCCTTTGGTATAGCAGCTGTAGAGACTGAGGGCATTACACAGCTGTCTGCCTTACCTGGCCTTTCAGATGGCCCTTCTGTGGTGGGACTGCTGAGGGTTAAAGAACAGCGGGTGCCAATTGCTGCTGCCATGGTGCATCGGCGACAGTATTGCACTAACCGAGACTCCCTGATTCCCATCCAGAACCTGATTCGTCGGCTGGAGACCCAAGGAGTGATCAGCAAGACTCACTCACCCTTTAACAGCCCTATATGGCCAGTGTGAAAGTCTGATGGAGACTGGAGATTAACAGTAGGCTGTCGTGGCCTGAATGAAGTTACACCACCACCGAGTGCTGCTGTGCCAGACACGCTAGAACTGCAGTATGAACTGGAGTCAAAGGCAGCCAAGTGGTATGCTACAATTGACATTGCTCATGCATTCTTCTCTATTCCTTTAGCAGCGGAGTGCAGGCCACAGTTTGCTTTCACCTGGAGAGGCATCCAGTACACCTGGAATGGACTGCCCCAGGGGTGGAAACACAGCCCTGCTATTTGCCATGGGCTGATCCAGACTGCACTGGAGAAGGGTGGAGCTCCAGAACACTTGCAATATATTGATGGCATCATTGTGTGGGGTAATAGAGCAGAAGGACTTTTCAAGAAAGGTAAGAAAATAATCAAGATTCTTTTGAAAGCAGGCTTTGCCATAAAAAGAGGTAAGGTCGTAAATCTCTCTATTTCGTCCTCTCCTCTCTCTGGAGAGAGAGGGGGGGAAGGGGCCATCTGTCATTCTGATTGGCCAATCCGGCCAAAACCATGACAGTGGGTCTGTTTTAAATTCATAAACCTTTCATAGCCTTGGGCAGTGTCTTTCATGTGACCTTGCCAGCAGCAAAGTCTGTCTTGAGACCTTGCCAAGATTCTTTGTCATGGGATGATACTGTTATGACTGAGAAGGTGGACATTTTTACTGAGTCCTATGTCTCTACTAATGTAAAAAAAGTCAGCTGGACGGTATGCTTGCCTATTACTCCTTTTGAATCATGGCTTTCTCATGCACACAGATGCCTTCCCATCTTATTGCCAGGGTTTTCCCTAGGACGCTATTTCAGCTGTTACGACTGAATCAAAATCACTGTCTGAGACTCCAGCACAAATCTGCAGAATAGTTTTTGTGGGTGGGATGAAGGTGGAAAGAAAAGGGTGGTGGAGCCAGGGGGCATGTTAGAAATGAGATTGGGGAGCAGCGTGGAAGACATGTCTGGAAGCTGGTTTTGATGAACTGAAGCCTTAATGGGCTACCTTGTACAAGCACGGGCAGTATACTTCTTTTCACGGGCACAAAGAACACTACAGAGTCTATTGCTTTCACCTGAAATGGGTGCTGTTCAACCCTCCCACTGCCATGTTTTACTAGGGTGTCTGTACATTTCATAGAATCATAGAATGGTTTAGGTTTGAAAGGACCTTAAAGATCATCTAGTTCCAACCCCCCTGCCATGGGCAGGGACACCTCCCACTAGACCATGCTGCTCAAAGCCCCATCCAACCTGGCCTTGAACACCTCCAGGGATGGGGCCTCAACAACTTCCCTGGGCAGCCTGTTCCAGTGCCTCACCACCCTCATAGTGAAAAATTTCTTCCTGATATCTAATATAAATCTACCCTCTTCCAGTTTGAAGCCATTACCCCTCATCCTGTCACTACATACCCTTGTAAAAAGTCCCCCTACAGCTTTCTTGTAGGTGCCCTTCAGATACTGGAAAGCTGCTATAAGGTCTCCCTGGAGCCTTCTCTTCTCCAGGCTGAACAACCCCAACTCTCTCAGCCTGTCCTCATAGGAGAGGTGCTCTAACCCCTCTGATCATCTTTGTGGCCCTCCTCTGGACTCACTACAACAGGTCCATGTCCTTCTTATGTTGGGGGCTACAGAGCTGGACACAGTACTCCAGGTGGGGGTCTCATGAGAGCGGAGTAGAGGGGCAGAATCACCTCCCTTGACCTGCTGGCCACGCTTCTCTTGATGCAACCCAGGATACGGTTGGCTTTCAGGGCTGCAAGCGCACACTGCTGGCTCACATTGAGCTTCTCATCAACCAACCCCCACGTCCTTCTCCTCAGGGCTGCTCTCAAGCCATTCTTGCCCAGTCTGTATTTGTGCCTGGGATTGCCATGACCCAGGTGCAGGACCTTGCACTTGGCCTGGTTGAACTTCATGAGGTTTGCACGGGCCCACCTCTCAAGCCTGTCCAGGTCCCTCTGGATGGCATTCTTTCCCTCCAGCGTGTCAACCGCTCCGCACAGCTTGGTGTCATCGGCAAACTTGCCGAGGGTGCACTCAATCACAACATCCATGTTGCCAACAAAGATGTTAAATACTACTGGTCCTAGTGCCGACCTCTGAGGAACACCACTCATTACTGCTCGCCACTTGGGCATCTAGCCATTGACCGCAACTCTTTGAGTGCGACTGTCCAGACCGTTCCTTATCCACCGAGTGGTCCATCTGTCAAATCCCTGTGTCCTGGTTCCGGCGGAGATAGGGTTAATTTTTCCTGGTATTCCATGCCATGTGATCCATGCCCACCCTGAGCTGCCGGGGGAGGGGGCAGGAAGTCGCCGCTTGGAGCGGGTGGGGGCGTCCCGGGTCTGGTCAGGGAGCGGCGGTTCCGTAATCGTGTTTGTATATGCCTCTATCCGTGTTATTGTTGTCGTTTGCTTGTTCCCTTTGCTGTTCTGTTAAACTGCCTTTGTCTCAACCCAAGAGTCTTGCCTTTTTTCTTCTGATTCTTCCTGTATCGGGAAGGCCCGAGCGAGCGGCATGTGGTTCTTTGTTGCTGTCTGAGGCTAAACCACGACAGTCCTTTTTGGCGCCCAACGTGGGGCTCAGAGGGTTGAGATAATGACAGAATTCAACTAGAGCTTGAAAAAACGAATGTGTTGTGTGCGTTTATTGTATTAGGCAAATAGTCGCTGGTCACCACGTTGCTTGGTTTGTTCTCATGGCTGTGTTATGTGAATTCCTATATGGCTTATGTACTCCTTCCGATGATTTTTGTTACTTCTGGGAGAGGGATGAGGATTATCATTTTGTTGTCCTGTGCAATATCGGCTTATGAGATGATAACATCACTTGTTAGACAGTTACTTTGGGGCTTTTATGTGGTGTTGCTGTCCTGTCCGTACCTTGGGCATCGTCTCTCAGAATTTATTAATAATCACACCCAGTCTGTGCGGGAAACAGGGGGGGACACTTTCCCCAGCTCTTTTGCCTCCCTTTTCTCCTTCGGGTCAGGTATGACAGCTTTTGAGAATTTTGAATATCCCTGGGATGCTCAAACCAGCCTGGTCCTAGTGTTATGTCTGCTGAATGTGTTCCAGGTCCTGTTTAAGGTTAAACAGCTATTTAAGACTACCACCCGGAGATCTGCTCTGAGGCTGGATAGTCAGGGGTGGCACGGCATGTGGGAGAACATGGGCAGGTACCTAGAGAACTACTCACCTCCAATGGTCTGGGACTTCACCCCTGAACAATTACAGGACCCTGATAAAGTGGTAGAATATCTGAAGGGAAAATGCTGTGGCTATTCCAGAGAGGCACAACTCACCGTACTGTGTTGGGCCCTGGCCAGTATCTACCAGGCACTGCTCAGAATTATGCAGCACCCTCAGGGGGAAGAGATGGAGACCAGACCATCAGCCACTGTGGCTGCTGCACCCCCTGCGACGGACACTGTGGCTGCTGCAACCCCTGCGACGGACACTGTGGCTACTGCAACCCCTGCGGCAGCCACTGTGGCTGCTGCAACCCCTGCGACGGACACTGCGGCTACTGCAACCCCTGTGGCAGCCACTGCAGCTACTCCAACCCCTGTGGCAGCCACTGTGGCTACTCCAACCCCCGTGGCAGCCACTGCCGCTGAACCAGGGAACCAACCCGTGCCGGTATCAGTTGCCCCCATACAGAAGAAGAAGTACACGAAGAAATCAGTTCGCTTAGTAAGAGATGATGATGAACCAGGGTCATCACGAGAGCAGGAGGAAGAGGCAGAACCGGAGATAATTACTCGATCCCTATCCTTGAGTGAGTTGCGGGATATGGGAAAAGATTTTAGCCGACTTTCAGGTGAGAACATTGTCACCTGGCTGCTCCAGTGCTGGGATAACGGGGCCAGTAGCCTGGAATTAGAGGGTAGGGAGGCCAGGCAGCTGGGATCCCTGTCTAGGGAAGGCGGCATTGACAAGGCAATTGGGAAGAAGACCCAAGCCCTCAGCCTCTGGAAACGACTCCTGTCAGGCGTGAGGGAGAGGTACCCCTTCAGTGAGGATGTTGTATGTCAACCAAGCAAGTGGACTACCATGGAAAGAGGTATCCAGTACCTGAGAGAATTAGCCATGTGGGAGATGATTTATTATGACTTTGACAATGCAGACTTACCCACAGACCCTGATGAGGTGCAATGCACATGTGGCGGAAGTTCGTTCGGAGCGCACCATTGTCATATGCCAACTCACTGGCAGTAATGGAATGGAAAGGTGAAGAGGGACCAACGGTGGATGAGGTGGCTGGCCGGATCCGGCGATATGAAGAAAGTCTCTCTTCCCCCCTTGTCTCAGCTGTGGAGAAACTGTCCTGGAAGGTCCAGCAACTTGAAGAGAATATGTCCTACTCCCCACCTGCACGGGCCAGCATCTCAGCTATTAGGAGCAGGCATTTCCCCACTCAAGTGAGAGAGTACAGAGGGTACACACCACGAGGCACCCTGTGGTTCTACCTGCGTGACCACGGAGAGGACATGAGGAAGTGGGATGGACAACCTACTTGGATCCTGTGGACACGGGTACAGGAGTTGCAAGGAAGGACAACCACAAAAGGGGATCCCTCCAGGAAAAGTGCCGCCCCAGTTTCCAGTGGGCCGTTCCCCAGACAAAGCAGAAGGCCTGATCTTGCTTCTGATCCTCTTGAAGGAACTTCCAAGTCATTTCTGCAAGAAGTGAGTAACGGATACTATGACCGGTATTAGGGGGGCCCTGCCTCCAGCCAGGTGGAGGAAAGGGACAACCGGGTTTATTGGACGGTGTGGATTCGATGGCCTGGCACATCAGACCCACAGGAGTATAAGGCTCTAGTGGACACGGGTGCACAGGGCACCCTGATACCATCAAGCTATAGAGGGGCAGAACCCATTTGTATTTCTGGGGTGACAGGGGGATCCCAAGAGTTGACTGTACTGGAGGCGGAAGTGAGCCTAACTGGGAATGAGTGGCAAAAGCATCCCATTGTGACTGGCCCAGAGGCTCCATGCATCCTTGGTATAGATTACCTCAGGAGAGGGTATTTTAAGGACCCAAAAGGGTACTGGTGGGCCTTTGGCATAGCTGCCTTGGAGACGGAGGAAGTTAAACAGTTGTCTACCTTGCCTGGTCTCTCAGAGGACTCTGCTGTTGTGGGGTTGTTGAGGGTCGAAGAACAACAGGTGCCAATTGCTACCACAACGGTGCATTGGCGGCAATATCACACTAACCGAGACTCTCTGATTCCCGTCCATGAGCTGATTCGTCAACTAGAGGTTCAAGGAGTGATCAGCAAGACTCGCTCACCCTTTAACAGTCCCATATGGCCGGTGCGAAAATCTAATGGAGAGTGGAGGCTAACTGTAGACTACCGTGGCCTGAATGAAGTCACGCCACCGCTGAGTGCTGCCGTGCCAGACATGCTAGAACTCCAGTATGAACTGGAGTCCAAGGCAGCCAAGTGGTATGCCACAACTGATATAGCGAATGCATTCTTCTCAATCCCTTTGGCAGCGGAGTGCAGGCCACAGTTTGCTTTCACTTGGAGGGGCATCCAGTACACCTGGACTGGACTGCCCCAGGGGTGGAGACACAGCCCCACCATTTGCCATGAACTGGTCCAGACTGCACTGGAACAGGGTGAAGCTCCAGAACATCTGCAGTACATTGATGACATCATTGTGTGGGGAAACACAGCAGAAGAAGTTTTTGAGAAAGGGAGTAAAATAGTCCAAATCCTTCTGAAAGCTGGTTTTGCCATAAAACGAAGTAAGGTCAAGGGACCTGCGCAGGAGATCCATTTTTTAGGAATAAAATGGCAAGATGGATGCCGTCAGATCCCAATGGATGTGATCAACAAAATAGCAGCTATGTCTCCACCAACTAGTAAAAAGGAAACACAAGCTTTCTTAGGCATTGTGGGGTTTTGGAGAACGCATATCCCAGATTAGAGTCTAATTGTGAGCCCTCTGTATCAAGTGACCCGGAAGAAGAATGATTTTAAATGGGGTCCTGAGCAACGACAAGCTTTTGAACAAATCAAACAGGAAATAGTCCATGCAGTGGCCCTGGGGGCCAGTCCGGGCAGGACAAGATGTTAAAAATGTGCTCTACACCGCAGCCGGGGAGAACGGCCCTACCTGGAGCCTCTGGCAGAAAAGCACCAGGGGAGACTCGAGGTCGACCCCTAGGGTTTTGGAGTCGGGGATACAGAGGATCCGAAGCCCGCTACACTCCAACAGAAAAAGAGATATTGGCAGCATATGAAGGGGTTCGAGCTGCTTCGGAAGTGGTTGGCACAGAAGCCCAGCTCCTCTTAGCACCTCGACTGCCGGTGCTGGGCTGGATGTTCAAAGAAAGGGTCCCCACCACACATCATGCAACCGATGCTACATGGAGTAAGTGGATTGCACTGATCACGCAGCGAACTCGAATGGGAAACCCCAGTCGCCCAGGAATTCTGGAAGTGATCATGGACTGGCCAGAAGGCAAGGATTTCAGAATGTCACCAGAGGAGGAGGTGACGCGTGCAGAAGAGGCCCCACCATATAATAAACTGCCAGAAAATGAGAAGAAATATGCCCTGTTCACTGATGGGTCCTGCCGGATTGTGGGAAAGCATCGAAAGTGGAAGGCTGCTGTGTGGAGTCCTACACGACAAGTTGCAGAAGCCAGTGAAGGACAAGGTGAATCGGGCCAGTTTGCAGAGGTGGAAGCCATTCAGCTGGCTTTGGACATTGCCGAGTGAGAAAAATGGCCAGTAGTTTTATCTCTACACTGACTCATGGATGGTGGCAAATGCTCTCTGGGGGTGGCTACAGCAATGGAAGCAGGGCAACTGGCAGCGCAGAGGCAAACCCATCTGGGCTGCTGAGCTATGGCAAGATATTGCTGCCCGGATAGAGAATCTGGTTGTGAAAGTACGCCACGTAGATGCCCATGTACTGAAGAATCGGGCCACGGAGGAACATCAGAACAACCAGCAGGTGGATCGGGCTGCTAGGATTGAAGTGGCTCAGGTGGCTCTGGACTGGCAACATAAGGGTGAACTATTCATAGCTCGATGGGCCCATGACTCCTCAGGCCATCAAGGGAGAGATGCGACATATAGATGGGCTCGTGACCGAGGGGTGGACTTGACCATGGACACTATTGCACAGGTCATCCATGAATGTGAGACATGCACTGCAATCCAGCAAGCCAAGCAGTTAAAGCCTTTTTGGTATGGAGGGCGATGGCTGAAATACAAATATGGGGAGGCCTGGCAGATTGATTATATCACACTGCCACAAATCCGTCAAGGCAAGTGCCATGTGCTCACAATGGTGGAAGCAGCCACCGGATGGCTGGAAACATACCCTGTGCCCCATGCCACTGCCCGGAACACTATCCTGGGCCTTGAAAAGCAAGTCCTGTGGCGACATGGTACCCCAGAGAGAATTGAGTCGGACAACGGGACTCATTTCCAAAACAGCCTCATAGACACCTGGGCCAAAGAGCATGGCATTGAGTGGGTATATCACATCCCCTATCACGCACCAGCCTCTGGGAAGATAGAATGATACAATGGATTGTTAAAAACTACACTGAGAGCAATGGGTGGTGGGACTTTAAAACATTGGGATACACATTTAGCAAAAGCTACCTGGCTAGTTAACACCAGGGGATCTAACAATCGGGCTGGCCCTGCCCAATCAAAACTTCCACGTACTGTAGAAGGGGATAAAGTCCCCGTAGTGCACATGAAGAATATGCTAGGGAAGACAGTCTGGGTTAGTCCTGCCTCAGGCAAAGGCAAACCCACCCGTGGGATTGCTTTTGCCCAAGGACCTGGGTGCACTTGGTGGGTGATGCGGAAGGATGGGGAAGTCCGATGTGTACCTCATGGGGATCTGATTTTGGGTGAGAATAGCCAATGAATCAAATTCCATGATGTTAATTGCTAAGTAACCCTGTCACTGTATGTCCTCATTGCTATAATTGCTATCAGTTGTACTACAAGTAAGGCACAGGGATGATGGGATCAGAACTGACCTCAGCAGCTGGCGCCCAGCAACTTCCTCAAGATCTACATCTTCAGCCCACGGACTGTGTGCATGAGCCACATCGAGTGCACCAGTCACAAGCTCCGAAGAATACAGCATGCAACAGACCAGCACCACCCAGCATCTCACCTGCCCTGAGAGACTGTTCTAACAGATGGAGCCCAAAGCCATGGATTACAAGAACTCAACGGACACTTTTGGAGGGATGGCCCATAAACTAAGGGCTTTATATCTGCATGAATATATGTGTATATATATATGACAGGGGAAAGTGGTGGCAATTCATTGGAACCTGTAAGATCTGGGCATGGCATAGATGGTATGGAATAAGGGGTGGACAATGTCCTGGTTCCGGTGGGGATAGGGTTAATTTTTCCTGGTATTCCATGCCATGTGAGCCATGCCCACCCTGAGCTGCCGGGGGAGGGGGCAGGAAGTCGCCGCTTGGAGCGGGTGGGGGCGTCCCGGGTCTGGTCGGTGAGCGGCAGGGAGCGGCGGTTCCGTAATCGTGTTTGTATATGCCTCTATCCCTGTTGTTGTTGTTGTTTTCTTGTTCCCTTTGCTGTTCTGTTAAACTGCCTTTGTTTCAACCCAAGAGTCTTGCCTTTTTCTTCTGATTCTTCCTGTATTGGGAAGGCCCGAGCGAGCGGCATGTGGTTCTTTGTTGCTGTCTGAGGCTAAACCACGACACCCTGTCTCTCCAATTTCGAGACAAGGATGTCATGCAGGACAGTGTCAAATACTTTGCTTAAGTCCAAGTAGGTGATGTCAGTTGCTCTTCCCTTATCCACCAACGCTGTAATGCCGTCATAGAAGGCCACCAAATTCGTTAGGCACAATTTCCCCTTAGTGAAGCCATGTTGGCTGTCACCAATCACCTCCTTATTTTCCATGTGCCTTAGCAGAGTTTCCAGGAGGATCTGCTCCAAGATCTTGCCAGGCAAAGAGGTGAGACTGACCAGCCTGTAGTTCCAGTTCCCTGGGTCCTCCTTTTTTTCCTTTTTAACGATGGAGGTTAGGTTTCCTTTTTCCAGTCAGCGGGAACTTCACCAGACTGCCACGGCTTCTCAAATATGATGGATAGTGGCTTGGCAACTTCATCCGCCAGTTCCCTTAGGACCTGTGGATGCATCTCATCAGATCCCATGGAATTGTGCACCTTCAGGTTCCTCAGCTGGTCTCGAACCTGGTCTCCTCCTACAGTGGGTGGTACCTCATTCTCACAGTCCCTGCCTTGGCCTTCTGCAACTTGGGTGGTGTGGTTAGAGCCCTTACCAGTGAAGACTGAGACAAAGAAGTTGTTGAGTACCATGTGTTGAGTTGTTGAGTCCCATGTGACCAGGTCTTCTGTTTCCTTCCCGAGTGGGCCCACATTTTCCCTAGTCTTCCTTTTGTCACTGACATACCTATAGAAGGCTTTCTTGTTGCCCCTGTCGTGGTTTGGCCTCAGACGGCAACAAAGAACCAAGTGCCGCTCTCTCGGGCTTTCCCAATACGGGAAGAATCGGAAGAAAAAAAAGGCAAAACTCATGGGTTGAGACAAAGGCAATTTAACAGAACAGCAAAGGTAACAAGAAAACAACAACAATAACACGGACAGAGGAATATACAAACATGATTATGGAACCGCCACTCACTGCCGCTCACCGACCGGGCCCGGGATGCCCCCAGGACAGGAACCAGGACAGCCCCTGACACCCCTGACACCCCTGGCCAGATTTAAGTCTATCTGGGCTTTAGCTTTCCTAACCTGATCCCTGGCTGCTCGGACAATTTCTCTGTAATCCTCCCAGTTTTGTTTGTTCTGACTCCATAATTCTCTTTCTTTCTTTCTGCACTTTGCCCTCACCTAACACTGCTTTGATTTCTTGTCTGTTCCCCAAATCCCCGTTCCCGTTTCAACAAGAATCTCCTCCTGCACAGCACACGCCAACATAATATTTTTCACATCTCCTCAAATCCCTCTCTTTACCATGCCTCCTCAAGAAATGTTTAATTATCCTGAATATATTGCTGATATAACAGGTCCCATCCCAGTATTTTGGGTGTTGTGCAACTGTGTCTAAGAAATGGCCTTTGCTGAGGATTTTTCAATGTAGAAAAATACGATAAATAAAGGATAAGAGGAAGGAATGTTATTACATTCCTGGTTGAGATAAGGAGCTAAAATACTTCCTGATTCAGGAAACAGCTTATATCTCAGGAAGTGGGTGAATACTTGTTTAACTTCTGTTAGAGTCTGTGGACCCTGAGCATGCATGTAAAACTTATTTACCTGTTTCCTAGACCAACAGCTAAGTGAATTATCTCAGGTAACACAAGGGGTATGAGGCTGAGTTGGGAACTCAGGCCACGTTTCCAGTGACCTTGTCAAGTTTCTCCAAGACCCCTTTTCACAGAATCACAGAATGATAGGGGTTGGAAGGGGCCTCTGGAGATCACCTAGTCCAACCCCCCTGCCAGAGCAGGGTCACCTAGAGCAGGTTACACAGGAATGAGTCCAGGCGGGTTTTGAATGTCTCCAGAGACGGAGACTCCACCACCTCTCTGGGCAGCCTGTTCCAGTGCTCTGCCACCCTCAAAGTAAAGAAGATCCTCCTCATGTTTAGGTGGAACTGCCTATGTTCAGGTTTGTGCCTGTTACCTCTTGTCCTGTCACTGGGTACCACTGAAAAGAGTTTATCTTTTGGTTTATCTTTTCTCTTCCCCTTGCTTGTATTTTAACAAACTCGGTAAACTATTATCTCTAGGTGTAAAAACACCCTTGAACATTTCTGTGTTATTCTTGCGATTTTCATTTTTTTTAAAATACAGTATTTTGAGATTAAAAAGGAAGGAAAAAGTAAGGTCAAGAATAACATCTACAATCATGAAAATTGCACAGATTTCCATAATAAAAAAATTTATGACTCAGACAATGGGTTTCAGTTTAAAAACATAAATTATAATCACACCAGGGATCATTTTTACAGTGCAAAAGTACTCTTTGACACTGCCGTGGGTTTTTATTAAGGAGTTTATAAAAGAAAATCTTTAATAAATACAGCTGGTGCAAGCTACAAGTAGGACTGGATTGTAGATGACAAAATTACTTCGACAGATAAATAATCTCAAAGGTCCCTTCTACACACAGTTTGAAATCATGAAAATAGGGGCATTGCATACAGCAGTATCAAAAAGAAATTGTGACTAAAGCCAAGAAAAAAGCTGTGGGACATAGGCTAAGGTTTTAAAGGGTCAGTAAAACATGCAGACGACACAAGCTGAGTGGTGGTTGACACACCTGAGGGACAGGATGCCATCCAGAGGGACCTGGACAAACTCAAGAAGTGGGCCCCTGTGAACCTCATGAGGTCCAACAAGGCCGTGTGCAAGGTCCTGCATGTGGGTCGGGGCAACCTCCAGTATCAGTACAGGCTGGGGGATGAAGGGATTGAGAGCAGCCCTGAGGAGAAGGACTTGGGGGTACTGGTGGATAAAAAGCTGTCCATGAGCCGGCAGTGTGCACTCGCAGCCCAGAAAGCCAACCGCATCCTGGGCTGCATCAAAAGAAGCGTGGCCAGCAGGTCGAGGGAGGTGATTCTGCCCCTCTACTCCAGTCTCGTGAGACCCCACCTGCAGTACTGCATACAGCTCTGGGGCCCCCAACATAAGAAGGACATGGACTTGTTGGAGCAGGTATAGAGGAGGGCCACAAAAATGATCAGAGAGCTGGAGCACCTCTCCTATGAAGACAGTCTGAGAGAGTTGGGGTTGTTCAGCCTGGAGAAGAGAAGGCTCCAGGGAGACCTTATGCAGCCTTCCAGTACTTAAAGGGGGCCTACAGGAAAGATGGGGAGGGACTCTTTATGAGGGAATGTAGTGATAAGACAAGGGGTGATGGTTTTAAACTGAAAGAGGATAGATTTAGACTGGATATAAGGAAGAAATTCTTTACTGTGAGGGTGGTGAAACACTGGTGCAGGTTGCCCAGAGAGGTGGTAGATGCCACATCCCTGGAAACATTCAAGGTCAGGTTGGACAGGGCTCTGAGCAACCTGATCTGGTTGAAGATGTCCCTGCTCATTGCAGGGGGGTTGGACTAGATGGCCTTCAAAAGTCCTTTCCAACCCAAACCATTCTGTGATTCTGTGATTCTATGAACATTACGTGACAATGTAATGACGTGATAATGTTATGTATTGTGTGTTGCAAATAGGGTTCAAACATGTACTTGAGGGCTATGCAGCATATTTTTAACCCTTTTTTGTTGTCAGTGATTATTGGTGTTATTTCTGCAGAAAAAAAATGGTCTTCCAAGCCATATGCAGAACCCCAGAAACACTGAGACTAGAACGTGCTTTCATGATGTTTTTTCTGTTTCCTTATACTCTTATTTTCCTCTGTCATCTACTATTTCACTCTGCAGCTTGGCCAGAGACTGCCTCGATATGGGTTTCACAATGAAGAGAGTAGAAAGGAATGGGGAAAGATATACGTGAACCACATATCCTGACCTGGATATCCTTTGCACTGGGAACATAAAGATGAACTATTTTTAGCTCGGTGGGCCCATGACACTTCAGGTCATCAAGGAAGGGATGCAACATATAAATGGGCTCATGACCAAGGGGTGTATTTAACCATGGATGCTATTGTGCAAGTTATCCACGATTGTGAAACATGCGCAGAAATCAAGGAAGCTAAAAGGTTAAAACCTTTGTGGTATGCAGGATAATAGCTGAAATATAAATTTGGGGAAGCTTGGCAAATTGACTACATCACACTCCCTCAAACACATCAGGGTAAGCATTACGTACTTACAATGGTGGAAGGAAGCACCAGGTGGTTGGAAACCTATGCCGTACCCCATGCCACTGCCCGGAATACCATCCTGGGCCTTGAAAGGCAAGTCTTGTGGCGACGTGGTACTCCAGGAAGAATTGAGTCAGACAATGGGACTCATTTCAAAAACAGTCTTATAAGTACTTGGGCCAAAGAACATGGCATTGAGTGGGTCTATCATATCCCCTATCATGCACCAGCTTCTGGGAAAACTGAATGATACAATGGATTGTTAAAAACTACCCTGAAATCAATGGGTGGTGGAACCTTTAAAAACTGGGACAAGCATTTAGCACAAGCTACCTGGTTAGTTAACACCAGGGGATCCATCAGTCGAGCTGGTCCTGCTCAATCAGACCTTTTACATACAGTAGAAGGGGATAAGGTCCCTGTGGTGCATGAAAGGAATATGTTAGGGAAAACTGTTTGGGTTTTTCCCGCCTCAGGCAAAGGCAAATGCATTTGTGGGACTGTTTTTGCTCAAGGACCTGGATGTACTTGGTGGGTGATGCTGGAGAATGGAGAAGCTCAATGTGTACCTCAAGGAAATTTAACCCTGGGTGAGAATACTTAATTCTGAGCTGTATGATGTTAATTGTTATATAATACTAACAGTGTTAGTGTCAATAAGTGTTTTTCAGGATAACATAGCAGTGATGAAACCTGAGCTAGCTTCATCAAGTGGTGTCCAGCAAACTCTTCAAGATGGGCATGCTACCCATGAACATGTGAGGAGAAATAACTGGACTCCAGACGATCCAATGTGAATCAACAGAAGCCGTTTATTAAGCACAGATCATCATCTTTTATACCCTGTGTTGTAGCCGTACACGCGACTCGCTTGTTTCTGATTAGCTAGTTACACTGTCCACACGCTGTCCATGCAGTTCGTTCACACATCAGATTGGTTACAAGAATTCGCGTCGTAAATTGCTTAGTCATTAGCACAACATGTTTTCTACCTTCTCAGTTCCCGTTTTTCCCATGTACTAATTCCATCTTCTACCACCTGTTTTGCCCTTAATCTAATCTCTCATAGTAGGGAGGCTGGCTCACATGGCCATTTTCTCTCAGATACATTCCTACAAACGTGGAGCACAATGAATTTCATATCTTCTCTTAAATCTTCTGATTGGCCAGTCGGGCCGAAACCATGACAGGTTTCAAGACGGAAAACTGTAACGCTAGAGGTTGAGTAGCGCTTAGAAATTTTCAGGAGAAAATTGCTGTCTCCTGAGATTTCTGTGAAGTTCTTTGTTTTGTGGCTACAATTTTTTTCCCCTGGTGCTTTGTTACTGTGCTGTGAGAACTATAATATCATGTAACTGAAACATCAAATACCTCTTGCCATCAGAAGACATCTTTGGCATATTTTGGTGGCCAATATGTTTGTGTTCAAGGAGAATGCTTAAATCGTACACAGGGTTGTGACAAGGATCTAATAAGGTTGAAAGCACATGAAACCTGATTAAATAATGTTTCTAATTAAAGGCGGGTATTATTTATCAGAAATTCAAAAAGTTTTTAAATTAAGTTTGAGAACTAAGAGAGTCAGATTACATGCACAAATTACTTTAATTCTAATTCTAATGCGAGTAGGGGCACGTGGTCCAGGAACTCTGATTGCTGCGGCAAAGTTATTAAATGAGGAATTTGTGGAGTGGGGCAAAAGAAATTTTCACTCTCTCAGCAGAAATTCCAGGGAAATTGTTCCCTGGACAGGTCAGAAGATATTTTGTGAGGGCCTCCTCTGAAAGGCACTGCGAGGTACTGAGATAACCTCCCATCCCTAATACTGAAAGGTGAAAGTACAAGTATGCAATTGCTTATTTTCCTGGCATGCTTATAGGTTAGGCAGAATTCATTTTGGGGGGATCCCTAGAACACTTGCACATTGGAGGCTGTGTTGCATAGCTCAGCAGACCTCCTGTATCTTTGGTGAAGGCCCACCACCAAGCTTGCCCTAATGCAAGCTGGAGCTGTGGTGGCTCTGTTCACATTGGGACTTGTTTCCTTTCTTATAACTTTCACCTCCATTTCTCTGACTGCTGCATCCCAGACCAATTTCTTGTTTCTTTGTGCCTTCCTGTGCTGCCTAGACCTGGATAGACATACCTAAGGGTCTGTCATTTCTACTAATTTCTACTTTTCACTCTGCAGTTTGGCCAGAGACTGCCTCGATACGGGTTTCACAATGAAGAGAGTAGAAAGGAATGGGGAAGATATACATGAACCACATATCCTGACCTTTCCAAGACAATGGGAACAGGACAAAACAAAACTCTCTGTTATAGCTTGCAACATTTTTGGCTTTGCCATTTTCCTGAAAAGTCCATATTTTCTACAAAACCAGTACAGCAAGAGACTGCATCTCCTTGGACATCCCTGTCTGAATTAGCCCCGTGCCTCAAATTTTTGGCTGCTCTGAGACTAATTTGTGTCAAAACCAGTTCTTTTGCATTCACCTTTTCAGCCCTACTAGTTAAATTATTATTCCCTCTTGCAAGTGGAACATTCATGAGTGTCTTTTTGTCTTTATTTCATTATTGTTTTAATAGGAGCCCTTTTTAAATAATGAGCAAATGTACCAACTATTCTAGAAAATAATATAAAATATTACAAACAGCAAAAAAAATTGCTGGAGTCATTACTCAGGTTCTCACACCTTGTTCTCAAACTCGTGCTCACTGGTGAACAGAAACAATAGCTTGGGAAAAGCTGTGTGTCAAGATAAAAATGTCCATTTAAAGTTTGAATTCCAGATGTTAAATTGTTAAAGTGAGTTTCTCAGGAACCACATAAAGACTTCCACATGCAGATTTACTTAGGTAACAAATGGGAGAACAGCAGGAGTCAGAATATAAAGTGTTTATTGTCTCCCCTAAAAGCATAAAAAAGGCAAAATTCACATAATTACTTTTGAGGGTGTACTTTCTTAGTGTTAATCTTCTCGTGTCAAAACTTTGCCCTTCTCTAGTGCCCATAATGGAAAGATCTGAAAGCATTTTTCCTGACAGTAATTCCAGACCACCTGTCTGCAGAGATAAAATCATGAGACACAGTTCATGTATCTCTGTCCTGAGCTAGGTAAGGCTTTTTTCCCATCCTGCCCCTATAGAACACCTGAGTTTGGGGGTGGCGTGGATACTCCAGCACTGAAGACTACCCATCGTGTGAACTCCTCCCCAGACTTCAGCAATTTGAAAAATAAGCCTTCATTATTTTTTTTCCCAAGCCCCTTTGCCGGAGGGATGTAAGTCAGGAGGAGAAACCAGGAGCCAGTTCTCCGTTACCTTGCGTGACCCCATACCACATGCATGCTTCCTTGTCCAATATACTGTCAACATCAGCACATTTGAAATAGGAGGTCCCTGTAATATGCTTCTCTGAGATATAGGTGCAAGTGGAGTCCACGTGCTATAGAAATAATCACCCATTAAGCATCCACATCAACCCACAGTGCAGCGCATCCTCCCACCCCAGTGAAACAATGGGACGCCCTTGCCCGAAGGTTCAATGTTCATACTCTACAGATAAAGTATTTATTACCATGCTCCTATCCTCCACCCCATGCCATTGTATTGTATTTCATACCATGCTTGCCACAAGCCGTACGAGGGTTTCAGAGTGTGTGTGTGTCAAGGTTTAGAGAGGAGTGCTGAATTTTCTAATAAAGGGCCCATTTCATGTTATTTATGACTTCACTTGTGTCAAAACAGACACCTATAAATCGTAAACATAGGTGCACTAATTCTAGCAACAGCAAGTTTTAGTCACATGTAATTAAAACATTCCAAAGTCTTTCAGCTCTAATGTATTTCCAAATGACACCACTGGGACAGAGGGAAATGGAGGAATTGGCAGTATTTCAAAGCCATGGCCATTGTTAGCTTTTGGGGCCCTGTACAGCAGGTTTCTTGATGCTGTTTTCTATTACATATTTTAATGGTAGTGTCATTTTAATGGTAGCGTCATTGATTTCCAGAAACAGCAGGGACATTTGCTTTGCTAGGATGCCATCGTGAACTTCAGAAGATGAATCTGATCTCCACACTGAAAAATAATACAAGCAAATTCTGTGATGGTACCTCTGACGTGGATTAGATACACTAGAGAGGAGAAAATGCTCCTTTTCAATCACTTTTATCCTCCAAAGTGAGCTAAAACTGGGGCCTGAGTATTCTATAAGGTTTGAGAAAGTTTGGGGTCTTTTGCTTTTATTGTGGTCTCTTGTAGGAGCTTAGGCTTAGCTGTTTTCTTATAGTCAGGGGAACAGTAAAGGCCATGAAATGTGAAGAAAGCACATTTTCAAATGCATGTAAGGGATTTGTTGTCCCTAGCACAGGATTAACCTGTGAAATTCAAGCTATCATTGTTGCCAATAGGTTGGAAAGAACCATCAAAGTGTACAACATGGCTCACTGCCAATCTGTAGCTCATGGCCATCAGAAATCAGAAAAATAAATTGAAGCCAAGAGTGACAGTGATGTGTCATTGTGCGCAATGCATTATTTGCTCTACCCAGCAGTCAGCAGAAGTTTGAGGTTTACATGTGTGCTGGGAACATCTGCAGCTGGATGGAAAGGGGTGCTCTCAATTCGGACATACACCCTGTGGATTCAAAGCAATTGTGCAGCCCAGGCCAGCCTGGGTGAGGATCTGGGACATTTTCTCTCTTAGAGACGATGTTAAGCTTCCACATTGCAGGACACAAGCCAGCCCACAACTACCTGGGACTGGAAAACCTCTCCTGTGGGCAGACAACTCCATCCCAGCCCGTTGAAGTTCCTTTGAAGCACCTGTTAACAACTGTTTTCAGAAACCAAAGGCTGGCTTGATGGACTGTCAGATTGATCCAGTGTGACAACTATGCTCTTTTCCAGCCTGGATACTCAGGCGAACGATGATGCTGGCTGTAGATCACAGGAGTGAATACCCAGCCAAGCCACGCTGCTCCCAGCAAAACCTCAGAGTAAGCCCTGAACCAGGAGCAGCGCTGGCTTGTTTGAAGCTGGGAACTCATGCTGGGAACGGCAGCGGGTGCAGGCAAACAGGACCATGGATCCAGCCCTGTGCAGACCTTACCCTTGCCAATCTACCTGTCAGGTTGTTTTCTGAGGGATGAGCTGCTCAGTTTGCATCAAACTTTCTGCTATTGACTAATTTTAGCGAGTGTAGCAGAGGGAATAAGTTAAGGAAACAAAATCTTCGTAATGACAGGGAGGATGAAGGGAAAATATTTTTGTGGCCAGAGTCCCAGGCATGCAGATTTCCATGCTGACTTGTTTGCTGCTCTCCTTTTTCATTATGGTGTCCTTTTCCTCAACCATTCCCAGTCTTTCTTATCAACAGATAATGAGCAGTGGCTGATATACTGTAGGAAATTATCTCTTTAAGGTTAAAGTAAATGCAGAGCTAATCACTGTGTAGTTAGACTGAATTTGTTCTCTGAATTCAACTTTGGTTGTGGAAAGGCAAAGCATTTCTGTGGCAGGTGCTATCTTGCTCTATAAAAACTATCCTATAGCACAGTCACACTGGATCAGATCAATGGTCCACCCAGGGCTTTGGAGGCCAGACAGGACCTTCTGTGGCATGAGATACTGATGGAAAAAACAGAGCCAAGTTGCTCTGTTGAGGGGAGCATCCCATAGCATGAGCTGAGGGGCAGGAGTGTAAAAATGGAACGGTGTATTGGGTCAGGTTAGAGGGACATAAGGCGGAATCAGGACCCCAGTGGCATGAGACAAGGGAAGAAAAGAGATAGTGCAGAGAGAACCTTGGATGTTATTGTGTTTTTCAGACAAATTTGGATTCAAGGAGAAAGGAGGCCTTATTATCACTATTTACAGTAATGAGAAGAGGCATCATTTGAGTTGGGCCAAGGAGCCTGGCCAGAGTTAACAGAGGTGGAAAGGGGCTTTAATATTGGAGCACTTTTATACTCTTGTGATTAACGATGTTACGTGGGCTTCTGTGCCTCTAAATCCTCTTGGAAAATTTTGCAGGGATTGATTTTTGTGTGTGAGGTGACATTGAGATGTCTGTGTGAAATTGCACAGGACAAGAGCAGAGACGAAGGAGATGTTCTAAGCTCCTGAACTCAGTGGCTGTAGCTTGGATGGGGGCAAATGTTCATTGAAGCCTATGGGGGATAGAGCATTTTCCTATATTCCTACAGAACTGAAATTTTCCTGAAGTGTGCCTGGTATTGCAGTGCCATCCCCCTTGGCTGGGCTGAATGATTACATCAGTGTGTTTCAGCTACATTACTTTTCCATTGGATGCAATGTCCTCAGCTCCAGTTTCTACCTCCAGTTAGGGAATGACACTTTTTTTCTGTGTATAAGGTCTCTGAGTTTGTTATCTATCACAAATTTATCTAGAAATTTTGGGGTCATCCTGTCTTAGATCATTAATGTCAGGAGATAAATTACAGCTCCTTTTAGACTTCAATTTCCTTTGCTTCTCCACGTATTCATGTGTCTGTTTACAGAAATGCTGTCAAGGTCTTCTTAGTAGTCAGCATTTTGTGCTTTGGTGTTGATACCAGTGAAGCATTACAGTTACATTTCTCACTTCGAAACCCATTGAAATACAGTGCCAGTTCACAAAAACTGCTAAGTGCAATTTGAAATCCAAAGAGTAGCATTTCTGTGTCCTCAGTTTAGTCATGTAAAATGTAGATGTTTTAATGTTTGCTAAGTGTCTTGATTCCTTTTACAGGTAACAGAGAACCATCTTCTGTTTAATTTTATTATTCATCTTGGACAATTATCCCACATGCTCTGTGTGGTTCTCTGGAGTCTTTCTCTACACCTACTACAAGAAGAGCTCAAATAGTTTAGATTAATCCCCAGCTTTTACATGGTTAAAATTAGGGTGGCATTAAAAATTTGTGGATGCAGGAAGCATTTCTATTCTGTTTGCAAGGTACAATGGACAATCAGATCACAACTAGTGTTACTTTTATATGCTGGAATATTTTTGTCATCAGTTGAACTTTTAAGATGCTTTAAATATAATTTTCATTGCTAAATTATTGACTTTTCTCAGCGAGGGAAATGAGAAACTTACTTGTTTCTTGACTACCAACTTTGCCAGAAAGTAAAAAATTTGTTTCATAAGAAATATAAAGTTTCAGAAATTTTTGGCAATCCTACATCAGAATGAATTGGACAGATTTCCAAACTTGTCATAACAGTAATGGGTGTAAGAAAGAGATCAGAGTAGCTAACAGATCCTTAGCCATGAAGTCTGAGAAACTTGTATTCAAGTCCATGTGCTAGTTCAGGTAGACTTTCTCCCAATTAGAAATATTGGTGCTGAAGCTTTCATTCGGCAGATCCGTTTTACACACACATACACACACACAAGCACCGAAAAACCAAAACCAACCAACCAACCAACCAAATAAATGCAAGACCCCCACCCCCCAAACCCAAATGCAGTAGTGAAAAAATAATCACTAACTCCATTTTGTGACTTCAGTTGGTTTTCAGGATAACTTTTGAAGATTTGGAACCTGATTTCTCCTGTTCTGCAGAAGTGAATTTGGGACCCTGATTGACAGAGCTGTTTGCCCACAAATTTTGCCAAATTTTGCCATGAAACAAGAGGTGGAGCAGCAGGGAGGAGGCACAGGGACAGAATTCTGTTTTGAGCCTGAACCTAGCTTTATAATTTATGACACGTTTAAGATCTGTAGTATTGGATCTAGCTGCCTATCATTTGGATACAGAATTAATATTGGTGTTAAGCAAACCTTTATTCACACACCTACAGTCAATTGCTGATTATAAGATTTTGCTTGTTTTTCTTTGTTGAAAAATTGCATGCCCCACTCCAGGATGTGTTGCTCCTGGAGATGTGCTGATGGGGATGCCTCAGCGCTCCATTTCTCAGTGTCCTTGCTGTGAGGCCTGGAACTCAGGGTGGCAGGATGTCTGCTGCTGAGTGCTTGGCTTTCTCCCCCCCCACCCCCTTGTGCTTCATCACTCAATATTTTTAGTTGCTAAATGTTGCAGAGACAGCTTTTTCAATTAGAAAACTGACAAACTCTGCAAAATTAATTCCAGCACTTGGAGAACATCAGCATCAATCTCCAGTACTTGCTCACTGACTTTGCAGGATATGCTTGTTTTTCCTAAACTGAATGCTTTGACCTATTTGTCTCCAAATGAAATAAACAATACACCACACCAACCAAGAACATTCCCATCTGATGATGTTTAGGAAAAGGCGTGTGTCCAAATCCATTCCTGTGTCCTAAGCAGACCGGCATCAGTGTACTTGAATCTCAGTTGGGGTGTGGTGGTAGGACAATTAAGAGACTTTGCTATGGACAGAGTTTTTATTGAAGGCTGTCAATGCATTTATAATCCGGCATGTGGTTAGGGGTGTCTGGGTATGATGCATGTCTATCACTTTCTACAAAACCCTATGTGCCTTATGCACGCTTATTTAATGTCTAGGAATCAGACAGACCATCAGTTTTGGTCCTTCTTTAACATTAAGCAAAATGGCCGGTATTTGCCTTAATTTAAGGAATCAGAACTAACAATGCCTAAAGGATAGAAATGATAAATGAAATCTGAGATGCAAATAAATGGCATAATTTCCAAGTACTACTTTAAATCTAATGAAAAGTGCTCTGAAAATTTAGGTTTTTAGGTTTCTGCTTAATATGGACTTCTCTTTTGTTTTGGTTTTCTCTTTATAATGTGCATGAACTTATAGAGTCTCAGGCAAATCAAAGCAGTGGCAAATTAGAATTATAATACTTGGGCTATTATTTATTATTTGTACTGTAGTGGGTTTAAGAATATCCAGCCATTTACCTAGGAAAAGGTTAAGAGATGCCTGTACTGGAGGAGTCACCTGGTAGTTTCATAGTCAATCTGTTTCACTCTTTAAGTCACCTGATCAGAAGCTGAAATTAGACAAATTTAGGTTAGGAATTAAAAATTACCAAATTTGTAATTGCGAAGGCAGGAACACCTTATGTGAGGCTACAGTGGCTTCTCCATCCCTAAAAATACTTAGATTTAGATGGAGACATTATAACTCAAATGGAAGTTGCAGTGCTGTTATTACAAAAGAAGTCAAACTAGATTATCATAATGCTCCTCTCTAAGGCCAGGCTCTATATCTATTACTTTTTACTCATAATGAGTGTGATATTGTCTAGCTGCAGCATTGGAAAGAACTGTGGGAATGTATTCCCAGAGGAGACACAGGCTGAGAACCAAGCACCACAGAGGTATTATTACTGAGGAGGTTGTCAAAATGAACAGAGTCAAAAACCTAAGCTAATTATTCCAGAAGCACACATGAGTTTTGGACATCTTCTAGCAAGCTGGAGATAAGAGAGCCTTTTGAGAGTCCCAATCAAGACCAGAATGCTTTGCCGCCTTTGCCCAAAGTCCACCAAATCCACTGTGTTTCCCTTTGTTATGTAGTTTGCTTGCAGCAATGTGTTGGCTTTAAGACACACATATTGAGACACTACAAGGAGGTGGACACAGGGGCCATGGGCACTGCCCTCATGATCTGTTTATTGACTCTTGCTGAGTTGTCTCTGAAAGTTAGCAACTTCCATGCTGCAGAAAGTCCTGGATTTCAGACTGGGGCATCATAGCTAGATGCTCCAAGAGAAATGATCGGGATTCAGTGACAGGCAAGGAGGAAAACAAAACAACACACTTAATTCATAAGCTTCACTGAACACCCTCATGAAACAAAAACATTGAGCTCCATACTTCCCCACATGGAAGGCTCTGATACATGTAACAGATGCTGATGTGGTGGTTGTAGCTGGAAGTCGGTACGTTTTGAAAACTAACTACACAAAATTATTTTAAGAAAGTAAACAGGTGACCTGGGGGACAGCTCACACTCCTGATGACTTATCAGGCTCTAGGAAGCAATTCAGAATTACTTTCCTCAGGCCAATTCCCAGCACTGCCAGATTTTCAAAATAATTCCTTATGCTACAAGAAATCAGTGATAAGGTGGAGAAAGGTCTGTCATCAGGGAACATGCAAACACAGACAAGTGCCCCTCTTGATAGACTTTATTGGAAAGGAAAACTGTTGTTATTTAGCAATAAACCTACGATGCTAGCAGGATCTTTGTAGCTATTTCTTAGGTGAGATGTTCTGGGTGGGCAAACTTTGGGAGTTTTAACTTCTCTCAGAATTGAATGCTTTGGTCCATTGTCTGTCCAGCATGCCTTCACCAATGTTCCTGTGACAGGATCATCTGAGTTAGATGCAGGAGCCTAAGGAAACTGCTCCCCATCTGCAATTTAAAGTGGGGTTGGAGTGCCCTTAGGACACAGAATAGAACAGAATGAGTTTTAATGAGTATTAAGAGGACTCATTATTGAGATAAATGCACCTTGGCAGATCCTATGAGTCTCTCTGTTTCTTTCTCAGGCAAAGAAAAACAGGCTGATCTGCCAAAGTCTTGGCTTTAACTAAACAGTCGGGAGAGGGATCAGACTCCAGTGGTCTTCTTGCACAGCAGTGTTGCTCAGTGTCCTGGTTCTGGCGGGGACAGGGTTAATTCTCCCCAGGAGAGGTATGGCCCGCCCTGAGCTGCCAGGGGAGGGGGCAGGAAGTCGCCACTGGGAGCTGGCTGGGGCGTCCTGGGTCTGGTCGGTGAGCGGCAGTGAGTGGCGGTTCCATAATCGTGTTTGTATATTCCTCTGTCCGTGTTATTGTTGTTGTTTTCTTGTTCCCTTGGCTGTTCTGTTAAACTGCCTTTGTCTCAACCCAAGAGTTTTGCCTTTTTCTTCCGATTCTTCCCGTATTGGGAAGGCCCGAGCAAGCGGCATGTGGTTCTTTGTTGCTGTCTGAGGCTAAACCACGACACTCAGGCACTGATGTCCTTCTTGCCTCTTGTGGAGTGTTTCTGTTTTGAAATACTGCTGGAATAGATGCATGTAGCTTGGTAAAAGTTGGCTGGTCAGACAATTCCTATATGTTATTCTATATATATCTGACGAATGTACGTCTGCTGACTCCTGCCTTGGATGGGAGCCTTTCACAGGAGCAGTGTGCTACTCTGCTGTGTCACTGTCACAGGTCCTGCTCAGCCAACACAGACCTGGGTCTGTGATGAGGGGGAGCCATCCAGAAACTTAAGAGCCCCAAATCAATAGATGAACAACGAGCTAATTAAGAAATATCTCTCCTGTCTACGCCTTAGGGTAGCACCTAATGCAGCTCTACAGGATTCTGGGATTTTATTTGAATAAACAAGTTCTTGTTTCTCAGGAGCAAAGCTACCCAACTCTCTCTCATTCCAGCTGAAATAATGGCAATGCCTGGATTAGGTTGAGGGAAACTATTTATAGCAATAGATGATGATGATGATAAATATCAGGTTTTAAATTAATTTTGTTCAGTGAGGGGACTCCAGATTTTCATTGCCTCACTCCCCAGAGAAGGCTGTCTGTTCTTCGGGGCTCTGCAATTCAAATGTGTCTTTGCCTGGTTGGAAGATCTCCCTGCTTACAACCTGACATAACCTCATAGGAGCCCTGCTACAGAAAAAAACCTAGTTCTTCAGGGGTCATAAATTGGGCTAAAGCTTGAGTAATTCCACAAAATATGCCAAGTAACACTAATACAAGGAGACTTCTATTTCACCTTTCATCAGAGCAGCCTGATTTTCAGCAGAAAGGACGTGAATATCTTCTGAAAATCAGGCACCATTTAAGTTTTTCAGGTTGAGCAGATGAGAAAGGAAACCATCAAACATCATTAAAACGCTTGGACTCTGAGACCGTGGCTTATGCAACTATAAGGAAGCAGAGTGAGCTATCCCTTTTTTCCTCTGAATACTGCCTTTAATTAAAGGATCAAATTTTTTACATTCTGGAAACACCAGTGTTATGGTCTCACCAAGAGAAATAATCTCAATGGTTAGGTAAGTATCAATACAAGGCAATCCTTAATGACCTCAAATAAAGTTTATTCTAGAAAACAGTAGCTAGATTTAGTTCTTATGTCCCGATGAATGTAAAGGAAAACCCTTTGAGATACAAGGATCCCTAAGTTAAACCTGTATGAAACCAAGTTTTCCTTTGACACCATCTGACAACATTACCAAGAGAAGAACTTGACCTATAAAACTGGGAATAAAGATGGGAATGTGGTCTGTTTGGCATTTGGAGCAAAGCAGTTAGAGGGAAACCTTTCCTGGTCTCTGAAGTTGAAAAAGTAGTTAGAAGAGGATACGTCTCTCCCAATGTTGGCTGTCTGAAAATTGGACACCTACAGCGGGATTCAGCTTGTACAGTAAAACACCAAAATTGAAAAATTCACCTGTGTATGTCTCAGCTCCCATTGCAGTCAGTGGCCACCCAGGTAATGCACTGAAGGGATGACAGAGACCAGTTCTGCTCTTCCAAAACACCTACGCGTGGTCAGCTGAATCCCTATAGGCTGCATTGACTAAACTCAGAAAGCCTCTGTTGACTGGGAGTGTAGACATCCAACTCATATGTGGGCACCTACCTATGCACCCCTAAGTCAGCATCTTTGCCTTGTATCCAAGGGACTTGTCCAACTTTCCTACGTGGAGAGAGAAATGTTCTTCCTTTAGAGGATGGTTCAAAGCTGCCTGCAAGACATCCAGAACTTTGTATTTCCCTCTCATGTGTTTTTAAAAGAAGGCCAGATGCCGAATGTGGATTAGACATCTAAATTCTAGAAGTGTTAAGATAGGTGAGTATACCTAAATAAATCACTGCAGCTCTCACCTGCACAGTCTGTCTCCGTTTATATATTATTCAACTGCAGCTGGAAAACTGCATTTGATGAATAGATTTGTATTGCCAGCAAGTTGTTGAGGAGCAGAATCACTTCATTTTAGTTGCTCTCCTCTGATCAGAAGGCTGGAGGCATGGGTTTATAGGGAGAATTAAAAGAATCATATCTATATGCATACAGTAGAAGAAGCAATTAAGAGGAGTTACGAAAAGCCAAACTTCAAGAGATTGTTAACACAGAACAACGGCAATTATTTGTGTAAAGCTAGCAGCAAGAGGATTCAATTAAGACAGAGAAAATGTGAAATTTGGGCAGAGAGACCTATGGGGGTGTGGAATAATTCGAAATCCCTCAAAAGAAAGATTTTAATCTAGGCAAAACAGAAAATCAGCAAATATTCTGGCAATAACTCTCACAAGAGTAAGAAAATTGCCTGGATGGTCTAACTGGTTTCTTCTCTATCTAAATTTTGTAATTTTGAATTCTGCTTCCTGATGCATGATGGCTTCTACAGTGTAAGTCCCTTTAATAATGACTGGGATTTCGTGGTTCATTTATCTTTGGTGGGTCAGTTATTACTTTTCTGCAGTAAATAGCCACACACTATGACAAACACACAAAAATCAACTCTGCCCACAAACACACCTGCCTTGGCTGTTGCTGCGCAGTCGCAATAACAGCCCATCTGGACTCAGCATTACCTCCAGACCAGCCCTAGCCCTAGCTGAGGCTCAGGGTACCCTGAATTTATACAGATGGGACACTGCAGGAGATACTCTCTTTGCTTGTTTAAATTTTTTCTAGCATCTGATCATGAGGGAGCAAAAGCTGTTGACATGTTGTCCGCTTGCAGAGTGTTTGGCCCCTAAAAAGCCATTCATGCGTCTATTGTGCTATTAGCCGTTGGGATGCTTGAAAGGGGCTGTGTCAGCAGAGAGTCTATGTTGGAAAATTGGTAAAGATATTCTCAGGGAATGAGAAAATCAAGCCAGAGAGATTCAGGTGAAATACAATTCTTAACAACAAGATTTTGCAGCAGTTGCAATATAAATAGGGGACTTTCTAATATCCCCCAATTAACATAACATGGAAGTAAAGAGATGGAGTTCTGGGGGAGACCCCAAACTGTTTATGAATCTGGGTCCATTTCAGCAAATTCTTTTATCCAAAAAAGGCACAATTTTTGAAAGCATTTCACACTGAAATTCTTTTCCACATGAAACATTTCAGTTCAGGAAATGCCAAAGCAATTCATGTCAGTATTTTTTAAAGAAATATTTTGACTTTTGTTTCAAAAATTTTTTTTTAATTTAAAAATTAACTACAGTGAAAGGGGAAAAAAAAGTTTAAATAAAAAAATCTCTAAATACTCTCAGGACATAAGAAGATGTTTATTTTTGGAGTGAATGAATTCCTTCAAATTGACCCCAAATGAAGTTGGTTATTATGCTTTTTTTTGCCTAGCTGGAATTCCTGAACATAGTTTCAAGTAGACCTTCCCAATATTTTCTCTTGGGTTTCTTCTAAGCCACTGAACAGAAAAAAAAATAGAAAAAAATATCTGTCCCTGCTGTGGAATGTATTGCAGGGAGAAGTTGCGCCCTCGTTGGAGATGACACTGCATCTCTCTCTTATCTCTATGACTAACCTTCAGACACCCACATTGTCTCCTAACATATGAAAGATGTATGGACAGGATGTTTTCTACAAGTCAGACTGCAGCAGATGGGTGACAAGTACAGCACTCTGATTTGGCAAAAATAATCTACTTCAGATTCATGGAGACTGCATGTTTTTTTCCATGAAGTTTCTATGCAGGCTTACTTCTCTAAGGGCTCTGGTTATATTTCAAATAATTTTTAACTTGATTATGCTAATTTTTGTTCAGTCAGGGAGAGTCTCATATATTTGATGCCCATTTCCTCTCCCTTGACCAGCCCTGTGACGTTTCATGCATTTGCAGAGCAGCATTAGAGTCTTAAAGCCAGAGGAAAATGGCAGCTCAGCAGGTTCCTGATGGAGGGCACAGTCCCATGGCGAGCAACCACCAAGGCAGCCTGGAGAACAACCCAGGCTGGTTCATAGAGGACTCTATTGCCCACACAGAGCAGGAGATCTGAGTGCTGGACCTCCTGTACGTGGACAGTTAGCTGTTGGCCCCAAGGATGGGTCCCCATGAGCTCCAGCTCTCAAGACAATGCCATAATTCAACTTCTTACCCAACGATCACCCACCTCATGCAGGGTTGTGCCTGTCCTATGGCTGTGATGTTCACAGAAACATTTGTGTGTCAGTCACAAGATAGTAACACTCTGATGTGCTACAATCACTCAGAACATGACCCTGGGCATGGAGTTTCACATACACATAAGCATGAGAGGCACCAAGAGGCCTGTAAGCCACATCTGTCTGAAGAGTCGTATGGTCCTGGCCCCTGAAATTCAGTTACAAATGTCTGTAAGATGTGTATAAGCCAAGGGCAAAGAAACTCTTTCAAGCTCAAGTTACATATGATCACTCCAAATCCTAATTTAATGGCACAATTTGTTCTCTCTTTACTGAGGCTGTTCTCACACCCAAGCGGCCAGACAAAATACTTTTCAAGATGGGTGAAAAAAAGGGGGAAAAAAAAAGGAAAAATAAAAGAACATGACACTCAAATTTATCCACCAGTGCTAGGAAGTGGACTGGGCTCCCCAGTTCAAGAGGGACAGGGAACTACTGGAGAGAGTCCAGCGAAGGGCAACAAAGATGATTGAGGGACTGGAGCATCTCCCTTATGAGGAAAGGCTGAGAGAGCTGGGACTCTTTAGCCTGGAGAAGAGAAGGCTGAGGGGAGACCTTATTAATGCTTACAAGTATCTCAAGGGTGGGTTTAAGGAGGATGGAGCCAGACTCTTTTCAGTGGTTCCCAGTGACAGGACGAGGGGTAATGGGCACAAGCTGGAACATAGGAAGTTCCGATCAAATATGAGAAAAACCTTCTTTACGGTGAGGGTGACAGAGCACTGGAACAGGCTGCCCAGGGAGGTTGTGGAGTCCCCTTCTCTGGAGACTTTCAAGACCCGCCTGGATGCAGTCCTGAGTAATGTGCTCTGGGCAATCCTGCTTTAGCAGGGGAGTTGGACTAGATGATCTCTAGAGGTCCCTTCCAACTCTGAAAATTCCATGATTCCATGATTTCATGATAATGCAAGGACCCTATGCTGAAAGGATGCTTTTGCCATGTCTCAAATGAGGACGCGTGGAACACAAGAGGAAGAACAAGGCTGATCCCAACTGGTGCTGGCAGCACTGCAGAACCAACCCATTTTGCAAAATAAGCCTTCTCTACTGTGGTGCCGTGTGTACTTTATAGGTCAGCTCCCTCCCACACCAGGGAACTCATCTCTCTCTTAAGGCTCATCGGTGCAACCACACACATTCCTCTGCAGAGCAAGGACAGCTAGCCTCCGCTCTGCCTTTGAGGAGTCAAACTAGGCTCTTACTAAACACAGGGTTTTTTTTATCTTTTTGTTTAATTATCTATGATAGACTTTGCTGAAGGAGCAGGCAGAGTGGACTGCAGCTCTGCTCTGTACACCAGGTGGCCTCAGTGGTATGTGCTTCAGTCCTGATGATCTCAAGGTGCAACTGTCACTCCTGCCGATACCATTTTTGTTTGCCGTGATCTGAGCATGCTTACAGTACAGTGAAACAGAGCCAAGAATCATGCAACAGGAGAAAAAATAGAAGATAAAACATATGCATGGATGGGATTGATATCACAAGGCATGTTAAACACACATAATCAATTGCCCGTTTATATGAAAGCTCTGCAGACAACAAATACTGCTGTGTTGTAGCTACCTGGAGGAACAGAGAGTTGTTACCCTCTTGTCTTAGAATAAAGTCCTTAAGAAATAAAAATCTCAGCTGCAGTCAAGCATTTTGCATGTTGCCACATAACAATTTATTCATTAAAGAGCAGATGTAGGAACTGACAGATGACTGAGAATCTGGCTGCATGGGAAATTGCATCGGGTCTCAGTGAGAGGTTGATTTTTTGCATGGAGGGAAGCTACTGGTGGAATTTCTCATCTCACTGAACTGATTTAATATGTACACAAAGCAGGAGTACACTGATGAAATCTGCTGGTGGCATGAAGTTAGAGAACACTATCAATGCAATGGAAAATTGTGAGTCAAAGAAATTTGGCAAGGTTCAGCAGTACAAAATGTAGGTTGTCCACCTATGATTGCAGTCATCTGACTAAATGGAAATTTCTATGGAGGAGTTACTCACCGTGAATTCTCTTTAATGTTAGTAGTGATGAAAGCACTTTAAACATACTATCCATGTCTTCCTAAAATAGATACCTAAGATACAGCTAAAGGACTTTATACTAAGCATAGCTATCACTCACTCTTGATGGTAAGGATGCCATAAGGAGTCTGGGTCAGCTGCAGATGCATGAACTGTACTCATCTAGATATTGCAAAATGAATCACATCTGGCTTTAGAGGGAAATAATAAAAATTCTGCAAGCTGGTGGCATCTATGGGGAGGGATGAAGGAAGGGCAGCTTGTGCTCTTCAGGCATGGAGACCTCTGATCTGTCACTACATGGGAAAAAAAACAAAAATAATAGAAGGTAAACTATGATCCTGGCGTTGTTCAGTCAATGTATTTCCCGTATTGAAAGTCTTGATATGAGACAGAAATGAACAGTGCCTGGATTTCCAACAGGAGCAAGTGCTAAGAGCGTCTGTGATGATGATCAGGCAGTGACCATCACTTCAGACAAGACTGAGGTAGTTTGGCCAGTTGGCCCATGGAGGGCTTGTTGGCTGGAGACCCAACTCCAAATGAACCGGTGGATGTAATAAAAACAAAGTGTGTTTGGAAAGCCTGAGTGGGGTGCATCAGCCTGGACAGCCTTCATGGAGAAAGGTGTCTCACCAGGCATTCACTGCTGGACCACAGGAGCCTGAAGGAGTGGGAAAAGGAAGGGAAGGGAAGGGAAGGGAAGGGAAGGGAAGGGAAGGGAAAGACAGGCTGTAGGGCTTTCCAGATGCATTCCAAGGTCTCTTTAAGACTAGCCCTCAGGTTGTGAACCACCCTTCACATTGTCTCTTGCTTTTCTCAGCATTATTGAAGCTGGTGCCATGTTTTCACTCTTTTTTCTTGAGCTGTCTCCCCAGATACCATGCTAGCTGCATCTCTCCTTAGTATTGCTTCTTCTCCTGCCATGCCTTCAATGACCTGTTCAAGCGATGCCCCAGACCTCAAGCTTTTCCCACTCCCTGTAGGCTTTGCCAAGGATTGCTAAAAAAGCTTTCAACCCCCTGCTCTGACTGCATGGAGGTTAACTGGGCCCAGCCTGGGCCAGGGATCAGTGCCACATCCTATAGCTTGACTTTTATCCTCCTTTTTTCCCCTCCCTCTTTATTCTTCCACAAATGGGAGAGGAACTTGAATGCTGAGAAATCAGAGAAGCCATCAGGACTGCAATTGCTTGCCAGGATGGAGGGATACATGACTGGAGAGACAGAAAAATCACAGAAATATCTGAAAGAGGGAGGTAATGAGGAATTAAAAAGACCAACACCTGGAATTAAACCACCAGTCAACAGAGATTAATTGTAAGGGGAAGCAAGGCAGGGCTATGCAATACCTGATGTATTCCATTACAGCAGGAGGAAAACTCTACTTTTAGGAACTGGTTAGTTGCCAAATAAGTTGGTTAAAGCATGTGAAACAATTTGAAACTCTGTATGCCTAGCTTTTGTAAAGGAAAAACACACCTCTCCACTCTACTAGAGCCCTTTACACGTTGCCCAAAGGGTGTCATGATAGAGAGCAGATGGACAGACTACCTCGGGGCATCCCTCACTCACCCCTCATCTGTGACCGGGAGCCAAGTAAGCCACCAAAGAGCAAGTGGTTGGCTTCTAATGGGACAAGGTTCAAGAAGGGTTTGGCAAAAGATGAATTAATTTAATGTGCCTTATAAGAAAGCAGTGGACTGTGGGAAAGGAAAGAGGCATGGTTTGAAGAAGACAAAGTTACTTAGAGAAGGCAGTGAGGTACCTTGGTGAGTTTAAGTACAGCCATGCAGTCAAAGAGTTAGACTAGAGACCATGGCAAAGGCCTGATAAGGACACAGTGAGTCAGATACTGGGCAATAGGGAGAAACATTTTTCATTATTGTAAACAAAGACTTTTTTTTCCTTCTACAATGCTTAATTGATCTCTGGAACTCACTAATATTAAGTATTACTGGGCATGCAATTTAACAGGAGGAAGATATGGTTGGGAACACTCTGAGTTATCTCTCAGGGATAGATGTGTAATGGAAATACAACGTAATGTAAACTCTTATACTTTAGGGTATACAATCATTAACTGCTGACAGGCTTATATGGCAAAATTAGTCCATAGTTGCTCAAAGGAGATTCTTGTGTCTTCCTCTGAGGAACTCTTGGAAGAAGGATACTGGATTAAAAGCATTGCTAATCGGATCCTGCTCCAGTCTTCCTATAGCTTAGCAAATCTTTTCCATCTATGACTCATACAGTATGGAAAAAATTCATATCTCCTGCAGGTTATATGCATTTCAATAAGAACAGAAGTTTAATTTCTATAAATGGCATTCTTGGGAAAAGGAAAAAGATCCAAACAAAAGCAGAAAGCTGTAGCGTGCTGGCTGTTTTGCAGGCTAGCCTACCTGCAGACAGCTAATGAAAGTGCAGTGGTTGATAGTCACTGAACATCTCCCACAAAAACACTGCCTTAATTATAGACTTCCTCCACTGAAGCCTATTTGCATATGTCCAGATTTACAAAAGACAGAATTGCTTTTTCTTCCATTTTTTTTTAAATTTGAAAATCTATAATTAAAGATTATAAATCCCAGCATACAAGGTAATATTAAGGGAACTGAGTTAGAAACCGACACATCTCAAGGTTCATCGGGCATCCGACTTCCCTAGGGGTATTAGGTGCCTATTAGGTGCTGTTAAGTGGCTTTTTGGTACCTGGTCTTTTAGGTGCCTCAGATGGTACACATGCACAGCAAAGATGAAGAGAACTGCGTTTGATTAACTTTTGGGATTCCTATGGTTTAAGGAAAGAAAGTAGGCTCTTGAGACCTCAGCTGGTATCTTTGATGAGAGCTCCTGAATTCTGTGGCTGTGTCAATAGTGATAGTAAAATGTCTGAAGAGGAGAATAATAATTATTATTCAGGATGGTAGGAACATATGATGGAATTCCCCATCCTCTGATAAACATATCTATAGACAAGTGATCAAATTGAAATACTTTTGGTTCACAAGCAGCTAATCTGCAAAGAAATCTCTCCCTTGTTCCTTCCAACATTATTTTCATTTCTATCTAGATTTGTTTGCTTGTTAGTCCGTGGCCTCCCCCTAAGGATATAACTGCAGATGGATGAATTATTTTATTTTATTAAATATTATTCTTGGCTTTTTGGATATGTTTTTTGTTTTGCTTTAATGATTATTCCTCCTGGTGTTATTTCATTTTTCAATTACAACTTGTGCGTGTATGTGTCTGGTACACTAACATTTTGTAAATGGATGTATGCACTTATTGTTGATTGATTCCCCAAATAAAACCAAATGCTTCCATTGAAATAATGTATTATATTTCTTGCATGCCACTGAGCTGGATGCCTTCCAGTTTGACATCTATTGCTGCTCCGGAGGTGGGCATCTTTCCTTCCCTCCCATTACCCCTGGAGTGAACAGAGATGCTCATGTCAATTTTCTCTGCAGACCTCATAGCACTGTCTGATGTCTCTGAATAAAAGTGGCCAAAGTTGCACTTCTAAGTGTTTATTTAGCCATCTAGATAAATGATTGGGTTTTTTTTAAAAAAAGAACTGAACTCTCAGCAGCCCCCCACAGGCTTCAGCGAGGGTTTTCTTCCCTAAAGTCAGGCCATTATGAAGGATATTTTTCAAAAGCAGCCCTTGTTGGCCTATATCTGCTCCCACCAAAACCAATGTCTGCTTGAGAGTTATCTTGGAAATGAGAATTAATCCACAATTGGTCCTTTAGTCATTTTTTGCAGTCCCATATTTTTTTCAGGCTTTAGCTAGAAAACACAGCTGAAGTCCCTGATGGTGGGACTGTGTACTTCAGCAGGTTCCAGTGGATCATCTAGTTCCCCTTTATGCCAAAGACCAAAGAAGAAAGATAATCCCCTTTCAACTGTGATTCATCCCACATATTACAGACATCTATCTTAGGAAAAGATGAATAATTTCCTGGAGGTGCTTCTCTCTCTGTCTCTCCATTTAGGAAACCTAGAAAAAAGCTTAAGCAAGACTATAAATTGTAGATAGCTAAAATGGGGGAGATGAATCTCACTGTGCACTGAGAATCAATGACTGCTGACTCATTGAATTCTAACTTTCAAATGCTGTCAGCATTTCTGTGTTGACAGCAAAACTCTTTTTGTTTGGGATTTTCTACCGGTAACTAATTATGGCCATTTTTAACACAGACATTAAAAAAACATTAAACTGGCCCACTGTGCTCATAGCTGTATGGACATCTGTGATGGGATTCAGTTGCTCAATCAACTAATTGAGCATAACTCAAATCCAAGCCTATAGTTGGATCAAGCCCCTGGTAAAATGCCTTCAAAGAAAAGGAAGCAGAAGCGGCAGAGGTGGCAAGTCCTGCCATGGGCCGTTGGGCTGCCAACGGGTGCTTCAGTCCTGCTTCTGCTTCATGTTGTTGCCTCCCACCCTGGTCAGTGTAACTCCTCAGGGATTTGCCTTCTGATGGCCATTTGGTAAAATAAGATTATGCTTACTGCTCACAGATTCAAAAGAAAAGTTCATCTTGCTAGAAAGACTCATCCACGCTAATATTTAGACAGTGGGAAGAGTGGTGTGAAACAGAGCAAACCATCCAAGGCATAAGTGTTCGGGGCTCACCTACATTGAAGAAACCTGAGCTCACTCCCACCATGGGGTACATCTCATCTGTACAGCTCCTGCCATCATGCAAAGGCAGCAGCTGAGGTCCTGGAAGCAGAGTTGTGCAGTGGCCTGGGCTGAGCAGCCTGCTAATTAGACTGGCCTTTCAGTGGGATTAATTATCACTGAGCTGATACAGCACAAATGCTTTTGGCTGCAGTACTAGCTTGGTTGGGACCTCTGTGTGATGTTGCATTATATATTGCAGTCAAGGCTGGAGTCAGCAAGGAAAATGTTTTGATGGTGATTGCATAATTGTGTGTGTTGATGACAGTGGCTAAACAACTGGAAGTGGGTACAAAAAGCACATGTAGCAGCTTACTGAAAATAAACTACACATGTCTGTGAAACTCTTCCTGGTTTAGCAAGTGTGACTATGGAGTATAATAATGTCCCCTAAGCACCTGAGAACCCCTAGAATGATTTAAAAGCTGGTAGGCCTTCATACCAAAGTACAGCACAACATCCAAAGATTATTGAGCCTTAACACAAAGTCAAAGAGTATTTTTAAGATACCTCAATATTACCTGATTATCTACTGCCAAAGCTGAAGCCATCATCTTGTCACCATCTGTCTGAGCATAGGAATGTTTTAGAATTGGAGACACATAAATACTAAAAAACCCATGATTGTACAAGAAGTTGACAAAGGAGGTAATTTGTTTTACACCAGTACTGATCATTCCTCAGACACAAAATGCAATACAGAAATGTTAAGTATTCTGGTGTTGCTCAGTGTGCCCAAGTTTTCTGACATGATCATGATGCTGTGAAATGCTGAAGTTAACACTCAATAGCCTTGGTGACTATTGCAGCGCTGGGCGCACAGGGGATTGGTCCACCTAATGTGCGCACCGACTGATTTAGATGTACAGTTTAAATACATACTATGTATGCATATTCACTAGTTTTCCAAGAAATGATTACCTATTCATTAACTCATTATTACAGGTTACTGCCCACTCCCGCATGTGCACTAGAGTCTCTCGGTGGTCTTCAGAGACATCTGGTGGTCGTTTACTTCCTCCACTCCTCTTCATTGTTGTGACTTCTGGGTGAACTGCAGGCCTCTGCTCTACTTCTTTATTCTTGCTGGTGCACCAAAAGTGTTAGTTTTGACTAGTCTCTGCATTCCTCAGTAACCCTGGGCCCCTTGTTTTGAGAGATAAGCTTCTACTACAAGGTTATATTGTCCTAAAGCATTCTTTCTTAAAAAAAATAGGAGATAAGTTCTGACATTTAGTACTACAACTGTTGCATCTGCTCTTCGTACAGCCATAAGGCATCCAGTCTCTTAAATTAAGCTCCTACTCTAATTTACAGTTCTAATATATTAAGCCCCTACTTCAATTAGTTTACAGCTTTAATATATCAAACCCTACTTCAATCATCTGGAGCAAAGCTGGTACATTTCTGAATATTTTCTCTACAGGTGGGATAGCAGCATAAGGATGGTTGCATCAGAAAAGCCCAACTATTCATTTACTCTCCAATCCTGTCTCCGAAAGAAAGTTAGTAGAAATCATTCCTGAAACTTGCAGCTAGGAGTTTAAAACCTCCCAAAATGAGAGATCTCTTCCTAGTCCCCGTGCATGTAAGATAGTGACATTAATTACATCATATGGGGAGATGAACCTAATTTGTGTTGTGTTCCCTAGAGTTCTTCCTTATTTAGTAGCTGATATGCATTGAAAAGTTAATGGTTGGACTTGATGATCTTGATGAGGAGAAGGCTGAGGTACTTAATGCCGCCTTTTCCTCAGTCTAGTAGTAGAATCAGTTGTTCCCTGAGTACCCAGACCCCTGAGCGAGTAGATAAGGGCAGGGAGCAGAATGAAGCCCCCCATAATCCAAAAGGTGAGGGACCTGCTGTAGCACCTAGACATACACAAGTCTATGGGGCCAGATGGGATCCACCCAAGGGTACTGAGGGAGCTGGCGGAAGTGCTCACCGAGCCACATTCCATCATTTACCAGCAGTCCTGGCAAACCAGGAAGATCCCAGTTGACTGGAGGCTAGCAAATGTGACACCCATCCACAAGAAGGGCCAGAAGGAGGATCTGGGGAACTACAGGCCTGTCAGTCTGACCTCGGTGCCTGGGAAGGTCATGGAACAGATCATCCCGAGTGCCATTATGCGGCACATGAAGGACAACCAGGCGATCAGGCCCAGTCAGCATGGGTTCATGAAAGGCAGGTCCTGCTTGACAAACCTGATCTCCTTTTATGACAAGGTGATCTGCTTGGTGGATGAGGGACAGGGTGTGGATGTTGTTTACCTTGACTTTAGTAAGGCTTTTGATGCAATTTCCCACAGCATTCTCCTGGAGAAACTGGCTGCCCATGACTTGGATGGGAGTACTCTTTGCTGAATAAAAACTGGCTGGAGGACCGGGCCCAGAGAGTGTTGGTGAATGGAGTTAAATCCAGTTGGCGGCCAGTCACGAGTGGTGTCCCTCAGGGCTCAGTTTTGGGGCCGGTTCTGTTTAATATCTTTATCAATGATCTGCATGAGGGGATTGAGTGCATCCTCAGTAAGTTTGCAGATGACACCAAACTAGGTGGGAGTGTCGACCTGCTAGAGGGTAGAAAGGCTTTGCAGAGGGATCTGGATAGACTGGATCGATGGGCCGAGGCCGATGGTATGAGGTTCAACAAGGCCAAGTGCCGGGTCCTGCACTTGGGTCACAGCAACCCCATGCCGCGTTACAAGCTTGGGGAAGAGTGGCTGGATACAAGCTTGGGGAAGAGTGGCTGGAGAGCTGCCTGGCAGAAAAGGACCTGGGGGTGTTGGTCGACAGCCGTCTGAATATGAGCCAGCAGTGTGCCCAGGTGGCCAAGGCAGCCAACAGCATCCTGGCCTGTATCAGGAATAGCGTGGCGAGCAGGACTAGGGAAGTGATTGTCCCCCTGTACTCGGCACTGGTGAGGCCCCACCTCAAGTATTTTGTCCAGTTTTGGGCCCCTCACTAATGGAAAGACATTGAGGTGCTGGAGCGAGTCCAGAGAAGGGCAAGGACGCTGGTGAGGGGTCTGGAGCACAAGTCTTATGAGGAGCAGCTGAGGGAGCTGGGATTGTTTTGTCTGGAGAAAAGGAGGCTGAGGGGAGACCTTAGTGTTCGCTACAACTACCTGAAAGGAGGTTGTAGCGAGGTCGGGGTCAGTCTCTTCTCACAAGTAACAGGCGATAGGACAAGAGGAAATGGCCTCAGGTTGCACCAGGGGAGGTTTAGATTGGATAGTAGGAAAAATTTTTACACCAAAAGGGTTATTAAGCATTCGAAGAGGCTGCCCGGGGAAGTGGTTGAGTCACCATCCCTGGAGGTATTTAAAAGACAAGTAGACGTGGTGCTTAGTGACATGGTTTAGTGATGGTTTTTGTCAGTATTAGATTGATGGTTGGACTAGATGTTCTGAAAGGTCTCTTCCAACCTAGACAGTTCTATGATTCTATGATGATATTTTTCTGAGAATAATTGACCTTTCTCCTTGCAAGATGAAGGTCAACCAATTGTGCAGGGCAACACTTCCTTCTCCATCCATCACCAGACATTGAGCTCCCAGGGACATCTCTGCTTCCAGCAGAGCAAACTCACATCTCTGGATACTCATGGAGGCATTCGACAGAAAAGCTAATAAATGCACCAGATTAGTACAGGTTTATTTTCCATAAATCTGGGACATGTTCAGCAATGTCAAACTTGTTCCCATGGTTTAAATGAATAAATAAACCCAAGGTTGCTCAGAAGCTCAGAAGCGAGGTGGAATTAATTTATCTCGTTACCATTTAAATGATAGATAGACAGGGCAAACTCTTTTCTTTTGAGGCAGGGGACGGACAATGTGGAGACGAGAGCAGTGGTATTACATAGATGTGGGCTCCCAGGCTTAGATGATTAGATTCAGATGTTTCCAAGGAAATTATTTGCTCCAAAAGGGCTCTTTGGTTACTAACAGGTATAGCAATCATATTTAAAATGGTTTTACTTGCAGTCAGGCTCCTATAGCTTCAGTCACATAGGATTTACTGGAGGGTTTATCCTTGGGCTGCTCTATTGAGTGCAGAGAATTCAGGTGGGTTTTTCAGATGGTTAGGCTGCCAAGACATACAAAATAAAACCCAACATGCTTAGAGGAGAAATATTTTGCTTTTTCCATTTTGGCTATAATTTATTTCCCACGTTTGCAGTAGGTCATTATTTGTGTCTCCTAAATTGCAGGGAAATTCAAAGGGGACAGAGGTAACAGGTAGGTTTTTTGTTTGTTCATTCATTGCATGAGAAAAGGAGGTACCTGTGTAGCTGAGAACAAGAAGGTAAGATCTTCACACTTAGCCCAGGATGAATGAGAAAGCAACATTTCAATATTTTGTAAACTAATTCAGTTCTCCATCAGCTAAGTTCCCTTGAGAAGAAGGAATAAAATGATAATTTACTTGTATTTGTCATATTTAAAAGAGAAAAAAAAGGACCCCAAAACATAGGAGAGAATAGAAGATTTCACATGTGACACTTAGGCTGCAAAATCACAAATGGCTTGCTTGATTTCTGGTTTTCTTGTAACCTTGAAGGTCAATGTAAACTCACCAAAAGTTTCCTGAGCACCCACAGGTCTCTTCTAATCAATTTCCAGGGAACTGACTCAAGTCAGACCTATGGATAACTTGCATGTGTACAGGGCTGTGAGAATATTTTGATCCTGGTATCAGACACAAGTGGTGTCATGAGGAGCAGGCTGGAGATAGTTATAGGAATAGGTCACACATCTTGTAACTGTTCTTCATAATAATCTTTCTTTGTAACAAAAGAGCTCTTTAACAAATTGTCACACATGGGCATTTTCTCAATCCAGCCAGTGTCAGTGGCCTCCTGAGCGATGACAAACTCTGCATCAGCCCTGACAGACCCTAGGACAAGCCTTTTCCTATTTTTCGCATCTGAAGCCTGATGTTCTGCCTAGACCTGGCTTTTTTTGCAGACCTCCTTCTTGCTTGGTCTTTCACATCTCCCCCCTGCACTTCAGATCTCAGGGAGAGCACAGCCTATCCTACCTCCCAGATTTCTCTTTCTGCAGCAACTGGGGAAAATGCGAATAAGCAGTCTTCTTTTTTTGCTGTCCAGGAACAACTCTTGCATGACCATAACTTACAATAAGAAAATATACCAAATACAACCCATCATAGCATCCTGTATTCCTGGATGTCCATGCAGCTCTGCCTCAAAACATGCAGAGTTGAAACCCATAAATGATGCTCTGCTCACCCATGCAGCTCGGCACCTACATTGAGCTAAAAATTGAAACAGCCATTTGCACAAAGAGGGAGCCTATATGCTGGAAAGGGAAGATATTTGGGTAACATTGCTACTGGTGTAGCTCTTGCAAAGTGACTGGTGATGTTGGGTGCCTCAGCTCTGGGACTATCAACATGCCAGGTCTGCAAGGCACTCGGTTTGCAGAATATGGGGTACTTGATGTTTTAAGTAGTTGGGCTTTCCAAAAGTGCTCCAGAAGAAACACCTGAAAATCAGTGGAGCAGAAGTCAGTACTACTGTAAATTTCTTTTTCTGTGTTGGTTTTGGGAATGTCTTTCTTACTGTGTGTGAGAATATGAGAAATGTTACAAAAAGACAGAGAGGTAGAAGGGCGATGTAGGACAGTGAAAAAAACAGGATGATCCTTCATTTCCTTCCTTTGGTGAAACAAATAACGACAGTGTGAGCAGTAAGGAGGAATTCAGATGGAAAGAAGTGACTGACTTATCATCCTGGATACTGGAGGGTGTTTTGTGAGCAGATGATAGTACTGGTGAATCTGCAGAAGTGACTATGGGGAATTAGATGCAAATAGGGCACTAAAGCAGATTCACTGGGCGTGATTCAGTATCTCAGGTGGATTGAGTGTGTGGGCAGAAACCAACTTGGGAGAATATCGTATTTGACACCTATCCCAGGAAGAGGACCAGAGCAGTAGGGGCTGCAGGGTAGGTTGGTGTTTCTTGTCTGGATGGTCTTGCAGGGAGGAACCTGATAGAGAATTGCAAGAAGAGGAGGGAACTTTTTCTCCTAAATAATTTAAAAAAGAAAGTAATCTCAGATGAGTTTTCCCTGTCTCAGGGGTGGACCCTATGACAGACTTCCCTGCTGCAGCAGAGTGTAACTCAAGTGTCTCTAGACTGAGTCCCTCTTTCTTGACAATTAAGGGAGCTCCAAGAGGGGCACTTTCTCCAAAGGGCTATAAGGGTTTTTTTTTCCCTCTCTTTCTTGGACTGGAACAACCTAAATTTGTTAACACAAGCAGAATACAGTGCAAACTGCATTGCTTTTGGGAAGGACTTACTTAAGTGAATGAGCCTGGGATTTCCACTGAGAAGGGAAGTTTTCTGAGAGGAGTTTATTTATGAGCAAGTTTGTAAGCAGCTTGGCTATTTGTGGGCTGATGTGTTGGCATTTCCTCTCTTTCTTCTCCCCCCAATTTAGGTGTCTACAGCAGGCTTCCTTTAATATACACAAATAAAATGAGATGATGAAAAAAAGTATTAAAAATGTAGCCGAAGATTGGAGGAGGCAGAAAGAGGAGGGAGGGGAGAGACTTTTGCTTCTATAACACCAAAGAATGAAAACACGTGTGTCCAGTTGACTCACTTTCATAAAGATGCACTAGTCCTTAATCAAACCCATCCAGGGGATCTTGCCTGAGCTGTGGGGTTTATATCAACATTATATAGCTGGCTCATGGGCAGCCATTCACTGTCCAGGTAGCTAACAGAGCTGGGGGATTTGCTTGTGTGTGACATTTTGTATTTTATTTTAAGGAGCTAGGCTGCATTTGCAAACCACAAATTACATTTCTCCACTGTCGACAACTACAGTCATTCTCATGGATGCCTCGTTGCTCTGGGTTTGAACCTCAGACACGGTGCTGTTGCCTCTGTGCCCACCTTTCAATTGGCGTTGATCCACCATCCAACCCCCTGATTTCCTGGCAGAGCAGCCTGGGGTTAGGCAGGCATGCTGCACCTCACCTGCTGCAAGCTGTTTTATTTCTGTTAGCTTGGGAAAAGTTGTTGGTTTGAATTTCTTTTAAAATATTTTCTGCTAAAGAGAGGAAACAAAGCTGAGCTTCAGAGCCTGGGGGCTCCATTCACTGCTAAGCTTAACTTCTTCAGGTCAGCTGCCAACAGCTGCCAACACTGCGTCTTCCAGCATCTGGTGTTGGAGGGTGATTTGGTAAAGCCCTCATCATGTGCCTCTCTGTAAGCCCATGAGTTGTCTTCCTGATTTCAGTAAGACTATTCGAATCATTTACATGCCTCAGCTGTAAATGGAGGTGGAAAATGGGAACAAAAAGAAATATAGAGGTGTTTTCCTTTTTACATGTCGCCCACAGGAGTGAATGACTTTGTTGATGCTGACAGTTCCTCCAGCCACAATATATAGTTTCTTAACACATATTCATTTAAAATAATTGTTTAATTTCCAAGGAATAAACAAATGGGTTTCCAGACATCTTAAACTTAAAGTTTGTTCCCTCATATTTACCAGGGACCACATTCAGACTAGGGTTAATCTAAGCAGCACGTGTAAAGCGTAATTGAATAGCACGTTATAAGCTGAGGTCTGGCAATGCTTTTCAAGTTAACTTGAGCAGAGAGCACCAGTTTTTGTGGCCAGAAGACCAGCATCTCATCACCTTTTCTTGCCCCAGGACACATCCACAGGTGGATCAAATGGAGGCTACCTCCAGAAGAAATTCAAACTTACACCCTGGGTACAAAATAAAAGGCCTAAACTGCTTTTCTGCCTTGTCTAGGATGTTCTCTGTGTAAACCCATACTTAACTGCTGAACATGGTGTTGGATCTTAACAGCTGGAAAGACCTTCATACAGAAGTGCAGTTTTAAGGGCAGCCATAAATTCCCAAATATTGCAAATGTTTCGCTGGTGGTTGGACATCATTTGAACAGCCCTAAATTACATCTCTCAGAAACATCCCTATTGCCTAGAGTGGCAAACTGCTTCGTCAGCTTAGGGGGCTTATGAGTAAAAATGTGGCAGGACAAGGGCAAACAGACAAGTGACCCCAGGGTAATCCAGCTGTCCTCCAGAGAGCACCATACACATGCCCTTACTCGTGCCAGTCCAGGAGCAGGTTATCTCACATTTTCTTTAGGATTAGGTGTATATATAGGCAGAGCTAACACAAAGTGGGTGACATGCCAAAAATGCACACTGTTGCTTAGTTCATGGTGATGTATTCTTCTGCCTTTGTCTACAGTAACTTTGAGGCTATGGCAAATAGAAGCTGCTGCAATGCTAAACTTACAGAGGGAATTTGTCTTCTTTTCTGTTTAAAAAAATGCCCTGTAATGTATGGTTTTGGAAACATGCACATCTTCTTTCATATGAATGATTTGGATTTTGTAGCCCAGATTGCATGGCTTTTCTGATGGTGATCCATGGAAGCACCCCTTGGCTTTCTCATTCTGGCAAGTTTGTGAGCAGTGGAGGAAGGGGAAAAAGGTCTTGTGAAAGAGTCAAATCTGATCTGGAAATGACCGAGACCTGTTAAGCACAGAGCCTTGCAAAACCATTTTTAGACCTCTGTTTTATAAATATGGCCCTCACCACCAGCACCTGCTCTACCAATAAAGTGTCATCTGTGAGATGTCACTCACTGACATTGAGTGTCACATACAGAAGCAGGCCAAGCATTTGCCGAGCTGTATGTGTTCTCTAGAGGGAGGAATATAGCTGCGGATTATATGACCTGGATAACATTTGACAGGATTATGCCTCCATACATGTTTGCTCAGCACCTTATGCATTGAAGTTCCCCCAGTCTGGAGCCACAGGACATTACTGTAACCCAAGTATTATTTATGTTGGCAACTGAGATATAGGTCATGGGTGAGGAAAGAGGAAAAGAAGCATTGCTAGTGAATGAATTTGAGCATTACGTCCTTTATAGCATCAAACATCTTAATATTAATAGAGACTGTACTGACCTAAACACACAGCAGAGAGATGCTGTCCCAGGAGCTTTATTTTCCATAGAGATCTTGATTTTCAGAGCTTACACATTTTGTGGCTCAAACTTTCTCTTTTCTACGTGACAACTGCACTTCAGTGAGTGATGGAAGGATTTTCCTCCAGGAGAGGAGAGAAGATGCAGAATCGCAGTGCCCCTACCTAGCAGGGCACACAACTGCAGTGAAGGCATAACTGCTTACCTCTTTAACCCACTCGCCTCTTTCTGTTCCCTACTGGAGTTAGAACTGGACTTGGACCTCGTGGTTTGGGATTTCCTAAGACAGGCTTGATATTTCAGACAGACTTGGACCATTGCCTGCCCCAGCTCTACTGAGATATGCCAAGGCAGGTGGCTTGGGTTTGGGGTGGGGTTCCCAGTGCTCATCTGGAAATTCCCACACTGAGTTTGTGGGTTCCTGTGCTGTGGTCACTGCTGGTATTTGCTAGCAGCACCAACACTGAGCCCTTCATGTAGCACCAAGGTGGGAGAGCATGCGGAGGAAGCAATGCATCTGAAGTCTTGGTTGCTGAAATCACTGCCTGGCCACGTCACCACCACTTACCCCAGTCAACCACTTACTGTACATAGGGATATTAAGGGCACTGTTTTCCACTCCGAGCTTTTGTAAGGTGCAATTGTGGCTCTCACTTTTTTTCAAAGCATCTCAGCTTAGCTACCGAAATGTGGTCATGCAGTCTCCTTTCTCCTTCCTTTTGCTGTCCCCCATCTCCTTTCTAAGCACCTGCAGTGTCTTTCAGCATACATTAATTCTCTCTCTTTTGCTTGCTGCATATATGTTCAAATTGTTATTTCCCAGGAGATATATTGCATGGAGGTATTGAATTCCCATCCTTCCCACCCCTCTCTCAGAGCACTGACTCTGCTCTCACAGAAGCACCAGTTTTATTATAACAGAGCTCAGCATTTAAGCTTCATTCTCAGCTTCTTCTGTCTTAAAACAGAAGATGTTAAAAATATTGGCAATGGCAAAGCAGCAAGCGTAACCTCCAAATCTCCCCTGTTCGGATCAAATGTAGCCTTCCTGCTGTAATCATTCCTCCCTCCCTCCCCCTCCTCCCCTCCCTTCTCTCTCTTTTTGGATATGTGTTTCTCTCTGACTGTGATTCTGCAGTGGCAGAAAGGGGTCAATCTGTCTGTAAAAGATGGACTCAGCCAAGCTTTTCTAGCTCTTTCCTGCTGATGGCAATTATCTGGAAGTTGGCAGCGGTCCCAGAGACTTGCAGTTCCTGCAGTCCTGCTGCTGTGGGCCTGCTCCACAAAGCCAGCATCCTAAGAGGATCACTTGGTGTGATGCCCAGGAAATGACAAACAGAAAAGGTCACATGTACTCCAAAAAGATATACTGCTCAGCAGATTTAATTGACATTGTGCAGCTTTTCAAAACATCCCTGCAGACATTCCAGCATTTAACAGATGCAAGCAAAGAACAGCAAAATAACAGGGCTTTAGAGAAAGGGCAGAAAAAAATACATTCTGTCCCCCTGAAAGAATTTTTTCATATCCCGGTAATATCCTTTCACATGGTCTATTATATCAGGATAATTTTTTGTTACCCCTGGTCTGGCAAGTGAAATCTGCCATCCCATCCCACAGCCTCCCTTCCTTCCCTCACACATACACTGCTGCTTTTTAAATCATTGAGCTTTCATTACACAAGGTAACTGTCCTTGTTGTTTTCCTTGCATGTTTGTCTGTTAAAATATTAGTACGAGGAACCAGCTCCCTGTCAAGCCCAGTGCTCTCTGGAGGTTCACTGTTGTGTCCTGTGTCCTGTGTCTAGATATAGCCAGAGGGAAAAATGCTGTCTGCATCAATGGTTGCTTTCTTTAAAGAAAAGAAACAGGAGATCTGTGGAAATTTAGGAAGGTGTCTGATAGCTAACACTATTAGCAAGAAGCAGTGGGAAAGCAGGAGTGACTGGAGTGAATCTAGGATGAAGGCAGGTGGTCCTGGTTCAGCAGGGAGGGTACCCAGCAAGGACTTAGCTCTTCATTTTTTTAATTTCAGCCTCCTTTTGCTAAGAACAAATTTAAAATCAATTTGATTTTGCGGTTTTGTTTTTAATATCCCCCAATTTAATGGAAAATAGTGGCAAAACTGAGTATAGTATGAGTACTGAAGACGAAGCAGATGTGACACAACAGATCTGAATACATCCATGCAATTTAGAATGAAAGGCACCATCTTCACTATACAGCTGGGACCATGCAATCAGCATGTTTTAGATGGCTGGGATAGTAAAGAAGCAAGGTTTGAGCCTATTGGGAACCTTGAATCTTCACGTCATGAGTCCCAGTAAGTGTGTCAGCTGGGTTGCTGGAGAGAGAAGTGATTAATATTTCCAAAGCTTTCACAAGCTGCTATCTATATAGAAGGCCAAAAGTGTCCAATTGCATAGATGGTGTAAAGTACTTGGTGCATTAGACTAAACACAAAGATCCATGGGGGGGGTTTGTTTGGTTACTATTTTTAAGAAGAATTAACTACCATATCTAGACTGTGAGTGTATAAATGGATAGCGTCTGTGAAACCCGGTCACTTATTTCCCTGAATGTGGCTAGACTTTAGTCAAGGAATCCTACAACTCTAATTTCAACATACAGTCAGTGGGACAAATCTTTTTTATTTAGCTGGAGAGCAGTATCACCAGAGATTTTATGGGGCATAACAGTAGTACAACAGCATCCTGTAGAAAACAGGGAAGATGGACAACTGAAAGTAATTTTGCTTTGAAATACTGCTTTTGAATAATAAAGCATACAACTGGAAGTGTCAAAGTACCCTCTGAACAACACCTAGCTCTACCAGCCATAAGAAGTGGGGAATCATGATTTCACTTTTTTTTTTTTTTGTAGCAGGCAAAACATTGTTGTGATAACTGTTGGAACCAGAATCTGAGACTCACAGTCCACCTCTGTACTTAAAGAGCAGGTCATAGTCAAGTAGTGAAACATCCATTTCAAGGCAGCTTTCTCAATTTCAGTATTTGTCTGCTTCAAATGAAGATGTCGTTGGGAAGACATCCTCAGGAGAGGGAAAACCTTGATCTACCCATTCTTTTTAATGTGTATCTTGCTGCCCTTGATCAAGAAATGCTTTGCCCTCAGTCCTCACATGCTCAGCTCAGTTATTTAAAGTATGGTTGTAGGCTTATTAAAGACAAGAAGGGTCAGGATTTTGGTTTTATGTTTTGCTTGAAAGACTTGAACATTCCAGACTGCACAGAGCTTTCTAAAATAATTCTGTGACTTGTCAGTTTTGATTTATAACAACATAGGTCAGATTTAATTGCACCATCACTCTATCCATTCATCACCAATGTTGCTCTCTGCAATGCTCTTCAACAAATCTCCAAGGAATTTAGTGACCTGAACTTGTTTCACCAGTGAACAACAGGATTAGATGTCCCCATGCCATCATGTTTTGCAGATTAGTGACCACGCTAAAGCTGAGGAGTATGGTCAGAGAGTCAAAGGAGCATAAAGCAGAGGTGTTGAGGATGCCCTTGCCCAAGTCTACTCCATAACCAGCATCACTACTGGGAGGACGTAAAGCAGATCTGCACTGTGGATACATTCTCTATGTGTAAATCTAACACACTCTCAGCACCTCTGAGCTGTATTGTATGGGTGCACACACTTCACTGGGTGCTGGCTCTAAGATCTTTGAACCATACTACATTATCTGGTGTAAAAAATTTCTGTGATTCTCAACCTGATTTTGTGCAAAAAAAACCCTCAAACCTTTTTTCTCCCTTAGTTATCGGGAAGGAGATTTTAATCAGTTCCAAAGCACTGTTTTCTGATCAAAAGTAGAGGAGATATAGGTATAATTATGGAATTACTCTATTGCTTCAGATCAGCACTTGCTGGTGTAACCAAGCTCATTAAATCTGAGCTCTTTCTTCTGATCCTTTAAATTTATAGACAAAATACAATGTTGGTGTTTATTTTTGCTTTTCTTAGTTTGGTTTGATCTCTCCCCAGCTTTAAATTTCCTTATAGTCAGAAATCCAAATAACCTGCAGGCTATGATGGCAGTAGGTTCATCATTGAGCAGAAACTGAAGATCAAATACAGAATTTAATTAGCTTTGGACAATGTTTGTGGGAGGGCAAAATCTTCCTAAAATATTTTTTTTTTCCTCTGAAACATTTAATTATCTTGAGAGGAAGTTTATTTTTGAAGCTGAAGACCTGAATCTGGGCTCTAAAGAGTTTAAACCTAAATAACATTTTGGACCTTGGACAAATTTCAGGTAGCTTAATCCCAGGTAGGAATCATACAGTATCACAAATTTATAGAATAGTTCAGGTTGGAAGGGGACCTCTGAAGGTAATCTGGTCCAACCTCCTGCTCAGAGCAAGTTTGGCTTCAAAATTAGATCTAGTTGCTCAAAAATTTACTTATATCCAGTGGGTATTTCTTTTGCTGCATCTGGTGATCCCCTCTGAGAAGAGCCTGGGTCTGTCATCCCTATAAATCCTCTTTGGTAGTCAAAGACTACAATTAGATCCCACCTTAGTCTTTCCCTGGCCAAGCACTTCTGTTTGCATCTTTGCATGCAAAATACAAGGTCTCCAGAAACAGGAGGAGAAATCTGGCCTCCTGAGATATGCCCTTTCATTTTGTTTTTGTTTTTAATTTTGTTTTTTTCCCCTAGTATTAAAATGCCTTTGGGCAATACATTGAAATAACCAACCTAAATTTCCTCTTCTGAACCATCTGAATTCTTCATTCTTTTATGCAAAGTAAAACAAGAAGGTCTGGGATCACTATACATGGAAACTGTGTCCACCCTTAGAGATATGACACAGTCCAGATAAATGACACAGGAAAAAGTAAAATTCTTGTTTCTTGTACAAAGAAACATGCCTTTCACATCCTGGTGAAAACCAAGAACAAACCATGAACTATATACATTTTTGCAAAACAACTAGAAATATAAAAACTTGGACAAAATGAAAGGCAAGAAATTTAAAACCAAGGAAAGGCTGAAATTCTGGCACCAGGCTATGGACCTCCTCACCACAAGATGTCATTGGACTAAAAAATTAGTAAGATTTGCACACATAACAGGAATATCCAGAATGATCATAGATAATGCTAACAAAACCTTTGTGAAAGGGATATAAGACTTCATGCTTCAAGGTTTAGACCAATCTGTAACTGTTATGATTTAGGATGAAACATTTGCTGAGAACAGATTACCCAACATCTGCCTGCTGCAGGCTTAGTACGCATTCCTTGGAGGCATCTGTCCCGGACTGCTGCTGGAGACTGGATACGTACTAGCTAGTCCATGTGTCTGATCCAGTCTGGCACTTCCTACTTCGTTCTGGCCCCCCCTTCCCCCCCCCCCCCTTTTACCAGAAGTAAAACATTACAGAAAAAAAGAAAGTTGCTTTTCCTCCAGTGTTCCCCTTGTCCCTGAACACCTGATTTTATGTACAGAATGGTGGAGATGAACAGAAAATAAAACTATCCTGCACCATGATGCCTCTGGAGCTAGAATCCTTCGGGACAAATGGCCATTGCCATTTTCCTCCTCTGTATCATCTGTTCTGCTCACTATGTAGCCATGTATTCCAAAATCCTGCATTTCCCACAGTTCAAGACCCCCATGTAGTCTATCCCCCTTTGCTTGCCTAACTGCCTTGATTTCCCTAACTGCAATGAAAAGTTCAGCTCATGGGTTTCAAACCTCCGGTCACGGATACCCACTTGGAGAAAAAGACATGAGCACCCATAACATCAGCCCTTTTCATACTGCATGACCCAGCACTCCCTTTGTCTTTGTTTCTGGCAGGCTGCACAAAGCTCTGGGATAGATCACAGCTCCATCATGCATGCACATAATTCTCACACAACCTTCAGTACTACGTTAATTTTAGTACTCCCTGCTGTGGCTTTAAATCACTGGGACAATTTCACTTGCCACGTAACTCGAACTAAGTCTGTTAGAAAGCAGAATAGATTAATTGAGTTTACTATTTTTATATCTTTTGTTATTTGTTCTTTTGTTTCTTTTTTTTATTTTTTGTTATTTGTAATTCTTTTTTGTTATTTGTTTTTTGTTCTTTTAAATATCACATGAGTTCTAAATATGTAACCGAAGATTATTGATATGTCCGTTTTCCATACAGCATAACACAACTTAATGGAGTCATAAGATTTCTGCCAACACATTACAGGTTTTGGAATCTAAGTAACTCTTAGATTACTGGCATCCATATCTCCTACCACAAGTGATCACATAGCATGGTGGCAGCTGTGATGTAAATCACAAGAGTATCTCTCTCCATCTGTCATTGCTATAACTAGGTTCCAGGAAAAAGGTATCTATCTACAAGCAGGTGAAATCCACAGCACTTATACCCAGAGGTTTCAGGCCCAACGGTTTAATTGCAATGACAATATTACACCACACAATAATTTGTTCAGAACTGAAAAAATGCTTATGTTTTGCTTTTGAAGACATCCTGCAATATTAGCTCTGTTCACATCCCTCTCTGGCTGGATTTTTTGCCATCAGATCTACTAGACAGTGATTACATTCAGGAGGATGCTGCATCTGAAGTATGAGACTTTTAGGTAACCTGAGGTTTTAGACAACCTTATTGCTTCAGATACTTTCAGTGCTACAGTAGGATGGTACTTCCATCAGTAGGTGGGTGCAGTTCAAGTCAAAGGATTTCTCAAAAGACAAGTGAGTAATCTCTACTGATTCAGACCAGGTTTATTGAGGTTTTATCAGCAGTATTGCAGATGGCTGTTGCTCATGGTTATTGCTAAACATCTTTTTCCTGAACTGATCACTATTCACCTTAAATGAGGGAACTGGTCTTGTGTGGAAAAAATATGTGCCAAAAAGCTACAGGAAATTCCTTTAAAGAGCAAAGGCATCACCTCTTGGTTCTACCACTCTACAAATGTTGACATATAATCAAAAGCTCAACATTTACAAATTTCAAGTTAAGGGCTCAAATCTAGCAGCATTGGTGAAATAGCTCTAGTCTTCACCCCCTTCAAGGTTGATAGCATGAGACTGATGCGTGGAGAAGTAGAGATCAAACCTCTGAAGAAGAGCTATCAGGACTGCTTTGTTTTACTCCCACCACCATGACATGTCTTCTGCTCTCCTCTCTGCTCTGTGAAGAGTGTTCCTGAGGACAGACCACATCCCTGCCCACAACCCTGTGAGTAATAGCACTACAGGGGGGCCTTACCCAAAGTGCTTTAAACTTGCCGAATTGCCAACAAACCCTGTGGGAGGAGAGGACTCACTCCAAAGAACACAAAGGCTACTTGAAAAGGATTTGGATGTGTCCTGGTTTGATTTTGACAGAAGGAGAAGAGCTTGTCTCTGACTCATCTTAAATTGCAGACAGTAATTTTAAGAATGGTTTAGCTACACTGTACACTATATTCTGCTGGGAATGAAGCACTCTGCTCATTGTGATCTTGATACCATCTGAGTCATTAGAAGTGGTTGCCATGGATGAACCCATTTCAGGCCTCAAAATACAAATTTCTCTGGACCAAGTGGCTGTGAGTATTTTTCCAGTAATTTCATATTTGAATTCAACAGCTGAAATGAATTATGAAACTCTCTACATTAAGAAGGAACTGTAAAATGCTGATAAGATGCCAAAATGAAGGCAAGGGGATCGAAAGGTCATTCTGTCAGTCTTTTTTATCTGGTGAGGATTTCAGATTCAGCTGAAAGATAGTACCTGAACACCTAATAGGCTGTGCAAAATTTGGTAGTGATCTTAGTAATAAGCTGAGTACACAATCATATCTATAAGGTCTCTAAATATCTTAAACACATGGGTGAAAGCAGGGCTAATAGATTGAGTCCACATTGGACTGGAAGATCCATATTTAATTTCTAAAACGAATGACCTATTGAGAGTTTTCCCCCCTTACTCGTTATCATCTCCATTTAGACTGTGAGCTCATGAGAGAAAGAGCAACTCTGAGTGTGTACTGAGCACAGCCAATACATTTGGGTTTCTGGGAAGTACTGTAATATAAGGAACAAGTCATACCATGCTTCCTAAGCTAGAGAAGCTGAGGATCACTGATGTAAGCACATCATTAGGCTTTGGACTTGAGAAAGAAGGGCTAAATTCTCCTGCCTTTTTGTGTCTCTATTTGTTCACCTTCTTTCATTCTATAAAGGAGAGATGAATCCTTAGAACATGTTAGCTTTGGTATAAAAGTAAATTTAAAAAAATTGAAAGAAACAACTGAAAGGGAATATCAGCTAATCAGTTGATTTTTTCCATGTTCAGTTGTAACTACAAGTGCAGTAATAGCAGCATGATATTCAGCAGCAATCTAATTTATAGAAATAGGTGCTCAGAAGTTTTGAAATGTAATGTTTTGATGCTTTTCTCCATCAAAAAGGATTATGAATTTAGAAGCTGGCCACAAAACTATAACATTTATTTAATTCTAAACCATGGGATCAGCCATTTGTGGAAGAGGGAACCAACATTTTGGGTACTTACACTAAGCCCTGTACAGATACCTGTGTTTCAGTTACATCCTCACTAAGGTGCCCTAGGTATTCAGTGTGGTCAGATGATGAAACAATTATCTTTGTTTCTCTTTCTCGTGTTTTGACATGAGATGCCATCCTCATTTGACACCAGTATATGGGTTTACGGGATACTTTGGGGGAGTTTCTCAAAAAAAAACTTGAGGTATTGTCTACAGAACCCCAATTCCAAAAGTCAGTCCTATTGGCACCTGTTTATTCATATGACTGGGTATGTAATTATAAGGCTGTATGAATTGCACTGTAGGGGGCAAGGAGATGTCATTTAAAATCAACAAATGCTTCCTTCACTTTGTGCCATGGCATGCATTTATTTATTTTTTTGGCTACACTCCTCCCTCTATTACTCTTCATTACCCTTCATATTGTAGCACCTTCGATGTTCTCTGGGCTGCTCCACACTAATTTATACGTACCTCAGAATTTGATCCAAGTAGTAGGTTATTCTTATATTTTGAAAGATGTATATTGACACAGATGCAAAATCGATATTAAACTAATCCTCTTTGTTGCAATTACAAATTTCATGGCATAAAGCTTTGGACAAGAATATTAGAAAGTAAAAGGAAATATATAAAACCCAGCCAAGAACCTATCCCACACAAGTAGCTTAGCCATATTTTTATTTACTTCAGTGGCATAAGATCAGGGCCAGAGTGTATCTAATAAATACAGACAGGGCTCATGGTATTAGTCCTATTCCCATGTTTTTATAAGAGATCCCGTTCAAACATTTCTTTATGAAACAGGAGACTCGTGGTTTTAGCAGTTTGCTCTTCTGTGAGCACATGACCTATAACCCTGGCAGTTGGGTGGATTATTTCAAATTAAATAAGGGAACCATTTTAATTAACCATTTGCAATAACTAAAACCAGTGATTGGCTGAAGATTTTGGTTATTTCTACACTGTGAACTGAACTTTACAGTAATTACTATTATCTGTTGACAAGCATTATCCTTCCTGTGTTATTCATAGTCTTATTCACTATTAATTTTTTCTACTTTTATAACCAGTACCTGCTACCTCCATGAGGAAGATTTTCAGAGAAGAGAAAGCCTAAAGCAATAATTCTTTTTTTTTTTTTTGGATTGGGACAAAAATCCCTAGCATATTTCTTTAGAAGGAAACCTTAGACTTTATGTATTCAACACATTGTGTGGAACTATTTCAGAGCTTTGGGTTATAAATGGCTTATTTCCATTAAAAGTAATGGTGTTATTCCTGGCGATGTGAGCTTGCGTGATTTTGCTCACGAGTAGAGATTTGCCTATACATGAGTAGAGATTTGCCCTCGCAGTTTCAGGAGAACAGATGAAGAGGAGGCACAGCTCATCTCTAACTTCTAAGCTATACCGGCAATTTACTTTTACACTCTCTATCGCTGAGATTTCCATTGTTGTTTTAGTTCTATTGAACTCAGGATTAAATTGAAGGAAACAATTTTGAAACCTGGCCTTGGGGGCCTCAAAGGCAAGGTTGTGGGGAGAACAGCTCATGAATAGATGTCAGGCTGGGGTCTGCTGGGAAATGCACACCTGCCACAGAAAAGCATGATTAGCTTCAGCTCAACAAGCTTCATTTGCAACATGTCTGGGAACCCCTCCTCGCTGCTACTAATCAGGGCTTAACTCATGAAGAGGTGAAATCAGCTTGAAAGGGCTGGGAAGGCAGTGTAGCATTTGGCTTTTTGCCCAGAAAATAAGACCCTCCGAAAGGTCACACGTACGTGCGTGCACACACACACTCTCACAGAGATGTCTTGTGGGAAAAAGAGATGGAGGAAAAAATATTCTTTTCTGCAAGGTTAATTGACTATAAGGCAAATTTCGTCTGAGGATAGCCCCTTGTGCCGAATGCCTCTGTTCATGATTTGTTTGGAGGGGAAGAGATGATGCACTCAAAATAAGCATGCAGCAGGAAGGAGCGCAACACATGGGAGAGCTGATTTTTATAATCTGGTCCTAATAAACAGCAGGCAGGGCTCAGTATCCATTGCAGCTTTCCTTTTCAGGAGCACTGGGCATGTCACATCCTCTGCTGAATAATGGGCACCTTTGAAAATGAGAATCCATGTGTAGGTGGTGAAATATGAACCTGGGGGCTCTAATTCAAAGCTCTCAGTCCAGATTGTCCAAGGTATTTAGAAACCCAACTCCCACTGATTTTCAATGAAAACCTTGATACCCTTGAGGATCCCAGCCCTCAACTTTAATTGGAGAAAATTATGAAGGTGTGATTCTATCACCATAATAAATCAGTCATGGGCCCTAGGTAGATTTTTAGGAGAGGTGTGTAAGAGATGGACTGTAAATTCCCTGACGAGGGGCAGAAGGCCCTCCAAGCCTTCAATGGAATGCCTCAAACACTCACAAGGAAATAAAGAATGCAGGCCTGATGTTCAAAGAACTGATAAGGCTAACACTACAGGCGCCTGAAAGTGTGGGAGGACTGCCTTGTGAAGACAGGATAGTTCTGCCACTCGTGTGATGAGCTTGCTAGTTCTCAGTTCTCAAGGCCATTGCGTCCGATGAGTGACCTTTGCTTCATTATCCACGAAATGCATATGAAAGCGCACATCCCTGCATATGCTAATGAAGATTATAGAGATCATGCTAAGCATGTATGACTATGGCACTTGTCTCTCCACCCAAATTATGCTACATGTCACCTGGGAGAAGGGAGAAACCTGAGATGAGGCTGTCCTTGGCAAGGGGGGTGGACCATGCTAATTCAGCAAACATAAAAGGGGAAAATAAGTGCCCCTGAGAGGGGAACAAAGAAGAAACAAAAGAAGATAGTGCCTGGGAAGATTCTTCCCAAGAAAGAAGATTGTGCCTGGGAAGATTTTTTTCCAAGAAAGAAGAAGATTATGCCTGGGAAGATTCCCTGAAAAAGACGCTGGAACCAGGACCGGTGATCTCTTTCTTTCTGTCTTTTTCTCCATCTTTTCCTTTCTCTATCCCTTGGTTTCTCTTTTCTCTTAGAATTGTTAAGTAACAGTTAAAGTTGTTAAGTAGCGACCTTAAGTACGACCTTAAGTACCGCTTGCCATAAGTTGTCCTATACCTGTTGTTAAGTAACACAATGCATACCTCACCATTTGCCATAATTTGTTATATACCTAACCAATTATCACGGACTCGTTAAGACCTATACTAACCATTTGGAGAAGCTAATAAATGTTTCTATATGGACCTTGAGATTTATCTCACCTTAGTCCACACCGTTGAGAATTTACGAATCTGAAGTCACTTACCCCTCCTCTTTCCTGGGAGTGGGACGTGACAAGGTGGTTCATATGTATATGTTATTTTACAGTTTAAAGACACCAAGAAGAATTCTGAAAGCTTATTTTTCCCTAATGGCTTTTTGATGGAGCTTAGTATCCTTTTTTGTTTGAGATGTCACACATCAGTGCACTGATTTCATTTAAACAGGCACTTGCTTTCCCTGTGTTATTTCCTTTTCCTGACAGAGCAATGGAGAATGGTGGGAAGAGGGGTATATTGTTGTGTGCAGGAGGACCAGCCCTTCAGTAGGCAAGAGCTGTACTGTACACCCTCAGGAGGCTCATGCAGATCCTGACACTTCAGCTGTTCAGCTCTGCTGTCAGTATTTTCCCAAGTCACTCATTGCTGGCTGCTTTTATACCATGAGCAAAAGGAAGAATTACAGGGAAGGGTTCAGTGTGGCAAGCAACCTGACGGAGTGCAAGCCACGTTTGGGTCCAAAACCTCATTGTGTTGTGAATGACGAGCTGTTCCCAGGGTAATGTACATCTAACAGAGGACCTTGGCCCAATGCTACACTAACCCAGCTATGGGGTTTCCAGATCAGAGCAGGGACTTGCTCACACAGCTTGGGAAAAGCATACCTGGGTACATATACTTACAGATGTGTGTGGAAGCTGTTGACAATGGGTCAGTGCTGTTGTTGACAATGAGTAAATACTTGACTACTTAAGACTTTTAATCATAGGGAAAATCAGCATCACAAAGATGGGCTGGTGCAAAAAGCCAGGGTCTGAGAGGAAGCACCAAAGATTCGTATTCAGCTTTAGAGAACAATGATTAATTGTTATTTATAATACAGGTGTACCTGGAGATCTCAACTGAACTCAGGGACTTGTTTTGCTGGTTCCTCTCCACTTCCCCTCTTCCGCTTCTCACAAAATACACCTTCCACTGGTAACAAAGCACTACTGAGAATCATTGTTTTATGGCCAAAGCCTATTCCTTCAGGAAACCAATCCTGGCCACTGTTATCAGCCACATATCATTTTCCTTGACTTCAAGTTTTATCCTATCTGCAGGCGAATTAACAAGTTGCAAGGTCCAGTAATTATAACCCACAAAAAGTCCAACAAACCTCTTTGCTTCTAAAGGATGGGGGAAGAAGAAAAGAAATGGAAAAAGCATCAGCTCAGAAGATGTCCTCTAAGGACCACATTAAAATTTATAGATTAAAAAAATATATCATGTATCAAAATGAAGCCAAATCAGCAGTTTTGGCCTTGCTTCTCTAAGCAGAAAGGCTTTGCTGTCTGATTTCTCCTTGGCTGCCTTTCTAGGCCTGAAATTCACAACTGCATTGAAGCAGAGCAGGTCCAATAATGTCATTTGTTTTCCACTTAAAAAAAGAATAAAGAGAAAGAGGGACATATAAATGGATCATAGAAGAAGGGGGCCATTACCAGAGATTTAGTCTGACCATGGCTAGAAGTGCAGATGGTTCAGAGGAACACAGACAACTTGATGTTTATATAAGCTATCTTGTGTCTCCCTCTTTTTTTCGTGCACTGGCATTCAGATTGATTAAGAGGTCAAATAAAGGCTGCTTCAGTGTGAGAGTGTGCATGATAGATGACAAAAAAATTTTGTCTCACAGTTAAGGCTTTCTAAACAGCATAAAAGACAAATCAATGTATAAACTAATTCTCAGCCTGTTTAAGTCTTTTCTTCCTGAAAGCTGTATGGACCCCTCTCTCTTTTTTTTTTTTCTTTTTCAAATAACCTAATGACAAACATTTAGAGAAGCGAAGAAAACCAGGCAGAGCAGTGGAATGTGAACACAAGGAGGTAGAATAGGAAGGGCATTTTTAATAAAGCACGTGAAAAATACTATAAACATAGCTGATTTATTCAATAGACACAATAAATATTCTTCAACAAATGTCTTTTCTGAAGTGTAAGGAAGAAAAGCAAAAACCAAAGTGTGAAGGTCGTCTTAACTGGCTGCTTCCTATGTGGCAGCCTACCTCCTGCACTACCTAGCCTTTTGGCTCAGGTGTTTCTTGTGTGCCTGCTTTGCAAAGGGAAAATAGAAAATTTTGACTCTATGAAAGACAATATAAATTTGATGGAGGAGGTGTCTTCTACAGTAACAAAAGTAATAATCTTTATATGAATTTAGGCACCTGGGATTTTGATCCACTATGGTGTTTAGATATCTGTCTTTCAATTGATTTAGGGATTAGGATGTCTGAACACCTAACTGGTGCCTAAACTGTAGGGTCCTAACAAAGAAGCCCTCTCAGGACCTAGGTGGTGACTCTTTGAAACCTTCTGGAGGTAGATTTTCTCCACTGAACTTCAGACACCTTAAAGCGGTTCAACACCTGAAAATCAGGCAAAGCTAGGAGCTTTATTAAAGGCAGAATCCCACCCCTAAATACATCTAAAGATTTGGGTCTGAACCAAAGCTCAGGTTGCAATAGATCAAGCAGGCTGACTGAAGTCTTGCGTGCACTTTCCATGCTTAATTATCCCAGGTGCCACAGGGATAGATACATAGAAAACAGATGGAGAGGTATTCCTGAGCATCTAAAGATAAGCAGATCAGTTAGACCAGGTTCGGTAGATCTTGTTTGAATAGTTAATCACAGGAAAAGAGAGATGAAGAGAACCACATGGATCACTGAGCCCAGGTCTGAGATATTTTCTCATGATTTACAAGCTGGATAGTATTAAGAGCATGCCAGGTGCTTCATACAGTCAAACAGTCTGACAAGCTGGTATTTATTTTGGAGCCAAAGGAGGCCTGCCTGTTTTATGAATCATGGTTGTTTTTATTTTTATATTTTGAGGCTGGGAGGTTGCTAATCATTTTTTTTTACACTGTACTTTGTGGGGTAATTTTTTTGCTCACCTCCATTACCGCTGACTACACATCATATCCTAGTACTTTAAGAACCATGATTGTTAAAGCTTTCTTCAAAATTTTACTGAGTTATCCTTGAATATATTTTGCTTTGTGCTATTTAGACACAGCTACACACACATACAGTTAGTGAAAATTATCAATAAGTGAATCATAGAATCAGAGAATGTGTTGGGTTGGAAGGGACCTTTAAAGGTCATCTAGTCCAACCCCCCTGCACTAAGCAGGGACATCTTCAACTAGATCAGATTGCTCAGAGCCTCATCGAGCCTGGCCTTGAATGTCTCCAGGGATGGGGCCTCCACCACCTCTCTGGGCAACCTATTCCAGTGTCTCACCACCCTCATTGTAAAGAACTTCTTCCGAATGTCTCATCTAAACCTACCCTGCTCTAGTTTAAAACCATTGCCCCTCGTCCTATTACCTACATGCCCTTGCAAACATCCCCTCCCCAGCTTTCTTGTAGGCCCCCTTCAGGTACTGGAAGGCTGCTATAAGGTCTCCTCAGAGCCTTCTCTTCTCCAGGCTGAACAACCCCAACTCTCTCAGCCTGTCTTCATAGGAGAGGTGCTCCAGCCCTCTGATCATCTTCATGGCCCTCCTCTGGACCCCCTCCAACAGGTCCATGTCCTTCTTGTGCTGAGGGCTCCAGAGCTGGACACAGTACTCCAGGTGGGGTCTCACGAGAGCAGAGTAGAGGGGGAGAATCACCTCTCTCGATCTGCTGGCCACACTTCTTTTGATGCAGCCCAGGATGCAATTGGCCTTCTGGGCTGCAAGCGCACATTGTTGGCTCATGTCCAGCTTTTCATCCACCAGTACCCCCAAGTCCTTTTCCTCAGGGCTGTTCTCTATCACATCATCCCCCAGCCTGTATTGATAATGAGGATTGTCCTGACCCAAGTGCAGGACCTTGCACTTGGCCTTGTTGAACTTCATGAGGTTTGCACTGGCCCACCTCTCTAGCTCGTCCAGGTCCCTCTGGATGACATCCCGTCCCTCTGGCCTGTCAACCACACCACTCAGCTTGGTGTCATCTGCACACTTGCTGAGGGTGCACTTGATCCCACTGTCTAAATCATTGATGAAGATGTTGAACAGCACCGGTCCCAGTATGGATCCCTGAGGGACACCACTTGTCACCCCTCTCCATCTGGACATCAAGCCATTGACCACTACCCTCTGGTTATGACAGGGAAGCTTTATGGAGGCAATTTTGGGACTTTCATTTAACTTATGACAAAATGATCCAGGAGTGATTCAGGGTCCTGCTAAAACTCTAAAATTCTGGTTTGGTAGTATGGTGTTTCTGATATAGGAAAAAAGCAAAAATGCCAGGTGTTTGGAAGTAAGATTTCTGAAAAATGAAGTCACCCAATGCATCCCAATTGGAAGCACATTATTTTAAAGATGTTATTCTGCATTTAGTAAATCCACACAAAGAAAGCATGTACTGTTTCCCAGAGGTTAACTAAGAGGTCAGGTGGAATTTTTCACAACAAATGTCAAGTGGATAAGTTTTGTTGTCTATTTGTCTGTGGTCAGGCAATGCAATGTATCCTAAGGTGTATAGCTGGAACAAGCAGGATAGTTTTCCTATTGCAGTGGCCAAACTGTAGAGGGACCCCAGCACTTTACAGTGGAGTGTCCGTGACTACTTAAGTTAATCAAGATGAGTCCTGCCCATTGTAAAATTCAAGCAAAAAAAAATCTAATTTTTAGCTTATTGTGCTTCAGCAGATCAAGGAAAAACATGGGAAAGCATCAGGATGATTATTCACCTGTTAATGCCTAGGACAGGAAAACAGCTTGTCCTACATTAGCATTTTACCCTGTGTTAGTTGCCATGAGTTAGCTAAGATGCAGCCCCAATTCCCTTCTCATGAAGCAAGACCTGTTTTGCTCTTTAGCCAGATTTTTGTCCCAGATTTGGAGGCTTCAGAGAAAAGCTGCTGGACAGTGTTATCTCCGTTTCCAGTTCTGATTCCAAATTAAAGGCATCTTCACTGATAACAAGTCACTAACTAATTTGTACAAAAATGCAGTCTATATCAAAACTCTATAAACCCTGCTTTGAGATAAGTATGAATTCAGCATTTTCTGGAGTCAGGCTCCCTTCCCCCATCCTGCTCATATTCACATCTCTAACACGGAGACCTCTGATTCACCTTTGAATCACTTATGTTCTCTTCACCATAGCAATCAACTCAGTCCTACATAAAGTGTAAAGTGCTGACATTTTTCAAGCAGCCTAATGTTTCTTGCAGTCATCTAGCAGCCTTTCAAATGCAGAATCCTAGATGCCCTTGCTTTCCTTAATCAGTTAGCAGTGAAAAAGAAAAATGGGATAAAAAGATCTCATATATCCTCTTGCCCCTTATCCACCCCACCCTGCAATTTGCTGTCCATCCAAACTAATCCCCCTGCATCCCTCCCATTATACAGATGCGGTGAGATCTCTGAACACAAATATTGTAAACCTCAACATAACCCCACCGATTCACACTAAGGGAAATAAATTTTATTCACTCAGCTTCTCATCATCTTACAACTCCTTTAGGGCTAATCACAGAATCACAGAATGATAGGGGTTGGAAGGGACCTCTGGAGATCATCTAGTCCAACCCCCCTGCCAGAGCAGGGTCACCTAGAGCAGGTTGCACAGGAACGTGTCCAGGTGGGTTTTGAATGTCTCCGGAGATGGAGACTCCACCACCTCTCTGGGCAGCCTGTTCCAGGGCTCTGACACCCTCAAAGTAAAGAAGATCCTCCTCATGTTTAGGTGGAACTGCCTATGCTCAAGTTTGTGCCCATTACCTCTTGTCCTGTCATTGGGCACCACTGAAAAGAGCCTGTCCCCATCCTCCTGACACCCACCCTTTAAGTATTTATAAGCATTGATAAGGTCCCCCCTCAGCCATCTTTTTTCCAGACTGAAGAGACCCAAATCCCTCAGCCTTTCTTCATGAGAGAGGTGTTCCAGTCCCCTCATCATCTTGGTAGCCCTTTGCTGTACCCTCTCCAGCAGTTCCCTGTCCTTCTTTTGACCTTTAAAGGTCCCTTCCAACCCAACACATTCTATGATTCTATGATTCTATGATTCTATGATTCTATGATTCTTGAACCAGGGAGCCCAAAACTGGACACAGTACTCCAGATGCAGCCAAATCACAACTCTCTGAGCTCTCTCTTTCAGCCAGTTTTCAATCCACCCCACTGTCCATTCGTCTAACCCACACTTCCTAAGCTTCCCTATGAGGATGCTGTGGGAGATGGTGGCAAAAGCCTTGCTGAAGTCAAGGTAGACAACATCCACTGCCTTCCACTCATCCACCTAGCCAGTCATTCCATCATAGAAGGCTATCAGATTAGTCAGACATGATTTCCCCTTGGTGAATCCATGTTGAGTACTTCTGATAGCTTTCTTTTCCTCCACATGCTTTTAGATGATGCCCATAACAAGCTGTTCCATCATCTTTCCAGGGATGGAGGTGAGGCTGACCAGCCTGTAGTTTCCTGGGTCTTCCTCCTTGCCCTTTTTGAAGACTGGAGTGACATTGGCTTTCCTCCAGTCCTCAGGCACCTTGCCAGTTCTCCAGGACCTTTCAAAGATGATGGAGAGCGGCTTTGCAATAACATCTGCCCTCTCCCTCAGCACTCTCGGGTGCATCCCATCAGGACCCATGGACTTGCGGATATCCAGTTTACTTAATTGATCTCTAACTTAATCCTCCTCAGCCAAAGGGAAGTCTTCCTTTGTCCAGACTTTCCCTGTTACTTTCTCCAAAGTCTGGGACTCCTGAGGCCTGGCCTGAGCAGTAAAGACTGAAGCAAAGGCGGCATTCAGTAACTCCACCTTCTCCCCATCCTCTGTCACCATGGCTCCTGTCTCACTCAACAGCAGGCCCACAACATCTCTAGTTTTCCTTTTGCCTCCAATATACTTGTAGAAGCCCTTCCTGTTGACCTTGACATCTCTTGCCAGGTTTAATTCCAAGGAGGCCTTGGCTTTCCTCATTTCATCCCTGCATGCTCTGGTGGCATTCTTGTAATCTTCCCAAGTGGTCAGTCCCTTCTTCCACATGCTGTAAACTTCCTTCTTCCACTTGAGCTTTTTCAGAAGCTCCCTGCTCAGCCATGCGGGTCTCCTGCTTCCCTTGCCTGATTTCTTGCTCTTAGGGATGCACCGATCCTGAGCTTGGAGAAAGTGGTATTTTAATACCAACCAGCTCTCTTGAGCCCCCATACCTTCCAGAGCCCAAGGCCACGGGATCTCTTCAAGCAGTTTCTTGAAGAGGTCAAAGTTAGCCCTCCTGAAGTCCAAGGTTGCAATCCTACTTGTTGTTTTGTGCATACTAACCATGATCCTGAACTCTGTCTGTTCATGATCATCATAATCATAGAATCATAGAATCATAGAATGACTGATCATCATAATTATAGATGAATGATCATCATAATCATAGAATCGTAATAATCTGTGTTAACTTTCTCTGGAGTCTTTCTAATGTCTAAGTGCCACCGACTATGTTGTAGTTGAAATACATGTGGCAAGAAAGCAAATTGCCCCACAGTGAATTTCTTTTCTACAACAGTGATTTTACTATTAAAGAGAAAAGAATCAGGTTTGTAGTGGTTTTGGTTTAAGACTTGGATGACAGGTTGTGGCTGACTATAACAGCTTCATACAGCAATTTGTAGTCAATTTTTCTTTCTTGAAAAAAATGTACAGTATTTATGCATCCAGATAAACTTTTATGTCTATTCAAGAGCCACAATGATCCCTTTGATTTAAGGAGAATGATCCTTTTCTCAGCATCTCAGTTTCTTGAATTACCAAATTTTAATAGCTAACCAGCTTGGTTTTGCAGATCTGTAATAAATACAGTCTTTAGTAGCAGGTCTTGCAAGCTGATAAAAGGATACTCCTGATGCCCGACTTCAAGCCTGACTGGAATGTGCCTTTTAGAGATGTCACACAACGTAGACACACTTTTGTTCAAGGCTGTGGATTCAAATTCTTGTTCTTCCACAGATTTACTATGTACTTCTGAATAAGGACTTTCTATCTTTAAAATACTGCTGACTATATATTTTTTCTTTACTGTCTGCTTAACATTCTCTGAGGGGCAGGGGTTGTTAGCATGTGTTTACATTAGGCTGTGAATTGCACACTACAGAAATCAGCAGAATTTATTTTCCTGCTTGTTGCCTCTCCACACCTACTTTGGCTTTCTTTCCCTTGATCTATCTTATTACCCTTTTTGATCTTAAACGCCTCAATCACCATGGAGAGTTGAACTCCTAGGATTAATCCTCATCCTCTGGCCTTTTTAATCCTGTTCATTCCTTGGTGGCAAGTGCCACTTAGGTCTTTCTCTGTGATATGCCACCACCAGTATTCAATCTGTATGGCAAAACCAGAACTTGCCACCTACCCACTTAGCTTCTTCCCTTTCACTTTTCCTCCTGGTTTCTAGGCTCTAATGGACATTTATCTGCTCTGATTATAGACTTCTGCTCTGAATTCCCTTCAGAGAGAGCCTCTCACTTTTTTCCTCTGAGTTTACATAGAGTCTAGGGAGATGAACTTCCTACTTTGGGCTAAATTCAGATGTGGTAACACCTCACGTGGTATCATCAATTTTCACAAAGACCAAGCTGAAAAATGAGAATTTCTTTCACTAGAAATCTGGTGTTTCCCATTTGTTTTCACACAGGGACCTTCCAAATTTTTTTAAGGAAGGCACATCCAAAAGCTATGCTAAGACCAATGCAGAAGAGGCGCTCGCCTGCAGTAAATGAGGATACATCTCTGCTTTGCAGGGTGAAGAGGACTTCCCAATTCTGTGCAGACATAGGGCCTGGGTATAACATCATTTTGCTCTCCAGCCCTCCTGCTTTTGATGGAGGGAGCACTTTCCCACAGATCCCTCCATTCTGGAAATGGAGCAGTAAAGACTGGGAAGTGCCCCATCAAGGTCAGCTCCTTTCAGAGGGACATAGCTGGACAGACACAATGTTTACCCTCAGGTCTCCACCACTCCCCAGTTGCCCCATTTTATTTTTTTTTTTTGCTTCCCCTGCTTCACTTTTGGTTCAATACTTATTTTGAGGACCAAAAATGGACTCGAGATATTGAAGCAGTGGCTTCTTTCAGTTGATCACCTAGCTCCTACAGGTTTTTCCTTTCACAGCAGAAAATCCATTTGGGAGCTGAAGAAATTTTGAAAACTGAAAAGCCTCAGGTTTAGAAAGTAGCATTTTTTCTTTGGAAGTCACAAAATTCCCAACTAGTTCTCACTATAGAGTCAGGTTGCCAAGGCCAGCGGGAGCTAAGCCTTGGCACCCCAAGCATGGTTCTCACTGTTCATTCCTTCTCTCTAGAGGAAGAGTTGCAAAAGCAGACCAAGAGTTTAGTTTTTCATAGAATCATATAATCATAGAATGTGTTGGGTTGGAAGGGACCTTTAAAGGTCATCTAGTCCAACCCCCCTGCAGTAAGCAGGGACAGGAAGCTGTTTTCAGAAGAAGCTGTGGCTACTGGCATCATGTATGCCTTTCATATTTCAGCCAGCAATCATTCTCCTTATATCTTCAGTTAGGAAAATAAGGAGTTTGATGGCAATCGTGTCTAAGAAGATGGGCAGGTAAAGTGGGGGTCAACTGTTTGTCTCAGACACAGAAAGGTTGTCCACATTGTGAAGGGCAGGTGCTAGTAGAGGTAGAATCTGTTCTTTCTCCTTCTTCCAATGCAGCTCTACAGCTTTAGCATTTTCCTTCTGCAACATACAGATGATGCAATTGCTACTACAGATGTTATTTCAGCTTTTTATAACTTCAAACACACAGATTACCTCCCCAGAATCCTTGTATTGCTGAGTTTGTAAAAAAAAAAAAAGTTTAATAATTGTACTTTCCACTCATTAGGTTCAATCTATTTCAGTAGAAGTACTGAGTGGAAATGGAAAGGCAACAATGATTGCATGGCACTGTTCATATGCTTAGGGTGGAGGATTATATTTTGCTAAGCCTTCCAGGAAAATAAACCTCAGATAAACAAGAATGCTTTATGGAGATATAAGGCTGTTTTGTCACTGATCAATGATATTTTGGCTTGCTTTGATTTCTTCACTGCCTGTCTCCATCTTCAGTTGGATGTATCATTCTGAGTAATCTTGCTTTTTTTTGGCCTCTGTCTATTGATTTAGCTAAATTAATAGTACATCCACCAAAATTTCTGGCTTACCCTGATATTTTTATTTGTTTTGCTATTAAAATTGTGCCTCATTTGATGGATCTATTCTAGGGTGATGGAAAGAGAAGAAAGGTGAAAACAAATCTGTATGGATTAAACTGGTTTGTAGGAATTGTTGGGGTATGAGGAAGGACCAGAGAGAAGTCAGGAACCATATTTTGCATGAGAAAATACTTCCAACTGCATCCCACCAGCTGCTCTCTCTGGTATTTCTTTGTTTTGAATAGCAGCTATTTGAAGATATTTAGCCAGAATTCGCTTTCCTAATGGGAGAAGTAAAGAGAGTGAGGCAGCCCATCTAATTTCTGAATCATCATCAGAGCTGGAGTGCCTGTTCTCTCCCTGTCTCCATTAACTAAGAGGAGCCTACAGTGGCTACGCTCCTAGTTTTGGCACCTCAGCTTAGAGGCTAAGGCTGTCTGGAAGGCATTCCCAGAGTATGTTCTTTTTTCCATCTTATAGAATCATAGAATCATAGAACTGTTAGGGTTGGAAGGGACCTTAAAGATCATCTAGTTCCAACCCCCCTGCCATGGGCAGGGACACCTCCCACTAGATCAGGTTGCTCAGAGCCCCATCCAGCCTGGCCTTAAAAACTTCCAGGGATGGGGCTTCCACCACCTCTCTGGGCAACCTGTTCCAGTGTCTCACCACCCTCATGGTGAAGAACAACTTCCTAACGTCCAGTCTGAATCGTCCCATCTCTAGTTTTAATCCATTCCCTCTAGTCCTACCATTACCCGACATCCTAAAAAGTCCCTCACCAGCTTTCTTGTAGGCCCCCTTAAGATACTGGTAGGCAACTATAAGGTCTCCTCGGAGCCTTCTCTTCTTCAGGCTGAACAACCCCAACTCTCTCAGTCTGTCCTCAGAGGAGAGGTGCTCCAGCCCTCTGATCATCCTCGTGGCCCTTCTCTGGACATGTTCCAGCACATCCATATCTTCTTCCACTTGTACTTAAATGAACATAGCTCCTGCAACTGTACAAGCAGGATCACGAATTACTTAAATGTACTGAAAATGAGGTGTAACAGGGACATACTAAAAGTCCTGTTGAGCATTGTTATCATTAGGAACTCAAATAATAGGTAAAAAAAAAGCTAATTACACTACCCTGTCCTCAGCCTTCAAGCTGACTGGAAATTGGTATTGAGGGTAAGGATTTGCTTGGAGATGTGAAAAAAAAAATTGGCCCGTATCAGATATCCTTCCCTTAGCCTGTCCTTTATTCTTTCTCAGTAATTATCTGTCTACCAGGGAGGAGACTGGCTCCTGCACTCCTATCCCACAGCCCAAAATCTCATGTTCAGCCACTTTGACACAGACCTGCTGTTGCGTGAAACGGGGCCAAGCAGTTTTGGCAGAAGATAAACCCCCTTGCGTTCTAACACTCCTCACTGAGGTAGGAGGCTAGGCGCAGCTAGGTTTAAATTCTGAGTGATGCCCAATTCAGCACTATCAGTCCAATCGCGTTTAATATGTATTAAACTATTACGATTTGGATACACTAATAGTGGACTGCACCTTCAGTCTAGTCGTGCTCCTGAACTAGCACGGCCTCTCTCAAGTTTTGGTCGCGTTCAGTGAGAAAGCGAAACAGCTAGCTACTTAAAAAGTGCAGTTTATTTAAACAACAGATATATAGGTTCTTAGGATTGCCGGTGATAAATACACTGTCTGCAAAGCACGTGCAAATAAAGATATTGTTAAGTATACAAACGCGCGACAAAATTATAAACGATACAGCCTGGCTATAAATGTAGAAAAGAGATTCTCTAGAGAAATTTCTAAGTCCCCGAGAAAGCGCTCGGTGTAATTGAAGTCTTACCCAAAGGCGTCCCTATGAGGGGGAAGAAAGGCTCAGCCCGTCGACTGATCCCAGAAAACAGCGGTGGAATTCTTCGCGATGGTGTCTTCCCTGACATCCCCTCTCTCTTGGGCTATTTTTATATTATTTTTTTATCTTCAAAGTGGAGTTTGAGTGACTTTAGTCATACGTACTTTTATTATGATTAATGTATTCAAGGAGGAGTGTTCACACCTCGGGGGCGGATAGCCTCCGGGATGGAGGTGTGTTTTGGTACATTGTGGTGAGCAAAGTTCGCACAAAAGGACAGCATTTCATCAACATTTGACGAAATGTTGGCTCGGGTAGCGTGTAGGCCGCTTATCAGTTCCGTAGTACCATCTCGTCCCCATATCTGCTATTCGTCACAAGGGAAGGCCACGGAACAAGCGCGTTCCGTTCCATCCCTCGTGTAGTTTCGCAAACAATCTTGTACAGGGAATCACAGATGTTGCATTCTTCGTGTGCTAGCTGCGGCTGTATTCTACCTCAGAAGCCTCTTGATTTTATGACTTTCCTTAATGTGTGAACAATGCTGTATTTTTGTATTCTTGGCCAATTTAGTATTATTCCACACCTGCATACTTTCAGTGATTAGGATATTAATATTTCACTGATGAGACCATAGGTCTGAGCTGATAGGATTTATGTCACTTGATAAGGGAGGAAACTGGGAACTGCTCAATAATCTGGGGAGATTTTGCCAACCATGAGGGGGCAGGACATGAAACAGAAGGACAAGCTACGTACTTAAGCTGGTCAAGCATTTTCCAGAAGAAGGGTTCTCCACTGGAAAATGTTGATTCATGATCACTAAATGTGCCTTGGGAACGTTTTGATTTCGCTGGACATTTTAACTTGCATCAGGTGGCATTGGAGGTGAAATGTAGGCTCCAAGAAATTACTAAGATCTGGCAAGGAACCAAGATCTGTGAGACCCAGATATAAGGAGTAAGCATGGATGTACAGCAAAAACGTTCTCTACACCCAACAGGACTAAATCTCTACCTTATAATGGCCTGTAAGAGAGCGAAAAAACACTCTACTATCTCCAGATACAACACTTACAAAATCCTGCTGTTGGGATGCATCAGTCAACTGAATTGCCATTAGTAACATTAGCAACCATAACCTTTTTGATTTCTGGCATTTCTGGCAAGGGTTCTTTGCATCAATTTAAAGCAAAAGCTAGTGGAAAGATAGAGCAGTGGCTCAGTTTCTGTTAAAGTCCTCTTTGTCTTGTAACACAGATGGAGTTCATATGGATAGCTAACATTGCTGCAAAATATGAGAGAATATTATGAATAGGGCATCAAATGATAGAAAATACCAGTTAGAATAATTACATTATCATATTTTTATATGGAAATTATTTTCTAGGCAAATGTCGCCTGTTTGGAGAAGTTGAAAAAAACTCTAAATACATCCTTCTGTATGTCACAGAACAAAACAATTTTAAAATTTAAAATCCATGATTTTAGAAGAGCTATTTATTTCAAGTAGGTGGCAATTTTCTTCCCCTCCCCCAGCCCACAGATTTCAGTAGCTATTCACCTCTTGCAATTTTCATCTAGCCTGTTCTTTAGAAACCAATTGCAACCTTTAAAGTAGTCATCTATTTCCAATGGAAATCTTCACATCCTGCTCTTTAAGCTGCTTTTTCAAACTCTTAATAAATTGCCTCAGGTTGTAGAGTTAGTAATGACACTAAATAGTGGAGGGCTTTCATGAAATGTCCTGAACCTCAATTCTCTTCTCACCCTTTCTTTTGTCCACTCCTCCTTGCATTTTTGCAGAATTTCAACAATTGCTCTTTCAAGAGGAACAGATGACTTTATTCTCCCGCAATAGAATTTGGGAAATTTGCCAGATAAATGAGGATGAGGAGGGACATGTAAACAGGGTCATCTGAAGTAGAATTTGATCTCGAAAGAACAATAAATACTTAGCTCTCACAAAGTACTTTTGTTGGCAAGAATAATCTCTTCAGGGAGAGAAAGAAGAAATCAGAAGGTTACTTTATGTTACTGAATTTACCTCCTGTTGCTGCTTTACAATCAGTGTCTTCAGTAAACTGGAAGGTTTTGAATGATCAGGGGACTGGAACATCTCTCTTATGAAGAAAGGCTGAGAGACTTGGGCCTTTTCAGTCTGGAAAAAAGACGACTGAGGGGGGACCTTATCAATGCTTATAAATACTTAAAGGGTGGGTGTCAGGAGGATGGGGCCAGGCTCTTTTCAGTGGTGCCTGGGGACAGGACAAGAGGTAATGGGCACAAACTTGAGCATAGGAAGTTCCACCTAAACATGAGGAGGCACTTCTTTACTTTGAGGGTGGCAGAGCACTGGAACAGGCTGCCCAGAGAGGTGGTGGAGTCTCCATCTCTGGAGACATTCAAAACCCACCTGGATGTGTTCCTGTGCAACCTGCTCTAGGTGACCCTGCTCTGGCAGGGGGATTGGACTAGATGATCTCCAGAGGCCCCTTCCAACCCCTACAATTCTGTGATTCTGTGATTCTGTGAAAGCTAGGTAGGGTATCACAACCCTGCAGTGTGCTCTGTAGGCACACTCCTTGTAGAAGTGCTGGAGATGAGAGGTGGCCTTAAAGGATGGGAAATCAGGATTCCTAAACTCTTGAGTCTGCCTAAGTGCCTGGCCTAGACTCTGGAGCTGCTGGCTGAGAAACGTGTTGGGACAATGTGGCTCAGGGCATTACTGGCTTCCCTGGTGGATAGTCTCCAACATAGAGAAAGAAGGGAGAATTCCTCAGGCTGCATTTGATTGTAAATTTCTGCAACCCTAGTGCCCATAAGATGCCATAAAATGGACATTCGGGAATGCAGCATCAGATGAAGGAAATTGTACTAGTATTACTGTATCCTAGATCATAAGGATATAGGGACACCACAAAAGAAGCAGGTCTCCTGAAAAAAACATTGTGGTCATGTAGGTACTCAAGTGCATATAGATACCCAATGTTGTCACTAAGAGGGCAAATGCAATCCTGAACATCTAAGCAGGGGAATTAAATGGAAAGGAAGCAATGTTTCTTGGTGAGTTATGGAACCATTAGTGGAAGATGGTCTTATGGTGCTGGTTTCCACACTTCAAAAGGGGATGTGGGTGAATCAGAATGCATTCAGAAAAGAATTACAAGCATGATTTAGAGGAGGAAAAACCTGTCTCACTGTGAGAGATTTAAGAAGTTCAATCTATTCAGTTTATCCAGAAGTAGATTAAGAGGTGAACTGATCATAGTCTACAAATATCTATATTGGGAAGAGAATTTAGAAAGTAGACAATTCTTTAATTGAGTAGAGCAAAGCTTAATGAGATTTGGTAGTTTGAAACAAAGCTACTGTGAACTCAGAGTAGGAATGTGGCATACATTTTTTCACTGTGAAGGTAATTAACCATTGAAGCAGTTTAACTGGTTATATAGAAGACTCTCTGTCATCTGGAAATGAGCTAAAGATAAACTATTATTTAAACTCAATTAAGTGCTTGGTGCAGACATAGCTAGCAAGGTTTTGTGGTCTGGTATTATGCACATCAGATTAGATGGATATGATGGTGTCTTCTAAATTATAATTCTTCATTAATTATTTCTGTATCAAAGGGATACTTCTTTAGAAAGGGCAGGATTTACTCTGAAGACTGCAATTAAGAACACTACATTATCACATATTTAATCCTATGGGAACATAAATGAGCTATAAAATTTAAAAGACTTTAAGAAATAAAGCACTCTGCAGTTCTCAGGGCTTGCTCTTTCTACCCTGAATAGTCAACGTTCAGTTTCATCCTCCCAGTTTTTAGCCATCATCAGACATCTAACCTTACTACAGAACTTCATCTTCAGGAACAATAGTATGGGAAAACAACCTTCTCTTCCTTTGCTGTGCTCTGGGATCAAACCCCCATCCCCTCTGACCCAAGGGGACAAAAGGAGTGTTGGAAAGCAAGGCAAGAAAGATAATTAGGGCATGCTCTGGTTTTGTTTGTTTGTTTGCTTGCTTGCTTGTTTTAAAGCAGCCTTTTAAAGAACCTCATGAGTAACATAGAGAAATAATAGCATTGCCATCTTCCATGCCAACTTTTCCATAAGGATGCTAGTCACCTGACTGACAAAATTCATTGATAAAACCCTCACTTGGTTATAGGAGAGATTAAAACCTAAAATGCACACTGATGCCAGATCATTAGTGATATGAGGAAGAAGTGGAGGTTTTGTATGTGAGCTCTGCATCATTGCTAAAATTGTACAGAGCTGAGGAAAAGCAAAATCATGAGATCACAAAACAATGCACATCCATAGGTGATGGAGATGCTCATCTTTGATCAGGATACTGCAGAGCACAACAAGCAATTGAGATCAGCTGAAGTAAGCAGATGCAGGAACTAGTACTTCTGAAATATAAACCTGTACTTTCTAAAGGAATTACTCACACCATCAACAGCTTGAGAAGTCTGCTGTCATTCAAGCAATATTGGAGTGAGGCATGAAAGAGGTTGTAAGTTTATTGTTTCCTAGACCAAGGAATACACTCCTCGATATCAAGTCAACCCGCCACCAGATCTGTGCTAACTACAGAGCATTCAGTACTTGTCTAGGTTTTTCCATGCAAGATTAATGGAATCTAAGGAAAATCTGCAGGTGTTTCTGAATCTCTCGAGCACCTCCCTGTAAATACTCCTTCCCCTAATATTGCCCCAAGAGAAGTGGAGTGTAGAAAATGTAGGAAGCTTTAAGAAGATCTTGCAAACAATTCTTGTAATAGCAGAACAGTGGGTCTCACTGCAGTACCAAAAAAACTGAAAGGTCTGTGTGAACAGACAAGTAACACAGGCTGCTTTCAAACCTGCTGAAATTCTTTGGACCTATCAAAAAATATTGAATTAAAGTGAAATAGTGTGTTTTAACAAAATGAAGGAGTCCATATACAGAAATGTACAGACTTCCAAAAGGTAATACAGATTTAAAAAATAGATCCCCTATAACAAAGTGAAGCTATTTGGATCAGCAATATTTTAAAATCAACCAGCATGCTCCAACTGTAACCAGTTAAAATGTGGGATGAAAAGCAGATAAATGAAGAAAACAATTATGAAAGGAAGGCTGATATGTTCAATGTGTTTTTTGCTTTAGAAGGTGAAATAACCTTATAAAGTTTGGTTTTCGTAAAGAGAAGACTTTGGGAGAACCCTCCCCCTACACCATAGAGGAAACAATCTGGTGCCATCAGATTCGTGGAGTATATAATTTCCCTTGGATTAGGATATTTGCTTTAGGTAGTTTGGTCTCTAAAACAATATGCAGACATTGGTTTTTTCCCCTAGGCAGCTTTGTAAAGCTTTGTCTCTGAGCTGTTTGTATTTGTTGTGGTTCTGACCTCCTGCAGTGGGTTGAACTTCTGTCTGGAACAGACAGAGTCAATGTGCCACAAAACCAACATACGAAACCATTTGGGGCTTGTATGGCTGAATGACTCAATACCCAAAAATCTGTTTATTGCTGTAGTTGGAGTGAAGGCAACTTTTTTTCCTCCGAGTTTATGAAAACAGATTCTCATGAGGTCTTACAGAAAGCTGTGGTGCATTCTTGATCCCTACTGGGCAACTGAGAGCAAATAAACCACACTTGATTTTCCTAAGACAAGTAATTATCATAAATTAAGTAACTTACAGTCACAAAACTACATCTGAACAGAGCCATGGGTGACCCATGGGCTCTGGAAGTATCCTCTGGCTCTGAGACATGGTGAGTCCCACACACCACCCTTTGTAAGGTTTGTAAGATAGAGGTGCATAAATCTAAACCATCCTCAGATGAGAATACATCTCCCTATCCAGGAATGAAACAAACCTACAGCTTGAAGGTTTATGGTTATACTGTTATTTGCCCTCCTTAATTTCAGCCCTTTTTACATTCTTCTGGTACAGCTCCTCTGAGAAAGCTTAAAGATTGGCTTAAAGGGTGGGTGTCAGGAGGATGGGGCCAGGCTCTTTTCAGTGGTGCCCGGGGACAGGACAAGAGGTAACGGGCACAAACTTGAGCATAGGCAGTTCCACCTAAACATGAGGAGGATCTTCTTTACTTTGAGGGTGGCAGAGCACTGGAACAGGCTGCCCAGAGAGGTGGTGGAGTCTCCTTCTCTGGAGACATTCAAAACCCACCTGGACGCATTCCTGTGCAACCTGCTCTAGGTGACCCTGCTCTGGCAGGGGGATTGGACTAGATGATCTCCAGACATCCCTTCCAACCCTATGATTCTATTATTCTGTGATTCTAAGTTCGCTTACCAGGATAGACACCAAAGCCCAGTTAGCTCCCGCTCCCCATAGTAAATGTTAGAGCACCAGAGTCCTATCAACTCCAGCGTACCCAGGATGGTAAAACAGGATGGAGAAGCATGAAATAGGGACAAAATAGATAAGATCACCTTTGGAAACAGGCAATTTGAGAAGGAACATTACTATTGATATTGGTGGTTGAGTGAATTGCACAGTCAAGTCTCCATCAGTGGACAAATGTCCAGTCTCAGGAGTGGATTGAGATCTCTACCTACTTATAGCCTGGAAGTTCAGGTTTTGTGTTGGATAAACACCTAAATGTAGTGATATTTTCCCAAACAAACAGTTTTTTCCACTTTGAAAATTTAGGCAAGACATCTGGGCTCATATTTCCAACTTCTGTTAAAGTCCCAAATCCCACACAATCTGCTATCCTCAAGGCATCACAGACCTTTTGTTTCCTGTTGCACCCGAGAAGGCAAAAGGTGCAAAAGTAAAAATTATAGTTTGCTATAGAAAGCCAATCTTTCAGTTCACATGATTCAGTCTTGATTAATCAGTGTTTCCAATGGTAAATAAATTGGTTACTTGACAAGTTCCCAACTGGTTCTAACATGAAATGGCAAAGGTCACCATATGATGAAAACTTGCTTTCTGTTAAAGCATTTCCCCTTCCACTGAGGTATCTCTGGATGCCTATTCTTGCCTTTCAGTCATTCTTCTGCCTGCTGACATCAAAACCTCCCCTAAGGAAACACCTGCCTGATTTGGGAAAGGCAGCGGGAACTTTCTCACGGTGCTACGGGAGAGTTTGGACAGGGAAGGGTATAATCTGAGGTCTTTTTATCAGTTTTTGGACTTTCTCTTCCTCCCCCTGCCCTGCACTGGGGCCAAGATGGAAGATAAAGTCCCCAGCTTGAGTTAGATATTTTGCAACTCATCTGTAGCTGCCAGCAATAAAAACTTGATGGCCATCTTCACCCAGAAGGCATCTGTAAGGGATGCAAGAAAATTAGCAAGGAAGTGAGCCACAGAGTGGACACATCCATCAGCCTGTTATCTTCCATAAGAACCACCATAAAATCAACTAATTCTTGTGCTATGCAGTGTATCCACATAGGTACAAGAATGAGACAGGCCCTGTTCCAGTAATGTACTTAATGATGGTCAAGATAAACAAACGGGATCCCAGAAATTACTACAAAGTTTCTCAAAGGTGCAAAGGATGGTGAAGTCATAAACTTCTGCTGAAATTCATTGGAAACCAGGCACTAATTTTTGTTCATCCTTTTGAAAATTTCCCTGGTCTTTGAGATCCTTGTGGACATGATTATTTTTTCCTCTTTTATGAAGGGAAAATGCGAAGCTGATTCATTGAAAAGGGTAGGAACATAAGAGAGAAAACTCAAGTCATTAAAGGGAGGAAAGAAATCGTTTAGGCTATAGTCTATATATGTCCATGCATGTATGTGTTGCACATTGTGGGAAATAGCAGATGATACTGTCAGATACTAAAATGAAATATAAGGAAGGAGTTTTTACAGAGTGCACCAACAAATTGTGGACCTTGTGGCCAAGAGGTATGGTGAATGCTAGAATATCAAGTGACCTAAAGACTTATGCTCTTAGATAGTCCTACAACTTCTTTCATTGCAGAAGCACGGTTTGGGCTCAAGAACTGTTTTGTTTTCAGTATCATGATACTGTGCGTTTTGGGGAAAGCACCAAGAGTTTGTTTTCTACCTTAATTACTCTAATGATAGCTGGTTTTGAGACACAATTGAGAACTAAATCTTGTTGCTTGTACTGAGGCCCTTTAGAGAGAGGATTGCCCGTGTTCTGCTTACCCACCTTTATATTAGGCTGTTGGATAGAAAATAAACAACCAAGCTCACCCAACATGATGCATCCATATAGCAAGCATTTACAGTACTGATTTCTCCCCGGCTAGGAAGCTGACCTGCAAGGCTCTCACATCTGCTACTGCTCAGCAGAACAGCAGCAATATATCAGTTATCTCCCCATTAGCTATGCTTTTACCTTGCTGATGACTTCCCAGATGGATCTTTTGTCAATTCAAACTCTGGTACATACTTTTTTTTGAGGCTTTTGCTTCCAGAATTGCCCTTTTTAGCGAAACTCATGTCTTGTGTCTAACACAAAGAAAATTCCAATACTTTACATAGATTCTTTGATAATTTTGGCAGAAGTAATGATTCTTTTACATGCTTAAACTGAGAATATGCACAGCGTGACCTTCTGTAAAACCAGTTTTCCATCAAGTAACTGAACTCTGAAGATAAAGTTACCATCTCAGGCTCAATGCCCTTCTTTGCTCTCTATCCATCTCTCCCCAGCCCTGTTTTTTTTCTGTTAGACTCTTCTACATGCTCTTCTAGGTGATTCTCTGTTTCTGCAGTACTCTCACTTTGTCATGAAAAGGTCAGGTTCTCATGGAGAAAGAATCTTGCAAGTCTAGTACTAAACTAGAAAATGGCTGTGTCTTCCAAGGATTTGGGATCATTTGAGAAAGTGTATAGGTCCAGTTATTAGCTCAAATTGGAAAGTAATATTTTTTTAAAAAGTCTTTCCATTCAATTTGTTAATTTAACTAGAAACTCGTAGTTATTGGTAAATCTTACTATAAATCAAAATTCTAGAAAATAAGGCATAGGATGAATTTCAATGCAGAGAAATAACTTCAAATAAATACTTTTCACTCCTAAATCATAGCTTGCTTTCTCAATATAAAACTTTTCCTTAAAATTCAGTCCCTGTCTAAGCATTTCAATATTATAGAGTTCTTATGATGTATTCTTTTTATTAGCATTTATTGATTTTGAGTCTTCTGTACAATTTTAACTATGTGTTTTTAGCTTTTCTTCCAGTCATGGCATCTATTCAAAACCATTTTCTGAAGAGAAACTGCCAGAAACTGCCAGAGAACTATCTTTCATAGTTTCTTTAGAGCTTCAGTCGCCAATGCAAACAACCGGTTTTCAAGAAGGATGTAATTGTGCAACACATGAACTGTAAAACAATCCAGAAAAAGGTGACATTGTAAAAATCCAATAATTTTTTAATATGACTAAGAATTGCAGCATAAATTTTCCTGGAAAAATAGCAGTGCCCTTCCCATTACAGAAGACAATAGATATAATTTTGTCTCTATTTATACTCCTGTGGTCAGCACTTTTAATAAACTTTGCAGTGATGACTGTAGAAAACCTTGAAAATTCTGGGAGTTTTTCAGCTCTAAAGTTCTGCACAACTCTCTGAAGGCTGCTGACTTCTTGGTAACTCTGCAGGCTGATGATGGGTCTTGACAGGTAGGTCATGTAGGAGTCCAACTTTGGCGCATGATGCTCAAGAAGTTTCAAATCCTTTGTGAAAGTACCATAGAACAACCTGTACTTAACACCCATCAACCAGTCATAAAACTGATATAATTCTGTAGTTAACCCAAGAGTCTTGTCACTTTCTGAAAATCATAGAATCATTTTGGTTGGAAGAGACCTTTAAGATCATCAAGTCCAACCGTTAACCTAGCGCTGCCAAGTTGCCACTAAACCATGTCCCTCAGTACCACATCTTCATGTCTTTTAAATACCTCCAGGGATGGCGACTCAACCACTTCCCTGGGCAGCCTGTTCTAATGCTTGACAACCCTTTCAGTCAAGAAATTTTTCCTAATATCCAGTCTCCCCTGGCGCAACTTGAGGCCATTTCCTCTTGTCTTATTGCCTGTTACTTGGGAGAAGAGACCAACACCCACCTCGCTACAACCTCCGTTCACCTCAGTAATATCAGCAAAATCATCTGAGTCTAAAAAAAATACTTAAACCAATCTCCTTTTGGAAAGAACTGACTTTCCATGCTTAGACTACGACCTGAATTTGGTGATATTGGAATTTCACATATGCGTTTTGGGAGGTTTTATCTGATAATAGAGGAAAGCCATGCAACTGCCCAATGTTATGACATTGCTTTCATTTGTACTAGGAATAGAAAGTGGATCTCTTTCATGTTCAGATGCTACTCATCACTATCAGAAAAATACCATCAGAATTAGCCTAATTGCTATTGTCATCAAAAAGGCCACAGTTGAATGAGGGACAAAATTGCTGCTGGTGGTTTGCCTTGCCATTTGTGCACAAAAAAGTACACTTTTCTTATTTCTTTCTGAGATATACTTGACCAGAGAGGATAGGTAGGAATTCTGCTGCCAAATAAAATTTTTAAGGTTGTTTCCTAATATTTAAGGAAGAAAAAATACATCTTTAAGGAAAATATATTATTTTATAACTAACTCATTGTGGAACTGCAGCAACTACTATACACGTAGCTAGACAGGCAGAGAGGAAGAACTGCATTCTGCTGTCATTCCCATATGATATAGCCTGAAGTTTCATATGAAGGTTTTATAGCTGAATGATCTAAACTGTAGTTTTCCCTTCAGTTTCCCACACAGCAGAAACCCTCTTTCCCAGCTGAGTCTCCTGTTTAAGCCATAGATACCTTACAGTCCTCTTAGGCACAGTTTCTGAAGAAACAAGGTACATGAGCAACGACTACTGTACTAGAAACACTCCTTCATCAGCTCTGGTGAATGTATTCAGCAGATAAATGGCTTAACTCCAGTGTACCTCCTAGAAGTGATTCCATGTTTGAACAGCTCCTTTGCCTGTTAGAACCAAAGGGTGATGAAAAGGCAAAGAAAAATGAGAAACTATTGCAGATGACTCATCTCATCTGCCAGAAGCTAAGTGTATAACAAACCAAAGGTGTCTGATGCACAGCTGACCTCAGGTGGATTCATCTTCAACCTTGAGCATTATGTACATTAATTTTATCTTTATCACTACTGCACACACAATAAGAGTGGAAACTGAGTAATCAGCATCCTTATGAAATCAAATAATTAGATGAAGCAAGTGTGAGCCAGCGATCTTTGAACCCTTCAGGAAAGCTTCTGACAGTAAACTGCTGGTTTTGTTTCAGACACAAAGGAAGTCTTAAGGGCTAGAAAAAAATTGTCTTTTTTCCCCTATATGTATTGATTTGCTTAATACATAGAACCTATCTTTGGTGATATTAGCTGATATTTGTTCTTCCAAATCTGGTTACTAATAAAGACAATTTTCAATATTGCAATGGAAGCAATGTATGAAGGATGAAGGTCCCAAAAGAAAGTGAGGTGAATTTGTGTATTTAAATCCCCTAAGGTCTGTGAAGATCATAAACAGAGAAATTATCAAGGGTTCATGTAGACTATAGAAGAGAAAAAAAAAAGCTCCAAAAAATCCATGCATTTGTGCATGAAATCCAGTCTATTTATTCAGCCATTGTTTGCTGAGTAGTGGTGAAGAGGAAGGCACTATTCATAAGGAAATCACAAAGTCAGCATTTAATGTTCACAAATTATATCGAGAAACCTACGTCTCAGGAGATGTAAAATATTGAGAGAGGTCTATGTGGTAAATCTGTGAGATTAAATCATCTAATCTGACATTTTTCATAATGAAAGGTGGAAAATACCACCTCATTATGCCTGGATTAAGACAAATAATTTGTGCTTGACCAAAGTATTTCCAGTAAAGCACTTGATCTTGATTCGAAGACATCCAGCAAAAATTCATCTGACTGAATATTTCCATCTGCAATGTGTATGTCTACATCTCAGCTAGTCACCTTGTTCTCCCTTGAAAGTTCTGGCTAAAAATAGGCAAATATGGGGAAAAGTGCATCTCATACTACAGTAAACATTTAAAACAGGTTACAGAAACGGTGCTTATTTCCTAACAGTGCCCATTTTGAGCCAATAGTGTCCTTCTAACAAGTCCAGCAAGTTTTGATTTGGGTGTGGTGGTTATGAGAACCTATAGTACAATGAACCATCATTTTAAAAAAGCAGGTAGGGGCAAGACTGTAGGAATATGTCTGAGAGAAAATGGTCATGTGAGCCAGCCTCCCTACTATGAGAGATTAGATTAAGGGCAAACCAGGTAGTAGAAGATGGAATTAGTACATGGGAAAAACGGGAACTGAGAAGGTAGAAAACATGTGGTGCTAATGACTAAGCAATTTACTATGTGAATTCTTGTAACCAATCTGATCTGTGAATGAACTGCATGCACAGCGCGTGAACAGAGACTGTAAGCCAATCATATAGCTGCCGCTAGCGCGTGCTCTTATTGCCTGTCTATATATACTCTGTGAAAACTTGAATAAAGGGAGAACGATCATACTCATATTGAGACTCCATCGTTACTCCGGGTCCGACCCCCACTCCAACATCTTCCGACATCTGGTAGCAGAGGATGGTTCAGCGCGACTGAGTTCTCCGAGACTGCGGTAAGCAGCTAGAGGAGGGGAGTGGGAAACTTCGGCTGGGAGACGTGCTGCTTGGGCGCATCAGCGGGAGCAGACAACGGCGTGAGGTCGCTCCTCACCTCCCAGGCGCAGCTATGGAAACAGAAGCTGCGGCCACGCTATTCGCTGGGATCCTCTCTAAGAGAGGGATTGAAACACCAGTGAAACTGTTGCTCAAACTGATTAAGCCGGGGCAGGAGATGGGGCAACAAGTAACAAAAGAAGAAGGGGCTATATTAAGACTTCTCCTGCATATCCTCTCTAAGAGAGGGGTGAAATACGATGAGCGTATGCTCCGAAGGTTGTTAACCTGGTGCAGAGAGAACGGATTCGCACCAGAGCCCCAGACAGCTTTTAAACCAGAAATATGGGAGGCTGTTGGGAATAAACTGTGGGAAGTGATAAGCAAAGGAGACAAAGAGGCATCACCGTTAGCGACGACATGGTGGTTGGTGTTATCGACCTTACAAGATATGAAGGCGGAGCGAGCCACAGCAGCCGGGGCTTTTGCAGCATTACAACCCACGGGAGGGGGATCGAACAGGCCAGGTCCGAAGGTCTGGGACGATCCCCTGCTGATCCCCTCTGCTCCACCTGAGGCCGATGGAGGAGGCAGAATGTCAGCAGAGAAGGACAGAGCCGGAGCTGTTTGCTCCTGACATTGCCCGCCTGCCTCGCCCCCTCCCCTCCCCTGTCGTCCCCCTGAGATAAAAGTGCTGTTTTTGTATGTCTGCTGTGTAAGTGTGTGTGGGCACCAGCTTGTACCTGCTGATCAGCATGTGTGCTACTGTTTGCTTTTGTTGTGTGCAGTGTCGTTAGGTGACTCCACTTGAGCAGGCGTTCTGCCCGGTGTGGTACTGTTCTCGTATGCATCTAGGGCTGACACTCCGTCAAGTGAAGAAGTTTGTATATACACAGTGTTTAGACGTAAGGCGAGCGCGCCCCAGGCAGATACACCAGGATGGGCTGTAGAACCGATGGAAGTCCTGAAATATTGGGGGAGTTTTCATGAGCCGACACGTTTACACTCTCGGGAACGGCTCGTTTGTGCAGGGTGTATCGCTGGTTGTTTGTTGTTTGTCTATAAGGTCATGGTTGATTGGGAAAAGGAGTTGAGCCAAAATCTATAGGATGCTCTGTAGGAAAATGAGAAACTTAAGGAAAAATGAGAAACTGAGCTCTTGTTGCAAAGGCAGACTTTTATGTCAGTCGTAAGTGATGGGGGAAAAAAAAAAAAAAAAGAGAAGAAAAAGAAAAAAAGAAAAAGAAAAAAAAAGAAAAGAGAAAAAAAGAAAAAAAAAAGAAAAAAAAAGAAAAAAAATGAAAAAAAAAGAAAAAAAAAAGAAAAAAAAAAAAGAAACCAAACAGGAACAATTAGATGGGAAATGTGCCACGTTAGCACAAAAGTATGCCATAAGCATTACGAGAAAGCATCAGAAAAAGAGAAATAGGACACCTGATTCAAAGCAGTACCATGGAGATATGTTTTTTGGTTTTTTTCCTATATGTGTATATGTTATTGCATGCCTTAGTAGATTGCTCTGTGTTATACCCTGCGAGACTAAAATGAACCCAGCAGAAGCGGTCTCTTGAGCAAGGGGGTGGAATATGGGAAAGCAACGGAAAATCGGCGAGGAGGACTGGAAATACACGCAAGGGACTCGCACCTGGGTGCTGGAAAACACAGATATCACACCAATTGTTATTCAGTCTCGGGTGCTTGCAAGAAAAACATTTGGATGACATAAGCCTGTGATGGACTCACAGACACCTTATCTAGCTGCTTGAGAATCTTGGCCTGTTGTGGAAGAAGATCAAAGCACAGTACCAGCAAGAACAGGGAGTCCGCATGCGCTCTTGCTAACGAGGACTCTTTTGCTGCCAAGGATTTGTGATAACAAGGACTCTCTTGCTGCCAAGGATAAGTTTAACAATGCTACTAGTACCGCTATTTCTGAGTTATTGCTAGATGTAGATAGTATTCGATATGTGATGTTGCAAAACAGAACTGCTACTGATTTTTTGCTTTCAGCTCACAGACATGGTTGTCAAGATTTTAAAGGACTGTATTGTATGAATCTAAGTGACCACTCCAAATCCATCCATGCCCAGTTGCAGGAACTGCACCGACCGAACCAGCAACCTGTGGAGACCACTGGGTGAAATCTCTTTGCTGGATGGACTTGGGGGTGGGGTTGGTTGAAGCAAATTATACTCATCGCCTGTGTGGAAGGAATTTGTCTGTTATGTTTAGTATGCTGTTTGCCGTGTTTAATAAGCATTATACGATCAGCTGTAAATGCCGCTTTGCATCGTACCCTTGTACGAGTTGTAGAATATGTTGCTCTAAAAACTATGTGTGTATCCATGAGAACCTGACCTTCACAGAAGAAGATAACAAGAAGGGATTACAACAATGTAGTCACGTATCAGACAGCTGCTGTTAGCAAAGCTGGATCATGAGTTTGGTGAGACTCGCTGCATATACTGGCCACGTGTGCAGCGACTCTAGCCTGTACTTTTCTACTCAGTCCAGTGCAGGAGAGTCTGGTGGGACTTGCTGCGTGCACTGGCCATGCATGCAGCGACTCTAGCCTGTACTTCTCCATTCAATCCAGTGCAGGATATAAGGGGGCTGTCTCGGGTCAGGGACGGGGAGAGAGACATGAGTGAGGGGGAGAGAGACATGAGCGCACTTTGAAGATACAGGGGATGCCCTGAAGCGCTGTGTCTGCCCCCGCCCCCCCCATAAGTTCTATGTTCATTAACCCCAACAGCTCTGAAGGCATTACAGTATGTTGCAAGATAAGATATAGTCTACTACTGCTGCAAGATGCATTGAACACCTTCCTACAAGAATTTCAACTTTATGCCCTGATAGGACAGTGGGATGATGCACTCGCAAAGAGCCTGACTGCGTTAGAGTGGGTATTTTTGCCACATACCTTTTCAAAACCAGTAACTATGATGATCGAAATGTTACCACGATTGTTTTTCCAGGGTCGCTTGTGCTGTCAGCAACCACAATGTATTTGAAATATTACAAAAGGATTTCTCGTGGGTAAATCCAAAGAAATTGGCTTTCTGGGCTAAATTTAGGAATCTGGGTATTTATTGCCTTAGCAGGGTTCTTTTTGATTCTGTTTTTAATTGTGTTTAGTATATAACCTGCTAAGAGCGTCCCAACAAGGATAACATGTCCAAATTAAAAGCGGTCAAAAATGGTTTCGATGATTGGTCAAACTCATGGGGTATAACGGGATGGTTATCAGACTTACTAAAGCAAGGCCTCATGCTATTGTTGGTTATATTATTATTGATTATGGTACCCTCGTGTGTTCTCCGCAAAGTGACTGACATGATAGAAAATGCCATGCATAAGGTCTGGCTGGCTCAAGAAGAAAAAGGGGGTATTGTAGGAATGTATCTGAGAGAAAATGGTCATGTGAGCCAGCCTCCCTACTATGAGAGATTAGATTAAGGGCAAACCAGGTGATAGAAGATGGAATTAGTACATGGGAAAAACGGGAACTGAGAAGGTAGAAAACATGTGGTGCTAATGACTAAGCAATTTACTATGTGAATTCTTGTAACCAATCTGATCTGTGAATGAACTGCATGCACAGCGCGTGAACAGAGACTGTAAGCCAATCATATAGCTGCCGCTAGCGCGTGCTCTTATTGCCTGTCTATATATACTCTGTGAAAACTTGAATAAAGGGAGAACGATCATACTCATATTGAGACTCCATCGTTACTCCGGGTCCGACCCCCACTCCAACATCTTCCGACACAAGACCATACATTATTTCAACTAATCCTACCTATTAGAACTAGAAAGGGTGGTGAAACTGGCACAGGTTGCCCAGAGAGGTGGTAGATGCCCCATTGCTGGAAACATTCAAGGTCAGGCTGGACAGGGCTCTGAGCAACCTGATCTAGTTGAAGATGTTCCTGCTCATGTCAGGGGGGTTGGACTAGATGACCTTTAAAGGTCCCTTCCAACCCAAACCATTCTGTGATAGTATGATTCTATTTGCTTACTCTACTGTTGCATTTTGTAAACTCACTTACAAAGCTCTCTTCCGATTTGGGCATTTGTTTAAAATGTCAATTTGGTTAAAAAAAGCCCTATAGTAACATTAAATATGAGGGCTACACTAGAGATGAAAGCTTTCTGAATATTATTTCTTCTGAAAAAAAAAAAAAATGTTCCTACTCATATACATGAGCTGGAATTTACCTATGATGTAACTATTGTACAAAAATTACTGGTTCACTAATCCCTCATACATACTAATGTTTCCCTCTGAAACTATAAATTTGAAACATAGTTAAATTCCTGTATTTTCTTTAAAATGGGGGTGCACAGGGAGGAGTTTATATGCATAAGAAAGCCTTTCAACTGGTCTATTGAAGGACCAGGTGTGCAGCCTGCAAATTTCCCCTAAAAATATAACTAAAAGTGGGTGTGAAGAATTAGAATGTGTCTCTGGCTTTAGAAGTTCCTTTAAAAAAAAAAAAAAAGAAGAAAAGTAAGCTTTATTTCCCACAAATGATTTGATAGTTAAAATTCACATTTAATTTACAGCGCAATAATATGTTATATGGACACACAGACACAGCCTGTCATTTTACATATGGGTTTTACGAGGTTACAATGGCAATAAAAAAACAACCCACAGTTTTCCTGAAAAGGGAGCAGTGATCCTTGCAAATTTTCCTCTCGCCGAGCACCGCAGTCATGAAGAATGGTGCTCAGATTATGTCATATTGATGGTTAATTTCAAATCTAGAAGTTGATTAACTTTGACTCATTGCATAAAAGGCCACAACCAATTATTATTCAGAAAAAATCCTGCTGTTTAGCCAAAGACTGTACCAAGCAATCCTGTACTTGATGTGCTTGTGATAAACGTTCACGTGACAAGGTTATTTGGTGTACAGCGGCTGGAGGGGCTGCCATAGCAACCCGTGCATGATGCCCATAAATCTGATGTGTAGTTATCCTTGCTGTGTATACAAAAAACCACAAAGCCAACTGAAGCAGATTATACAGCATTGACTGTCTCCAGAACAATAGAAAGAGGAATAATGAATTCTAAGGTAATAGACTTCTTTGGATTATACTCCTTCACAAGGAGAGTACTCCAAGAGCTGAGACAACCTCTTCAAAGCCAAAAAGATTTTTAAGATAATCATTATGGTAGGAAGTGCAGGTCATTATTAATACTGAGAAAGAAAAAAAGAGCTCTCTTGAAAATCTCTGCTCAAGTATATTGATTGTTTTCTGTTACTCATGCAAACAGATGACTGTAAGTGAAATAACCCCAAACATCCTCTTTTTTATTTTGCTTTTGTTTTCTAGAAATTATGAGATGAAACCTTGAATCATCTGTCAAGTAGGCCACGACAAAATGCCCTCCTTTCCATAAAAAGTGATCAGGATAAGAAGCAGCTATCTTTCTCTACAGTTCTGTCTCATTCAAATACAGGATAAAAATGAAGAGAGAGGTAAAAAGACCACCCATTACTGGTGGGTAAAAAAGGTTGGTCTGGAGATGATAAAGACAGTGGATGAAGAAGCAGGACACCAGGGCTTTTTAGGAACCAAGTCATCAAAACCTTCTGTTTGGCCTAGTTGCTTAAATAATGTGCTTTGGCCTCCCTATCTGTATAGCAGGGATGCATTATTTCCATTCTAAAGAACAGCTTATCACCCCCTTTAGAAAGAAAAGATGCCTGGAAGAATGGAGAATTTAGAGTAAAACCACTTGCAGAGAGTAAGAGGGGAGCTCTGGACCATTCCCACCAGCAGTGGGGAGAGCCCTGGTAGAAATCCTCTCCTGCTGGTGCCCCTCTAACCCATATGAGGCTGCACCCGCGTGAAATACACGGGCACCAGGTAGCAACAGCAACAACTTTATCTTGTATCTACACGTACACTGCTGCAAACCACATACCTGTGTAATGGGGTGTGATGAGTGCCAAATGCCTCCAAAGCATTTGTGACTCTCTGGAGGATCCAGATATTTATTATTACTTCCAGATGCATAAATATTAATGAGTCAAGAGTTCTGGGCATAACCAAACCAAGAAGTCCCAGGTGCAGAACAAGAGGGCATACTGCTCAGGATCATCTTCCTGCTCCAATGGCCAGGCCTTTTGCAAGGAGCTGCTTCAATAAAGACAGAAGATAGTCCTAAATATGCAAAAGATTTCCCCAAAGTTTTCTAACGTGTAAGACTGACATGATATAATGTATCATTTATCTCCCAGGGACGACTGCAGCTATTTTCATCTAGAACTGCTGTTCTATGACTTCTTGTCGTAGAAATAAATATCTAGCTATATAGATAAATTCAAAAGTATAGCGTAAATTACAAAAGGAGGAAATGGAAATAAAGGCACAACTTTACTGGCAAGAAAAGGAGTGTCCTGACATAGGCACTTATGAAAGGATTCATCCCAGCCTCAAAGAGGTGCTCAACACAGTCAGATGATCACTGTCTGGAAAAGCTTATTTCTGTCTGTTGGCACTCAAGGATTCTGGGTTTACTACCTCAAGTTTAGATATCAAAAGATCTAAAGAGGAGTAATCTAAGCTAACCATAAGTGTCTACAGTGCAGATGTCTACATGTGAGCTAGATATCTAGTATCCCACTGTGCTCAGGGGGACTTAGGCAAGGCTGTTAATAGGCATTAGGCCAAAATTAATTTCATTCTTGAGTTGATTCTTAACTTTCGGTTCGATGAATCACTTCCTAATTTCCATTTACTGCTTTGACTAGATTTTTGTTGATAATAGAAGTCTAGATGACTAGTTCGTGTGTAGACCCTTTCAACATGGATCCCTAAAGCTAGTGGATACCTAAAGCTAGGTAAAATTGACCTCTCATAAAAATCCTTTCTTTTCTCACCCAGCATTGAAGCCCCAGTGATATCTGTGACTCTCATATTCCTTCCTCCAGGTAACTACTTTCTGAAGGATTCCTTCTTCCAAAAAAACTCATTTTGCATTAAAATGCCAAGTTGCTGTGGTGCCATGCTTTTAGTGAAACAGGGTGTTCCCACAGGGACTGTCAGCTTATACTGAGAAAAACCTTCTACTTTGCCCCTACCAACAACTTTTAGTGTCCTGGTTTGGGTGGAGCAGAGCCAACTTTCTGTTCAGTGAGAGAGGCTCTTGCTTACACTTGTTGCTGTGGCAACCAGGATCAGCTGACTTGGTTGTTTACCCTGTGGAGGGGTTGCACCTGTGGGGAGGAGGGGACAGGACAGGTGACCCAAAACTGACCAATAGGGTATTCCATCCCATCTGCCATGCTCAGTATAAAAGCTGAAGGAGCAAAAGGTTGCTCTTATCTTCTTTAATGACTTTTTTTCTTTGGTGGTTGATGTCTGTTCAGTCTGGCCCAAACCACAATGTAGAGAAAGAACCATGAAGTCTCAGTGCATGTGGTCTCACAGAGTGTAATAAAATGTGTCCCTAGGAGCGTGATCCAGCTGTGGTTAACTTCATGCATCCACCACCACATAAATGGCAAAACCCGAGCTGCTGGTCCTGGGTTCCCTTTGTAGTCAGCAGGGGGGAAGGATGGGTGGGTAGAAAAACACTTTTGGGGCACAATTCATCTGACTGATTTTAGATATATTTCAGGATGAGATGAATCACATCCTGAAAGATCTCTATAGGGAGCCCAGAGTGACTAAGGCAGAAGTAAACACCTACATGACAGATACGGTCAAGAGACAATGGCTTCAATGCATAGCATGCCGTAGCAACTGTGTGGAAGATGAACAAGATTTTTGCCTGTCCTTATAGCCTAATGACACAGCAATCAAGTGAGGAATTTCTCACTTCCAGAACCAGAACTGCGCAGAACATAGAGTCAGAGTAGAGTGATTAATCTCTTCTGTTTTTTTCTCTTCTGAGAAGCTGAAAAGAGATAGTGTGAACCAGTGCTTTGAGCACAGACACTGTAGGACATGGACCGCTGCATCTTCTGAAGGGTTTCTGCTGAAACAAGTAGTGGCTATTTTGTTATTCTCTTTTCCTGCCTCTCAAGGGAAAAATAAATGCTTGGTATGTGGCAGTGGGGACCCTTGAAGCAAGGGGAAGCAAGAAGAAAGCTCTATGGTGTAAGAGATGGCCTGTAAATTCCCTGACGAGGGGCAGAAGGCCCTCCAAGCCTTCAATGGAATGCCTCAAACACTCACAAGGAAATAAAGAATGCAGGCCTGGCCTTCAAAGAACTGATAAGGCTAACACTACAGGCGCCTGAAAGTGTGGGAGGACTGTCTTGTGAAGACAGGATAGTTCTGCCACTCATGTGGTGAGCTTGCTAGTTCTCAGTTCTCAAGGCCATTGCGTCCGATGAGTGACCTTTGCTTCATTATCCACGAAATGCATATGAAAGCGCACATCCCTGCATATGCTAATGAAGATTATAGAGATCATGCTAAACATATGGCACTCGTCTCTCCACCTAAATCATGCTACATGTCACCTGGGAGAAGGGAGAAACCTGAGATGAGGCTGTCCTTGGCGAGGGGGATGGACCATGCTAATTCAGCAAACGTAAAAGGGGAAAATAAGTGCCCTTAGGGAGAAACAAAGAAGATCGTACCTGGGAAGATTTATCCCAAGAAAGAAGACTGTGCCTGGGAAGATTTTTCCAAGAAAGAAGATTATGCCTGGGAAGATTCCCTGAAAAAGACACTGGAACCAGAACCAGTGATCTCTTTCTTTCTGTCTTTTTCTCTGTCTTTTCCTTTCTCTTAGAATTGTTAAGTAACAGTTAGAGTTGTTAAGTAATGACCTTAAGTACCGCTTGCCATAAGTTGTCCTATACCTGTTGTTAAGTAACACAATGCATACCTCACCACTTGCCATAATTTGTTGTCATATGCCTAACTAATTATTGTGGACTTGTTAAGACCTATACTAATCATTTTGGGAAACTAATAAATGTTTGTATATGGACCTTGAGATTTCTCTCACCTTAGTCCGTGCCATTGGGGATTTACGAATCTGAAGTCGCTTACCCCTCCTCTTTCCTGAGAGTAGGTCATGACATGTGGTTTCTCACATCCTTTATTTCTGAATGGCAAGCGGGAGAAAAGGCCCAGTTGTGTGACCAGAGGGAATTTGTTTTGAAAATGGGTCTGCTATGAAATTGCCAGGCAGCTGAAAGGAGGTTTTTCAAGCCAGTGATCCCGCTTCATGTCATGGAGACTGGGAGTGGAGGTGCTCTGGTCAGGCTTTACTCTCCACACTCAGTGCAGAAGTCTCATGTTTTAAACCTTGATGACTGAGGATGCTGGTGCTTGCTGAATTTATTTTCTCTGATGGCTCTGCAGAAGTGAAAGGTGAGTTTAAAGAGAAACCCACAGGAGGCCACTGAGGGAAGATGTTAGCAAGAAACATCTTTCTTTCACTTTCTAGCCAAAGATTATTGACTACATTGGTCCATATTTCATCATCAAAGGGTACCTCAGAAAAAGCTACAGATGAAGGAAAGAAGCATGTTAAATTTAACATGAGGCATGTTAAAAAACTACCAGATGAGTAAGAGAAGCATCTTAAAACAATAAAATACAGGATGTTTGGACCAACAGCACATACCATTGGAGTTCTCCGAGTTCCTGTTTATTGATCTGAAAATATCAATGATTTATAGGTTTGACTTTTTTTTTAATAAGATATTAAAGTTTATTACCTCACTTTACAATTATTCTTAATAACTCTAGAATAAAGCAAGCTAAAGATAAACCCATAGTAACTCTCCTCCAGTGAAATGTTGGGGGAGCTAAAAAAAGATTGGGGGCAGCCAGCTTTTCATACCATTTTCTTAAAGTATCTGAAAAATACAATCAGATGGCAGCTTCTCATTTTTTTTTATGAGCCGCTGATATATACAGAAGAGTATGTAAATCTAGCAGTCACTGGGCCTATGACAGAAATGTGAAACTGATGTTAGATGGAAAACTGAAAGAGCGAGCCTTTTTGGGCAAGCACCAGTGTTTGTAGTGGTCAGACATCTCTGTGTAATCCTTTCCATTAGGGAGGATAATTATATTTTGGTTGATATCCTGGTGGAACCAAAGTCAAAGGAAATGTAATTACTTTTGGTAGGACCATTTTTTTACCTCTTTATGTTTGGGTATATTCCCTCTAATCTGAAAAGCTTTCAACTACATGTTCTGCAAACTTGACTCCAGCTACAGGCACATGGATGGATTAACCTCTCGCAAATCAAGCTGTCCTGACTTTAAAAAGCTGCAAACAAATGTCACAATCTCCAAAAGAGCCTTGGCTCAGCCCCAGGAATGGCAAATTTACCCCCCTGGATGAGTCAGGGGAAATTTTCCCATGCATTTTGCTGCCTGCTTTTCAGTGCCCCAGCTGCCTGTTTCTCAGGCTCCTGGACACACAGACACAGGTTTGTGTCCAGCTGCCATCGTGCAATACGCTCCAGGGTTATGCCTTGAGCTTTGCCTCTCTGCTCATGTGTCCATAGCCTCAGGTATTGCTTGGACTGGGACTGAGCTGCACCCTTCCCTGGGCTGGATTAGACTATTGCAGACACACACACACACCAAAAAAGGCAATGGAAAACACAGGGAAACATTTTTTTTTGTCCAGTCGTTCATTGAACTGTGATGTGAATGGTGCAGAAAAGAGGCATTACACAAAGTGCTGTGGGCTCGTCAATGATCATAAGTAGGAAAGCCTTCCGAATGATGCCACTGCTGTCAAAACAACACTCATTGCCAGTATCCTATTTAACAGCAGCACCATGGTGAAAAAATCCAAATATTGAATCATATGGGGGGGGGGGGGTTGCAACATTTTGATGTTACCCATCTGTATAATAACTAGGTTCGGTTTGTGAGTTAGTGATTATTATCTAAGTGAAAATGGCTACAGGCACAACAGGGAAAGTCATGAAATGGAAAACAAACAAGCAAAGTAAAAATGAAAATCTATTGACTGATCAATGAGGTGCATGTGTTTTTTCAGGAAAACAAAGGAGGATTTAAGTCTATAAATAAGACTGAAGCAAAATAAGAGAGCTTTGCAGAGGGTAGCTCATGAAACAGCAGTTGCATTCACCCTGAGTGGTTCACCCCATCACACAAGATCCAGAAGTGCTCCATGCCCCTTCACTCCCACTGAAACTTGCATTTGCTTCTATGGGGTGTGCGCCTTTTTGACAGCTACTTCCCATGAACAAACAAATTCTTGCACGAGATAAGGAAGAAAGCAAGAGTTAAGCTCACACTAACTCGAGTCTTTGCACTGAAAGCTGCATGGGATCACACTGCTTAGCATAGCGGGGGAATAGGATCACCAGGAAAAGCCTCAACCTAAGCTCTGACAAAGTGACAGTCAAACAAGACAGACATGAATCTGACTGCCACCTTCACAGCAAGGACACTTCTTTAGCCTGAATCTGACAAGATAAAATTAAACTGCACCCAGCTAATAAATCTTAAAGGAGATGTTATTTATTTATTTATTTTCAAATAAATGATGCCTTGGGCAAGGATGAGTAGTCCAGAAGGAAACAGGTTTATAATTTTTTTTTAAATTCTATAATCCACCTTATCTACTGTGTTTCCTAAATTATTACTGCCTCTGAAATATTCAGATCTGTGTTGGTTACATGAGGACCAGTCCTGAAGAGCTGTACACACCTTGTTGGGGAGACAAAACAGGACCATGCAATTTCCAGGGCCATTAAAGCTAAACAACCCAGCTTGATTTCTAAACACTCAGAGCCACTTATTGGTTCAAGAGCATTACAAAAATAAAATAATAAATATTGTGTTGAATTTTGATTTTGAACGAATCACACTCTGCACATCCTAGCCTGGATTCATCTCACCTAACTTCAGGTCTCAGTGAATGTGTCTCTCTAAACAGAAAGGTTAAATTTATTTCCAATAAATTTTTCACTCGGGGTCAGTTATTACTATTCTATTGAATGCAAGTCTGAAAAGTTTGAATGATATTCCTTAATGGATGGAAATGAGCAACTGAACGTGTAGGATGGGTATCAGGGTAAATTTCATAGGGATAAGACGTGCATCCTGGGATGCAGTTTTTGCTTACAGGCATAAAAGTGGGTAACATTTCTTGGTCCATCTTCAAGTTTGGTTGGATAAAGCACTAGGAAATGCACTGAAAGGAATAATATTTGACCAACCTATAGATTACTGGCCTTGAAAAAACTTTATGAGTTTTCAGCATCTATAATTTTGACGGTACCTCAATGATGCATCTTTCAATTTTATTTCAGCCCGAAGTCACAGGATACTTGAGTATAACCAGGATAAAACCTACAAAAAGGCATTTACTTTGCTTTATTCTTACACACCATGAAAGAAAGAGCAGTTCAGAAACAACTCTGACATGACTCTTCCAGTAACACCATATTGTTGCTAGAAAACCTTAGCTCCAAAAAGGTTTAAGACAGACCTTGGACAGACTTAATAACCCTGTTGATTCTGACCCTCAGGAACACACAATGACAAAAGATCTGTCAGATATATTGGGCCACAGTTGCTGAATGCCTTAAAAATAAGCAGTAAAACCTTGAAATCAATAGAGAATTTTACAGGGAATTGGTGTAAAGATTGTAAAATAGGAGTGGTGTGTTCACCCTATGTACTGATGCTTTTTTAGAGATGTGCTCTACCCTGGTGTCTGTGGCTGCCATTAATGTTAATGGAAGTCACACACCAGCAAGGGTAGGAGGGGGTTAGAGAGAGGTCAAGGGACAGGAGGGCTTGCATACCCTGAGCTGGATTTGGAACCCAGCTGTATAGGTATAAATGGAAATGTGAAGTGACTTTTCCGTATCTGTGCCTGTGTAAATGTGATCAGGTTTTGAATAGTCATTAAATGCTATAATATATTTAGATATACATTTTCTCTGTTTGCTATAGACAAATTGCACTAGATAAAAATTCTATAGATACACAATATATTATGATGCATGCCTTTTTATTTCTATTTGTGTATGCATATACACCTTCTTATGTTTGTCATATACATATTTTAGAAGTTTACTCTCTTATATCTATTGGTACAGTTTTTCTTTATTTACTATATGGGTATGAATGTGTGTCCAGTTCCATCTCTTTTTTACTGGTTCTTTTGAAGATGTCTTTTTGGAGCTGCATGCTCATTAGACACACGGGCTCGTATTCTGATGCCCTCCGCTGGCGAGCAGTTCCACTAGACTTTACTTCCAAGGGAAGATTAAAAGTGCCCTCAGCTTTGTTACTCTTACAGATATTCCTCTATGGACCTAAGTTGGAGGAGCCTGGAGCCTGTTCTGTTACTGAGTCTGTAACATTTTTATGAGCAGGCTGTGGGGTTTGCAAAGTTGTAGACCTCCTTGCTGCATCCAGAAGGTCACACTGTGGAGTCAAGGGGCAGCATTCCCTTATTGCACTGGAGGTTGAAGCAGGATCTTTGTCCCACAGAATTAAGGGAGATTATTCACATTATACTAGATAGTAAAAAAAGCAGATCTATTACAAAGATATTTGCTGCCCAGTATGAAGTTAGAATAAATCTACTTATACAAAATGAACTCCATCATATGCAAAAAATTATTCTTCCAAGATTAAAAATGCCTATGCCTCTTCACAAAATAACCATTTGAAGCATCAACTTGTTATCCCTTGTAAATAAATTAATGAAGCAATAGCAGGGTAATACTCTGAAAGTGAAGCCAAAGAAATGTGTCCTTCTATACTGAAGCAAAGACTGTACAGTTCATCTAATAAATCAGCAGAGGAAGAGCACTGCAGAATCTCCTAAGCAGTGAACAGTGCTGTGTATCCTCTCTACACTCTTTTGCGCAGCACACTCTGAGAAAAAACAGTGTGTCCTCTGCTATGGATAAATGCTTTCCTCTGTGGCCTGTAAAGACATTTTCTGCTGAAGGAAAGGCACCTTCACCTTTCAGAGTACTCCTGCAAGGGGAGCCAGATCCGTCGCAGTGCAAAGTAGTAATTAAAAATACCTTTCACTCTCTAGTCTCTTTAGAAATTACAAAGGCTCTGGAATTTTATGAAGAAGAGTCAGCCTGTGAAGACTGAAAGCTCTTCAGGGAAGGGTCCGGCTTCTTTTGAACATGTGATGCAACTGAGCAAAAGGATGATCTGTGCACAGTGCAGGCATTTCAGTCCTGTAACAAAACCAGAGCCTCCAACACCTAGACACCTGCAACTGCCTTTTCTTTGTTTTCTTTTCTTATGCCCTCACTCATGCCAAGGCTCTATACAAACCACACCTAGCACAGAGCTGACTTGTAGAGGAGACTCCCCATGCTGTCTTTGTTTCAGCTGATTTTATTCATTTATTTATTTATCATCTCTTGCATCCCCTTAAGGTCTTCCATGTCAGACGCACACAACATTTTATAAACATCAAAGAGGTCAGCTTCATAGTTATTCCCCTTTGGACAATGAGGAGCTGCTAGCTTTGCTTTACACATAACAGCATCAGGCACAGAGAAAGATTTTTCATAAAGCTATAGCAGTTGTGGTGTTAGACCCCCACATATCCTGACTCCTCTGGTTTTGAGCTTGTACCCTTAGTCTGGAGCAGAATCCAATCTCTGTCTTTAAAACACCCCCAGTGAAGTAAAGTTAACAGGTTGTAGAGAGGTGGGGGTTGGTCTCTTCTCCCAAGTATCAGGCCATAGGACAAGAGGAAATGGCCTCAGGTTTTGCCAGGGGAGGTTTAGACTGGATATTAGGAAAAATCTTTACACTGAAAGGGTTATTAAGCATTGGAAGAGGCTGCCCAGGGAAGTGGTTGAGTCACCATCCCTGGAGGTTTTTAAAAGACGGGTAGACATAGTGCTTAGGGACATGGTTTAGTGATGGTTTTTGTCAGAGTTAGGTTGATTGTTGGACTAGGTGATGTGAAAGGTCCCTTCCAACCTAGGCAATTCTATGATTCTATGATTCTATGACTCACTTTTGTATGTTAATGGGATGGTCTGTATGTCATAGAATCATAGAATCATAGAATTGTTAGGGTTGGAAGGGACCTTAAAGATCATCCAGTTCCAACCCCCCTGCCATGGGCAGGTACACCTCCCACTAGATCAGGTTGCTCAGAGCCCCGTCCATCCTGGCCTTAAAAACTTCCAGGGATGGGGCTTCCACCACCTCTCTGGGCAACCTGTTCCAGTGTCTCACCACCCTCATGGTGAAGAACAACTTCCTAACGTCCAGTCTGAATTGACCCATCTCTAGTTTTAATCCATTCCCTCTAGTCCTACCATTACCCGACATCCTAAAAAGTCCCTCACCAGCTTTCTTGTAGGCCCCCTTAAGATACTGGTAGGCCACTATAAGGTCTCCTCGGAGCCTTCTTTTCTCCAGACTGAACAACCCCAACTCTCTCAGTCTGTCCTCAGAGGAGAGGTGCTCCAGCCCTCTGATCATCCTCGTGGCCCTTCTCTGGACATGTTCCAGCACGTCCATATCTCTCTTGTAGTAGGGGCTCCAGAATTGGACACAGTACTCCAGGTGGGGTCTCACGAGAGTGGAGTAGAGGGGGAGAATCACCTCCCTCGACCTGCTGGCCACACTTCTCCTGATGCAGCCCAGGATACGATTGTCCTTCTGGGCTGCTAGTGCACACTGATGGTTCATGTTGAGCGTCTCGTCCACCAGCACCCCCAAGTCCTTTTCTTCAGGGCTGCTCTCAAGCCAGTCACTGCCCAGCCTATATCGGTGCTTGGGATTGCCCCGACCCAGATGGAGGACCTTGCACTTGGCCTTGTTGAACTTCATGACGTTGGCATGGGCCCACCTCTCCAGCCTGTCAAGGTCCCTCTGGATGGCATCCCTTCCCTCCAGCGTGTCAGCCACCCCACACAGCTTGGTGTCATTGGCAAACTTGCTGAGGGTGCACTCTATGCCACTGTCCATGTCACTGACAAAGATGTTAAATAAGACCCGTCCCAGTACTGATCCTTGAGGGACTCCACTTGTCACTGGCCTCCACTTGGACATGGACCCATTGACAGCTACTCTTTGGGTGTGGCCGTCAAGCCAGTTCTTTATCCACTGAATTGTCAGTCCATCAAAGCCATATTTTATCAGCTTGGAGACCAGGATGTCATGCGGGACAGTGTCAAAGGCTTTGCTCAGGTCCAGGTAAATGACATCAGTTGCTCTCCCCTTGTCTATTGATGTTGTGACCTTCTCATAGAAGGCCACCATGTTTGTCAGGCACAAACATGTCAAGAGCAGCAGACATGCCTGCACACAACCCTTGCTTCATTCTGTTACTGGATAGAATAAAAGATGCTTTTATTCAGTGGAAACATGAGCAGCCTAAAGGAAATTCTTTCCACTGAAGTATTTCTGGGCCTGGGATTACCATACAGGATTTTGCTCAGATCTCTAAATGGATTCTCCCTGGGAAACAGAAGGTTACAAAAGCAGATGTCTGCTAGACACAATTGCCTATTTCCCCCCAAGTGGCAAAGTCACTCAATTTGCTGAGTGAGGAAACCACTACAGCACAATAGATAATATCTCAAGGCATTAGTTTCAGGACACAGCATTCTTTCATTATCCACTCACAGCCTTCAGCACTTCTTCAGACACACATTATTAAATCACAGCTAATTGTTAAATATTTAACAAAGACTTTACAGTACATTGACTGCAGCTACCAAGGTAGGCAGAGCTATACAGATTGACTTTCTCTATGTCTGGAGCTCAGTATACATCAAACAGCATGGATGCTTTGAAATTTCAAATCACAAGGCCAAGTTTGGACAGTTGGTAGTGCTCAAAAGGAAGTGATTTCCTTATCCCATGAATATTTTTATGTTGTTGAAAAAAAAATAATCCAGAACAGAGACAAAATCTTGGAATCTTACAAAAAAATCTTCAAAGTGAAAAAATATATCTCTCTCTGGTTCAGTCAAAAAATTCTCTTAGATAAATATGAAATATTTTACCATCTTAATCTATTATTATAATGTAATTCAATTTTTTAAAGGGAAGTTTCTTTCAAATGGAAATATTTTCATTTTTTTTAAATTTTAAAGGGAAGCGGCTTGAAATTTTGAGGAAAAGAAGTACAATTTAGCTAAAGTCAATCTCATTCATTGGTAAGTTTTGCTAGTGTGACCTTTCAGACTTTGGAGTTGGCGGCTTGGTGTTTACATTTCAGCTTTAAAGACCTTTGTTTGAATCCAATTTACTTGTCACATAGAATAAATGTTGGGACTTCTATTTAGTCCTTTCACAGATATTTCTCCACACAGATTAATGAATTTTAAAGGCATTGTGATCATCTAGCCTGACCTCCTGCATAACATGAGGCATAAAATGTCACCCAGCAATTCTTGCATCAAGCCAAATCATCTGTGGTTGAGCTAAAGCCATCACACCTTGTAGCATGACTTCCAGCATCTGCAGAGGAGCTGAACAGCAGCAAGAATCACAGTTTAGCAAAGATGATTTTTGTGGCAGGGAGAAGTATTGACTGATTAGAGCTGCTAAGGTCCCATAGACTATAAGAAGTACAAAATTCACTTTTGGATGTCTTCAAAAAAAGCCAAATGAGAAGGCTGCTGTGCATGTTTTTAGGGTGATCCTTATTTGTTAAGATCAGGGATCAGCAATCTCAGGCACATGCTGTTAGCACTATTGCAACAGGATTGCAGCCTGGTCCTTAAAATTTTGATCCACATTCCAGGAATGTGGGCTGTCAAGGGCAATAGCATGAAGTATGACTGGCAAGACCTACGGTCCTCTGCTTTGGTTCTTTTGGCACTCATTCAGGGACTGGTACTGCCAGTCACCACCACTCAGAGCAGCAGCTCTGAAGAAGGCTGTCAGAAGCTTTGGAAAACCTTTTTTCTCCTTTCTAACCACCACTGTCATTCAGGGCAAAAAGATCCCTGGAGAGACTTTATCTTATGAAAAAACAGGCAGAAAGAAAAATAAGGGTTTCAGAGGGCAGGTAAGAGAGTCAAATAGTTATTTTGATGGATTTAGCATTTATTTTCTCCTTCCATTGGGATACCGTGTTTCTTTGGGGGATTTTTATACACAAATGTGGTCATTTTGGCTATTCTTTGAGAATCATAAAATCAATACATGTGAATATCCACCTTTTTACCTTTTGAAGAAACTGAGCAAATATTGCAATAATTGACTGTTATGGTTTGAGAAAACCCATAACAATTTATTGTCATTTAGACAATTATTCTATCACCCAATGACACCTCCCCACCCTGAAAGGGAAATCGGGGAAAGCAAAGAAACACGAGGGTTGAAATATAAATAGATTTAATAGGATAAAATGAAATAATTAACAATAATACTAAAGAACCAGCATTAATTCTGATACTAATATAAGATATACAAGGATTATACTCAGCCAATTATATCAGTAGGAAGCTGTGCACTCCCAGCAGTGGACAGCAAATGTCGGACATTGCGAGCACAACGGCTTCAGGAGGAAGGGAAGGCCTCAGGGGTCCAGCACAGGGGCAAGGAGTTTCTCTGGACTGCTGCCATCAAGGGAGAGAGAGACTACGCAGCAAACTTTCTAATTTATATTGAATGTGATGTTCATGGTATGGAATAATCCTGTTGGCCAGCCTGGGTCAAATGCCCAGGCCTTGCTCCTCCTCATCCCTGCACCTGGCAAGGCTTGAAAACGCTGAGACCTTGAATCTCACGTAGCCTAGCTGGCTATAAAGTAAATATTTTCACAAATTCAGACACTAGAGTCTTCCAAAAGTGGATTTTTCCCAAGCATTAGAAGAGAAATTAGTCCTGTGTTGCTCAACCCAGGACACTGACCTTGATAAATATTATTGGCTGCCTTCCTCCCAAGTAAAGAATTACAGTGGTGAGATGGCAGGGAGGGAGTATTATCCTTCCCAGTGCCCAGGGCCAATTCAGGCTCTCCCATCCTTCACCAGCACATTGCAGCTGCACAGCCATCTTGCTCCTCCATCAGGAACCCACTGAAGTTACAAATGGGTTAATTAAGAGGCTCACATAAGTTTTTTAACAAAGCAGCCATAGAGGTGGGGTTAGATACCTAGCATGTTGGCTCCTCTGGTTTTTAGATGGAGAGGTGGTTGGGAGTGTTTGACAGAGTAGCCATTCTGTGGAAATTTGGGAACTAAGCAACATTTTCTCAGCTGGTATGTGCTTGCTTCGGTTAAACTTCTGTCAGGAAAGTTTTATCAGGGCCAAAATATTTTTTTATAGTCAAAATGAGAATCAGATTATTTTGATTCAGATGAAACAAGGACTCTGCTATTATGTAAGCTCTTGTACCCCAAGGGGTGGGTCTGTTGATGGAGATTTATGAAAATTCACCTGGGTTTCTCCAAAACCACTGTATTTTTTTTTAGAGAAATTGTGAAAGAAAACTTTTTTTTTAATTGTGAAAAAATGCTGCAGAACAGCAGTCTCATTCCCCACCAAGCTTTGGGTAGGCTCAGTGGTTCTGTTCCTGCTTTCAGTTAACATTTCTTAGAACCATTGCAGACTATGGGCTTCAGCTGAGCAACATTATCTTTCCTCAAAGAAATTCCAGCACCATTTCTGTTAAGACCAGTTGGACACGTGCCTGTGTATTAAAGGGGTTGCTTCAAACCCATTTTGATCAATGGAAAGACTACCACTGACTGTGGTGGGGTTAGATCGTGCCCTGTATAGACACAGTATGGGAAAGCACAGTCTGCAGAATCTGCTTGCAATGAACTCAATGGGAGCTTTGCTTCAGTACAGCCCAGTATTGATTGATCTGATGGCAAAATCATCAGATCAAATGTCTCTGCTCCCCATTAATTATCCAAAGCAGAGAAAAAAATGACCTCACTTGTAATTATGGGAAACTTACAACACATTTTCTTAAAATTGGCTTCCCTTGGGATAGACATTGAGGAAGACTACGTGTGAGTTGCCCTTTGAAGAAAGAGGGAGATTTTTTCTGTGGTGCTCAGCAAGCAAATAAGAAAAAATGCAGAGAGAGCGCCCAATAAAAATGTTTATAATTAGTGTGCTTAACAGGGCTTAGAAGACTGGCTTCCTCAGGAAAAAAAATCTCTTCCTTTTCCCTCCCTTCCTTGTTAATTGCATACAGAGCATTTCCTCTTCCCTTTTTCCTCCTATATTCTGAAAATAATTAGGAAGACAAATTTGAAAATTGGAAGACTTTTTATGGGCAGACTAATCCTAGAAAGAGAATAAATGCTTGAAATTTGTGGAGGGACTATATAAGTCATTAAGCATGCCTCATTTCTCTCAATAAGGCAGAGCCAAAAAAGAAGTCTGCTAGACCCAGATCTTGCATTAATGATATTTTAGAAATGTACTTTTAAAAAAATGAGTAATTCCCATTTTACAGCTGCTGATCTGACTGCTGCAGAGAGTTGGAATAATTTCTGCCAACACTCACTGCCTAGTTTGGTTTGGGTGAGTCACACCTATAAGAAGTGTTTTGGGGCTTGTATGTAACCTGCTGGCTCTTGTTAAACTGCATTTCAGCCTTTGATGTATGTGAAACAATATCGCCAGTTCCCCTTACCCCACAAATTATAAGGCTGACTAATAAAATAAAAAGATTGTGTATATAATAATGAGCTCCCAAAGGGTGGAAACAAGGTTCTTTCATACCGAGCTGCACACAGGCACGTATTAATGCAGTTTGATTTGTTCACTGGAAAATTGTGTCCTGTAATTACTAAGCAAACATGAGGTGGAATGACAGGGAAATGCAATGAAATGGGCCTTTGAGGTGGAAGATGAATTTTCAGAAAGTGCAGTTGGGAAGGAACACATATGAATCCTGTGCAACTGCCTTGAAATATAAGGGACCCATTGATTTAAAAATTAATTGTATGCTCACTTAGTGCTGCAGAACCTGCATGGGGCAGTACAGACCAAGAATTATCATGAAAGAACTGGATTTGGGGCATCTGGGTTCTCATATAGTAGGAACCACTTTTGGAAAACATCAGCTTTTCTGAATGGCTTCCCTTTGGCATCCAAAATTATTGATTTTTTTTAAAAAAAAATTTATATTCAGATTCAATTTTAATAATCTATTTTCTGGATAATAATAATACTGTTTCCCTTTATTGGATGTTATGACAACTTGCAAACTAAAAATTTGATTCAAAATCCTTCAGTATATTCACAAATAACAAGATCTAATCTCCTACATAATGATATCAATCATTAGATATTAATTTTCAATGTTATTATTCCTTAGTATTTGCAAATGAGGAAATGTATTTGCAATGTGGAGAGCAGCTCACCCAAAATCATTCCACGTTCTATCATTCTATGTCAAATTCTGCCAGAACTTGGCTTCCCTGAGTTCCAGAACAGGACATTTGCATCTACAATGTACTACCCAAATGCAGTATGCATCTTTCCCTTAGGAAGCTACACAAATTTGAAATATTCTGCAGAATTCCTTGGTGATGCTTAAAAAATTGCAGCCAACCTTGTAGATTATGTGTACTGCTAATAAGAAATGGAAGGATGTATTCAAATGCCAGTAAACCTTACGTTTCCTGCCTTCCCTGACAACTATACTGCAAGATGTAAGGACAGCATGGCAAAGTTGATGCTTTCAGCCTTGTTTCATTTCCTGCATTTGAATGTTTTAATATGACAACAGGCATAGTTAGGCAGTATTATTAAGAAGAGTTTAATTCAAGGACAGTATGTTGGCAACACACGTACTGATGATAAAAGAGGGTGAGCGCTGATCACCTTATCCATTCACATCCCACTCTGAAGGCCAAATCTATCTGCTTGCAAGTAGGTTTTCAAAGTTACCATTAACACAGTGAATGGTGTGTTCCTACCAGTGCTTTTGAACACCGTACGGGTGTTACTAATGGATTAGTGTCCTGACTCAGCTTCTCCACAGTCCTCCTTAACAGACAGTTATTGCTTACATTCAGAGCATTCAAGTGCTAGCCTGGCACATGCTGCAAAGTCTCAAGAAGTGACAGACTTGAAACAGAGCTTCTTGAGAAGAGAAGCAAACAATCAATTTTCAGCAATCAATAAAAATAGGAGAAAAATTAAAGATATAGGGATCCTAATAATGATGATGTAGACTGGTGGTGCCTTTATTAGTCTCCTTTGTGTTCTCACTTGAAACATTTATCATCACTGAACTGGCTGATTATTCTCTTTTAATTACTTCATATAGAATAATTAAATAAAATAAAGAAAATAATCATTTATAGATGGTTATGAAGAGGAACATTTTTCTCAGGGAACTGAATATAGATTTCTTTCCCCTCCCCTCCTAAGACTTTACCTCTTAAGACTGTAGGAATATAATGGATTCAGTGCTACAGAGCAGAGCAAGCTCCTGAATTCTCTGAATTTTTTATTTTTAATAGTTAACCATCATTTAAAAGCCTCACCTGAATGACCTATGATTGAAGATCAAGCCTCATTGAGCGCAGTGTTTTGTTCTGATGACACATTTCCAGACAATTTCCTGTGTGTTATATGAGAAGCTGAAAATGCTGCAAACTGCTTGTATTTAAAAGGGTCATACCACCCTGCTGAGATTTCCCCAGCACCCAGAGCTGTTGATCTGCCCTTCTCTGTATAAGGCTGTATGCTGCACCGTGTTGAGGGCATAAGACAAGAATATAGCAAGACTCCTTTGAGGTTACCCTTGATGAGATAGCACTTTCCATTGCAGCAGTACTTCATCGCTTCTTGCCTGCTCTGTGTCCACAGCTCAGACCCCAAATCTGCATGAGGATACAGGTCAGAGAGAGAGAGGCCAAGATACTCGGATGAAAATGTTCAAGACATGAGTATGGAGAAGCAGAAGCATGAAACTGGCTGCCAACTTGTCTTTCCCTCACCAATGTGAGGTGAAGACCATTTTTGGTTGTATCTTCTTGCTTTGTCCCAGCTAAGTTCCCTTGCACAGGCAGAGATCTGTCAGGTTAGGATGTGATCTATTGAGCAGATGAGGTACGGATACATTCATGCTTCATATCATTAGAGAAAAATTCCATGGAATAAGTTGCAATCAAGTTCAGTCTTTAAAATAATGACAGGTAATCTAGTCCACATTGCAAGCTGAAGCTTGTGGCAACGTGTAGGGCAGGGAGAAGGAAGTGTAGGAGAGAACAGTAAGGGTGGAACTCATTCCTCTCCTTGTAGATATTTGAGCATATCTCTACCTATAGCCAATGAAGAAAAAATAGTATTTCAAAGCAGGGGGGACACATTTCACCACCTGACATAGGGCATATGATTCATCCTCTGTGTGCACATGTACCCATCCCATGCTCTTGAGCTGCTACAGCTCAGCCTACATTTTATGAGCATCCTTGCAAGAGGTGATGGTGAGGTTGTCAGCAGGCAGATGGGTTGAGAATGGTAACCTATATTTCATTCTACACAGATTTGATCAACCACCAATATTGTTGCCTCTTTTTTCCTGCTGGGTTGCCAGAGAGGAGCAGAATAGCTGGCTCTCCTGCTGACTACAGTGGACCAAAGTTTTTTGCAACAAACTCTCCAAGTGCCCTGTTGAGGGGAACATAACTGCTTCCCTGGAAGATGCTTGCTCCAGTAGGCAATGGAAAGGGACTACAATGAACCGTGGCTTTTCTCAACCTTTTAGCAGCCTTGTCTCCTGTGTAATCACGTTCCCAAATGCAATCTTGATATAAAGGGAACTTAGAAAAGTAAGTTATAAATGGGATTTTTTTGAGAAGATGATCCTCTGGGTAAGGTGCTTTTGACTTAATGGTATTCCTAAGAGTAAGAGAGTTTCTGAATCTGGAAAAGCAATCATTATTAATAACACAGTTCTTATAATACTTTCCTTTTCATGATTTGTTTACCCATCACCATTGTTTGATCATAAATATACCCATTTTACAGCTTAATGAAAAGAACTCTTTTACAGCTTCAACTGAACAGATCTGGGGAATGTATTTTTTTTCCGGAGGGGACTGTGCTATTGAATGTCTAATCTGGACTGTATCAACCTGCACATCTGAACACACAGATGCTCAAGATCAGAGTCAATGTTGTTGTTGTTTCTTAAATTAGTCCACAGCCACATGGAAACATTTAACCCACTAATGTTTCCCTCCAGCCACCTGCCCTAATCCCAGGACAGCACTGTTGCCCTGTGGTCTGAGTCCTGGCCCATTCTCAGTCCAGTTAAGCATCAAACTCCCTTAGAAATTTGTTTCTCATGGGGCTTCCAGCATCATAACCTACTGCAGGAAAAAACATCATTTTTACTATGTTTTGCAGATGTCAAATCCTTCATGGGACTCAGTTTAAACTTTAGGCTCAGTGTCAAAAATAACACAAAAACCTGGCTGTAATTACCTCCTGGAGTTAGCTTGCAATAAATTAAAGTAAAATAAAAAAAAATAATCCACCCCACATTTTAAAGGAATTTTGACTTTCTGCCTAGATATATATTTTTTCACTCCTTGCTCGGAAACTTAAAGAAGGGAACAATTAATGACAATCAATTGCTCAAAAAGACATGTTTTTCAGATCATGTTTGTTTTCATATCTTAAAGTAGCCTGCTGTTTCTTAAGATGATAGTTTTAATTCATAAGAAAACTCCAAGACAAATTAGAAATGTAGATAAGATGAGGAAAGATATAAAATTATTTTTATTTTGACCCCATATAATTGACTGCCCTCCTGCATGCCTCATTTTTTCTTGTTGGCTGCTGTAATAGTTTAGTATTTTTATAGTATGCATTATTATAATTAAAGGGGTGTATATTTTTAGGGAAAAAAATACTCTTTTTGCAGCCATTGCCAGAGACTGTTAGTGAAATGCAAATTAAATGCAGGCTTCTGGAATGGCAAAAAAATTTGGTTTGTTCCCCTCCTCCAGCAAACTATAATTTTTACTTTTGCACCTTTTGCCTTCTTGGGTGCAACAGGAAACAAAAGGTCTGTGATGCCTTGAGGATAGCAGATTGTGTGGGATTTGGGACTTTAACAGAAGTTGGAAATATGAGCCCAGATGTCTTGCCTAAATTTTCAAAGTGGAAAAAACTGTTTGTTTGGGAAAATATCACTACATTTAGGTGTTTATCCAACACAAAACCTGAACTTCCAGGCTATAAGTAGGTAGAGATCTCAATCCACTCCTGAGACTGGACATTTGTCCACTGATGGAGACTTGACTGTGCAATTCACTCAACCACCAATATCAATAGTAATGTTCCTTCTCAAATTGCCTGTTTCCAAAGGTGATCTTATCTATTTTGTCCCTATTTCATGCTTCTCCATCCTGTTTTACCATCCTGGGTACGCTGGAGTTGATAGGACTCTGGTGCTCTAACATTTACTATGGGGAGCGGGAGCTAACTGGGCTTTGGTGTCTATCCTGGTAAGCGAACTTAGAATCACAGAATAATAGAATCATAGGGTTGGAAGGGACGTCTGGAGATCATCTAGTCCAATCCCCCTGCCAGAGCAGGGTCACCTAGAGCAGGTTGCACAGGAATGCGTCCAGGTGGGTTTTGAATGTCTCCAGAGAAGGAGACTCCACCACCTCTCTGGGCAGCCTGTTCCAGTGCTCTGCCACCCTCAAAGTAAAGAAGATCCTCCTCATGTTTAGGTGGAACTTCCTATGCTCAAGTTTGTGTGCCCATTACCTCTTGTCCTGTCCCCGGGCACCACTGAAAAGAGCCTGGCCCCATCCTCCTGACACCCACCCTTTAAGTATTTATAAGTGTTGATAAGATTCCTCCCTCAGCCGCCTTTTTTCCAGACTGAAGAGACCCAAATCCCTCAGCCTTTCTTCATAAGAGAGGTGTTCCAGTCTGTGGAGCATGGATTCACGGACTCTGGCGGGGTACAGACCAAAGACCTTTATTGCAACAATTTGACAGGCTTTATGGCTATACACACTCTCCACGCGCAAGTTGTGTCCTGCTGATAGGTTGAAGGTCGACTGCCACGCGCTTCTCTACTTCTTCCAATTGGTTTCTGCTGTCTGTCCACGAGGGGCAACAACTTAATTCTCACGTCCTGTTTCTTGCTGATTCTTACTTGTTTTTCTGTTCTCTCAAGCCCTCTCTCAAGGACGCAGCTTTATCTCATCAAGGTCGAACAGACCAATGCTGCTCTCTATTCCCACAATTCCCCCTTTTTGTTTTTCTATTACAAAAGCTTGATTAATCATTCTTTGCATTATTTTCTGTAGGCAGCCTAAGATACAGGGCACAATAAGCATTAAGGCACACATAAAGAATAGCAACAACAATCCAGCTTTTACAATTGATGATAGCCATCCAGAAATACCCCAACTGCACAGCAGGTTGTTTAGCCAGTTCCATTCATTGTCAATCTGTAGCTGATTAAACCCTTCTTTCAGTTGCTGGATACTTTTATGGATAGACTCAGAGTGGTCAGAAAGATTCATACAACACATACCCTCAAAACCTTCACACCCGTGGCCTTGCGCTAAAAGCAAAAAATCAATGACAGCTCTATTTTGAAGCGTAGCATGCCGAATAGAGTCTACATCTGCTAATAACCCACTTTATGCTAATGACGTGGCATTGGTCTGTTTAGCCAGCCAACACCCTATTTTATTCAGCATCTTTAATGCCGCTGCTGTTCCTAGCGAAGGGAGAATACTTAGCCCTATTCTTTGTCCGAGATTCGAAAATGTTATATGGTCGTCACAGGATGGAGTGAAGGTATGAACTGTTCTCTTGGCTCTGTGTTTACTGTGTGCTCTGCTCACTGTGTCCTTGGCCGTACGCAGGCCTCTGCTCGTAGATCTGCCCCATCTCCCCCTTTTTTGTTTAACACCAGACCATTTATTAACAAGGTCGCCATGACTTGTGCTTCTACTCGTTGTGACACTCTTAGCAGGTTATATACTAAACGCAATTAAAAACAGAATCAAAAAGAACCCTGCTAAGGCAATAAATACCCAGATTCCTAAATTTAGCCCAGAAAGCCAATTTCTTTGGATTTACCCACGAGAAATCCTTTTGTAATATTTCAAATGCATTGCGGTTCATTAAGTCTTGAATCTTTAGTATTTGAGCTTTTAGCTGATCATGTAAAGGACGAATGTTTTGTTGCAATGACATGTCAAAAGCACCTTGGAGATGGTGTTTAACCATTTCCCAGCCATGTAGCAACGTATTCCAGGGGAGAGATGTAACACAAAGTCTTTGAGAGTTGTACTCCCAATCCCAATACAGAGAAAGACGTGTTTTTAATGCATTTTGCTGATCCCCTATCCATATTACTGCTGTTTTATACCTTACTCGCGTTAAATTTACACAATAAGATTGATTACATTCTTGTATACTTGCATTTTGAGCCGAAGCATACATACGGATGAGAAGTACAAATCATTACAGAATTTTCTTGCTCACAACTTCTATTTGTTGCAGTGTTATCTGTGGTTAGCATGCACACCGACTTAAGGTGCTTTTAATACACCTTCGGTTCTTCAGGCCATTCAACAGTTCTTAGGAAATGTCGCTCTACTGCTGTGGATGACAAAGACGACATGTTTAGAAAATTTAAAACATGAGTTGCTTTATACAATCACTCTTGATGTGTCATACCTATGGGATTCACCCTTTTTTGTTTAGCAAGCATGGTTTGTAAAGTATGATGCATACGCTCCACAATTGCTTGCCCAGTCGGGGAATGAGAAATACTGGTGACATGTTTAATACCCCATATCTGTAAAAAAAAAAAAAAAGGCCTGTACTTTAGCGGACACATAAGCTGGTCCGTTATCAGTTTTTATAGTTTTCAGTACTCCCATGACTGCAATGCATTGCAACCAATGTCGAATAACATCACAAGCCTTCTCTCCTGTATGAGCAGTAGCTACAACAAAGTGAGAAAACAAATCAACTGAAACATGTCCAAATTCCATAATGCACGTAACATCGGATTGCCAAAGTTCATCGGGTGTAAGCCCTCGCGGGTTAACCCCCGTAAATGATGGCAGAGGAGCCAGCTGCTGACAATCGGCACAAGTTCACACAATATCATGTGCTTGTTGTTGTGATAAAGAAAATTGCTTCCTCAATGCCTTCGCATTTTGATGAAAAAAATCATGCGACATTTTAGCTTGCTGCATAATGTTCGGAGTTGTTACCAACAGTGTGTGATAATCTGCAACTGTGTTTCCCTCAGTTAAAGGACCAAGTAAACAGCTATGAGAGCGTATGTGGACAATAAAGGAAACTGTCTTTTTCATAAAAGCAACATTAATTGCAGTAAGAGACTAAATAACAATTGGTTCTCTACTTGTTTTATAAATGCTCCTTCAAGTCTTTGAACAATACCAGTAACATATTGAGATTCTGCCTACATTTAACAGTTCCTGTTGAAATAAGTCAAAAGCCTTTACTGTGTCCCTGAACCATCTACAAACACTGTACAGGTGCCAGCAAGAGGCTTTGGCGCTAGCAGGATGCGCGGCTGTAAAGGAATTTGTGAAAGTGACTGTAATAGTCTGTGCTAGGGGAAAGAATAATTTCTTTGCCCAATATAATGTACTAAGGCAATTTGTAGGTTAAGACTTTGTGATAACCAAGGGTCAAGGTCATCCTTTTTGATGGGGACATGTATGTGGCTTGGATCCATTCCAGAAAGCTGCTGACAGCACAAACGACCCTGGAAAAACAATCGTGGTAACATTTCAATCATCGTAGTTACTGGTTTTGAAAAGGTATGTGGCAAAAATACCCACTCTAATGCAGTCAGGCTCTTTGCGAGTGCATCATCCCACTGTCCTGTCAGGGCATAAAGTTGAAATTCTTGTAGGAAGGTGTTCAATGTGTCTTGCAGCAGTAGTAGACTACATCTTATCTGCAACATGCTGTAATGCTTTCTGAACTGTTGGGGTTAATGAACATGGAACTTATGGGGGGGGAGGGGGGGCCAGACACAGTGCTTCAGGGCATCCCCTGTACCTTCAAAGTGCGCTCATGTCTCTCTCCCCCTCTCTGACCTGAGACAGCCCCCCTTATATCCTGCACTGGATTGAGTGGAGAAGTACAGGCTAGAGTCGCTGCACGCGTGGCCAGCGTATGCAGTGAGTCTCACCAAACTCATGATCCAGCTTTGCTGACAGCGGCTGCCTGATACGTGACTACATTGTTGTAATCCCTTCTTGTTATCTTCTTCTGTGAAGGTCAGGTTCTCATGGATACACACATAGTTTTTAGAGCAACATATTCTACAACTCGTACAAGGGTACGATGCAAAGCGGCATCTACAACTGATCGTATAATGCTTATTAAACACGGCAAACAGCATACTAAACATAACAGACAAATTCCTTCCACACAGGCAATGAGTATAATTTGCTTCAACCAACCCCACCCCCAAGTCCATCCAGCAAAGAGATTTCACCCAGTGGTCTCCACAAGTTGCTGGTTCGGTCGGTGCAGTTCCTGCAGCTGGGCATGGATGGATTTGGAGTGGTCACTTAGATTCATACAATACAGTCCTTCAAAATCTTGACAACCATGTCTGTGAGCTGAAAGCAAAAAATCAGTAGCAGTTCTGTTTTGCAACATCGCATATCGAATACTATCTACATCTAGCAATAACTCAGAAATAGCTGTACTAGTAGCATTATTAAACTTATGTTTATATGTCATCCAAATAAACTTATGTCATCCAAATGTTTTTCTTGCCAGCACCCGAGACTGAATAACAATTGGTGTGATATATGTGTTTTCCAGCACCCAGGTGCGAGTCCCTTGAGTGTATTTACAGTCCTCCTCGACGATCTCCCGTTCCTTTCCCATATTCCACCCCCTTGCTCAAGAGACTGCTTCTGCTGGGGTTCATTTTAGTCTCGCAGGGTATAAGACAGAGCAATCTACTAAGGCATGCAATAACATAGACACATATAGGAAAAACCCCAAAACATATCTCTATGGTACCGCTTTGAATCAGGTGTCCTATTTCTCTTTTTCTGCTGCTTTCTCGTAGCGCGTATGGCATACTTTTGTGCTAACGTGGCACGTTTCCCATCTAATTGTTCCTGTTTGGTTTCTTTTTTTTTTTTCTTTTTTTTTTCTTTTTTTTTTCATTTTTTTTTCTTTTTTTTTCTTTTTTTTTTCTTTTTTTCTCTTTTCTTTTTTTTTCTTTTTCTTTTTTTCTTTTTCTTCTCTTTTTTTTTTTTTTTTTCCCCATCACTTACGACTGACATAAAAGTCTGCCTTTGCAACAAGAGCTCAGTTTCTCATTTTTCCTTAAGTTTCTCATTTTCATACAGAGCATCCTATAGATTTTGGCTCAACTCCTTTTCCCAATCAACCATGACCTTATAGACAAACAACAAACAACCAGCGATACGCCCTGCACGGGCGAGCCGTTCCCGAGAGTGTAAACGTGTCGGCTCATGAAAACTCCCCCAACACCTGCTCAAGTGGAGTCACCTAACGACACTGCACACAACAAAAAACAAACAGTAGCACACATGCTGATCAGCAGGTATAAGCTGGCCCCCACACACACTTACACAGCAGACATACAAAACCAGCACTACTATTTCAGGGAGACGACTGGGGAGGGGAGGGGAGGGGGCGAGGCGGGCAATGGCAGGAGCAAACAGCTCCGGCTCTGTCCTTCTCTGCTGACATTCTGACAATACACCACAATACCCCTATTCCAGCTGTGCACGTATAAAAGTGGTTGATAAGGAGGAACAGATGTAGTACCTGGCGCAAATGGAGAAGGGTTAAGAACGGAGGAGCACGATAACAACTTTCATCACTGTTGCTGTAAAATCTCCTCCGCAGTTGGAGCAGATGCAGGCATAGCTTTAACTGGGGTTAAAGGTGGATATAAATCAGGTTCAGTCTCTCTATTTATTGGATCAGGATCAAAGGGGCTCCCAGGATCATCCTCAGGGCTATTACAGAATAGGGTAGAGTGAACTTGAGTGCCTCTTTTCCCTTCGTCTTGTTCTGATCTCGGCAAGACCGGGGGGCAATCGTCTGCTTTAAAATTAGGAGGTGCGGCAGTTGCCCCAGGCGGAGCAGCATCGTTATTGCTCGCAGCTTGTCTGATATCCTGTTTCCGTATCATCTCTAGAATTTGCCGCCAATTGGTTTGATAAGAGATAGATCCCACTCGGTTGCAAGCTTCTATCATATCTATTAAGCCTGGATTCTTTAAGGCTTGTAATATACACCTACCCATAAGAAGATCTCGCTGTGTTGGGGTAGAAATAACTTCGGCTAGCTGCTTGATATCGAATGGAGTTAGTATGTGTCCTTTCATAATGTTATTTAATAGTCCGTGTGCATAAGGGGAGGTTAGTCCGTGCTGCATAATCGTTTTCCGCATTTCTCTAACCAGCTCCCACTTTATCGGTTCTCAGGTGTTCGTCCCGTTTTGATTAAGCAGTACCGGACAGGCGATGGCAGTAGCCGCTTCTATATCGCCGTCCTGTAATGCCTGTTTACGTAAATTCTGCCAGTGTTGAGCAGGATTATAAGTTGCAGTGACCGGCGGACTTGGTGCCGGACTTGGCAAGGAATCGCCCCAACCCGGTAACACAGGAGACCGTGGTGGTATCATCGTCACATCTAGCAGGGGTGCTAATGGCGCAGCCGGACAGATCGGGGGTTCAGGTTTCCCCCCTCTGTCTGAGTGGTAATCGGGCTGTCCGGTGCCATAGCTGCAGCAGCGGCTGCTGTGGTATTTCGTTCGGATTTTACCTGCTGTAAAGTATCTTTAATCAACCTCCAGGTTGTCAAGACCTTTGTGGCAGTCGCATCCCCTTTTGTTGCAGTCTCAAATAAAGTTTTGCCCACTTGCTCCCAACTCGATAATTGGAAAGCCATTGTAGAATCAGTGGGAAGACCCTTGCTTTTTAGCCATGCCAGTAAAAGTTGAAAAGTTCCTTCATCGTATTGAATACCCCTTCTACTTAAAAACTTTTCTAATATACATACAATTGCCTTTTCCTCTGAGGACTCTCTCGATCCCATCCTCACACGTCCCCAGCTGATCACCTTTTTCTGGTGATTATTCATCTGGACTGCAGCTCTCCGATACCGCTGCCTTTTTTCTCGTTCAGCCGGGCTGCTCCACCGGTCGTACATTCCTACGATTTAAGTCCCTGTTCGGGTGCCATTTGTGGAGCATGGATTCATGGACTCAGGCAGGGTACAGACCAAAGACCTTTATTGCAACAATCTGACAGGCTTTATGGCTATACACACTCTCCACACGCAAGTTGTGTCCTGCTGATAGGTTGAAGGTCGACTGCCACGCGCTTCTCTACTACTTCCGATTGGTTTCTGCTGTCTGTCCACGAGGGGCAACAACTTCATTCTCATGTCCTGTTTCTTGCTGATTCTTACTTGTTTTTCTGTTCTCACAAACCCTCTCTTAAGGACGCAGCTTTATCTCATCAAGGTCGAACAGACTTATGCTGCTCTCTATTCCCACACCAGTCCCCTAATCATCTTGGTAGCCCTCTGCTGCACCCTCTCCAGGAGTTCCCTGTCCCTCTTGAACTGGGGAGCCCAGAACTGGACACAGTACTCCAGGTGGGGCCTCACCAGGGCAGAGTAGAGGGGGAGGATGACCTCCCTCGACCTGCTGGCCACACTCTTCTTGATGTACCCCAGGATGCCATTGGTCTTCCTGGCCACAAGGGCACCTTGCTGCCTCATGGTCATCCTGTTGTCCACCAGGACTCCCAGGTCTCTTTCCACAGAGCTGCTCTCCAGCAGGTCAGCCCCCAACCTGTACTGGTGCATGGGGTGATTCCTCCCCAGGTGCAGCACCCTACACTTGCCCTTGTTGAATTTCATAAGGTTCCTCTTTGCCCAACTCTCCAGCCTGTCCAGGTCTCTCTGTATGGTGGCACAGCCTTCTGGTGTGTCAGCCACCCCTCCCAGCTTTGTGTCATCAGCAAACTTGCTGAGGGTGCACTCTGTCTCCTCATCCAGGTCATTGATGAATATATGGAACAGGACTGGACCCAGTACTGACCCCTGGGGAACACCACTCGTCACTGACCTCCAACTAGACTCTGTGCCCCTAATCACAACCCTCTGAGCTCTGTCTTTCAATCAGTTATCTATCCACCCCACTGTCCATTCATCTATCCCACACTTCCTAAGCTTCCCTATGAGGATGCTGTGGGAGACCATAGCAAACGCCTTGCTTAAGTCAAGGTAGACCACATCCACTGCCCTCCCCTCATCTATCCAACCAGTCATGCCATCATAGAAGGCTAGCAGATTAGTCAGACATGATTTCCCCTTGGTGAATCCATGCTGACTACTTCTGATCGCTTTCTTTTCCTCCACATGCCTTGAGATGATGCCCAGAATGAGCTGTTCCATCATCTTTCCAGGGATGGAGGTGAGGCTGACCGGCCTGAAGTTCCACGGCGCCTCCTTCTTGACTTTTTTGAAGGCTGGAGTGACATTGGCTTTCCTCCAGTCCTCAGGCACCTCGCCTGTTCTCCAGGACCTTTCAAAGATGATGGAGAGTGGCCCAGCAATGACTTCTGCCCTCTCCCTCAGCACTCTCGGGTGCATCCCATCGGGGCCCATGGACTTGTGAATATCTAATTGACCTAATTGATCCCTCACTCGATCCTCCTCAACCCAGGGGAAATCTTCTTCTTTCCCCGTTACTTTCCCCAATGCCTGGGACTCCTGAGGGCTGGGCCAAGCAGTAAAGACTGAAGCAAAGAAGGCATTCAGTAACTCTGCCTTCTCCGCATCCTCCGTCACCATGGCTCGTGTCTGATTCAACAGTGGGCCCACAACTTCTCTGGTCTTCCTTTTGCATCCAATATACTTGTAGAAGCCCTTCCTGTTGAGCTTGACATCCTGTGGAATAAATATTAAATTGGCTAAAAAATACAAAAGTACAGCATTGTTCACACATTAAGGAGAAGTATAAAATCAAGAGGCTTCTGAGGTAGAAAACAGCTGCAGCTGGCATGAAGGACACAACATCTGTGGTTCCTTGATAAGCTACATGAGGTACGGGACGGGATGCAATTATTCCGCGGCTTTACCTTATGATGTATAGCGGATATGGGAATGGGATGATACCATGAAACAGATAAGCTGCCAATTAGCTGCCCGCTCGATACTCGGAGCCAACATTTTGTCAAGTTTTGATGAAATGCTGTCCTTTGTGCGAACTTTGCTCATTATAATGTCATTATAATACCAAAACACACCTCCATCCCGAAGGCTACCTGCCTCCAAGGTGCGACCACTCCTTCTTGAGTCTGCGCCCTGAATTTCTCATAAACTATACCTTTAATTGTGAAGCGAGAGAAATTTACACCAATCATGATAAAAGTATGTATGACTAAAGTCACTCAAACTCCACCTTGAAGATAACAAATAGTATATAAATAGCCTGAGAGAGGGGGGATACCCAGGGAAGACACCATCATAAAGAAATACATCACTGACTTCTGGGATCAGTCGACGGGCTGAGCCTCTCTTCCCCCCCATAGGGACGCCTTTGGGTAAGACTTAGATTATACCGAGTGCTTCCTCGAGGAATTTAGAAATTTCTCTAGAGACTCTCTTTTCTACATTTATAGCCAGGCTGTATCGTTTATAACTTTGTCGCGCGTTTTGTATATGTAACAATACTTTCATTTGCACGTGCTTTGCAGACAGTGTATTTATCACCGGCAATCCTAAAGAACCTATATATCTGTTGTTTAAATAAACTGCACTTTTTTTAAGTAGCTAGTCGTTTTGGTTTCTCACTGAACGCGACCAAAGACTCGAGAGTGGCCGTGCTAGTTCATGAGCACGACTAGACTGAAGGTGCAGTCCACTATTAGTGTATCCAAATCGTAATAGTTTAATACATATTAAATGCGATTGGACTGATAGTGCTGAATTGGGCATCACTCAGAATTTAAACCTAGCCGCACCTAGCCTCCCACTTCGGTGAGGAGTGTTAGAACGCAAGGGGGTTTATTTTCTGCCAAAACCGCTTGGCCCCTTTTCACGCAACAGAATTTTGGCGTAGTCGGCAGGATTGCCATGGATAAACTGCTGCAAAAATATGATTGTGCCCCTTCCCATGCTGGGAAGGAGTGGGCCCATAAATTTTGGAAGGATGAAGAGAAAGTGGTGGAACGTATTGAAGAGTGTCGGGCTTCACAGAAGCTCATAGTGGGGAAAGGCAGAGGTGTGATCTGTGCGGTGTTAGGCGCCTGTTTATCTTGTGCACAACAAGCAGCTAGGGAAACCCCTGCTCCTAATCTGATTTCAGCTGTAGAATATGCAACCCTGAAATCGGAGAATGAGGTGTTGAAGTCATCACTAGCCTTTCAAAAGGAGACAGGAGAAAAATTAAGAACTCGAGTCGATAAGCTTGTGAGTGAGAATGAATGTTTAGGAAACCGGAATGCTCGACTTGGGAGTGAAAATCTCCAACTTAAAGGTGAAAATCACCAACTTAAAATGTTATTGGAAAGGGTGACTGGGCTCTTAGATAAAATGCAGCCCTCGACCCAGGTCCAACAAATTCGTAAGTTAATGTGTTATCCAAATTCCGGAACCCAGACCAGAGATTTTTGGTCTAATAGTGAAGATGAGGAAGAAGATGAGGGGGGAAGGACTTTTACTGTGAAATCTTGAGTCTTTCCTTTACGACCTCTGATTAAAACTGAAACCACAGTTGATGAGGATGATGAGGAAGTCCGCAACACTGTGCGTACTATTCCGTGGACACCAACAGAGTTAGCGAAAATAAGGGAAAAATATTCGAGGCGGCCAGAAGAATCAGCTGTTGAGTATGTGTGGCGAGTTTCTTCTGAAGGAGGAAATAGAATTATGTTGAGTGAGGAAGAAGCAGGAGACTCTTGGGGACCAGGAGTGTTTTTAACTACAATGGATGGGGATCATAATTATTCCCTAACCGCTCGAGCAGCCTTTTGGGCAGGTGGTACGGATCCGCGAGAGAGGGGAGAGCCATTAGAGATTAGAGCTACAGGCTACTCTGAACTGTTTGCGGCGATACGGAAAGCAGCTTGTCTGCAAGCCATGTATGACAGAGAGGAATTTCGGAAATCCCCAATGTCAGCCGCTATCGACCCTGATCGATTAGCCCCTCTCATCCGTGGTCTTCCCGATTGCCTGAAGCCATTCGTTGTTCGTACTCAAGATCGCATACGAGAGGCTCGGGATGCTCATGGGCGGGGCCGGCGTCACTACATGCCCACCTGGAATGAATATGTACAGGAAATAGACCAATATGGGCGCCGAATGGGCTGGGCCAGCCTAACTAGTGAAAAATCCTCCGAACACCCCCGAAAGGTTCGCCAAGTCCGAACTCACACTCAAAACCCCAAACCGGTGGAAAGGTTTAAGCCTGATAAGGACCGGAACGAGTTGTGGCATAAAGCCCTACAATTAGGGGTACCCCGACAATTCTTGCACGGTGTCCCTACGGGAGATCTCCGTACACTGGTCCAATCTCTAACTAGAAAGAATAATTCGGCTGGGGAGAAAAGTCTAACCAGAGAATCCCCAAGCCGTGAGAAAATTGTGCCTTCTGCACTGGAGCGTAATTTGATTGATTTGTCAGAGTCCCAGTCAAAAAACTCCTATCCCTGGGGAGGGCAGTGAGCCACCCTGTCCGGCGGGTACTAGCTATTCAATGGCTCTCCCATAAAGATTCCGAACCTATTATCGCCATTCCTGTCGGACCCCGGAGGATGTCAGTAAACTTTATTATTGATACCGGAGCCCAAATGTCTGCAATCACTAACGAAACGGCACAACTTCTAGGTATAAATCCCACCAGACACAGAGTCAACTTCGCAGGAATTGATGGTGTGGTAAAAACATGCCCCGTTGCAAAAATTAACCTCTGGTTGCCAGGAGAGCAGCGAATGACCAGGGCGGAAGTGTTAGTGGGTGCCTCGCGTACTAACCTCCTAGGATTTGACGTGCTGCGTGGGCGAATGTGGAAATGCCCAGATGGAACTGTGTGGAGTTTTGCAGGATGCGAAAAAGTAATAGACACAGTGAAATTGAGTCTATTGGAAACTTCCATGCCTTTACCTCCCTCTAGAATCACTAATGTCCGGCAGTATCCACTGCCTGCAGCTGCGCTTGCAGGAGCAGACGGGGTGGTATCAGATTTAGAAAAAAGAAACATCATTAAGAGGACTCACTCGCCTTATAATTCACCAGTGTGGCCAGTAAAGAAACCAAACGGGCAATGGCGTTTCACAGTAGATTACCGAAAGTTGAATGCCAACACTGCACCCCTCACCGCCACAGTTCCAAATATTGCGGAAATTGTGACAATGATACAAGGAGCTGCCCATCCTTGGATGGCTGCCTTAGATGTTAAAGACATGTTTTTTATGATTCCCCTCCTTGAGCAGGACAAAGCGCGGTTTGCATTCACGTGGAAAGGAGTCCAATATACCTTTAACCGACTTCCACAAGGATACAAACGTTCCCCCACCATTGCTCATAATGCTTTAGCTAAAGTGCTGTCAGAGATTCCTGTTTCACAGGGATGTACGGTATACCAATATATTGATGACATCCTAATAGGGGGAGAGAGCCAAGAAAGTGTAAAAGACATGATGGAAAACATCCGAAAAACATTACTTGATTTAGGATTGGAAATTCCAGACTCAAAGTGTCAGGGACCTGCACAGGAAGTTAAATTCCTGGGGGTCTGGTGGATTAAGGGAGCTGCTTCTGTCCCTCAGGGTACCCTGGAAAAAATTGAGCATGGACAGAATCCATCCAGCGTGAAGGAGTTACAGCAAGGTCTGGGAACTTTAAGTTATTGGCGTAAACACGTCCCTGGCTTTTCCATCATTGCTCGCCCCCTTTATAGTTTGCTCAAAAAGGGTAGATCCTGGGAGTGGACTGAACAACACACTAATGCTCTGCAATTACTAATAAAGGAGCTAAGGTTCTTCCAACAGCTTGGTCCTATACATCCAACTGACCCTGTCCACGTAGAATGGGGGTTCAGTGAACATGGTTCCCATTGTAATTTATGGCAGAAGGGACCAGCAGGACTGGAGAGACCATTAGAATTTAGCTTTCACTCCTTCAATGATACTGAGAGCAGATATTCAGACCTTGAGAAGGGTTTACTGTCCCTAGTGCGAGCGTTGCAACGAACAGAGCAGATAAGAAGAGAACGGAGTGTGATCATTCGGGGACCTTTCCGCCTCCTAGATGTGGTCCGTAAAGGGACAACACCACCAGCTGGCATTGCCCAGAAACCTACAGTTCGAAAGTGGTATGCTTATTTAGAAGGCATTAATGAAATCATGCCAGTCTCTGAAGGCAGTGTTAAAGTATCCAAGCTCCAGAAGGATATAGATGGTGCCCTATTGTTCCAATCCCCACCAAACAGACCATCTCCGATCCAAGAAGCACCTCCTCTGAAGGAAGGCAGTGATCTTACAGGAGTGTGGTTTACTGATGCGTCATCTCACCGTGAAAACAATAAGTGGAAATATAAGGCCGTAGCACTGGAAGTAGCAACAGGAGAAAGAGCGATTGAAACAGGGGAGGGTAGTGCACAAGTAGGGGAACTCAGAGCTGTCCTACTAGCTGCACAACATGGGGCCACCTCCATTTACACTGACTCATATGCTGTTTTTAAAGGAGCCACCGAATGGATAGGTCACTGGGCAGCCAACGATTGGCAGGTGAACAGAGTCCCAATTTGGGAGACGGACAGTTGGAAGCAACTGTTAGAAATAGGAGGACAGAGAACATTGCACATTGGTTGGGTAAAAGGCCATGATTGTTCAAACTTGATCACTGCTCAATTCAACCAACAGGTAGATAGCCTCACGCGGCTACAGCAAATTGACATTGTAGATGATGGTCGGGAATGGGAACGCTTACTCGAATGGTTACATGTTAAGCGTGGCCACACAGGCTGTGCTGACCTGTATCAGGAAGGTCTAGCCCGGGGGTGGCCTGTGTCAGTTAAGCTGTGCGAACAAATAGTAACTGCCTGTTCACAATGTCGCCTACGACTCAGCAAGGATCATCCGAGTAAGGTGCCTCCCTTACACATTCGGGACAAGAAAACGTTGTGGCATTCATGGCAGATTGATTATATTGGGCCCTTGAGATCATCAGGTGAGAAAAGATACGTCCTAGTCAGAGTGGAGATTATCTCCGGCCTCACTATGGCCAGCAGTTTCAAATCAGCTACCGGGGACAACACAGTGAAAGGCCTAAAAGGGTGGTTCAGCACACTTCCCCTTCCCGAGGAAATCCAAAGTGATAATGGTTCACACTTTACCGCTTCGGTGGTACAAGATTGGGCCAAAGAAGAAGGGATTCGATGGGTATTTCATACTCCCTATTATCCCCAGGCTAGTGGCATTGTTGAACGCACCAATGGATTGGTTAAGCGTTTTGCAAAAACTCATGAACCTGGTTGGCATTTGCGATTGGACGATGCCATCTATCAATTAAATAACAGATGGAGTGGAGATGGCTGTCCTAAAATGAAAGCTTTCTGTGTATCTGCCAATATCATCTCTCCAAAAGCTCCCAATGAACCGGGAAAATACCCAGGAAGATTTCACCCTGGGCAACCTGTGCTAGTGAAAATGCCTCAAATTGGGACGGTACCAATGGTGCTAGCTACTCCCAAAAATCCCTATGCATGGGAAGCCAAGGACTGTTCAGGGAAGATACACCGGATCAGCACCCGGTGGATCTCGCGCTCTTTTTAACCCCGTCGGTCGAATAAGACCGAGCAGATTTTCTTTTCCTTTGTGTTTTACAGGAACCTTGGATGAGCTGTACAGACGGATTGGCCTACGCTAACTTTGAGTGTCTCCAGGGAATCCTGACATTGATCCTGGCAATAATACTATTTTTATTATGTATGGCTACCTGGAGGCCCAAACTCTAAAATGACGAATTGGCAGATGGAATTGATGCTATTCAGTTTTACCTTTTTATTCCCTGTTGTTTGTAGTCAGAGAGACCCAGAGTGGCCATGGTCTCGAGCCTTTGTTAAACACAATGCGATGGCAGGTACTAGAAAGGGAGAATTGAGTTTGGCCATTGTAGTTCTACAGGAAAATGAGGTGTTACATGAGTGGACCTGGAATAGTTGGTGTCCAGTCCTGAAAGGGAAGGCAGGGGTGGAAACCCGAGTAGGGTGTAGAATGATCAACGGCTCAAACCATGAGAAGGCCATGAGAATAGAGATATTTCGCCCTCAGAACCCACGCTCAATGACAACAAAGCACTGCGTCACCGACGAGTGGGATTGCTGGTATAATTTTACTCTTGTGGAACCCATTCTTGTAACTTGTCGTTGGCAACAGGATGAAATAGCACTGCTATTTGAATTCAAGATAGACGTAGCACCTGAGCTTTGGGATAATGCATTGTCACGGTACACTGCAAGCACTGGAACACCAGAAAACAAAAGGGGTTTAAATCTCTCCACTCTGGTTATACAAGGCAGTGAAGTATATTCCAGAGATAAATGGAGATGGAATGAATCACTTTGAATGGCTAAAATCGAGGCCACCCTTGGAAAGAGAATACACATTGGTTGCCGATTTATCAATGGGTCTACTCACCACAGGCCAACTGTAATTAAAACCATCTATGTAGACTCTACCAAACCGGACAAATACAACACTGACTGTTACAAAATTATGGAGCCAAATTCAGATTGCTGGCACAATTTCACTTTCATCAAACCTACAGTAGTGTATTGTATTTGGGGCTACAAGGGCACAGAATTGCTATTTGAATTTATGATTGACTCAAATACACCTGAACTTGCTGAAATAAATCCAGAACCTACACCCCCACAAACTCTCAAAGGCGTACCTTCTAAGCCCTCCATTAGTCTAACTCCTTACATTTTCAACATTGGCCCTTATGTTATTAAACACACAGGTCAACAACAGATACTGTTTAATCCCACATATTCCCTCAAACGAGTAGAATTGTCAATGCAGATTAAAATCTCTGCGATCAAACCCACCTGCTTACCATTCCTGAGTACATCTTATGCAGGATGGTCAGCATGGTTACGCAGACGAACTCTTGCCACTTCACAACGACTGAAGAGGGATGTGACTGGTATCTTAGGAACAGGCCTGGGAGTCTTAAATAGCATAGATGCTGAGATACTTGCCAACAAACTAGTCACAACCACTACTGATCTGGACAAATTAAGACATCCCCTACAGTCCTCTCTATTAGCATTGGGAAACCACCAATGGCTTTTATCGAATATATTGCCTCAGTGGGAAGAAACGGGTAAAAAAGACCATCAGCTGATCACAGATGCACTTGGTACAACCCAAAACAATGTTTCCTTGGCTCTTAGTTGTATCCAAGCCCAATTGTGGATGCAATCTATGACAGCCGCAATCATAAGGGAAGGTGAAGAAGGCACCTTGCCCACCGAAATTCGAAAAGTAATATGGGATAACGCAATTGAGTTTGAGAAAAAATTTCAGTCCTGGTGGTATCTGGTTAATTTCACCTATGATCCCATTGAGAGCAAGGCCACAGCTTTTGTCTTAACAATACGCAATGCTTTGGTATACACCATATACCCAATCATTGCGCTGGGGTTGAATCACCAAGGAGCCATACTCTATCCAATAGAGCACAGAGTGTGGGCACAACAAAATGAGAATAAATGGCAAACTGTTGATGTTGACGCATGCGTTTCACGAGACCAACAAGGATTCATTTGTGGGAGTAATACCCTCAAAGCACAATACATTTGTCTTGACACCAACCAGAATGTTTGTCACTTTGAGATACATCCCGATGAAACCCCAGAAACTGTGCTTGTATATATTGGGAAAGGGTGCGTTTGCATGAGGTCCCCCTGTACTCTTGTATTCATACATGACATAGTAGTTGATATAAGTAATCACTCCAATCTTTGTGTTTCTAACTTTACTAACATCATTGGATGTGACTTCAATTATTCAGCTCCTGTTACGTCTTTTCAATTGCTACAATCTAATTACACATTGATTCGAGATTTGCTGCCTACCCCTATCGGAATGAATCTCTCACTGGTGAAGAAGTTGCTACAACACGATGAATTGAAGCGACTGTTGAAAGAGGCCCAAGAAAATGGACAGAGAACTTTGATTACCGTCCATCATGATGTTGAAGAAATACACCAAGTGCTGGAAAGAGTCAAGAGAGACAGAGGACATGGATGGGGAGATACTCTTTTTGGATGGTCACCGACAGTTACAGGACTTTATAACAAGATGCTCCATCCTGTTGTTGTTTTACTAATACTCATTGTTTTGTGCTTCGCTTTGACAATTGTTTTGCATGTTAGACTTTGGATTATGATGAAAAGTTTAACTCGTTTGATCACTCCACGAGATGTATTTGCACTTGATATCCCTCACCACAAGAGCACATGTGGTCTTTCCGATCAGTATTGAGTATTGTGGAGCTTGAGTGACTGTAGTCACGGGGTGGATTATGTGGAATAAATACTAAATTGGCTAAAAAATACAAAAGTACAGCATTGTTCACACATTAAGGAAAAGTATAAAATCAAGAGGCTTCTGAGGTAGAAAACAGCTGCAGCTGGCATGAAGGACACAACATCTGTGGTTCCCTGATAAGCTACATGAGGTACGGGATGGGATGCAATTATTCCACGGCTTTACCTTATGATGTATAGCGGATACGGGAATGGGATGATACTATGAAACAGATAAGCTGCCAATTAGCTGCCCGCTCGATGCTCAGAGCCAACATTTTGTCAAGTTTTGATGAAATGCTGTCCTTTGTGCGAACTTTGCTCATTATAATGTCATTATAATACCAAAACACACCTCCATCCCGAAGGCTACCCGCCTCCAAGGTGCGACCACTCCTTCTTGAGTCTGCGCCCTGAATTTCTCATAAACTATACCTTTAATTGTGAAGCGAGAGAAATTTACACCAATCATGATAAAAGTATGTATGACTAAAGTCACTCAAACTCCACCTTGAAGATAACAAATAGTATAAAAATAGCCTGAGAGAGGGGGGGATACCCAGGGAAGACACCATCATAAAGAAATACATCACTGACTTCTGGGATCAGTCGACGGGCTGAGCCTCTCTTCCCCCTCATAGGGACGCCTTTGGGTAAGACTTAGATTATACCGAGTGCTTTCTCAGGAAACTTAGAAATTTCTCTAGAGAATCTCTATCCTACATTTATAGCCAGGCTGTATTGTTTATAACTTTGTCGTGCGTTTTGTATATGTAACAATACTTTCATTTGCATGTGCTTTGCAGACAGTGTATTTATTACCAGCAATCCTAAGAACCTATATATCTGTTGTTTAAATAAACTGCACTTTTTTTTAAGTAGCTAGTCGTTTTGGTTTCTCACTGAACATGACCAAAGACTCGAGAGTAGCCGTGCTAGTTCATGAGCACGACTAGACTGAAGGTGCAGTCCACTATTAGTGTATCCAAATCGTAATAGTTTAATACATATTAAACGCGATTGGACTGATAGTCCTGAATTGGGCATCACTCAGAATTTAAACCTAGCCGCACCTAGCCTTCCACCTAGGTGAGGAGTGTTAGAACGCAAGGGGGTTTATTTTCTGCCAAAACCGCTTTGCCCCTTTTCACACAACACATCACTTGCCAGGTTTAATTCCAAGGCGGCCTTGGCTTTCCTCGTTTCATCCCTGCATGCTCTGGCAGCATTCTTGTACTCTTCCCAAGTGGTCAGTCCCTTCTTCCACTTATTGTAGACTTCCTTCTTTCACTTGAGCTTTTTCAGAAGCTCCCTGCTTAACCATGCAGGTCTCCTGCGTCCCTTGCCTGATTTCTTGCTCTTAGGGATGCACCGATCCTGAGCTTGGAGAAAGTGGTCTTTGAATACCAACCAGCTTTCTTGAGCCCCTTTGCTGTCCAGAGCCCTAGCCCACGGGATCTCTCCAAGCAGTTTCTTGAAGAGGTCAAAGTTAGCCCTCCTGAAATCCAAGGTTGTAATTTTACTTCTTGACGTTTTGTGCGTAGTACCCATGATCCTGAACTCTATCATTTCATGATCACTACAACCTAGGGTGCCCCCAACCTTCATGTCCTCCACCAGTCCCTCTGTGTTTGTCAGTACCAGGTCCAGGAGTGCTCCTCTCCTTGTTGGCTCCTCCACCACCTGAGTCAAAAAGTGGTCATCAATGCACTGGAGGAGCCTCCTGGACTGTGCATGCCTGGCTGTGTGGTCTTCCCAGCAGATATCAGGGTGATTGAAGTCCCCCATGAGAACCAAGGCCTGTGATTATGAGGCTACCTTCAGCTGTCTGTAGAAGGCCTCATCAGCTTCCCCATCCTCATCAGGTGGCCTGTAATAAACACCCACACCAGTGTCTCCCATTTTTGCCTGCCCCTTAATCCTTACCCATAAACTCTCAGCTCTTTCTTCATCCGCCCCTAGTGAGAGCTTGATGCATTCCAGATGCTCTCTCACATAGAGTGCAATTCCACCACCTTGCCTCACTGGCCTGTCTTTCCTGAAAAGGACATAGCCATCCATGACAGCATTCCAGTCATGTGAGCTGTCCCACCACGTCTCAGTAACTGCAATGAGATCATGGCCCTGCAACCGCACACAGATCTCTAGCTCTTCCTGGAGAGCTCTTCATTGGAGCTCTGCCTTCTGCAAGTAGACCCTATTACCCGTCTTTCCCTGTAGGATGGACTTTGTCCCTCCCCTGATGCCTGACTGGCTATACCGCATGGGTTTGGATTCCTCTTGACTTTCTTGTTTCCTGGACTTTGGCTTGACTCCAGACAATAAGTCTTGTACAGATGTTAAGTTTGATCCAATCTTTGGTCTTTCTGGTTTTTGCTGCCTGGTTTTAAGCATCGTACATAATTTATCAGGTGTCTCAGTCTAAACTCAGTCTAGCTTCTGTGAAACTACTCTACATTTGTGTTACGTATGTATATACCAACACACCAACCCCAAAGTAGTTTGCATGACCTTTCTTTTAAAAAAAAAGCAGTCTAACTTTAAACCAGAGTATCTGTGTCAGATCAGGCAGTCCCTGTTCTGGGACTACTATTTGAAACTCAAGATAACAGCTTTTCAGAGTAAATATTGAATTAATTATTTTATCATTATCTCTAAAAAAAGAAAGTGCTAATCTCTGAGTCAAAGACCTTGGATCCCCTACTACAAATGCTTGTGGTTTTCAAGTTCAATCTATATAAGAAACATGTAAAATAAAACAAATTTTGCGAAAATTTTTTCATTTGTCAGTGTGAAAAAGTAACTCTCTGTGTGAGAACTAATTGCTGATAGAAACTCACTTTATGGAAGTGATCAAAATGAGTTATTCTTTGAGTCTAATGGGTTTTCTTCAAGAGGGAAGCAAAATGAGCCAAGAAAGAAGTACGTAGAGAGTTTTCCAAGGATTTAAGGACAAATAAGACACCATCTTTCAGAAGTCTAATGAATGACAAGTAGGAAATCAAGACTTTCAGACACAGGAAAAAGTCACACTTTTACTGTAAGTGAAGATGCTTAAAAGAGAGTATCGTGTTGGAAGTGAACCAATATTTTTTAATGCATATAATAGAGTCATTTTGTCATCCCAACACAGAGAAACCTGTGTAATATCAGCATAATTATTGGTGAAATGAAGATAATTGTGAAATTTTTTCACATCTTCTTCCAGATTAAAATTATTTTTAAAATTATATTTAAATGCTTTATAAATGGTGAATCAAATGGTGGCATATTTTACAGTGCTGGTTGTTGGAGGGTGATTGCAGAGCCAGGTATATTTAATCACGCCATCCCATAGACTCCTGCTCCCCATTCATTACGCTGACAATTCCAGCCCAGTTCAGTGGCTTGTCTCCCATTAACCATCAGCTTGTTCACAAAAGGGGATGTAGAGCATCTGCCTCTCCTGTCATCCTAAAGCATGACCCGAGATGAGAAGAAAGTTCCAGTTTTGTGGGACCAAAATAGGGGACTAGAGGAAGAAGGGAAGTAAAGGGGTAAAACTTGGATTTTCCTATTGCTGGAGCATTAATCATGAGATTTAAGTGAACAGGGGTGGGTTTGCCCATCTGATGGTTGTCCACTGTGTGAACTGAGTTTGTCACTTCCACGTCTCTTTCTTCCATGTTCCCTGCTCAGATTGACCATTCTTCAGGACAAACAGTATCTAACTGTACACGGTCAGTGCCTAATACAGCACGCAATCAGTCTTGACAGGGACATACAGGTGGTAGCGCAGCCAATACATTTTTGGATGCCGAGGGCAATCAGCCAGCTGTGCTACAGAAGTGAAGCAACACAGTTGCTTTTCCAAATTCAGTGTTTTGTGACATTCACATAACAAGTGACTTGCTGGTTTCAGGTAGTCAGCTATGGTCACCTGAGGAGAAAGGATTATAAATGAATTCCATCACTAAGGAGAGAAAGCGGTGTCTGGGTCAGAAGGCAACGGAATTAGAAATGGTACTATGCCTCCGAGATCACAAACATAGTGAATCAGAAAATGGAAAGCCACTGATAAACAAAAAGTCTTGGGGAGAAAAGAGATGTAATTCAGCAAGTTTGGGGCAAAGAAACAGTGTCTAAATACATACCAATTCTCCAGTCAATGGAAAGTATACTGGGCAGGTTGTTCACTATCTTCTGCTTGTACTGGTTTGAGGTAAAACAGAACCAACTTTCTGTTCAGTAATTTTACTTCTGAGCTAAGCCTCTTCTAACTCTCTGAAATTAACAGCATATTGTGCAGAAAACTGTTCGGTCTCAGAGTGATAAGGCCAATGTTTATAGTTAATGACAAGGAATGGTATGCAGAGAGGCTCTTGCTTATACTTATTGCTATAACAACCAAGGTCAGCTAATTTCATTATTTGCCCCGCTGGAGGGTCGGAAGCAGAAAAGTGTAGAGAGGTCACACCTCTGGGGAGGAGCAGACAGGACAGGTGACCCAAAACTGACCAACAGGGGTATTCCATCCCATCTGCATCATGCTCAGTATAAAAGCTGAGGGATCAAAGGGTCAGCCCTTTTTCTTCAATGGCCGACATCTGAGGAGGACCCTGTCTATTCATCTGCCTTTGATCCCGATCTGTGCATTCCTGACTCCAGATCCGGAATCCAGTTCCCACCCATTGCTGAGTCCAGTCTGGGACTTCCTCAGCGCCTGCCAGTGATGTGATCATCATCCTGGGAGCTTGATACGTTTTTGTATATATTGTATCTATTTAATTATTTCCTTTTTATTTTATTATTAATATTTTCATTAAAGTAGTTTACTTCCTTCTAAACTCATAAATCTCTTTATCTCTCTTCCTCCTCTCCTTGGAGAGAGAGGTGGGAGAGAGCATCTGTCACTTGTCAGTGGCCAGCCCGGCCAAAACCATGACACTGATATAAAACATACAGAACTTTTCCTGACTCCATCTTCATCAATTTTTATGTCTCCTATAACCCCGCTAAATCCAATGAACTTACATTATAGCATAGTAAAAGGCCTGTCAGTCTGACCTAGGTGCCTGGGAAGGTCATGGAACAGATCATCCCGAGTGCCATTATGCGGCACATGAAGGACAACCAGGGGATCAGGCCCAGTCAGCATGGGTTCATGAAAGGCTGGTCCTGCTTGACAAACCTGATCTCCTTCTATGACAAGTGACCTGCTTGGTGGATGAGGGAAAGGCTGTGGATGTTATTTATTTTATATATTTATTTAGTAAGGCCTTTGACACCAGTTTCCATAGCATTCTCCTGGAGAAACTGGCTGCCCATGGCTTGGACGGAAGTACTCTTCTCTAGGTTAAAAACTGGCTGGAGGCCCAGAGAGTGGTGGTGAATGGAGTTAAATCCAGTTGGCGGCCGGTCACGAGTGGTGTTCCCTAGGGCTCAGTTTTGGGGCCGGTTCTCTTTAATATCTTTATCAATGATCTGGACGAGGGGATCGAGTGCACCCTCAGTAAGCTTGCAGATGACACCAAGTTAGGTGGGAGTGTTGATCTGCTAGAGGGTAGAAAGGCTTTGCAGAGGGATCTGGATAGACTGGATCGATGGGCCGAGGCCAGTGGTATGAGGTTCAACAAGGCCAAGTGCCGGGTCCTGCACTTGGGTCTCAACAACCCCGTGCAACGCTACAGGCTTGGGGAAGAGTGGCTGGAGAGCTGCCCGGCAGAAAAGAGCCTGGGGGTGTTGGTCGACAGCCGTCTGAATATGAGCCAGCAGTGTGCCCAGGTGGCCAAGGCAGCCAACAGCATCCTGGCCTGTATCAGGAATAGCGTGGCGAGCAGGACTAGGGAAGTGATTGTCCCCCTGTACTCGGCACTGGTGAGGCCTCACCTCGAGTACTGTGTTCAGTTTTGGGCCCCTTGCTACAAGAAAGACATTGAGGTGCTGGAGCGTGTCCGGAGAAGGGCAACGGAGCTGGTGAGGGGTCTGGAGCACAAGGCTTATGAGGAGCAGCTGAGGGAACTGGGGTGGCTTAGCCTGGAGAAAAGGAGGCTGAGGGGAGACCTTATCGCTCTCTACAACTACCTGAAAGGAGGTTGTAGCGAGGCGGGGGTTGGTCTCTTCTCCCAAGTATCAGGCCATAGGACAAGAAGAAACGACCTCAAGTTTTGCCAGGGGAGGTTTAGATTGGATATTAGGAAAAATCTTTACACTGAAAGGGTTATTAAGCATTGGAAGAGGCTGCCCAGGGAAGTTGTTGAGTCACCATCCCTGGAGGTTTTTAAAAGACAGGTAGACATAGTGCTTAGGGACATGGTTTAGTGATGGTTTTTGTCAGAGTTAGGTTGATTGTTGGACTAGGTAATCTGAAAGGTCCCTTCCAACCTAGGCAATTCTATGATTCTATGATTGTATGTATCTGTAGTAAATTCTACCCAGTCTGAACTCTGTCACTGAGCTTGCAAATTCTTAATTTATGGATTTAGCTTTCTTGACCAGTGTAGACGTTTGGCTTAACTAACCTTAAATTGTCACAAAAATCTCAGTATCAATCATTTGGCCATTCCTACAATCTAGTACCAAATCTTTGTGGCAAAAGACGGACAATTCAAATAAAAATAATAGTAACACATGTTTAAAAACCGTCTTGCCAAGATATGCAGTAAAAGGCAAAGGAGAACCACAGTCACAGCTTTTACATTTGCTCTGATCACCTGTGCTTTTTACTCCTTTTCCCCATAGGGACAAGGATGTCTTTTGAATCTGCAGAATCCGTACAACATGTGACAAGAAATTTCAACCTACCAACATGGAGAGAGAGAAATACGCTTATTTCCATTTCTAAAAAATGTATAACGTTCAAGGGCTTTAGATGGATTAATTTAGAGGAGACAGGTCAAAAGGTCCAAACTTCATCCTCCAACAGTGCCTTACGTGGCCTGCACACTTCTACATAGCCAGACATAGCTATGCATTACTTTGCAGCATTTCCTAGCCAAGCCATCAGCATCACAGAGGTATCTGCTTCTATGTTGTCTCGAGTTTTTAAAGGTTATATGTCTAGAAATAGCATTTTCTCACTTTCCTTTACTGGATCACCTTCAAGAGTCACTTGAACATGTTCTACCAAATGAATTATTCACTTTTGCAGTTGTGGATGTTCATGGTGATTTAGTCTTGAGATCTCTGCTCCTTGCACACAGTAATTTTGTCTCTTGATGGCTGAAACGCCTTTCGTCTAGCCCAACCTAATAGCATCAGCTCAGAAATATTGTGGACAAATGTAATGGTTTCAGATACATAGAAGGGAAGACTAAGTGACCAAATAATCCTGTTTGGATATAAGGTCTACAAAACTAACAAAACAAAACAGATAACTTCATTTCTATCAATCAGTTGGAAAAGTTCTGTATTCACCTGTGAAAATCTGTTCCTGCCTGACACAGCAATCCTTTTTCTGCATAGCTTGAATTTTGTTGGCACTAATCAAGCTTTTACAGTGAACTATTTGAACGCAAATGAAGTTTAAAGATACTGCAATGTCTCATTTCAGGATGGATCTTTATGATTACAAGAATAAATTATCCCAAGCATCTCCACATGCTGCAAGTTTATCATGCCTGTTTAACATGCCTGAAGATATTTCACAGTGCAGATATTTTGCAGCTTCTCTTTCCATCTCAAAGAGAAACAGTTACAATACGCTCATGTTCCTGACATACAATTACTTCTGCTTTGCTTTGCCCCTGTGATTTGCTGATAGCATGGGCTGGAGAAGATCTAGGTGAAATAGGGGGAGTTGATTTTTCACCAAGCATTTAGGATTTTGGTGGCAATGATGACCAGAGTTCTCCTGAACTAACACAGAGCTAACCAAAGCCTAAGCATGAGGCTCACTGGGGACAAGAAAGCAGAATGTGAAACAGCTGATGAAATCACTGATTCGTTAAGACTCACAGCCAATGGTGGAGGCTACCCCTGTTAGAGGAGAAGAAATCAGACCATCCTCTTCAAACCTCAGTCTTTGGGAAGTATTTAGGAATTAGAGGCTGAGGCAACAAGGGGAACCTTGTGGTTGGTGTCTACTACAGGCTGCCTAATCAAGGGGAACCTACTGATGAAGCCTTCTTCCTCCAGCTACAGGAGGCATTGCGCTCAAAGGCTCTCATCCTGCTGGGGGATTTCAACCACCCCGACATCTGCTGGAAAAGTAATACGGCGAGCTGTAGACAATCCAGGAGGTTCCTGGAGTGCCTCGATGATAACTTCCTAAGACAGGAAATAGACAGCCCTACCCGAGGGGATGCCATACTGGACCTCATAGTCACCAGTGCGAGTGAGCTCATCAGGGATGTCAAGATTGGAGGCAGCCTGGGCTGCAGTGACCACGCAATGGTGGAGTTCACAGTCCTGAGGGATACATGCCAGACAAGGAGCCTAGTCAGGACCCTGAATTTTAGGAAAGCAAACCTCCAGCTCTTCAAAGAGTTAGTCAGTAGGACGCCCTGGGAAACAGTCCTCAGGGACAAGGGGGCAGAACAGAGCTGGCAGATCTTCAAGGATGCTTTCCATAGAGCACAAGAGCTCTCGATCCCCAGGTGTAAGAAATCAAGCAAGAAAGGGAAGAGACCAGCATGGCTGAGCTGGCACCTGCTGGTCCAACTAAAAGGCAAGAAGGAACTGCACAGGCAGTTCAAGCAGGATCAGGTATCCTGGGAAGAGTATAGGGATGCTGCCCGGTTATGTAGGGATGAGGTCAGGAAGGCCAAGGCGTGGCTGGAGCTGAACTTGGCAAGGGATGCTAAGAATAACAAGAAGGGCTTCTACAGGTATGTCAACCAGAAAAGGAAGGTCAAAGAAAGCGTACCCTCCCTGATGACCAAGAATGGCAAACTGGTAACAAGAGACGAGGAGAAGGCTGAGGTTTTCAACAACTTTTTTGCCTCGGTCTTCACTGCCAGCCTCTCTCCTCATGCCTCCCGGGTTGAAGGACTGCAAGACAGGGACCTGTGGGACAAAGTCCCTCCCACTGTAAGAGAAGACAAGGTTCGTGACCACCTGAGGAACCTGAACACACACAAGTATATGGGACCTGATGAGATGCACCCCAGAGTCCTGAGGGAATTGGCTGATGTAGTTGCCAAGCCACTCTCCATGAAATTTGAAAAGTCGTGGCAGTCAGGTGAAGTCCCTGGTGACTGGAAAAAGGGAAACATCACACCCATTTTTAAAAAGGGTAGAAAGGAGGACCCTGGGAATTACCGACCTGTCAGCCTCACCTCTGTGCCTGGGAAGATCATGGAACAGATCCTCCTAGAAGCTATGCTAAGGCACATGGAGGACAGGGAGGTGATTCAGGACAGCCAGCATGGCTTTACTAAGGACAAGTCCTGCCTGACCAACCTAGTGGCTTTCTACAATGGAGTGACTGCATCAGTGGACAAGGGGAGAGCAACGGATATCGTCTATCTGGACTTCTGCAAGGCCTTTGACACGGTCCCCCACAACATCCTTCTCTCTAAGTTGGAGAGATATGGATTTGATGGGTGAACTGTTCGGTGGATATGTAACTGTCTGGATGGTCGCATCCAGAGGGTGGTGGTCAGTGGCTCGATGTCCAGATGGAGAGGGGTGACAAGTGGTGTCCCTCAGGGATCCATACTGGGACCGGTGCTGTTCAACATCTTCATCAATGATATAGACAGTGCACCCTCAGCAAGTGTGCAGATGACACCAAGCTGAGTGGTGTGGTTGACAGGCCAGAGGGACGGGATGTCATCCAGAGGGACCTGGATGAGCTAGAGAGGTGGGCCCAAGCAAACCTTATGAAGTTCAACAAGGCCAAGTGCAAGGTCCTGCACTTGGGTCAGGACAATCCTCGTTATCAATACAGGCTGGGGGATGATGTGATAGAGAGCAGCCCTGCGGAAAAGGACTTGGGGGTACTGGTGGATGAAAAGCTGGACATGAGCCAACAATGTGCACTTGCAGCCCAGAAGGCCAATTGCATCCTGGGCTGCATCAAAAGAAGTGTGGCCAGCAGATCGAGAGAGGTGATTCTCCCCCTCTACTCTGCTCTCATGAGACCCCACCTGGAGTACTGTGTCCAGCTCTGAAGCCCTCAGCACAAGAAGGACATGGACCTGTTGGAGGGGGTCCAGAGGAGGGCCACAAAGATGATCCAAGGGCTGGAGCACTTCTCCTGTGAAGACAGGCTGAGGGAGTTGGGGTCGTTCAGCCTGGAGAAGAGAAGGCTCCGGGGAGACCTTTTAGCAGCCTTCCAGTACCTGAAGGGGACCTACAAGAAAGCTGGGGAGGGACTGTTTGCAAGGGCATGTAGGTAATAGGACAAGGGGCAGTGGTTTTAAACTAGACCAGGGTAGGTTTAGATGAGACATTCGGAAGAAGTTCTTTACAATGAGGGTGGTGAGACACTGGAACAGGTTGCCCAGAGAGGTGGTGGAGGCCCCATGCCTGGAGACATTCAAGGCCAGGCTTGATGAGGCTCTGAGCAATCTGATCTAGTTAAAGATGTCCCTGCTTAGTGCAGGGGGGTTGTACTAGATGACCTTTAAAGGTCCCTTCCAACCCAATACATTCTATGATTCTATTTAATTGGTTTTGGTAGATATCACTCTACTGGAGAAGTGCAACAGTGAGATGAGAGTAGACCTTGTAGGGGTCTTTTCTGTCACGTACTCATGTCCTCTCACAGGAACAAGTCACATTTACACCTCAGCCCTACTGCTGAGCACCTATGTCTGTTGAAAATCCAGTCAGAGTCACAGAGGAGCACTATGGAGTGAGATTCATTTGAACATCCCCCTTCTTAACTCAGGAAAGGGAGCTCCTGGGCTCTGTGTGGACCAGCCACTGCAGGACCACCTGCCCCATTAGGCTGGGGAGTCCGAGTACATGAGCCATTGCTCCCTGACTATTTGTACCACCTATGTAATGGGAGAACCTGACTGGGAGAGCTGGCTTGAACCTAAGCCATGCATCAGATGTGGTAGATGTGCCAACTCTGGAAACATTCAAGGTCAGGTTGGACGGGCTTTGAGCAACCCGATCTAGGTGAAGATGTCCCTGCACGTTGCAGTGGGGTTGGACTAGATAACCTTTAAAGGTCCCTTCCAACCCAAACCATTCTGTGATTTTATGATTCTGTGATCTTCAGGCAGTGCTGCATAACTGTCTGAAAGTATCTGATGCAGCGCCATCAGCCCTGGCTTGGTTAGGGCTACTAAAGACAGCATGTGTGCACCTGTAAGTGCAGGATTTTGATCTTGTCCTGAAAACGTTAAATTTTCTCACCTGGTTTCAGATCCATACTCAAGTCTAATGCTCCACAGCAATGAATTCCACAGACAGACTGCACTGTAGGGTATTTCCTTTATTTGTTTTAAATTTACCTACCATTTATTTTAACATATGAGCCCCAGTTCTCATATTACTGCAGAATGTAAAGAGAAGGAATGATCAGCTTTTCTTATACCATTCATCATCTTAAATAGGCCAATTAAGCCTGTGTAATTATCCTTCTTTCCAAGTTAAATAATCCAAATCTTTGCAGCTTCTCATATGGAAAGTCCATCATGCCTCTAAACCATTGAAAATTATATGGTGCTAATTTAAAACTTGTAACGTGTATCTATGTCTATTTCTACTGACACTACGATTGTCAGCTAATTAAACATGTGTAGCAAAGAAAACAGAACTCCAGCATTTTGTTCCCACATCCACTAACGAAGAGGCAGTGAGGTAATGGCAATTTGTATGTGCTGAAGACGGCCTGTCACCTTCCAGAGGGCTAGGAGCCACAGAAGCTTATAAAATTTTTGAACATATTTTACTCCCTGATCTATAGAGACAGGGAGCTCTTTGGCTATGTTCACACTATCCTGTTTCCCTGATGGAGTTTCCCATCACACTGATTCAGTCCCAGACAGAGGAAACTTCAGTTATTACTGAAGTCCAAATGATGTCTAGGGTCTCCAGCTGAGATCAAGGCTCCATTGTGCTCGCAATGGCATAAACACATACTTACAGACAGTCCCTGCCCTAAAGGACTTATAGTCTAAATAGAAGAGACAGATTGTCCTGGTTCTGGTGGGGATAGGGTTAACTTTTCCTGGTATTCCATGCCATGTGAGCCACGCCCACCCTGAGCTGCCGGGGGAGGGGGCAGGAAGTTGCTGCTTAAAAGCGGGCTGGGGCGGCCCGGGTCCGGCCGGCGAGCGGCGAGCGGCGGGGGAGTGGCGGTTCCGTAATCGCGTTTGTATATTCCCCTATCCGTGTTGTTGTTGTTTGCCTGTTCCCTTTGCTGTTCTATTAAACTGCCTTTGTCTCAACCCAAGAGTCTTGCCTTTTCTTACGATTCTTCCTGTGTTTGGAAGGCACGAGCGAGCGGCACGTGGTTCTTTGTTGCCGTCTGAGGCTAAACCACGACAGTCCTTTTTGGCGCCCAACGTGGGGCTCGAAGGGTTGAGATAACGACAGAATCCAACTAGAACGTGGAAAAAACGGTTTTGGTTTTTTTTTTGTATGCATTTATTTTATTAGGTAAGTAGTCACTGGTCATCATGTTGCTTGGTTTGTTCTCATGGCTGTGTTACATAAATTCCTATATGGCTTATGTACTCCCTGCGATGCTGTTTACCATGTCTGGAACAGGGATGAGGATTATCATTCTGCTGTCCTGTGCGATATCTGTTTATGATATGATAACATCACTGTTCAGACGGCTATTTTGGGGTGTTTATGTGGTTTTGCTGTCCTGTCCGTACATTGGACACCGTCTCTCAGAATTTGTTAATAATTTCCCCAGCCCTTTTGCCTCCCTTTTCTCCTTCGGGTCAGGTATGACAGCTTTTGAGAATTTTGAATATCCTTGGGATACTCAAACCAGCGTGTTCCTAGTGCTATGTCTCCTGAATACGTTCCAGGTCTTGTTTAGGGTTAAGCGACTATTTAAGACTACCACCCGGAGATCTGCTCCGAGGCTGGATAGTCAGGGGTGGCATGGCATGTGGGAGAGCATGGGCAGGTACCTAGAGAACTACTCACCTCCAATGGTCTGGGACTTTACCCCTGAACAATTACAGGACCCTGATAAAGTGGTAGAATATTTGAAGGGAAAATGCTGTGGCTATTCTAGAGAGGCACAACTCACCGCGCTGTGCTGGGCCCTGGCCAGTATCTACCAGGCACTGCTCAGAATTATGCAGCACCCTCAAGGGGAAGAGATGGAAACCAGACCGGCGGCCCCTGCGGCGGCTGCTGCAGCCCCTGCTGCAGCCCCTGCGGCGGCCCCTGCGGCGACCGCGGCCCCTGCGGCGGCCCCTGCGGCTGCTGCAATCCTTGCGGCGGCCCCTGCGGCTGCTGCAATCCTTGCGACGGACACTGCGGCTACTGCAATCCTTGCGACAGACACTGCGGCTACTGCAACCCCCGTGGTAGCCACTGCCACTGAACCAGGGAACCAACCCATGCCAGTATCAGTTGCCCCCATACAGAAGAAGAAGTACACAAAGAAATCAGTTCGCTTAGTAAGAGATGATGATGAACCAGGGCCATCACGAGAGCAGGAGGAAGAGGCAGAACCAGAGATAATTACTCGATCCCTATCCTTGAGTGAGTTGCGGGATATGCGAAAAGATTTTAGCTGAATTTCAGGCGAGCACATTGTCACCTGACTGCTCCGGTGCTGGGATAATGGGGCCAGTAGCCTGGAATTAGAGGGTAGGGAGGCCAGGCAGCTGGGATCCCTGTCTAGGGAAGGCGGCATTGACAAGGCGATCGGGAAAAAGACCCAAGCCCTCAGCCTCTGGAAACGACTCCTGTTAGGCGTGAGGGAGAGGTACCCCTTCAGCGAGGATGTTGTATGTCAGCCAAGCAAGTGGACTACCATGGAAAGAGGTATCCAGTACCTGAGAGAATTAGCCGTGCGGGAGATGATTTATTATGACTTGGACAATGCAGACTTACCCACAGACCCTGATGAGGTGCGATGCACAAGGCCCATGTGGCGGAAGTTTGTACGGAGCGCACCATCGTCATATGCCAATTCCCTGGCAGTAATGGAATGGAAAGGTGAAGAGGGACCAACGGTGGATGAGGTAGCTGGCCGGCTCCGGCGATATGAAGAAAGTCTCTCTTCCCCCCTTGTCTCAGCTGTGGAGAAACTGTCGCGGAAGGTCCAGCAACTTGAAGAGAATATGTCCTACTCCCCACCTGCACGGGCCAGCATCTCAGCTATTAGAAGCAGGCATTTCCCCACTCAAGAGAGAGAGTACAGAGGGTACACACCACGAGGCACCCTGTGGTTCTACCTGCGTGACCACGGAGAGGACATGAGGAAGTGGGATGGACAACCTACTTCGATCCTGCGGACACGGGTACAGGAGTTGCAAGGAAGGACAACCACAAAAGGGGATCCCTCCAGGAAAAGTGCCGCCCCAGTTTCCAGTGGGCCGTTCCCCAGACAAAGCAGAAGGCCTGATCTTGCTTCTGATCCTCTTGAAGGAACTTCCAAGTCATTTATGCAAGAAGTGAGTAATGGATACTATGACCAGTATTAGGGGGGCCCTGCCTCTGGCCAGGTGGAGGAAAGGGACAACCGGGTTTATTGGACTGCGTGGATTCGATGGCCTGGCACATCAGACCCACAGGAGTATAAGGCTCTAGTGGACACGGGTGCGCAGTGTACTTTAATACCATCAAGCTATAGAGGGGCAGAACCCATTTGTATTTCTGGGGTGACAGGGGGATCCCAAGAGTTGACTGTACTGGAGGCGGAAGTGAGCCTAACTGGGAATGAGTGGCAAAAGCATCCCATTGTGACTGGCCCAGAGGCTCCATGCATCCTTGGTATAGATTACCTCAGGAGAGGGTATTTTAAGGACCCAAAAGGGTACCGCTGGGCCTTTGGCATAGCTGCTTTGGAGACAGAGGAAGTTAAACAGTTGTCTGCCTTGCCTGGTCTCTCGGAGGATTCTTCTGTTGTGGGGTTGTTGAGGGTCAAAGAACAACAGGTGCCGATTGCTACCACAACGGTGCATCGGCGGCAGTATCGCACTAACCGAGACTCTCTGATTCCCATCCATGAGCTGATTCGTCAACTAGAGGTTCAAGGAGTGATCAGCAAGACTCGCTCACCCTTTAACAGTCCCATATGGCCGGTGCGAAAATCTAATGGAGAGTGGAGGCTAACTGTAGACTATCGTGGTCTGAATGAAGTCACGCCACCGCTGAGTGCTGCCGTGCCGGACATGCTAGAACTCCAGTACGAACTGGAGTCCAAGGCAGCCAAGTGGTATGCCACGATTGATATAGCGAATGCATTCTTCTCAATCCCTTTGGCAGCAGAGTGCAGGCCACAGTTTGCTTTCACTTGGAGGGGCATCCAATACACCTGGAATCGACTGCCCCAGGGGTGGAAACACAGCCCCACCATTTGCCATGGACTGATCCAGACTGCACTGGAACAGGGTGAAGCTCCAGAACATCTGCAGTACATTGATGACATCATTGTATGGGGAAACACAGCAGAAGAAGTTTTTGAGAAAGGGAGTAAAATAGTCCAAATCCTTCTGAACGCTGGTTTTGCTATAAAGCGAAGTAAGGTCAAGGGACCTGCGCAGGAGATCCAGTTTTTAGGAATAAAATGGCAAGATGGACGCCGTCAGATTCCAATGGATGTGATCAACAAAATAGCAGCTATGTCTCCACCAACTAGTAAAAAGGAAACACAGGCTTTCTTAGGTATTGTGGGTTTTTGGAGAATGCATATCCCAGATTACAGTCAAATTGTAAGCCCTCTGTATCAAGTAACCCGGAAGAAGAATGATTTTAAATGGGGTCCTGAGCAACGACAAGCTTTTGAACAAATCAAACAGGAAATAGTCCATGCAGTGGCCCTGGGGCCAGTCCGGGCAGGACAAGATGTTAAAAATGTGCTCTACACTGCAGCCGGGGAGAACGGCCCTACCTGGAGCCTCTGGCAGAAAGCACCAGGGGAGACTCGAGGTCGACCCCTAGGGTTTTGGAGTCGTGGATACAGAGGATCCGAAGCCCGCTACACTCCAACAGAAAAAGAGATATTGGCAGCATATGAAGGGGTTCGAGCTGCTTCGGAAGTGGTTGGTACAGAAGCACAGCTCCTCTTAGCACCTCGACTGCCGGTGCTGGGTTGGATGTTCAAAGAAAGGGTCCCCACCACACATCATGCAACCGATGCTACATGGAGTAAGTGGATTGCACTGATCACGCAGCGAACTCGAATGGGAAACCCCAGTCGCCCGGGAATTCTGGAAGTGATCATGGACTGGCCAGAAGGCAAGGATTTCGGAATGTCACCAGAGGAGGAGGTGACGCGTGCAGAAGAGGCCCCACCATATAATAAACTGCCAGAAAATGAGAAGAAATATGCCCTGTTCACTGATGGGTCCTGCCGTATTGTGGGAAAGCATCGAAAGTGGAAGGCTGCTGTGTGGAGTCCTACACGACGGGTTGCAGAAGCCAGTGAGGGACAGGGTGAATCGAGCCAGTTTGCAGAGGTGAAGGCTATTCAGCTGGCTTTGGACATTGCTGAGCGAGAAAAATGGCCAGTACTTTATCTCTACGCTGACTCATGGATGGTGGCAAATGCTCTGTGGGGGTGGTTACAGCAGTGGAAGCAGGGCAACTGGCAGCGCAGAGGCAAACCCATCTGGGCTGCTGAGCTATGGCAAGATATTGCTGCCCGGATAGAGAATCTGGTTGTGAAAGTACGCCATGTAGATGCCCACGTACCAAAGAATCGGGCCACGGAGGAACATCAGAACAACCAGCAGGTGGATCGGGCCGCTAGGATTGAAGTGGCTCAGGTGGATCTGGACTGGCAACATAAGGGTGAACTATTCATAGCTCGGTGGGCCCATGACTCCTCAGGCCATCAAGGGAGAGATGCGACATATAGATGGGCTCGTGACCGAGGGGTGGACTTGACCATGGACACTATTGCACAGGTCATCCATGAATGTGAGACATGCGCTGCGATCAAACAAGCCAAGCGTTTGAAGCCTCTTTGGTATGGAGGGCGATGGCTGAAATACAAATATGGGGAGGCCTGGCAGATTGATTATATCACACTGCCACAAACCCGTCAAGGCAAGCGCTATGTGCTCACAATGGTGGAAGCAACCACTGGATGGCTGGAAACATACCCTGTGCCCCATGCCACTGCCCGGAACACTATCCTGGGCCTTGAAAAGCAAGTCCTGTGGCGACATGGTACCCCAGAGAGAATTGAGTCGGACAACGGGACTCATTTCCGAAACAGCCTCATAGACACCTGGGCCAAAGAGCATGGTATCGAGTGGGTGTATCACATCCCCTATCACGCCCCAGCCTCTGGGAAGATAGAACGATACAATGGACTGTTAAAAACTACACTGAGAGCAATGGGTGGTGGGACTTTCAAACACTGGGATACGCATTTAGCAAAAGCTACCTGGCTAGTTAACACCAGGGGATCTAACAATCGGGCTGGCCCTGCCCAATCAAAACTTCCACGTACTGTAGAAGGGGATAAAGTCCCCGTAGTGCACATGAAGAATATGCTAGGGAAGACAGTCTGGGTTAGTCCTGCCTCAGGCAAAGGCAAACCCACCCGTGGGATTGCTTTTGCCCAAGGACCTGGGTGCACTTGGTGGGTGATGCGGAAGGATGGGGAAGTCCGATGTGTACCTCATGGAGATCTGATTTTGGGCGAGAATAGCCAATGAATCAGATTGTGTGCTGTTAATTGCTAAGTAACCCTGTCACTGTATGTCCTCATTGCTATAATTGCTATCAGTTGTACTACAAGTAAGGCACAGGGATGATGGGATAAGAACTGATCTCAGCAGCCGGCGCCCAGCAGTTTCCTCAAGATCTACATCTTCAGCCTACAGACTGCGTGCATGAGCCACACCAGGTGCACCAGTCACAAGCTCCGAAAAATACAGCATGCAACAGACCAGCACCACCCAGCATCTCACCTGCCCTGAGAGACTGTTCTAACAGATGGAGCCCAAAGCTGTGGATTAAAAGAACTGAACGGACACTTTGGAGGGATGACCCATAAACTAAGGGTATTATATGTGTGTATATATATATATATAACAGGGGAAAGAGGTGGCAATTCATTGGAACCTGCTGGGCATGGCATAGATGGTATGGAATAAGGGGTGGATAATGTCCTGGTTCCGGTGGGGATAGGGTTAACTTTTCCTGGTATTCCATGCCATGTGAGCCACGCCCACCCTGAGCTGCCGGGGGAGGGGGCAGGAAGTTGCTGCTTAAAAGCGGGCTGGGGCGTCCCGGGTCCGGCCGGCGAGCGGCGAGGGAGCGGTGGTTCTGTAATCGCGTTTGTATATTCCCCTATCCGTGTTGTTGTTGTTGTTGTTGTTGTTGTTTGCCTGTTCCCTTTGCTGTTCTATTAAACTGCCTTTGTCTCAACCCAAGAGTCTTGCCTTTTCTTACGATTCTTCCTGTGTTTGGAAGGCACGAGCGAGCGGCACGTGGTTCTTTGTTGCCGTCTGAGGCTAAACCACGACACAGATAAAGGGTGGGAGAGAAAATAAACGTGGAGTGACTTGCGCAGCTGCTGGGACAGCTGCTCTCAGAGGGAGCCAGGAACAGAACCCAGTTTGGAGGGGCTCGGGACAGTTAGCTACTGGGCTGTCCTGCTTCGCATTTTCTTGTGGAAAATGACATTTTAACCACCGCATCTTGAAAGCACCTGGTCAGAGAGAGCCTAGGGGATAGAGAAGTTAAAATACAGTTACTTGGCAGCTCGGCACCCTTGTGTTGTGTCTGCTGCTGTTGTGGATAGAGCCAGCACAATAGTTTTAGAGAAGACCTGATGTGGGAAAGGCCACAATAAAAGAAATGTGATGTCTCCTGTGGTCGCAGGTCATCAATTTATGTTAAACACTCAGAATTCATGTCACATGAAAGCTTTAACAAACAAGCACTAGTAACTCATTTAGCACCAAAATTAAAAAAGGTCTTTGACCCAAAATCTTAGGAACATTTAAATTTGAAATCAAATTTTGGGGTGTCTTTGGACTCCAGTGTGGGAGCTCTGGTCCTGTGCGTTGAATCGGCTATCACAGCATCTCACAGTTCTGTAAGGGACCACTCGTAATTTCTCCTAAACAAAGCATCCTGAAGAGACTTCTAATGTCTCAAACACTCGCAGTACCAGGCCTTCTGTTCAAGAAACTGATAAGGCTAACACCTGGTTATCTCTTGTGAGAAAGAAAAGTGGTGCCTGGTTTAAAGAAACAGAACAGCCCTGTTTTTTCTCCCATGAAGGATGAGCTGTATCTCTGAAAAGGACGCTATGCCCAGTGTTGACCCTTGCCTTATTATCTGTGAAATGCATATTAAAGTTCACACCCCTGCATATGCTAATGAAGATTATTGAGATCATGCTAAACATATATGACTATAGCTCTCATCTCCCCACCCAAATCGTGCTGCACGTCACCTGGGTGGGGGAGAAACTTGAGACGAAACTGCCCCTAGGAGTGGGCAAACATAAAAGGGGGAAGACTTTCCCTGAAGAAGAGAGGAAGAAGATTTATGACCTGGGAAGCTTTTTCCCTGAAGAGACCCTGAAAAGTGCTTCTATGACCTGCGCTGACCGGAGGAACGCTGGAACCAGGACCGGTGATCTCTTTATCTCTCTCCCTCTCAATCTCTCCTTCTCCATCCCTTTGCTTCTTTCCTTCTTTTTTTTCTTTCTTTCTCTTTCCTTTCAAAGTAATGCAAGGCATACCGTATCACTTGCTATAATTAATTGTATACCTGTTATTAAGAGCTGCTTGCCATAGTTTGTTGTATACCTGTTGCTAATTAATGCAATGCATACCTTACCACTTGCCATAATTTGTTATATACCTAACTAATTATCGTGGACATAGTTAAGACCTGGTTACTAACCTAATAAATGTTTGTACATGCACCTTGAGATTTGTCTCACCTTAGTCCATGCCGCTGGGGATTTACGAATCTGAGACACTTACCTCCCCCTCCTTTCTGGGTGGGACGTGACAAGTTCACATGCAATGTTGACTAATAAATGAAAGGAAATGGAGGGAAATCTGTAAGTGAGGAGCTCTCGCTGCCAGGGACATACACAACTTCACTCCCTGTAGTTTTTCCTTGGCAGAATAATGTCTCTGCTAAGAGCTGGTAAAAGCTGTTTGCAAGTCTGTGGTGTGCCCACATTGAATATCCAGGTAGTGATCCATTTTTACCAGCCTGAGATATGCCTCCCATGTAGTTTTATAATCCGTAGTAAAGTCTTGCTCTTCAGGCTGCTAAATTTGACAAGATTTCCTACTTATGAATGTATTGGTCATCTATATAAGCAGCATCTTGCTTTGCCTACCACAGAGTGCCAGCCCAGAATTTAAGACAGCCCAGCTCCCTGGTTGGAATGAATGACCTGGCTGGGCTGGAAGACCTCCTGACATAGGGATCCCTGCTGGGTAGACAAGACCTGCCAAGGTGCTTTCTAGGATTATCTGATGCTCTTCAGTCACTCCTCCTTTGAGGTATCATTCCTGGCTGACTGAATTTCCGAGGGACAGAGCAGTGCAAGAGCCATAGGGTTTGCTGTGATCTCTGCAGGTGGTCTGTCTTCTGAGACTCTTTTTCCAACCCCTTTCTTGCAGCTACTTCAAGAGACAGACTCCTCCATCCCATCCTCTTTGAGATGGAAATGACTGATCCACTTCATACGTGATTTTTTTCAATAGGTAGCAAGCTTTTCTGCTTGTGTGCACTGCCTGGGTCTCTGCTTCATGTTCTCCATCCCAAGCACCTGCCAGCAAACCTGGTAGCCTCACAGAATCACAGAATCATAGGTGTTGGAAGGGACCTTCGGAGATCATCTAGTACAACCCCCCTGCCAAAGCAGGTTCACCTAGAGCAGGCTGGAGAGGAATGCATCCAGGTGGGTTTTGAATATCTCCAGAGAAGGAGTCTCCACAACCTCTCTGGGCAGCCTGTTCCAGTGCTCTGGCACACTCAAAGTATAGAAGCTTCTCATCATGTTGAGATGGAACTTCCTGTGTTCTATCTTGTGTCCGTTGCCCCTTGTCCTGTCACCAGGCATCAATGAGAAGAGCTTGACCCCATCCTCTTGACACCCACCCTTTAGATATTTATAAGCATTGGAGCCCCACCCTTCTCCAGTGCAGTCTGGATCAGTCCATGGCAAATAGTAGGGCTGTGCTTCCACCCCTGGGGCAGGTGTACTGGATGCCCCTCCAGGTGAAAGCAAACTGTGGCCAGCACTCTGCTGCTAAAGGAATAGAGAAGAATGCATTAGCAATGTCAATTGTAGCATACCACTTGGCTGCCTTTGACTCCAGTTCATGCTGCAGTTCTAGCATGTCTGGCACAGCAGCACTCAGTGGTGGTGTGACTTCATTCAGGCCATGATAGTCTACTGTTAATCTCCAGTCTCCATCAGACTTTCACACTGGCCATATAGGGCTGTTAAAGGAAAATTGGTTCTGTTTTACCTCAAACCAGGACAGTGTGTATGTCTTCTTTCGTCTCAAATTTGATCCAATGACCTGGGTACACTAGGACCTGTGTTTATTGCTTCTAGCAGCTGATGTACCCTCTGCAGTCACAGAAGAGAAACGGAGTCTCAAAGGTGACTCAGTCCATCTTAGATCTCATCCACACTCCAGAGGAGCCATATTCCCCCACCCTCAGTATCTAGTAAGGAAACAAAGATTGATATGCTCTTGACACAGCGGCCTATGCTTAGTAGCTGAAGTTGGGTGAAGGGAAGGACCCTTTCCTAGCAGAGACAATGTGAAAGACCTCAGAAGCCAGTATCCTGCCAACGTAGTTGTGAAAACCTCATCGAACAGCATAGCTGTGTCTACAGTAGGATTTTGTTCCAAAGATACATTGGCTGGGTACAGCTGATTTTTTTTTATGCTCTTAGCCAAAGAAGCTATGCCAGCAATATCTCATAGCATAGATTTCATGGCAAGTAGCCCATCATAAATGCACTCACAGAGACACGCAGAATAGTCATTAAAATAGATGTTCCCTGGTTCTCTGCTAAGTTCTTGTTGGCTGCAGATATGTAGCAAAGTTAAAAATAAATAAATGAACCAATCTGCCAGACATTTGTTGCGAGTCAACAGCTGTCTTTGTGCTAGTAGGAACTCCAATCAGAAGTCATGATGTAAATTAATTCTAGCAGCACCCAGTGTTCTCCCTGATGAATATGATTCTTTTGGGTCAATCCTAGGTCACATAAGAGTGAAGAGAAAGTGCTTTCAGTAACTTCTTTTCTTGGGACCAACTCACTCCAGAGATATTCCTTGCCAGAATTACGTGACCGCTTCACAGAACAAGATACTTGCCCTGGGTTAATCATTTAAAGATTTAATTCTCAGCTTATAAAAATAGTTCACACCGTAATAGACAGTATTTTCAGGGTTTATCCTCTTCCTCTTTCAATTCACTCAACATCTCTTCTGCTATTCATGGAGCACAACCAAGTGAAACCGGGACCGGGACCGCTATGCTGCTGATTTACACTATAGAACCATTATTAGCTGAGTTCTGCACTGGCGTTCCAGGCATTCCAGCATGCAGCTAGTCTCCTGTGTATTTATTCATTCAAAATAGTGACAGGTCTGGTGAAAGACGCCAGAGTGATAGCCCCGTGTAATGAAGAGGTTCTTCACTAAACCATGGAATAGGAATAGCAGAGCCAACGCACACCATCCTCTCCCCATACCTCCCGTACCCTCCTTCATCCTAATCTGAAGGCTGTCTGCACCTTGCAGAGTTAAAGTACAAGGCAGAGCATTCGCAAGGCCTAGTTAGTTTTTGATGAGATGTTGAATGGGATCACCCGGCCAAACCTGTTTAGGAGCACAAAAGGTGAAATGCAGGGAGTTGTCATTCGACTCAGCTCCATCTCCCCTTGACAGATGCTTATTGATCCTTATCTATGCAGAGATAACTTGGGAGGAGCTGTGGAAATGGCTCAGCCCCGGGTTGTCTCAACACTGCATCACAATAAGAACCAAAACCCGAATGGTGTGTTTAACAAACAAAATGCCCTGAGTCACATCCCACCACTATTCAGTGACTTTGTGTACCAGACATCACAAAATAAACAATACTACCTAAAGGGGCCATCAAACCACCAGAGATAACCATCCCAGATAGTGTGATCCATTCAGGAACAATCCTGTCCACCCATTGAATCAGGATATTTAAACCCTAAGGTTTGGGGAGGAAAATGTGGAGTCTTTCAAAGATACAGCTGGCCTGTAGGAGATTCTTCCCCCTTGTCCAGGATGCTGTGCAAGGTAACTTCCCAGGGATTTAGTGGCCTTACCTGAGAGAGAGGGTAAGTGATTAAGAAACATACGTATGATATTTGGCATGCTTTAAGACCGTGATTAGTGCACTCTTTTAAGGTATTAATTTCTAGCGCGCTTGTGGTTTGTGTTGATACTTTTCGGGATCACTTGTAGGTTGTAATAGTGTATTCTGCGAATTGTTTTTTTTTTTTCTTAAATTGCAATAGTGCATTCTCCATTGTATCCATAAAACTTGCAATAGTGGCGTATTGGACCTCTGAGTGAAGTCCTAATAAATTGTTAATTTGAACCTCTCAGTGAAGTTTTTTCCTCTCCACCACAGATGTGCAACAATGGTGCAATTTCTGCTCTCGCTGTCAGTGGTCTTTCATCATTCTCAGGCTTTTAAAGAGTTCTGTGGCACAACTACACTCATCAAATGGCCCTAGTTCTTGAATTGCTAGGGCAAACACACAAAATCCCCCAATCTCCAAACAATTTATGACCCTAGGACTAGTTTTCAGGAGTGACCTGGCTGTATAATTCACAGCTCCAGGTTACTATTAGGGTAGACCTGAGGTCTCTAAACAGTGCAACCATTTGGCCCAGCACCCAGAGCACACTGATCACTCTTCTTCTTTCAGTCCTTTCCCTCCCATTCTTTTGTAAGAAGGAATCATCATGATAGATCATTAACGTTAATTAAAAATGTGCTCTCAGAGACAAGCAGGTGTAGCAGGGGAGGCAATTAAAATGTTTCATTGTGCTAAGCGCTGTGCAAACACTGAAACAATGGTCCCTGGCGTGGGGATCTCACCACTGAGATGCTGCAGACAATAGCAGCCGTTCACACCACCTATTATAGACTATTTGATTTATTCGTTTTAGGTGTGAATCATAGCCTAAGTTTTCTGTATAGGCCAAGAAATAGATGCTTCCAGGTCATGACTCAGAGCACCTAAATTAGATGGCAAAAAGTCATATGGTATTAAATATCCCCAGTCAGTACATGGAGCAGAGTGAGGGAGAATAACCACCTTTCGCCTAATGGACCGCTCTCCCTAAACTCCCTCTGTTGCCAACAGGAGGAGAAAGACTTCTGCACATGAAGTGATTCAGAGTGTCTGAGTCGAGCTCTCCCTCCTCCTGATGGAAACCATTTCTCTTTACTGACAACAGAGGGGGGAGTCTGGGAATAGAAAGTTCATTAGGCTAAAATAACGTCTCGTAACACCCTTGTAGCTAGCTGGAAATCAGCATGCAACTGCCTAACTTTGTCAGGTTTCCCAATAAATTTATTAATAGATATAAATTGGCCAAAAAATTGGGGAAAAGGGGATAATCCATTTACAGGAAAATAAACATCTTTCCGCATCTCATCCAAACACACTCAAGAACAATAATGAAAACCACACAGCTTTTCAATAAATTTGACATCTCCTCTCAGACATCTCTGTGATTCACATTTAAAGCAGGACACTGCAAAGCCCCAGCCACCACAGTGCTGGGCTGGTTAAGCATGAAGCTGGTCTGTGCCTTCAGTCTGGCTGCAGGGCAGATGCCCATGCAGAGGACTTCCCAAGCTGTGTGCTGAGTCCCTGCTCTCCCAGGTCACACACCTTCAAGGAAGGCAGTATCTCTTGCCTACAGTGGTTAGAAGAAGCCACCGGGGTTGGGGCTGCAGGAACCACCTCCCAACACTCAAGGGCAGCTTGTGCATCACAACTGAGTTTTCTTCTATGCCATCCATAATACTGGTCTAACAGTATCTACTTATTTCCTATCAGCTTTAGTCAACTGATGCTTGCAAAGCACTCAGAGACCCTCAGATTAAATGTGCTAATGGAAGGGCAAAGTGTTATAAAAGCACGCGGTGTGACCATTGCCACATGCTTCCCCTCCCTTTCCCCAATGAGCTGCCATGCATGGATGCTGCTCCACCATGACCTTCTACAGTGGTGCTGTGGCAGCCTATTTCTTCACAAGGACATTTGGTCTGACAATGAAAAGCTCCTTTTCCCACATAACTGAAAAGAATTTCTGATTATGCGCAGGGATGTCAGCAGTGCGAGGAGCTTGGACACCTTCCAGCCACAGCTGGATCCAATGACAGTGCTGCGATTTCTCCTTTCTTTGGCACTCTATTTGTGAACTTTCTGCTCCTTTCTGGAAGTGATTTCTCAAGATGATACACTGCTGCTCTAGCTTCTCTCTGATGGCCTAGATTTATAGCTTCTGCAAGGCGTGAGAGGGGAAGGGGTGTTGGAGAGGCAGGGAGGATGAAAGCAGAGAGGGAAATTATTTTTTGGTTGAGGTTTTATGATTTTAGTCCCACTCTGCTACAGTGACTGTCTCCAGACTTTGCACAAAAGTAGTCTGTTGTTTCCATCTCTGTAACGCTCTTTACTGCCTACAGTGAAAGGTTGAAAGTACACACATGTTTTTCTGGCTTCTCTTTAGTCCAGCCCCCATGAATATGTGGTACGAAGTGAGCGCTACATTTATCCCTGACCTTTTCACCATCTCTTGCATCTGTTAACTGAAAAGAGCTGAAGATGTCCCCAGTCTCCTCTCCCACAGAGCAGACGATACTAGTGACTTGATTTACTTTATCTCTATCAGTCCCAACTTGCCTCAAATCTTTCCAAATGTCTAATTTATCTAAAGCATTTATTGCTCTAGCTACACTGGGGAAAAACAAAACGACCGCTCCAAAAACCCCAGCCACTGATTTTCAGGGAGAAATATTTAAAAAATCCAGATGCTATACTCAGAAATTTAGTAATGCCATAATTAGCTAGAACAAAAATTTCTCTCTCCGGATGTGCTAAACATCTGAATATCCTCTTTCCCCAGTGACTTCAGACTAATGAAGATGTTTCTGTAACATCAGAACTGTATTATCCAAGTATTTCAACCCTCTCTCATAGTACCTCCCAGAAGGTGTGACAGTGCTGCCATCCTCATTTTACAGGTGGGGAATGGGGAACTGAGGCACAGAGACAAAATAAGACAGGCCAGGTGAGTTACCTTTTGAATATACCTGTTCCTCCCTACTACTTATAAAGGTAGCTCATTGATGTTTTGTAGTATTACATCCATAATCCTGTATGGTTGCAATCAGCTGAGATGAATATTGCTCTTTGAGACTCAGCAAGGTCACCCAGGAAGCCTAGAGCAAAGCAGTGAAATGAGTCTTTGTATTCTACAAATGACCTGGTGAATAATATGTGCACCCCCTTATGAGGTGTTAGTCCATGACGTGTTCAGATGGCATTGCTGGGAAAGGCAGGGGGGTGCTAAGCCGCTTCTGGGGTTGGTCTTGGACTGTGTTTCAGCTTTGGTGTCTTCCTGGCTGCCATGGGGACGCCAAGGCAATTCTGCAGTGCCCACTGGCTTTAGATACCAGGGTCTTTCAGTTCTTCAGGTTGCATCTAGAAAGGGAAATAGCGCTGACAAATCTGCCTGTGCTCAGCTGCATATTTCTCATCATCTCGGACAGCCAAATTGCCAGTGCTGAGTGCTGATTTCTAGAGGTTGTGGCTCAAATCCTCCTTCCCCAAAGAGAATACATCAGGAGACTGACTTGAAAAACTTGCAATTTGTCTTTTTCCTGTTTATCTTTTGCTGGTTGCATCTGCAGGAGTCTCAAACTTCCCCTCACTACAAGCTGTTTTAAAACTACTTCTGGAAATCTCAGGTAAGCTGACTCCAGATACTGAGGCCTAAGGGAAAGCTTTTGAATTGGGATGGAAAATCAAATTGTGACTGGGGGCTAGACATAGTGCTTTCTTATGAGGACTGCAGGAAAGCATCCTAAAGGTCAGGACTGGAAAATGTTTGCACAACTCTTTCCTGATGCTTTGAGTATTTCAGCACAAAACCACACGCTCTGGCTGTAACAATACACCAAGCACCACCAAGAATCAGATCAGGCTTGCATTCAAAGCAGAAATTAAGTTAACTACTTGGTGCTCCCCGAGCCTGGGTACCTGGGCAGAGGCTGTGATTGAAATGACTTTATACACAATCAGTCGCAGGAGTCAAAATCCTCCTCAGCGGGGATTGGTCTAGGGTGATGGGGAGCCTTTCGCTTCCTCTCAGAAATCAGAGTGACAAAGATGTGCCAACTGGTTGAGGAAATTATATTTTATTCAACTTATCAGCATGTGAAAGATAATGGAAATGAGCTGCAGAACCAAGTCACAATCTCTTCTGTGACTGCGATTGCAGAGGGAGGAGAAGGAATACTGCAGCAGAGCAGGTACTACTGACTGTTGGCAAGTCCCATGCCACTGGAGACCTCCTACGTGGCCTTGCAAGGTTGCTTGGGGCTGTGTGCAGGTGGCACAGCAGTCCCCATGCCTATCTCACAGAAAGCAAAGAGCAGTTCAGACAATGTACCATCCACTGTCAGAGTCCAAGGAAAATAGCAGCCACAATGCCTGGATTAGGAAAATCACTGAGTGTACATGCCTCAGGTTGAGCGTTGTGGTGGCCTTGCTCTGCTGATGGCATATAGATCAGGAGTCAGGCAGATGGGAAGAATGGCCACTCTCAATTGCCCATTATTGTCTTGAACTGGGAAGTGGTAGAAGTCTGGGTGCTTAAGCCAGGCACCTATAGCAGGAAGCTTAATGTAGCTTTAAGCACTGTGCTCTTGATTTCCTTATCTATAAAATGGGGTTAACAGCAGTGTCTGGTAGCAGAGTAGGTGGCAAAAGCTGCATCATACTCAGACCCCCTGGCCATGGAGATCGTGTTTGCTCCTGTCTGGTTCTGCGTCCCACCAGCCGTGTAAAGGGCAGGTTGTGTCCTCCGGGCTCCCATGAAAGGAAGTCTCCCTCTTGCCTGGAGACTTTTCTCAAGGTGCTTTTGTGCATGAACATAGGCAAAAAGAGAACAACGCTGACCTGGCCATAAAGTCACACGACATTTCTGGCTGCAACGATGCCTTTGCTATCCAGGGGGCATTCCCCCTTCTCCCCCTGAGTGAACAAGGAGAGACCACACACCTGAAGTGGTAAACCCAAAAGTTAGGCTCAAGCTTAGTGTGGTCAGAGACAAAATATTTACTAGCTTGGTAGTAAACGTTGTACTAGCAAGTAATACTGATAAAAAATGGGTTTGATGTATGCAATACTTATTGGTATATGCATTAAAACATGTGATGGAATCTGGGGACATAATAAAACAGCTGCTTTAGTTAAACCCAGAAGAAGAGTGTCTGGTGGTTATGCTGAAGAAGAGGATACCCGCTTTAACTGCTTCACCGCTGGACGCTGCTGCGGCATGGCCACAAAAAGAGCGTTTTTACGTGAAGCTACGAGGCCCCTGAACTAATAGTGTTTCCCAATAATGCAATTTTCCTCCACTGCCCTGCAGACAAGACACATCCCACACACAGAACAACGTTTTCACTGCTATTTTATCATCAGACCTAATTTGATTTAACAAGTCTGGCCCAGATATTTCAAGTACTTAGAGATTAGTAAGTCCTTGTGATTACATGGACAGCATTCATAAAATTCAATGTATAGTGCAAATTGCAAATAGGAAAAGATCAGCACAATTTTATTTACTCCACATTACTGCAGGTTTGATTCCAGTCCATCTCCCAGGGAAAAGGAAGATGGAGGCTGTATCGGCTCTTCAGTCTATGCAGGACATTGTTGATGTTTACAGAATCACGGAATCACGGAATCTTCAGAGTTGGAAGAGACCTCTAGAGATCATCTAGTCCAACTCCCCTGCTAAAGCAGGATTGCCTAGAGCACATTACTCAGGACTGCATCCAGGCAGGTCTTGAAAATCTCCAGAGAAGGGGACTCCACAACCTCCCTGGGCAGCCTGTTCCAGTGCTCTGTCACCCTCACCGTAAAGAAGTTTTTCCGTGTATTTGAACGGAACTTCCTATGTTCCAACTTGTGCCCATTGCCCCTTGTCCTGTCACTGGGAACCATTGAAAAGAGCCTGGCTCCATCCTCCTTAAACTCACCCTTTAGATACTTGTATGCCATAATAAGGTCTCCCCTCAGCCTTCTCTTCTCCAGGCTAAAGAGTCCCAGCTCTCTCAGCCTTTCCTCATAAGGGAGGTGCTCCAGTCCCATAATCATCTTGGTTGCCCTTCGCTGGACTCGCTCCAGTAGTTCCCTGTCCCTCTTGAACTGGGGAGCCCAAAACTGGATGCAGTATTCCAGTTGTGGCCTCACCAGTGCAGAGTAGAGGGGGAGAATGACCTCCCTCGACCTACTGGCCACAGTCTTCCCTATGCAGCCCAGGATGCCATTGGCCTTCTTGGCGACAAGGGCACACTGCTGGCTCATGGATAATTTGCTGTCTACCAGGACCCCCAGGTCCTTCTCCTCAGAGCTGCTTCCCAGCATGTCCACCCCTAACCTATACTGGTGCTTAGCATTCTTCTTTCCCAGGTGCAGGACCTTACACTTGCTTTTGTTGAACCTCATTAGGTTCTTCTCTGCCCAGCTCTCCAGCCTGTCCAGGTCACGCTGGATGGCAGCACGGCCCTCTGGAGTGTCGGCCACCCCTCCCAGCTTGGTATCATCAGCAAACTTGCTGAGGATACACTCTGTTCCCATCATCCAGGTCATTAATGAATATACGGAACAAAATTGGACCAAGTATTGACCCCTGGGGGACACCACTGGTTACAGGCCTCCAACTAGACTCTGTGCCTCTGATCACAGCCCTCTGAGTTCTGTCACTTAGCCAGCTCTCGATCCACCTCACTGTCACCTCATCTAGCCCATACTTCCTCAGCTTCCTAATGAGGATGTTATGGGAGACAGTGTCAAAAGCCTCGCTAAAGTCAAGGTAGATGACATCTACGGCTCTCCCCTCATCCAGCCAACCCGTTATAACATCATAGAAAGCTATCAGATTGGTCAGGCATGATTTGCCCTTGGTAAATCCATGCTGACCACTTCCAATGACTTCCTGTTCCTCAACGTGTTTGGAGATGACATCCAGAATGAGTCGCTCCATTACCTTCCCAGGGACAGAGGTGAGGCTAACCAGTCTGTAGTTCCCTGGATCCTCCTCCTTGCCTTTTTTGAAGATTGGAGTGATGTCAGCCTTCCTCCAGTCCTCAGGCACCTCTCCTGTTCCCCATGACCTTTCAAAGATGATGGAGAGTGGTCTAGCAATAACATCTGCCAGCTCTCTCAGCACTCGCGGGTGCATCCCCATGGATTTATGAATGTCCAGATTGGCCAAGTGGTCTCTGACCCGGTCCTCCTCAACTGAGGGAAAGTCTTCCTCTCTCCAGACCTTCCCCCTTGACTCCAGGGTATGGGATGCGTGAGGGACGGCTTTATCAGTGAAGACCGAAGAAAAGAAGGCATTCAGTAGCTCTGCCTTCTCTGTGTCTTCCACCACTAGGGCACCCGTCTCATTCATCAGTGGGCCTACATTTTCCCTAGTCTTCCTTTTTCTGTTGATATACTGGAAAAATCTCTTCTTGTTGTCTTTAACTGCAGTGGCCAAGCTGAGTTCTGATTGAGCTTTGGCCCTTCTAATCTTCCCCCTGCATAGCTTTGTTATATCTTGATAATCCTCATAAGTTGCCAACCCCCTTTTCCAGAGAATGTAAGCTTTCCTTTTTTTCCTGAGGTCCAGCCAAAGCTCTCTATTTAGCCAGGCTGGTCTACTTCCCCGTCGGCTCGTTTTTCGGGACACGGGGATGGCCTTCTCCCGTGCTTCTAAGAGCACCTGCTTGAAGTATGACCAGCCTTCCTGGGCACCTTTGCTCTTCAACACTGCCTCCCAAGGGACACTCTCAACCATGCTCCTAAACAGGCTAAAGTCTGCCCTTTGGAAAACCAAGGTGGCAGTTTTGCTGGCTCCCCGCCTCGCTTCACCAAGAATTGAAAATTCTACCATTTCATGGTCACTGTGCCCAAGACGACCTCCAACCTTTACATCCCCCACAAGACCTTCTCTGTTAACAAACAGTAGGTCCAGTAGGGCACTTCCCCTAGTTGGTTCCTTCACCAGCTGCGTTAGGAAGTTGTCTTCCACACACTCCAGGAACCTCTGGGACTGTTCCCTCTCTGCTGTGTTATATTTCCAGCGGACATCTGGGAAGTTGAAATCCCCCACAAGAACAAGGGCAGATGATCGCGAGACCTCTGTCAGCCGCTTATAGAATACTTCATCAGATTCTACATCCTGGTTGGGGGGTCTATAACAAACTCCCATCACGATGTCTGCCTTGTTGGCCGTCCCCTTGATTTTTATCCATACACACTCAACACTGTCATTCACACTGTTAAGTTCCAGACATTCAAAACTCTCCCTAACATAGAGGGCCACCCCGCCACCTCTCCTTCCTTGCCTATCCCTTCTGAAAAGTTGGTAGCCATCGATTACCGCACTCCACTTGTGCGTGTCTTCCCACCACGTTTCTGTGATGGCAACCACATCATAGTTTCCCTGCTGCACGATGGCCTCCAGCTCCTCCTGTTTGTTGCCCATGCTGCGTGCATTAGTGTAGATGCACTTCAGCTGGGTTAATTGTCCTGCCACTTTCTTGGGGGGACAGGCCCTGATTTGCACCTGATCATGCTCGGACACTACTGTAGTTACCAAATTATCACTACTCCTTGTTTATATGCTGCCACACAATTCACTATTCCCCACCATCGCTGAGACAGGCTGCAAGACCTTGCTATCACTTATACCCATGAGCACTGCTATGTTGCTCCCAGGCACCACTTTTGTAGTCCTGGTTTCGTCCCCATCCCCCATCAAACCTAGTTTAAAGCCCTATGAATGAGCCCTGCTAATTCTTGTCCCAGTCTCTTTATTCCACTTCGGGTTAGGCTTCCCCCACCTGTTGCCAGCATGCCTGGTTTCCTGTAGATCAGCCCATGATCAAAAAAGCCAAAGTCCTGCCGGATGCACTAGTCTCAGAGCCAGGAGTTAATTTGCTGGCTCCTCCTATTTATTACCTCATCAACCCCTGCAAATGGTGGGATAGAGGAGAACACTATTTGTGCTCCCAATCCCTTAACCAGCCGCCCCAGGGCCCTAAAGTCATTCTTCATTGCCCTCAGACTTCTGGTACCTACTTCGTCGCTGCCTACCTGAAATATCAGTAGCGGATAGTAATCTGATGACTGGACCAGGGAAGGGAGTTTTCTCCATATGTCCTTAATTCTGGCCCCAGGGAGGCATCTGACTTCCCTGTGGGATGGGTCTGGTCTACAAATAGGGCCCTCTGTTCCCCTCAGAAGGGAGTCACCTACTACAATAACCCTTCTTTCTTTCTTTGTTGAGGACGTCCTGAGGCATGGGGGTGAGTGACTAGCACTGGGCATTACACTGGATGGATCAGCTTCTCCATCCTCAATTGGAGACTCAATCGGAACTCCTCAAAAGGAGTTTATGCTCCTTTTGTTCTACTTTACCTTATTAAAGTATTTTCTCTCTCCTTGGCACTTTGATATTTGAGACACACATTCATATCTCCTCTGAAAGGTGCGTTCGAGTCTTTTTTTTTACCATGTAAGGGACTCCCCTGGTTATTTGTATGTTTGAAGGGGAAAACACTTCTTGATGTATAGCTTAAGGGTTAGAACAGGGTTAAAGATTTTCCTTATTTGTGTGTTTATATGTATTTGGAGCATTTAGGGTTCATAACCAAGAAGTTCAGAATTGTCCTAGAGAAAGGTGGTGGCAGAGGGAACAGATCAAAATATTCTTGCTGTCTCCATGAGCAAGGCTCTCATTAAAATCATAAGAAATAGCAACTGTGCTTCTCTATTTAATTTGCTTTTGCAGAAAAGAAATGGACTCATTTTCCCCTATGCAAAGTTGTTTGAAGACCTTAGAGATCAGTGGGGCGTGGTATTGGGTTCATTATATAACCCCACAAATGTTTCCTTCATTTGTTGAGGAACTCATTCAGCTGTCTGATAAACATCGTCACTCCAGATTAGGCTAAATACAGCACTCTGCCTTCCCTTATCAGGAGTCATCGCTAACAATCATATGTTAGATGAAGTAGCCTGGGGGTTCTTTATATTTAACATGAAAGCAGGGCAAAACAAACACAATTACAGTTCAATAATGAAATTTGTATCTGTCATAAATGTCCTTAGCTACATAGCAGAAAATCCAGACACAGATGAGCTAAAAACAGCTCCAAAGTGAGTGGTGAGGGAAAGTTGCAATTTCTTTTTAATTTATGGGGAAAGAGATAGCAGACAGTATATAAAACTCACAAAATGCTTACTTTTTGTTTAAGCTGCAGAGTAAAAATAACTTTCCATTCATCATGTGAGTGACTGTACAGTATGAGGCCAACTGGGAAGCTGTTCTCAGCCTCGAGCAGTGTGATGTTTTTGACTTCAGAGGCAGGGAAAGGGGATCTTCAGTGCTGTGCTTTGGACTAATGGCTGGCAAACACTCCTTGTAAAGACCTAACTAAAACCACTCTTCGTTTTGCCAAAATAACCCTTATCCAACCTAAGAAGAGCAGTGGGGAGTGGGGAAGTGACTTTACTCCTCCTTAGAAACCAGCACTTGTTAATTAGCATTTCCTGTCCCACCTTTGAAAATCAACTCTCAGCCTTTTTAGAGTCTCAGAGCAAGAACCCAAGAAGCTGGGAACAGGTCGTTCTGTTTCCTAACCATTAATGTGCAGTGGGCAAGTATAAAATTAACAAAAAATCCAATCAGGACTGCAAACAAACTAATTCTCTGTAATTTTGGATGAATCTCCTTTTGTCTGGGTCAGGACTGGTGTTGTTTCCCTAATGGACTTTATGTACCATCTTAATCATTGTATCTTAATTATACTCAATTTAACATACCAAATGCTTCCTCTCTCTGCTGTGCAGTAGCAATTGTTTTAATTTAATGACCAGGCTTCTGTTCCTTTACTTTTATTGAGTAATGTTGCAGTTTCAGGAGGGCTCCTTGCAGCAGATGTGAATATAAGTGAAGACATTAATGTGAATAACAAGACTAAAACATGTCCCTGAGACTGCTGGACTGAAAATACATCTTTTGCTAGCTAAAAACTATAAAAGGCTCTTGAACAAAACTCATCTGAGGTGTAATCCCGTTCATTTCCACCAAGTCCTGCAGTGGGGAGAGCCAGACTCTGAAGTTTTCCCTAGATGAGACACAATATATAGGAAGACCACTGAGTTCCCCAGTGAGAAAATGTCGAAAATCCTTACTCTAGCTGGTCTTGTGGCTCTGTAGACAGCCTGAATCACAAGGTCATGGCATGGTAAAATAGCTAGTTACATCTTCTTTAAAACTGGCTAAACGTATTTTAAATAATGCACTCCACAAATGAGAAAGTATTTTTCCACTGAGGTGGGTTGCATCATCTCAGTTCTCTGAAGATTAAGGTTTACTGCTTCTTAATGCCACTTGCCAAGGACATGTTTTATTGCCTTTGTGTTACTTATGTCAGTCGGGAATAAATCTCTGTAGATCTTCTATCTCACTCTTCAGACACACGTAACCTCATTTATATTCAACAAACTTTCCTTGCCTTCTCTCTCCCTTGCCTCCTGCCCCCTCCTCCTTCGGAGAAGGCATTTCAATGAAGCTGTGCAAGCACAATTTAGGACTGAAATGGAGATCTCTGTTCAGAGGCTGAAAAAATTCTCACCAGCTTCCTTAGATGTAGGGCTAAGCTCCTCGGTTCTCTTCCCCCCTTTCTCTGCAAGTTTTTCGGGGCCAGACTGCCAAGTTCAAGCGAGGCTCCGATCTCTCCTCTTTCACAGGCCTCCTGATTAGTGGATTTCTTTTTCCGAGACTGTAGATACAATTATTAGAAATTCCTTTTTTTGTGAACACAATGAAGGTATGAATAGAGATGCTAAGATGAAGAAAGTGAGAAGCTTCTGTAATTAATTGGATTTGGATGGCTTCAGAGGAGCAGCTGTATTATTTTTTTTTAATTGAAGTTACATAAAGGGCTATTCAAGGTATTTTGGGTGGGGAGGGGAGACTATAAAATAAAGAAGCTGCAAGATGGGTTTTGGAAATACACCCTCACCCTCTCTTCCTTTTTGGGAAACAGTTGTGGGGAGAGTGAAAAGAGAAAAAGAAAAAATGTCCCATCACCAAAGGGGATAACAGAATCACTGGTGCTACTGCTAATACCCTGTGTCTGAGGCACAGTAAGCAGAATGCTTATTCAAACAGGAAGATTTCTTTTCAGAGATAATCTGAAATGCATAAATATAAAATGCATTCCTTTGCACATCCAGAATATTAGATCTCAAACTTTAAAAGGACATTGCCAAGATAAAGATCACATTTGGCATTTAAAGCATTTCAAGAAAATATGTCCCTTCCTATTTGCCTGAAATCTTCAAGTTGATAAAAGAAGGCACAGATTTTGAAACCCAAGTGACATTGCAGCAGTTACGCTCTGTGTTTAGTCTTCACCCTGCCTGGTGAAGGAAATGAGACTGGTCAGCTCCATTGGCCATTTCATGTTATGCCACTTTTCTTGCACCACACACGCTGCAGCTGCCTCTGCAATCCCAGCCCTGCCCAGCATCTCAGTCTTAACTGAATTTTTAAATACATAGAGATGGCCAGTAGCAGTTAAGTTTTGCCACCCTTTTTTTCCTTCGCCCTAATCTACATGTTAATCCCAAGGCACTTCAGGAAAGCAGCTCTCTTTCACCAAGGGTATTTCGGGAGCTAAATCATCAGCTCATGCAGACAGATATCCACTGACTGCAATTGTGCTGATTTGCCCTCAGCTAAGCATGTAAGGCTGGGCTGTGGGAGAGGGTGTCCGTCACTTCAGTCACACCAACACGCTGCACTGATTTCAGGGCGGTGACTACATGATTGCATTGACTACATCATTGCTAAATCAATCAGTTTATTTTAGCCTTCTCACCTAGTTTATCAATATCACAGAATCACAATAGGGTGAATCAGGAAGGAGAATTCTGCTCTTGGTATCCCACCATATATTTATAGAGGTGTAAGGATGAGAAAACAAAAAAATAATTCAGCTATTTGTCACTATCAAAATTTTTGCAGTTCATCAAGAAATGCCACTTACAAAATCCCTGTTTCCTGAATTTGAATTCTCTGATGTCTAATAGTATACATATGCTCACAATGATAATTTTTTTCTCAAAGGGAGGTAGTAGTTTGGGCTTTAGCCCTCTAACCAAGTGCATGTTTTCTTAGAGAATTCTAGGAGAGCATCTCTGAGATCTTTACTACTTTATCAATATTCTTTTTTAATTAACTGAAATGTTGGGAAGGAGATGGTTTGTCAGCACAGCCTATATATAAGTCTCATTTATTTCTCTTTCTCCTCTATTTGGAGCAGAAATAGAAATTCTTATGAAATTAAAATTACTAAAAAAACACCCCAAATGAGCTCAGTTTCCCAAAATATCTGCAATGATTTGCTTAGGGGAAAAAAAAGTTGTTAGCATGGTATGAGGTTTTGAACTGTTATTTTTTGAATTAAAAAAATGTTATGGAAATGTTGAAATGAAAAACTACTTTAAACTGAAATAAGAAAACATTTAATAAAACATTTCAGACTTCTGAGTGATTTTTGTCAAATTGTCAACACATTCTTAAAACATTGTGAAAACAGGAAAAAAAAATGTGAAAATTTTTCCAGCTACTTCATATTAGATTCAGCTATACCAACCTTTTGTCAGTTCAGAACAGTATAAATACCATCTTTCCTTATGACACTTGAGGAGAAAAAAAAAAGAAGAAAAAGCTTGATTTGCCCTGTAGATTTAAGGGTTGGAGAAAAAGTGTAGGTGCTTAGACTAACAATGAACAGTGTTGGTGGGTTTGCAAGAATTCTGGCATGAACTGGGTTCAAGACTGAGTGGATGGTCTAAAAGGAAGAAAAGGCTGCCAGAAAATACGTGCAGTATCATTCCCAAGAGACAGGGTAGCAGTACCAAGGAACAGAGTTTGTGGCGTTTGGTTTCTGGTTTAGAGACCAGCTTCCAGTTCCTAAAGCAAGCAAGCCACCTCCAGCATAGTCATGATGCAGAGATGCTTTCTTTTACTGTAAACATCCTAGCTTGGTTACTAGAGGCTCCAAGCTCTATAAAGTCTGAAAAGCAAAATAAATTATCATGCCTGTAATTCATCACTGCCACAAGGATGAGATTATGGTTATTAGGAACCAACTGGATTGCCCATGTGAAAGGGTAAAAGTCAGCACTGATCAACAAAAGGAAATCAGTAGCGGGAGCAGAAAGGTTTATTAATAACTTGTTGAAAAAATCACCAGCAACTTTTTCCTGTGCCTTCAACAGATAAGCTCAGTAGCAATTCTGGTCCAAATATCTGTGCCTTGAATTTAAATTCAGTCTTTAAATATTCGTATAGTGACTTAAAAATTCCCTTTCTGTAAATATTCCCAACAGGATAAGATGGATATTGAAATGTTTGCACACAAAAGGTATATCGCTGTGAAAGCAAATCCATTAAAAAAGTGTTGAGCAAATATTCAGAGAAAATGAGAATAAAACAAATGAAAAAGGCTTTAAGGGTGTTTGGAAAAGAGGCAGGTGAAGTCATTGTGATAGTGCCATGTCAGATTAGTGCTCTGAAAGGGCTGTAGGGTTCAAAGTAGTTAAGACATTATTTACCTGTGCAATAAAACGAGTATTATTTTTACTCACATTAATCAGTAGACTTGTAAACCCATTAGAGAACATAGTCCATGTATAATAGGAAGGAGAAAAATCAATGTAGAATAGTAAACTAGTAACAATGAGTGAAACTAAATGAGTTTTCGGTGATTTCCTAACTTTTCAAATTGCATTACTTATTAGAATAAACCCTTCAGGGAGCTTGCTGTAGACCTGACTGAAATACTGTAGAACAGTAACTAAATGGGGCATCTAACTACCCATCTAACTAAATGGGTAACTAAATGGGGCATCAAAATAAAAGAGTAACTCAATAAAACAAACCTTTATCCAGAGGTCCTAACTACTAATCTGACTCTATCGCTAGGCTGTCTGATTTGATATGTTTTTTCTAAGTGTATTCAGATTCAATTACCTTGATTGGAGAATTACATGGCACTCATCTGGAAGTAACTCTACTGCAGTCAGGGAACCACAGCCTTAGGAAGCAGCTGCCTTGCTGTCAGACATCAAGTTGCCAAGAGCCTATGGTCAGAAGATGGCTAAGAGGGAAACGGGTGGGCTTCAAAAATGTCTAGGAAGTGTTCAAACTAATTATATCCGTGACCTCCAAGAAATGGTCTCCAGACCAGGGTAGCATTTAAAATGACAGGAAGGACTTGAAGGAGCCTTCATGAAACAGCTGTGGTTGGTGGGGGCTACCATAACTACTGCGTTGCCCGGATGCAGAAAGGGCTGAGTTTTGTTGATGTTCACATAATGGATGTACAGAGAAGCTGACACCAGGAAGAGGGCTTCATTATTTTGGGAAGTGTAAGGTCCTGATTAGCATCTCTGCTTTGAAGCACTGGGGACCAAACCTTGATCGCTACTATGGTTTCCTTATGTTCAGTGAAAAGGTGCAGTCGCATCCAGAAAGGATCTTAGGTCACCTCACATAAGTGCCTACAAGTAGGTAGGTAAAAATTTAGACCTAGGAGATAGTAAAGACCTCACTAGCATTATAAAACACAGTGCAGCTAATGAATCTAAATAAACTACATTTTTGCATTTGCAAACACGTATGTTGCAATAACTCATGAATGAATAACACCCTACCCACACACAAACACTGCTGTTTTAAAGAGTGAAGAACATGTTTTGCAGCATCAGAAAAGGATGAGGAATAAATATACATCTCGGCTGTGTCACATTGTTATCTTGGATTTTAAATAGTACTGTGTCCTCTTGTTTCTATTCAATCAGAACATTTTGCACTGCAATCGTCTTAAGAAGATTTCCTTTAGCAAGCAAAATGTACTTTGAACATGTTAAGTAATAATGAAATCCAGTTATTGTGATTGCAAACATTCATCTTAAGTTAAATGGATGGCTCCTTTCAAACCTGGATTTGTTGACTGTTCTGAGCACAGAACTGGCAAATACTCTCTGTCTTTCCATAATACTTTTGAGATTATTTTCTCTGTCTTGTATTCCAAAAAGAAGCCAGATAGGAATAACTCCTGCTCTTGACACTGAAAACATGATCCATAACTCCATAAGTGAGTCACCGGCTCACAAAAACATGACCATGACTGTATGAAGAACAGGTTTGAGAAAGTAGATCTTATAGTCACTGATTGCTCATCACAATTTGTCATACACAGCTTCTGCATGATAGGAAAGATAGGCAGAGCCAGAAAGTGTGATAGTGGGGTTGTGTGTGAACCGCACTCATGTAGCTCTATCCATGGCGCTCTCCTGTGGCTGCACAGAAGCAGAAAAGGTAAAATGGAGTTTTTGCTTCCAGAAACAGTTCAGCATTGACAAACCTGTAATCCAGCCAAGGGCATGATGTAGTCTTCAGAAAGTTATAAGGGGGGAAGAAAATTAAGCTCTCTCTCCAAGAGCACATTTTCTGTGTTGTGGTGGGAGAGACTCATTTCATCTACTGAAACTGGAATAACAGCAGTGCCAACAAATAAACAGGTAAAATAAAGGATATTTGAGTAAAATTGAGCTGAAATTTTTCATTGTCTTCCTATATGTTGCTCCCATGTGTTATGGGAATAACAAATTCCTGGATGTCCTGGTTTCAGGTAAAACAGAACCAACTTTCTGTTCAGGAAGTTTACTTCTTAGCTAGGCCTCTTTAACTCTCTGAAATTAACAGCATGTTGTGCAGAAAACTATTTGGTCTCAGAGTGATAAGACCAATGTTTATAGTTCATGCCAAGGAATGGTATGCAGAGAGGCTCTTGCTTATACTTATTGCTATAACAATCAAGGTCAGCTAATTTCGTTCTTTTCCCCATTGGAGGGACGGAAACAGAAAAGCATAGAGGGGTCCCACCTGTGGGGAGGAGCAGACAGGACAGGTGACCCAAAACTGACCAACAGGGGTATTCCAACCCATCTGCCCCATGCTCGGTATAAAAGCTGAGGGATTAAAAGGTCAGCCCTTTTTCTTCAATGGCTGACGTCCGAGGAGGTCTCTGTCTGTTCATCTGCCTTTGATCCTGATCTGTGGGGTCCTGACTTCAGATCCAGAATCCAGTTCACAGAATCACAGAATGATAGAATGATAGGGGTTTGAAGGGACCTCTGGAGATCATCTAGTCCAACTCCCCTGCCAGAGCAGGGTCACCTAGAGCAGGTTGCACAGGAATGCATCCAGGAGGGTTTTGAATGTCTCCAGAGAAGGAGACTCCACCACCTCTCTGGGCAGCCTGTTCCAGTGCTCTGCCACCCTCAAAGTAAAGAAGTGCCTCCTCATGTTTAGGTGGAACTGCCTATGCTCAAGTTTGTGTGCCCATTACCTCTCGTCCTGTCCCCAGGCACCACTGAAAAGAGCCTGGCCCCATCCTCCTGACACCCACCCTTTAAGTATTTATAAGTGTTGATAAGGTTCCCCCTCAGACGTCTTTTTTCCAGACTGAAGAGACCAAAATCCCTCAGCCTTTCTTCATAAGAGAGGTGTTCCAGTCCCCTAATCATCTCGGTAGCCCTTTGCTGCACCCTCTCCTGCAGTTCCCTGTCCCTCTTGAACTGGGGAGACCAGAACTGGACACAGTACTCCAGGTGGGGCCTCACCAAGGCAGAGTAGAAGGGGAGGATGGCCTCCCTCGACCTGCTGGCCACACTCTTCTTGATGCACCCCAGGATGCCATTGGCCTTCTTGGCCACAAGGGCACCTTGCTGCCTCATGGTCATCCTGTTGTCCACCAGGACTCCCAGGTCTCTTTCCACAGAGCTGCTCTCCAGCAGGTCAGCCCCCAACTTGTACTGGTGCATGGGGTTATTCCTCCCCAGGTGCAGCACCTGTGTTTCAGAGTTTCTCACTGAACGCGACCAAACGCTTGAGAGTGGCCGTGCTAGTTCAGGAGCACGACTAGACTGAAGGTGCGGTCCACTATTAGTGTATCCAAATTATAATAGTTAAATACATATTAAATGCGATTGGACTGATAGTGCTGAATTGGGCATCACTCAGAATTTAAATCTAGCTGCACCTAGCCTCCCACCTCGGTGAGGAGTGTTAGAACGCAAGACGGATTATTTTCTGCCAAAACCGCTTTGCCCCTTTTCACGCAACAGCACCCTACACTTGCCCTTATTGAATTTCCAGCTTTGTATCATCAGCAAACTTACTGAGGGTGCACTCTATCCCTTCGTCCAGGTCATTGATGAATATATTGAACAGGACTGGACCCTGGGGAACACCACTCATCACTGACCTCCAGCTAGACTCTGTGCCCCTAATCACAACCCTCTGAGCTCTCTCTTTCAGCCAGTTTTCAATCCACCCCATTGTCTTTTTATCCAACCCACACTTCCTAAGCTTCCCTATGAGGATGCTGTGGGAGATGGTGGCAAAAGCCTTGCTGAAGTCAAGGCAGACAACATCCACTGCCCTCCCCTCATCCACCTAGCCAGTCGTTCCATCATAGAAGGCTATCAGATTAGTCAGACATGATTTCCCCTTGGTGAATCCATGTTGAGTACTTGTGATAGCTTTCTTTTCCTCCACATGCCTTGAGATGATGCCCAGAACGAGCTGTTCCATCATCTTTCCAGGGATGGAGGTGAGGCTGACCAGCCTGTAGTTTCCTGGGTCTTCCTTCTTGCCCTCTTTGAAGGCTGGAGTGACATTGGCTTTCCTCCAGTCCTCAGGCACCTCTCCTGTTCTCCAGGACCTTTCAAAGATGATGGAGAGTGGCCCAGCAATGACTTCTGCCCTCTCCCTCAGCACTTGTGGGTGCATCCCATCAGGACCCATTGACTTAATTGATCTCTCACTTGATCCTCCTCAACCAAGGGGAAGTCTTCCTTTGTCCAGACTTTCCCTGTTACTTTCTCCAAAGTCTGGGATTCCTGAGGGCTGGACTGAGCAGTAAAGACTGAAGCAAAGGCGGCATTCAGTAACTCCACCTTCTCCCCATCCTCTGTCACCATGGCTCCTGTCTCATTCAACAGCAGGCCCACAGAATTCTTGTACTCTTCCCAAGGGGTCAGTCCCTTCTTCCACTTATTGTAGACTTCCTTCTTCCACTTGAGCTTTTTCAGAAGCTCCCTGCTCAACCATGCAGGTCTCCTGCTTCCTTTGCCTGATTTCTTGCTCTTAGGGATGCACCAATCCTGAGCTTGGAGAAAGTGGTCTTTCAATACCAACCAGCTTTCTTGAGCCCCCATACCTTCCAGAGCCCAAGGCCACGGGATCTCTCCAAGCAGTTTCTTGAAGAGGTCAAAGTTAGCCCTCCTGAAATCCAAGGCTGCGATTTTACTTCTTGACATTTTGTGCGTAGTACCCATGATCCTGAACTCTGTCTTCTCATGATCACTACAACCTAGGGTGCCCCCAACCTTCATGTCCTCCACCAGTCCCTCTGTGTTTGTCAGTACCAGGTCCAGGAGTGCTCCTCTCCTTGTTGGCTCCTGCACCACCTGTGTCAAAAAGTGGTCATCAATGCACTGGAGGAGCCTCCTGGACTGTGTGTGCCTGGCTGTGTGGTCTTCCCAGCAGATATCAGGGTGATTGAAGTCCCCCATGAGAACCAAGGCCTGTGATTATGAGGCTACCTTCAGCTGTCTGTAGAAGGCCTCATCAGCTTCCCCATCCTCATCAGGTGGCCTGTAATAAACACCCACAACAGTGTCTCCCATATTTGCCTGCCCCTTAATCCTTACCCACAAGCTCTCAACTCTCTCTCTTCATCTTCCCTCAGGGAGAGCTCAATACATTCCAGATGCTCTCTCACATAAAGAGGAACTCCACCACCTTGCCTCACTGGCCTGTCTTTCCTGAAAAGGACATAGCCATCCATGACAGCATTCCAGTCATGTGAGCTGTCCCACCACATCTCAGTAACTGCAATGAGATCATGGCCCTGCGACCGCACACAGATCTCCAACTCTTCCTGCTTATTCCCCATGCTGCGTGCATTGGTGTATAAACATTTCAGAGAGGGAGTTGAGCGTATAGTTTTGACCCTTGAGATGTGGTATGCCTTCTGGCTCTCAAAAATACTAGCATGTTGCCACACAAGTGCTGAGCTACTGCACCCAGGCACCTCACTGGCAAGCCCAGTACCATCCCCACCCCCCTTAAAATCTAGTTTAAAGCTCTCTCAATGAGCCCTGATAACTCTTGTCCTAGAACCCTTTTCCCCCTGCAAGATAAGGTATTCCTGCCTGTTACCAGCAGGCCTGGTGTCTTGTAAATCAGGCCATGGTCAAAGAACCCAAAGTCCTTCCGGTAGCACCAGGCTCAGAGCCAGGCATTGATCTGCTGGCTCTTCCTATTTGCCCCCTCACCATTCCCCACAACTGGGGGGATAGAGGAGAACATGACTTGTGCTCCCAATCCTTGACCAGTTGTCCCAGGGTCTTGAAATCTCTCTTCATCACCCTTGGACTTCTTCTCACTACCTTCTCACTGCCTACCTGAAAGATCAAAAGGGGGTAATAATCTGAGGGCTGTACTAGGGAAGGAAGCTTCTTCTTTACATCCTTAACCTGGGCCCCAGGGAGGCAGCAGACCTCCCTATGTAGGGAGTCCGGTCTGCATATTGGGCCTTCTGCTCCCTTCAGTAGAGAGTCGCCTATGACAATGACCCATCTTTTATTCTTTACCACAGAGGTTTTGATGCAGGGGCTGGTCTGCCTAGACCTTGATGACACCTCCAAGCAGGAAGAACTATCATCCTCATTGTTGTCCAGTTCCCCTTGCAGAGCTTGCGGAGCCTGCCCTTGTTGTGGTACTCCCAGGTACTCCTGAGTACCATGGTACCAGTACCGTGGTACTCCTGAGTGATGCCCACTTGCTGCTTGCTAGCTTGCTCAGTCAGAAGGGCTTCTTTTATGAGGGGGAGAGTGGTCTTGGTGAATACGCCTCTTTTAGATCTGCTGCCAGTGGTGCTGGCTCCGCCCATGCTGCCTCAGCAGCCCACCCACAAGCTGCTGGTTTCTGGCACAGGCTAGCCGCTTTTCCCAGCTTCGAAAAGCTCCAAAACGATCCCCTTGCCGGCCCTTTTTGCCGTGATTCCCTTCCCCAGTGCAGACTTACCTGCACTGGAGCTGGTCTCCTCGTGATGAGGTGGTGTTTAACTGGCCGAATATATTGCATGGTTTATTTGTTCTTTGTGTTTGTATGCGGTGGTCTAAGTGTGCTATTTTGGTGTGGATTGGCCTTGAAATGGTAAGCTCTGTGGGAGAAGTGAAATCTCTTATAAGACCAACAAACACAATTTGGGAAAAAATGACATGTTTTGGGGGTACACAAGATCCTCTTCAGGTTTGAAACAGAAGAAGCAATATTCAAAGCTAAAGACAGGTGGGGGAAAAAAAGCACTGAGTTTAAGATGTTAATAAGATAGATTTGGTAAAAGAGGAGGCAGGTTACAGCCAGGAAGCACAGGTTATAAAAACAGAAAGACAATGCTGTTGGGCTTGGTGTTTTTAATCCCACTGTGTACTCTCCAGTTACTGTGCCTGCTTGCATTCAGAATGGTTATTCTCACCTTTATACTTTGGAGATCACTGCTTCTGACTCAGACCCAAAGTAGGGCTGGTATCTGTTTTTTCCAACTCTATTCCTTGGTCTGAAGAGGGATGCTACTACAATTTCTTGCTAATCACCTTAGAACATTGTGGATATGACAAAAACTGTTTCCTGATTTGAATGAAAGAAGGGACAACCTTCTGTCTGCTCTGAAAATCCAGCTAGTGAAAATTTGACCTTTTGTTAGACCGATCTGATCAGCCAGCCAAATACATGCAGTGAGGTCTGTGCACATCGTAATGGAGGGACACCTTCATCAGTGCTTCACCACTTAATTCAGATTCTTATGCTCAAGGTAAATAACAAGCTATCAAAAATACATAGGAGACAACTCCCTCATGCCCAGTTCTGCAATACAGTCCAGATATACAATGCATAGAGCTTAGAAGAATGACATTGATATAAAAAACATGAACCATCCTACAAGAACTGACATGCACAATGGCGGGTCAAGCCTATGAATACAAATAGTGAAAATCAGCCTTTTCCCCATATTCTTTCCAGAAAACCAGGGATGGAAAGTGAATACTCCCCCCCGCAAAAAAAGTGATAACAGGAAAAGGAGAGAGTTCTTGCCACCTCCCAGGGACAAAAAAAAATGATAGGACAGTGTAGATGGCAGATTTCAGTGAAAAAGAGACATTATTCTGGAGAAATCACCTATATTGCTTTTGATTATGGATTTTTAACCGACCAACATAAATGTAGTGCCTAGAGAGCCTAGATATGATAATGGTGGTTCTGACCCTTATAAGGACACTAAAAAATGGTCTTCAAAGAAATCCCTTTCATTGTACCAGTATATTAAGGCCATAGATATGGAATTAGATTGAACTAAAGCCAGAAAATCTTTTGAAGATCACCCCATCATCTTTCCAGTGCAGAATGAGTTGGTGCGTTTTCAAAATTCTTCTTTCCACTCACTTTTACCAGGAGAACCAAGGCTTTCTCCAATAGAGCTTCCTTTGGAGTCTATTCCAGGTTTTGAATTAGGTTTTCATTAGGATTTTCTTCCCTAATATTTTCCATTGCTTAATTTCATCCCATTATATCTAATTATACTCCCCTGAGCAACTTGAAACTATTCTTACCCTTCCCTTAAAATACTTACAGACAATTATCTTGTTCCCTATTCCTATTTGCCAAGACACAGTTAATTAGTTGTTTTAACCTTCTCTTGCATTAATTTGACTTTCCTGTTATCCAAAGGCTACATAGAACCTTACTTAATAGGAAAGAAAGATTTGGAATGACTCATATTACTGTAAGCATGATGGGTTAGGTTTGCAAAATATTTGTCTTCTCCTTGCAATCATAGTCACAAGTATTCCATCATATTTGAAACTCCTAGTTCCTGGCATTCTGTGGATGTTTATCAAAAAGATTTGACCTTTTAATAATTTCATAATTGATGCAGTAGTGTGCTGCTGATGATTATTATTGACTTCAAGGATTTATTAGCTTTCTTCTTCCATTATATGAGAGAAAAAAGCAAAATAGCTGTCTTCTTGTTCCACAATGGTGATGTTATCTAAGGATTCTTGACTAAGACTGTCATACAAACTGTATATACAAACATCTTGTGTATATACAAACTTCTTTTTATTAAGGGACCTTTGGCTGGACCTCAAGAACAAAAGGAGAGTCTATGACCTCTGGAAGAGGGGGCGGGTCTCCCATGAAGACTATAAGGATATAGCAAAGCTATGCAGGGAGAAAATTAGGAGAGCCAAAGCGCAGCTAGAGCTCAACCTAGCTACAGCTGTTAAGGATAACAAAAAATGGTTCTATAAATTCATTAACAACAAAAGGAGGATTAGGGAAAATCTCCCTCCCTTATTGGATGCAGAGGGAAACATAGTCACAAAGGATGAGGAAAAGGCTGAGGTGCTCAATGCCTACTTTGCCTCAGTCTTTAGCAGTGGAACTAACTGTTCCCTGGGCACCCAGCCTCATGAGCTAGGAGACAGGGAGGGGAAGCTGAACGAGGTCATCACAACTAAAGAGGAAGTGATCAGTGACCTGCTACACCGCTTGGATGCACACAAGTCTACGGGACCGGATGGGTTACATCCAAGAGTGCTGAAAGAGTTGGCAGACGTGCTCGCCAAGCCACTTTCCATGATCTACCTGAAGTCATGGCTAACTGGGGAGGTCCCAATGGACTGGAGGGTAGCAAATGTAGCACCTGTCTACAAGAAAGGCAGAAAGGAGGATCCGGGAAACTATAGGCCTGTCAGTCTGACCTTGGTAGCAGGGAAGGTCATGGAGCAGATCATCTTGAGTGCCATTACAAGTCATATAATGGACAACCAGGGGATCAGGCCAAGTCAGCATGGGTTTATGAAAGGCAGGTCCTGCCTGACGAACCTGATCTCCTTCTATGACAAGATGACTCGATTATTGGACGAGGGAAAGGCTGTGAACGTTGTCTACCTAGACTTTCGAAAAGCATTTGACACTGTCCCCCATAGAATTCTCATGGAAAAACTGGCTGCTCATGGCCTGGATGAGCATACGATCTGCTGGATCAAGCACTGGCTGGATGGGCGGTCCCAAAGAGTGGTGGTCAATGGAGTTAAATCCAGCTGGCAGCCAGTCACAAGTGGTGTCCCTCAGGGCTCGGTGTTGGGACCATTTCTGTTTAACATCTTTATTGATGACCTTGATAAGGACATAGAGTGTATCATCAGCAAGTTTGCAGATGACACCAAGTTAAGCGGGAGTGTTGATCTGCATGAGGATAGGGAGGCTCTACAGAGAGACTTGGATAGATTGGATCGATGGGACAACGCTAATGGAATGAGCTTCAACAGGGCCAAGTGCCGGGTCCTGCACTTGGGCCACAACAACCCCATGCATCGCTACAGGCTTGAGGAAGTGCGGCTGGAGAGCTGCCCGGCAGAAAAGGACCTGGGGGTTCTAATTGACAAGCGGCTGAACATGAGCCAGCAGTGTGCCCAGGTGGCCAAGAGGGCCAACGGCATCCTGGCTTGTATTAGAAATAGTGTGACCAGCAGAAGGAGGGAGGTGATTGTCCCCCTGTACTCAGCACTGGTGAGGCCACACCTTGAGTATTGTGTCCAGTTCTGGGCACCTCGATATGAGAGAGATATCGAGGTGCTGGAGCGAGTGCAGAGGAGGGCAACGAAGCTGGTGAAGGGCCTGGAGAATAAATCTTATGAGGAGCGATTGAAGGAGCTGGGACTGTTTAGTTTGAGGAAGAGGAGGCTGAGGGGAGACCTCATCGCTCTCTACAACTACTTGAAAGGCCATTGTAGAGAGGTTGGTGCTGGTCTCTTCTCACAGGTAATTAGCGATAGAACAAGAGGGAATGCCTTTAAGCTGCAGCAGGGTAGGTTTAGGCTGGACATTAGGAAAAAAATTCTTCACAGAAAGAGTGGTCAGACACTGGAATAGGCTGCCCAGGGAGGTGGTGGAGTCACCATCCCTGGATGTGTTTAAGACTCGTTTAGATGTGGTGTTAGGGGATATGGTGTAAGGGAGAACTTTGTAGAGTGGAGATGATGGTTGGACTCAATGATCCCAAGGGTCTTTTCTAACCTAAATGATTCTATGATTCTATGCTTCTTCGCTTGACGGAGTGTCAGCCCTAGTTGCATACGAGAACAGTACCACACCGGGCAGAACACCTGCTCAAGGGGAGTCACCTAACGACACTGCACACAACAAAAAACAAACAGTAGCACACATGCTGATCAGCAGGTATAAGCTGGCGCCCACACACACTTACACAGCAGACATACAAAAACACCACTTCTATCTCGGGGAGACAATGCTCCCACCATGGGCCCCCCCCATACAGGGACGGCGCAATCTTGGGGCAGCTATGCACTCCACTGACCAAGCCCCATCCACTATTCACTGGTGTGGGGGACAGCGCGATCTTGGTGCGGCTGTGCGCTCCACTGGGCAAGCCCCGTCCATATCTATACTGTAATATTTTTGCAACGCAGACTGTGAGATTTCCGTATCTGGACCCGTGGCCCTTCCCACTGTATTTCTTTTTAAAGTGGGAAATGTTAGCTTTAGGCTGCTTTTTTTTTTTTTTTTTTTTGACATTGCATCGTCATTTGCTGTCATCCAGTTAGCTATTTGCATATTACCGCAGCTAAAGAAACATAATTATCTCACAAAAATCATGTTAAATAATGACTTCTTTGACAATACAAGTAGTATTCAAAGCTTAAGATATCAGTATTTCACCTGTTAGCATAAACCAATCATCATATACAGTTTAAAATGCAGCTCTTTAACCCATATTATATGACATTCTATAATTCCATTTTTTCTTCCATTCTATCCATTATAATGTACATGTACAGCGAGGAATATAGTTTTAAGTCCTACTTAGTTAAAATACTTTACATTTGAAGTTAAAAGTATGTAAGCGGTTTGTATTATTGGAATCCCATCCTCATCGCCAATTACGTAACCGGTTCTTTTTTAAAGATTCCAACGTACAAACCGGAGCCCACACAAGGAAAAAAAGGCGAACTCTGCTTTATTGTGAAGCCTTGCTACAGGAGAAAAAAGCTGTGAATTCAGCTTTATTGCGAAGCCTCGCTAAGCAGTTCCCAAATGTCCCAAAAGTTGCTTAAGAGTCTTACCAACCCCATAGACCGCAGTAGCATCGCTGAGCAGCAGGATAACGAGGAGCTACATCGGTACGGCAGAGGAAGGCAAGGCACAGCGTGGTCAGGGCGTCCCCCGTATCTTCAAAGTGCGCTCATGTCTCTCTCTCCCTCTCCGGCCCGAGACAGCCCCCTTATATCCTGCACCGGATTGAGTGGAAAAGTACAGGCTAGAGTCGCTGCAGGCGTGGCCAGCGCATGGAGCGAGCCTCACCAGACTCATGATCCAGCTTTGCTAACAGCGGCTGTCTGATACGCGACTACATTGTTCTACTCCCTTCTTGTTATCTTCTTCTTCGAAGGTCAGGTTCTCACAGATACACACATAGTTTTTGCAGCAACACTACTGAGGTCCTTTTTCTCGGCACGTATACTGGGTTTGGTTCAACTAGTAATTTTCCGTCGTGTCTCACTCGGACCATCCTCTATTATCCCTAACACAGTCTACTACAAAACTAAGCACCAAGTGAAAATTTTTGTGCGATGTTTAAAATTTAGCAAGAAAAGGTATCCTTTTTAAAGAGTAATTTTCAAACATTGAACACAGAGGGGGAAGATAAGCAAAAATAAAATATGATCTTTTGATTGAGATACCCAGGGTTGCAATACATTGGAGCATGTTTCAACACAGTAACTTGATATATATTTACTAAATTGTTTGGCACATTCAGCATGTCCCCAGGGAACTGTTGGAGGAAACTAGCAGTACATTTTTCACTCCTTCCCTGTGCATTAGCAGACATAAGGTCACGCTAGTATAGCAAAGATGGGTGCAGCCTCAGGCTCATTAGCTCTCAGCAAGCTAGCCAGATGAGGTAGTGTGGTGTTTTCATTTCATCGTTCAAGCCTGAAAGGAAACTGTCGGCAGCCACTTGCTCTTAAAACAATGAAAATTTAGGTGACAGCAATCTCATTAGCTGAAAAGTAGCATTCAGTGGAGATAAAGATTTCTAGGTAATGATTTCCAGGTAAAGATTTCCCTCTTCTGCAACACATATGCAAACTCGTTAGCAAACCATATCCACTGAATGCAAAAATCCATGTATGAGACGAGCAAATAGTGCTTGTTAAATTACAGCAACTGTGCATCAGTGAATTATATTTCTTGCAGGAAAATCAATGACTGGCTTCCTTTCAGAATAATGTATACATCTTAGATGTATTACATATTTACAGAGCAGCAATTTAATCCATAACCTTTGCCACAGAATTGATACTTTCCCTACAGATGTTTTCTTTGTCTTGCACAGAACTAAAATGCAGTAAATGCAAAGGGATATAAATGCTGTTATTTCAGGCTTCAGCCATGATGTATGCTATGCTTGAAGATTAAATACCTTTTGCATTCCAATTACTGTATGTGAAAGTCTATTGATGATGTTTTATTGGTAATATTTCATTGCTGTAAGCTTTTAAGCTGAGTGGAGCTGTATGCTTATGTGGATTTCCTAAAGTCCAGGAGATCTGGCGTTGAAGACATACTTGCACTCAATTTTTTATTTTTTCTGTGCTTCGGTTCAAAACTGACCTAACACTGAGATGTTTTCCTGCTTATGTTATATAGGAAGTGGGAACCTGATGGTCTTAATGATCATTTCTGATTTCCCTGGTAAAGACAAGAAGTTGGTTTGTGTTTTTCTTAGTGATAGTGTTGTTCTAAGGTGTTAGCAAACACTGGAAGAAGAGTACTTGCCCCAAGTCCAGCTGTCAGATATGAAGAGGCTGATTACCAGAGGCGTAAAAAGCTACTAGATGTCAAGCTTCCCGCAAAACTTTGTGACACTTTACTCCCTAGGACTGTTTTTGAAAATCGTAGATGTAAAGGGCTAGATTTGCCCCTCAAGTTTACATTTCAGCTTCTAATATATTTTCGTAGACTACCTCCCACTCACAGTATTAACCTCCCTTTAATGACTTCCCGCCTCAACTGTTGCCTTCCCATCTTTTATGATCTTCCCGATTCCTACCTCTCCCCAGCTCTATAGGGCACGTTCTCTCTCCAGGAAGCAGGAATTCAGTCATCTCTATTATTGCTATCGCAGTAGTGCCGATGAGCCCAAACTACCTGTCAGTGAAACCAGGAGAGGGTCTCCAGAAAATACCCCCATGGCCTAGCCGCTGGTAATTTACTGCCTGAGGTCCAGGAGGGAAGTGCCAGATGATGGTCTCCAAACCCCTCATAGATGACCTTACTTCATGTCCTGGCCACTTGTCAACCCGTTGATTTGTGACTTGCCACAAGGCACAGAGGACTTGACTTTGTCCCCTGAGACATCTTCTTTTCTTCAGCCCACAATGATTTCTCTCCCAGTTGCTTTCTCATAGCCTATCTTATAAAATGCTAAGGACCAAACCTGCCAGAGTCACCCTCTCAACCCTCTTCTTTGCATTGGGACTTTTGACAGAGTTTGGACAAAGACCTGCATCCTATGGTACACTCTGTTTTTTGCCTAAAATGATTTTTTCCTATTTTCTTTTTGTGGTTTTTTTTAGCTTGTTTATTAAATTTTTCAGAGATAGATAATATACCAGTGTATAAAACTATAAAACTGTATAGGACTTCACGGTCCTTTTGTATAAACAATAACCAGCTTGGATGGAGTTTGCAACTAGGGAAAGTAGGTCAAAACAACGTGACTAAATCATTCCAAAGCAATCATTGGAAAGAATCAAATCAAATTTTACAGAAGGGAGGGAATAATACTTTGGTAGAGTCAATGCGAATTAAATCACTAAGTTTGGGATCAATACAAATGTTCTGTTCTTTTCAGCTTCATATTTTTAGCAATAACAAAACCCTGGTCAATTAAGCCTCAACTCATCTCACCTAAAGGCAGCCATGTAGAAGATAAGCATGCAGACTAACCTAGTCCCTCTGCAGGCGTCTCTAGAAAGTGATGTATTTCACCTGTCTTTGATATTGATGTTGGTGTATAATATGCTGCTAGAGCATATTTTCACGATCTGCAAGTAACACAAAAACAGAAAATACTTTGGACGAAGGCAGCTTTGGAAACAACTCACCAGGCTGTAATACTCTCAAAAAACCAAGGTATTTCATGAGCAGTGGTATTAAGAAAATACTTTTTCCTTATCAATTTGGGTGGCTTATTCTTCTAGTTTCCTCTCCTTTCCCTCACCCTGTATCCTGTATGATGAAAAGCCGCAATGCCCTCTGTCCCCCCTTACATCCCACAGCTCCCCCCTGGGAATGGGCAGCCTGTGTGGTGCCAGAGATGTGAGAATGTCCCCACTGACTGCTGGGTACTGAGGACGGATAGATACCTACTCACAGAGCACAGGCTTTTTCTCTGTGTGGCTATTGGATCTTCTCCTCTAGCCAGTTGCCAGACTCATGTACCTCTTAAGAACGTCGTATCACCAGGATATTACAGGAGAGGTATAAACCCATCTTCAAATCTGACTGAAACAGCCTAAAAGATCCCAGAGTTATCAAGTGGAGAACACAGATGGACAAATGATAGCATGATCGCAGAAGCCTTTTTCCCCTTCAGAAACTCATCTAAAGAAAGAACAAACCCTGTAGGACTGTGTCTGAGAGAAAATGGTCATGTGAGCCAGCCTCCCTACTATGAGAGATTAGATTAAGGGCAAAACAGGTGGTAGAAGATGGAATTAGTACATGGGAAAAACGGGAACGGAGAAGGTAGAAAACATGTTGTGCTAATGACTAAGCAATTTACTATGTGAATTCTTGTAACCAATCCGATGTGTGAATGAACTGCATGGACAGCGCGTGAACAGAGACTGTAAGCCAATCATATAGCTGCCACTAGCGCGTGCTCTTATTGCCTGTCTATATCTACTCTGTGAAAACTGGAATAAAGGGAGAACGACCATACTCATATTGAGACTCCATCGTTACTCCGGGTCCGTCTCCCACTCCAACAAAACCCTTTAGACAGAATTAAATCATAACATTTTATTTTACTTTTTTATCAGGGACTTGCTATCATTTTCCCCCTTGCTGCCATGAAAATTGAGAAACTGGGAATCCAATTACAAAGGCTAGATAAAAGTGTACAGGCAGAGGTCACTGTAGAGAGGGATATAAGGTGACTTAAACACAGAAACAGTGAACCACGGCTCTGGTTTTCAATCAATAGAGCCAGCAAGAGTTGCTGGACCTCCGGTGCAATTGATTACTTTGAGAGGTAGTAAATAGTGATACTGACATTTAGAATGTGGCCAAAACAAAATCGCTCATCTCATCAGCTTTATTTAAAGTGTGAAAACTCTCAACAGCAGGTACCAAGGGTTGGGTAACCTTTTATTTCCAAGGCTTACTATAAGGAAAAGGACACGTTGTTTGGGGCTCTGTTCTGAATAGCTCTTACTGTGTTGTGGGGTTTTTTAATTATTATTATTTCTGTAAGCTGCTGCAGTAGAGGAAAATAGGAGATAGTCTGCTCTTTCATGTACGGCATGGTGACCCAGAGTCCTCTTGATACTTTAAATTAGAAAAGTCTGAGTTGTTTGGCTTGAAATATGATTTGAACTTTGCAGAACTTTCCTGATAAGCATGGCAAGCAGCAGTCATTTAAGCCCTGCAAAGGTAAGCAAAACTCGTTTGCATGCAGGAAGACTTAAAATTTAAATCCAGCTGAGCCTGAGCATTCCTCAAAACAGCTTGGTAAACTTGTGGTATCTCCAGACCCATACTTGTGGTATCTTGTGGTATCTCCAGACCCATGGGATGCTGGCATTTAAATTACAGTGCAAACCCACTGGCAAAACTCCCACTGATTTCAAAGATGTTGGGATTTCACTCATCAGAATGAGATTGTCTATCAAACCTCCTTGTTCAGCCCCTGTGAATACAGGAGCATGCCACCTGATGTATCTGACTACAATTCAGGCTGAGGTGGGTGGTTTTAATCTCTTTCTTTGATAGAGCAGTCCAGCATCTGACAAGACTTCGGAGGATATTATACAGTGAATTAAATTCCTTTGCTGCTGGGCTCTGTTTGTGGGGAAACTATTTACCTTTTAAATTATGCACTTTCTCAGACCTGTCATTGTAAAGCAGACCCACACCTGATTCTATAGATTCTGTTAATGGACCTGAAGGAGTTTTATTGGAAGGACTGCAGGAAAACAGAAACAGCCACACCAGATTTGATGGTCCATCCAGCGAAGTTTTTAATGCTAGATCTTCCAAGAAAAAGATATAAATATGCCCATAATGGATACTATAAAGATCCTGCCCACAGCAGAAATGTTCCCCTAATCCGTATGTCTGCAATGCAGACAATGAAATCTTCTCTTACGCTGGAAACATGGAGCTTCCTCCTGCCCTTCCTTCTCAGACATCCTTCAGGAAGGACAGACATCCCTGCCTGCACGGACTGAGAGTGAGTCACATCTTTAAAGAGAGAAAGAGGGTGGGGTTTACACAAATTAACCTCTAATTGTAGTTGTTGATCCCACAAAACCATTGCTATATTTTATTTAGGTACTGCCTCATTCTTTGGTGTTAGTGACAGTTAAAGGCATACACTGGTTTTTGCACTGTAAAGGCAAACTCTAAACCTTGTCTTGTATCTATATGTACATGTCTACATGTTTGTGCACCCATACAGACACAGAGATAGTTCTTATACGGCTAGGCTTAATGGGGTAGCAGGCATAACCTGGAGCCAATAAAAATACAGATAACACACATTAAACTGCTGTGTAATTGGTGGCGTGGGGAAGGGAAGGGAAGGGAAGGGAAGGGAAGGGAAGGGAAGGGAAGGGAAGGGAAGGGAAGGGAAGGGAAGGGAAGGGAAGGGAAGGGAAGGGAAGGGAAGGGAAGGGAAGGCCAGTGATGTTGCTTACTGTGATGTGCAGAGAGCCTGAGATTAGTGGTGATTCAAGCTGTCAAGTCTATTTGTTTGAGTCTTTAAGAGGACAGACATGTTTTTACAGTGTTCTGGCCTAACAGTGGAAGCCTGGTGCTGCCTCACCTGTCCTGCCTCCACATATAACCACTCTGAAGCCAAAAGGAGAGTACCCATCTTTCTATGTCCCAATGATGTAGCAATGCACTGTGCTGGATGTGAACTGGCACACACACCATCTCTGCACTCATAGCGTGACCAATCCATAACCAGCTTGACCTGTTACGGCATACTAAAGAGCTGACTACGTTGCTTTTTGGGAATAGTTTTATTCTCCTCCACTGTCAGAAAGGTCAAACATCCTTGACCTCCACAAATAATTGGTAATACTAAGACATGCTGGAGAACTGGTTTTTTTCTGTACAATTTAAAATGACATTAGGGAGAGATAAAATAATTGAAACGGTCACTTTAACATTTTTACTTTTACCTCTAGTTCTAATAAAAAATGCAATGTAAGTATATAAATCTTCAGATAATTTTCTGAAATCAATGGTTATACAGGAACCTCAATGTATACCAGAGGGACTGAAGATGAAAAAATAATTGTATTTCTCTACCTATCTCTGATTTATGTCTGTGTTTGTATCTACATCTTCTCTATATCAAAGTCTCCAAACCCTCTCCTTTGCCACTATAAGGATATTTATAATACCATCAACGGAAACTTTTATATAGACTTAGTATTTTCAAGTAAAATCTTATTATTTTATAATTATTTTAAACTAATTTGACTGTCCATTAGCAGAGTTGTAGGGAGACATATTGACATCTGTACCTTTCAATAGTACCCCTTCTTCTCCACCCTAAGGTTGTTCTAACTCGCAAGCTCTTTCCCTTTCCAGTAGATAATTACAGACACTGTTGCCACCACCTCTAAAGACTTGCAATCTCTCTTTCTGGAAACCAGCTATAAGTGTTACATAAATATATATAACTGTTCAATTATTTTCTTCCCCTTCCCATGCTACAGATCTATCTACTCCTAACTTCTCTTAAAATACACACCCTCCTTATCTTGAAAGAATCAGGTACAGTCTGTCTGAAAACAAACTTGATTATAAGGCAGCAATAACAGATGGCAGCAAGTCAAAGAACGTTATAGTTGTCATTTGCCAAAGGAATTTTCTTACAGCTTGTGGACACTGAATTATTGACACAGAGCTGGGGTTTTTTTTGGGTGGCTGGCTTTTTTTTGCAATGCTGTTTTCATTATAGTATTATGATGGTAAAGTTTTCTACAGGCTATCATTATAGTTTTCTCTGTAGCCCTTCCTAGAGGTTCCTTTTCGGATCTGAGTATGACAGACATATAGGTGAGATAATTAATCTCAGAAATCTGATCTGAGATAGTCATCAAGAAGTCCCTTTGGATACAGTTGAGAGGAAATCGAGAGGAAATTGAGAGGAAAACTCGAAGGCTGAGGTGCTGAATTACTTTATCGCCTTAGTCTTCACCGGCAAGGGCTCCAACCACACCACCCAAGTTGCAGAAGGCAAAGGCAGGGGCTATGAGAATGAAGAACCGCCCACTGTAGGAGAAGATCAGGTTCGGGACCACCTGAGGAACCTGAAGGTGCATAAGTCCATGGGACCGGATGAAATCCATCCACGGGTCCTGAGGGAGCTGGCAGATGAAGTTGCCAAGACGCTTTCCATTATATTTGAAAAGTCATGGCAGTCTGGTGAAGGTCCCGCTGATTGGAAAAGGGGAAATGTAACCCCCCTTTTCAAAAAGGGAAAAAAGGATGACCCGGGGAACTACAGACCGGTCAGTCTCACCTCTGTGCCTGGCAAGATCATGGAGCAGATCCTCCTGGAATCTCTGCTAAGGCACATGGAAAATAAGGAGGTGATTGGTGACAGCCAACATGGCTTCACCAAAGGCAAATCATGCCTGACAAATTTGGTGGTCTTCTATGATGTTGCCACAGCAATGGTAGATAAGGGGAGAGCAACAGACGTCATCTACCTGGACTTATGCAAAGCGTTTGACACTGGAAACCAGTGACGAGTGGTGTTCCTCAGGGGTCAGTACTGGGACCAGTGCTGTTTAACATCTTTGTCAGAGACATGGACAGTGGGACTGAGTGCACACTCAGCAAGTTTGCCGACGACACCAAGCTGTGTGGCACGGTCGACACACTGGAGGGAAGGGATGCCATCGAGAGGGACCTTTGACAGGCTTGAGAGGTGGGCCCATGCCAACCTCATGAAGTTCAACCAGGCCAAGTGCAAGGTCCTGCACCTGGGTCATGGCAATCCCAGGCACAAATACAGGTTGGGCGGAGAATGGCTTGAGAGCAGCCCTGAGGAGAAGGACTTGGGGGTGCTGGTGGACGAGAAGCTCAACACGAGAAGCAACAAACGGGATGAGCTGGAAGCCATTGTGCATCAGGACAACTATGATGTAGTTGCCATCACGGAAATGTGGTGGGATGACTGTCATGACTGGAATGCTGCGATGAATGGCTATAACCTCTTCAGAAGGGATAGGCAAGGGAGGAGAGGCGGGGGTGTGGCTCTGTACATTAGGGAATGTTTTGATTGTATAGAGCTAGAGTCCAGTGATGATAAAGTAGAGTGTTTATGGGTAAGGATGAAGGGGAAGGCAAATAAGGGAGATGATCTTGTGCTGGGAGTATGCTATAGACCACCCGGCCAGGATGAGGAGACAGATGAAGTATTCTATAAGCGGCTGGCTGAAGTCTCGCAATCGCCAGCCCTTGTTCTGGTTGGGGACTTCAACCTGCCGGGTATCTGCTGGAAATATAACACAGCAGAGAGCAGGCAGGCTAGGAGGTTCCTCGAGTGCATGGAGGATAACTTCCTGACACAACTGGTAGGCGAGCCTGCCAGGGGAGGTGCCTCGCTAGACCTACTGTTCACAAACAGTGAAGGACTAGTGGGAGATGTGGTGGTCGGAGGCCGTCTTGGGTTTAGTGATGATGAAATGGTCAAGTTTTCAATTCGTAGTGATGTAAGGAGGGGGGTTAGCAAAACCTCCACCTTGGACTTCCGGAGGGCGGACTTTGGCTTGTTCAGGACACTGGTTGAGAGAGTCCCTTGGGAGACAGTCCTGGAGGGCAAAGGGGTCCAGGAAGGCTGGACGCCCTTCAAGAAGGAAATCTTAAAGGCCCAGGAGCAGGCTGTCCCCAAGTGTCGCAAGTCTAAAGGGCGGGGAAAATGGCCAGTCTGGATGAGCAAGGAACTTCTGATGGGACTTAGGAATAAAAGGAGGGTTTACCACCTTTGGAGGAAGGGACAGGCAACTCAGGAGGAGTACAGAGATCTCATTAGGTTATACAGAGAGAAAATTAGGAAGGCAAAAGCCCAGCTGGAGCTCAACTTGGCCACTAACATTAAGGACAACAAAACATGTTTTTATAAATACATCAACAAAAAGAGAGCCGGGGAGAATCTCCATCCCTTACTGGATGCGGGGGGGAGGGAAAGTTGCAACCAAGGACGAGGAGAAGGCTGAGATACTTAATGCCTTCTTTGCCTCCGTCTTCAATAGTCAGACCAGCTATCCCCAGGGGGTTCAGCCTCCGGAGCTGGAAGATAAGGATGGAGAGCAGAACAACCCACCCATAATCCAGGAGGAAGTAGTCAATGATCTGCTTCTGCACCTAGACGCACATAAGTCTATGGGGCCGGATGGGATTCACCCAAGAGTGCTCAGGGAGCTGGCGGGAGAGCTCACCGAGCCTCTCTCCATCATTTATCAACAATCTTGGTCAACAGGGGAGGTACCAGATAACTGGAGGGTGGCTAATGTGACGCCCATCTACAAGAAGGGTCGGAAGGAGGATCCGGGGAACTACAAGCCTGTCAGCCTGACCTCGATACCAGGGAAGATCATGGAGAGGATCATCTTGAGTGAGCTCTCACGGCAAGTGCAGGGCCAGCCAGCATGGGTTTAGGAAAGGGAGGTCCTGCTTAACCAACCTGATCTCTTTCTGTGACCATGTGACCCGCCTTCTGGATGCGGGGAAGGCTGTGGACGTTGTCTATCTGGACTTTGGTAAGGCCTTTGACACCGTCCCCCACAGCATTCTCCTGGAGAAGCTGGCGAATCATGGCATAGACAAGTGTACTCTTCGCTGGGTTAAAAACCGGCTGGATGGCCGTGCCCAGAGAGTTGGGATTAATGGGGTGAAATACTCTTGGCGGCCGGTCACCAGTGGTGTCCCTCAGGGCTCAGTTCTGGGGCCAGTTTGGTTTAATATCTTTATCAATGATCTGGATGAGGGGATTGACTGCACCCTCAGTAAGTTTGCAGACGACACCAAGCTAGGTGGGAGTGTTGATCTGCTTGAGGGTAGGAAGGCTCTACAGAGGGACCTGGACAGGCTGGATCGATGGGCCAAGGCCAACTGTATGAGGTTTAATAAGGCCAAGTGCCGGGTCCTGCATTTCGGTCACAACAACCCCAAGCAACGCTGCAGGCTTGGGGAAGAGTGGCTGGAAAGCTGCCCGGCAGAAAAGGACCTGGGGGTGCTGGTGGACAGCCAGCTTAACATGAGCCAGCAGTGTGCCCAGGTGGCCAAGAGGGCCAACAGCATTCTGGCTTGTATTGGGAATAGCGTGGCCAGCAGGAGTAGGGAAGTGATGGTGCCTCTGTACTCGGCACTGGTGAGGCCTCACCTCGAGTACTGTGTTCAGTTCTGGGCCCCTCTGTACAGGAGGGACGTTGAAGTGCTGGAGCATGTCCAGAGGAGAGCTACCAGGCTGGTGAGGGGTCTGGAGACCAGGTCATATGAGGAGAGGCTGAGGGAGCTGGGCATGTTTGGAGAAGAGGAGGCTGAGGGGAGACCTCATTGCCCTCTACAACTACCTGAAAGGAGGTTGGAGAGAGGTGGGTGTTGGCCTCTTCTCCCAGGTGAATAACAACAGGACCAGAGGAAATGGTCTGAAGTTGCGGCAGGGGAGGTTTAGATTAGATATTAGGAAGAATTACTTTACTGAAAGAGTGGTCAGGCACTGGAATAGCCTGCCCAGGGAGGTGGTTGAGTCACCATCCCTAGAGGTGTTTAAGAAACGTCTAGATGTGGCACTTCAGGGCATGCTCTAGTGGCAAAGATTGCAGGGGTTTGGGTTTTTTTGTGCGTGTATGGTTGGACTCGATGATCTCAAAGGTCCTTTCCAACCATGAAGATTCTATGATTTTATTCTATGATTCTATGAGCAGGCAATGCGCGCTTGCAGCCCAGAAAGCCAACCGCATCCTGGGCTGCATCAAAAGGAGCGTGGCCAGCAGGTCGAGGGAGGTGATTCTGCCCCTCTACTCTGCTCTGGTGAGACCCCACCTGGAGTACTGCGTCCAGCTCTGGAGCCCGCAGCACAAGAAGGACATGGACCTGTTAGATTGGGTCCAGCGGAGGGCCACGAAGATGATCAGAGGGCTGGAGCACCTATGCTATGAGGACAGGCTGAGAGAGTTGGGGTTGTTCAGCCTGGAGAAGAGAAGGCTCCAGGGAGACCTTATAGCAGCCTTCCAGTACCTAAAGGGGGCCTACAGGAAGGATGGGGAGGGACTCTTTATCAGGGAGTGTAATGATAGGACACGGGGTAACAGTTTCAAACCGAAATAGGGTAGATTGAGACTGGATATTAGGAAGATATTCTTTACTGTGAGGGTGGAGAGGCACTGGAACAGGTTGCCCAGGGAAGTTGTCGCCGCCCCATCCCTGGAGGTGTTCAAGGCCAGGCTGGATGAGGCTTTGAGCAGCCTGGTCTAGTGGGAGGTGTCCCTGCCCATGGCAGGGGTGTTGGAACTAGATGATCTTTAATGTCCCTTCCAACCCCAACCATTCTGTGATTCTGTGAAATCACCACCAAATGGTGATTCAGCTGACCTAGCTTAGGTAGCTAACTTAGGCTAGAAGGGCTTTATCATTAAAGTGCACATTTCCCTCCATTGATTATAAAGGAAATCTAGACTGCTAGTTCATACAAAGAACCAGTAAAGACAACTATCATTTTGTGAGAATAAACCTGTCAAAAAAGACAGTCAATGTTCCTCAAGAAATCATTCAAAAAGTACTACAAACAGAAATACATGAGAGGTTATGCATACTTAGAGTGAGATGGTTCTGAGCAGTATGATTAGCCACAAACACAGTAAAAATCACCTACTGGTAAGCACAGCAATTTTTTTTCAGATGTCACAGCAGGGAGAATTTTAAGGAAAGAATGGTAAAGGTGAACAGAGCGGTTTCTGAGGATTTTTTCAAGGAATGCCTTCCATACACTGTGGGAATGGGAGAAAAAAATTATCTTGCTTGTGAAATTTAATAAAAAATGTCATAACTCTGGCACTGCAAGTAGGAGGGAGAAGGGAATGGCCATACTGATTATATACAAGGAAGCATTGTGCATGGTGGAGCCTTAGATAGAACTTTGTGTTGAAGCAATGGAACAGGATGAACCTTTGGAAAGATACACAAAAAGAAGCAGCATTTTCAAAACAATGGGCAAACAAAATGGTCTCTGCAGGAGTTTAGGGAAAAGGAAATGCTTCATTTTCTTCTGCTATTTCATTTCTGCAAGGCTTTATAGTACTTAACTGTCTCACTTTCCTAACCAATAACATTTGCATATGTTTTACGTGCAGTTCTTAGCTTACACTAATAGCTGGTGATGGACTCTTATGTGTATTTAAAGGCCAAAGATTATTCAGGAAAGACACTGAAGCCTTCCCCCATGGTACCCTGCTGATTCCTCTCCATTTTTGAGGAAGCATTGATGGGACAGAAGACTATCTGGATCTTTGTAGCTCAGTCAATCATTCATCCTCTTACTGATATCATCAGGCTGGCACCAACAACCAAAGGAGATGACTGCCACACCTAGTATCTAGCTGAAAATTCCCTTGCTGCATTTTTAGCCCACGATTACTTTCATGGTGCATGGGGGGCATGAAGAACAAATAATGATTATTTTTTTCTTTGCAGCAGTCTTTTATGTATCTCAGGATTGTTATACCTTCAGTCTTTTCCAAACCAAGAAATCCCAGTTTTTTCAATTCTCCTTTGTAGACCATGCTTTCAAGACCTCTAATCATTCTTCCTGATCTTCTCTGAACTGTCTTCAATTAGGCGACATCTCTCTTGATGTTTACAGAACAAAGTCATCTGGATTTGCTGAATTTGAAGCAAACACCAACAAATAGTGGTGCAAAGCTGTGCTGGAGCACAAGAGGCAAAGATTGTGGTTGAGAACAAGACAATTATATTAATAACTTCTTATCCTCAGTCTATGTGTGTTCTTGGGAGTTGTCAGCTGAGCCCTAAGGAATGCTGAGCCATTGGTCTTCACCATCTTTATTCAAATTAAACCACATAAATAAAAAGTGCAAACAGACAACATCCTTTGAAGATACTGAATATCTAATGCATATTGCTTTTCATTGCTGTGCTTTATTTCACTTAAATAATAATGAGATTTTGGAGAGGAGATAAGGCTGGGGGGCACACCTGAACCTGCACCTGGGAAGTGCTGCTGGTTCTGGGCATTGGAGTCTGTGGGCCTTGGTTATCCACCAGCTCTACTTGCTTTGAGCAGCTTGACATCTGCAATTACTGGGGACCAATATGTATCAAGCTAAAAAGTCTCACAGCAAGTCAGTCACACATTGGGAAGAGTATCTAGGTTTCCTAAATAAACTCTACTTTCTGGATTTCCTAACTTTCCAGCATCTCTCCAGCTTTCTATCTTTCCATTCCATTCTCTGCTTCTTCGGCACATTTGCAATGTGCTGGACATTCCCCCCCCCCCCCCCCCCCCAAAAAAAAAAAAAAAAAAATTGCACCCAAATATCTGGTAAAACCAGTCCTAACTCAATTTAATCTAAGCCCCATTCCTCAAAAGTTGTACTCCACTTTCAGTCCCTGACATGCTTTTGTACCTCTCCCTTGCCTAGCTGACTTCATGAACTCTTGGCAGGAAGACCTTTCAGGGACCTTGCATTGCACCACGTTGGAGATCAAAGTCTTCTCTTTGATCTCAGAAGACCTGGAGCCTCCCCTCTCTCCCTGCAGTTCCCCTCTACTGCACCTTAGCTTCACAACATTTTGAGAGAGGCAGTAAAATGGGGAAGAGAGAGGAAAAGGCAAGGTGGAATTTTCCTGGATTTCCCCTGTTTCCTCAGGATATACTCTATGCCTCTTCCCTTCTCCCTAAGTTATGTCAGTCAGCCTCAGAACCAGTCTCTAACATTATGTATGTGAACTCCATATACGATGGTAAGTAAAGCAGTGCAAAAGCCTTGGGCGTCATAAGAAAAAGGCCTGTTAACTACCTAAAGGAAAATCCCACACAAGAGCAAAGCCATGACATTTTGCAGCATAAGGATTAGCTACCACAGAATATACTATTAAAGGTAAATTATTGCTTCTGTCATTATCTTAATAGCCTGATGGATGTGGTAAATATGGCAATCCGGTAAGGTGAGGAATTCTGTATTACTAGAAATGAAAACAGCCACTATTTTAGCTTTGAGGAAAACGTGAGTATAGTCACACCTTAACTACCTTCTGTTTTCCTACTGAAAAATTACCAGTGTCTTTGGGCCTCCATTGGATTATATCTCAATGCAGCTTTTTCTGTCTCTGCTTTCTGACTCTGGCTGGATGTCATGCTAGGAGCAGCTCTGCAGGTTGTGGCCAATACCTTACACTGGTCCTACCCCTAAATCAAAGCAATGACCTGCATGGAGCTCCAAGCCAGGCTCATGCAACAAAACACAGACAAAACTGGAAACATATTGCTAGACCTCTAGTAAGAAATGTGGAGTGGTTTAGTGTCCTCAGTGCAACAACAAGGTTTCACCTCCTCTCCTTAAGGTGCTAGCCAATTTGGGACCCCATCATTCCTCTTTTCAGCCTCACGAGGCCAGGCAGAGAGCCGCCAAGGCCACCACAAACTCCCTCATGGCAGAGTCATGCAGCAGGGATTGCTATGTGCCGTGAGACAGTGGAGGAAACAACCTGGTGAGATAACTCTAATCAATTACCAGCCCTGAATAGAACAAGGAACAAAACATGTCAGCTGTCACTTATGATAGCATCCGCTGTCCAATTTCATTCAGTTGGGCTACTTTAATACTCGTCTCCTTTCCTATTTAAGCATAGGTGATTCTTAATTAACTTTTCCTAACATGTCACTCTCAATTGTACTCACTGTATGCATTATCCAGTCCAGATATTTTGGGGAAAGGACATGTTAGGACAAACATCCTTCCAGTTATGCATAAATGGGGCCATTAGGAACACATACACATTAAAAAGTTCAGTCACTTGAGTATATGCCTCTGGAATAACTGATTTTCTTTTAGTATTTCCTTGTGTGAAAGAAAAAGAATGAGACCTCAAATTGTACAGACAAATAAACACCTGAGTTCATGAATTTTATTTTCCTTCCCAACTCTTTCATTCTAGAAAGGTCATTGAGGAAGGCTCTGTATTTTATACTGGTCACATTTTTGGTATATATAGCCCTTTCAACAAAAAATCTGAGCCCCACACTTCCTCCATTTTAGTCCCAGTTTTCACAACTGCTACATTCTCCATTAACTTCTTTTGATATGATAATTGAGTGAACAGTTGCCCTCAATAACCAACACAGAAAATAGCATATCAAAGCCTGATTTTTCTTGAGTGATATCACAGATACTACATTAGGTTCTGTGTTGTCCAAGAACATCACCTCACCCTTTCTGATTTGGCTCAATTCCTTACCGTGCCTATCCATGCCAACAACATTCTTTAGGTTTTCTCTGTATGGCTTCAATTCTGTATTCACACAGGATGCAACATAAAATGATCTGCGCCCAGTCCAGTTCCCAAGAATATGCATGTCTGGGAGAACTGAATCTGGGGAATAAAGGCTTTTCTATATAAAGCTTGCAGTAAACGGCACAAGCTTCCTGACGCTCACCTTTTCCTGTACTGATTCTACTAAAGTAACACCAGAAAAGCCCTTCTTTTGCTAAATCACAGCTATAAGGGCTTCTCATTGAGACTACAGCACCACTTGAATCAGAGCTGGCCTAAATAAGAATAACAAAGCAAATAAGGAAAATAATTTGGGCAAGCAGAGGGGGGGAAAGTGGGAAACCAGGTCACTCTAGCAAGAGGAAGAAGAAAGGAAAAGGAAGATTTGAGTAGGGTGGAGAAGTCCTAAAGAACTGGGATTCCCATTTCTGCTGTGATGAGGAAGGCTAGTGATGAGGAAGGATGAGTTCTTGTTTCAGATTATCTGATGTGTGTGATTGTTTCTGGTATTTGTTACAGCTTGGATCAAGAGGAATTAACCAGTCTGCAATTTCTCTCCCTGGGAACCGGATCCTGCTGCTGATACTAACATGACTCTTTATGTCATGAGCAATTAATCAGTATTCGGGGCCTCCAGGGTTTCTCTGTCAGGAGGCAGCATTGCTACAGTTTTCTTGGAGCGACAATGCAGTACTATACGTTGCTACTCCATTTTGATCCTCTGCAAAAATGAGGTCTCTCATAGTGTCTGGAAAGATAGCAGGTGTCCAAGGCTGGAATTTTTTTCCCTTCCTTCTCTTTTTTCTTTTGTAGCATAAAGGTGAGTTAACAACACTGTCTGTTCTGCTGAACTCAAGCTAGATCCAGCTGAACTTCAATTCATCCCAGCAGCAAACTGTTTATTAAAGAACTGTCAAATGCCCATATTCTGTGGATCATCACAGGAGCTGACAGTGCGACAAAAGCTTGAAATCCAGTGCATATCACTGGAGGATGCCACTAAAATGAAAGTCAGACCAAAACTTCGCAGCTGTCACTCATTATCTAAGACATTCTCACACAGTAGATATCACACACTCCCCTTTATCTAACATGGTTCTCCTAACTTCCCCGTTTTTGCTGTAATTAAACAGATTTCGAACAAAAACATTTTGAAACAAAAAAACCTCTATTAAGATGTGTATTTCTACTCCATTTGGAGTTCTGCATCTCCAGTTAATTGCTGTATCTCTCTTTTTGGTCACCTGCTGCTTATTTTATAGGTTATTATATTTTAGAGCTTGAAAAGAAGACTAAATAGGAATGGATGAATTTCAACCATTCAAACAGAGCTTCTACAAGAAAAATTGTCCTCAGCCACTTGCCCTTATCTCAGACCAAGCCTGCGCATAACTTTGTTCCAGTTCAAATGAGACAGGCTAATAATGTTTCTGTCCTCGTTATTTTTTTTATTTTATCACATTTTTCCAATTCTGGTTTTGACTGGGAATTTAATGCCATATCAGTACTGTCGGCAAACACCTCTCAGTCATGAGAGGCTGCTCTTAGCTGTCTTGACCAAAGGCAGGAAATATCCGAAGCATCATAAGCTTGTTCTTAAAATGCTTGATATCCAGTCTGTCAGTTCTTAAAATGTTCGATATCCAGTCTGTCAGACCAATTTTACACCCATTTAGCTCCATCAACATCAGAGACACTATGCCAGTGCAAAAATAATGGAGCATTGACTCAGATTTCTATAATCTTTAAGTCATTCTTGATTTACTTTAGGCTACAGTATATTTAATTGCCTCTTGTCTTCACTCTTGAACCCAGGTCCCAAGGAACTCTTTTCATTAAAAAAACAGCGGCCAAAGGAAGATCCAAATACAAGGCATAATCTGCAGTATAATTACTTGACTGTGATCTCATCATATGTCCTACACAATTATAAAACAGTTCCGCTTTTTTATGTCTCTAATTGCTACAAATTCATATTAAAATGAAGGTCATCCATATTAGCAGAGCTTTCAGATTTATTACACTACTCTCATTGCTTTGATGTTAAAGATTTTGACAAATATATTTGGTATAAAGAACCATATTAAGGGTAATTATGTCATTTACACATGGATTTTTTTGTTTAAAGACTTTTATTTTTAGAATCGCAGTGCACAACTTAACTTACCTTACACTGTAGCTATTTAAAAGTTTTATTGTGCATGAATACATACAAATCTTCTACAAAAATTGTCAGAATAATTCTAGTATGACTGCAGGTTAAATTCTGTTCCATTAAGAACAAAGAGTTAATAATGACAGTCATACACTTAAACTTAGGGGTAATTATATATGTTTAAAAATATATTCTACGTGTAGTTACAGTGGCATTGCATTAAAAATGCTATGCAATGAAAACCACTCCATTACCCAGTATACCTGAGGCACATAGAAACTTACCTAAATCAGATGACTTAGTATTTAAGCCAGGTACTGGTAAAGTTTTTCAGGAACATGTCAGTTAATAAAGAATAGCAAAAATACAGGGATTTTTTTTAAAAAAAATTGATAAATTACAGTTAAGGCTAATAATACACAGCAGTAACAAAATGTCCATGACACTGACAGTACAAAAAGGTGTTAGAAAACTAGGCTATTTAGACCAAAGGTTTTGATTTTGGCATCAATTTCTAAATGCAGTTAAATATGATAGCAGTTTGGGGGAGGGATTAGACAGCAGTTGTTTAGACTGGAGAAAGAAAAAGAGGATGGTATGAGAAAAGCCTATGTAATGCTGCTCAGAAGATGAAGTGCACAGTAGAAGGATGCCTGGAAACATGGAAACCGTTCTGGTGGCCTCCTGCTCTGCTTGTGAAAATGAGGCATATTTTTACATATTCTTTGCGACTAAAAAGGATGGTACTCATGCATTACTTGACTATAGTAGCAATGCTGCCTCCTGACAGAGAAACCCTGGAGGCCCCGAATACTGATTAATTGCTCATGACATAAAGAGTCATGTTAGTATCAGCAGCAGGATCCGGTTCCCAGGGAGAGAAATTGCAGACTGGTTAATTCCTCTTGATCCAAGCTGTAACAAATACCAGAAACAATCACACACATCAGATAATCTGAAACAAGAACTCATCCTTCCTCATCACTAGCCTTCCTCATCACAGCAGAAATGGGAATCCCAGTTCTTTAGGACTTCTCCACCCTACTCAAATCTTCCTTTTCCTTTCTTCTTCCTCTTGCTAGAGTGACCTGGTTTCCCACTTTCCCCCCCTCTGCTTGCCCAAATTATTTTCCTTATTTGCTTTGTTATTCTTATTTAGGCCAGCTCTGATTCAAGTGGTGCTGTAGTCTCAATGAGAAGCCCTTATAGCTGTGATTTAGCAAAAGAAGGGCTTTTCTGGTGTTACTTTAGTAGAATCAGTACAGGAAAAGGTGAGCGTCAGGAAGCTTGTGCCGTTTACTGCAAGCTTTATATAGAAAAGCCTTTATTCCCCAGATTCAGTTCTCCCAGACATGCATATTCTTGGGAACTGGACTGGGCGCAGATCATTTTATGTTGCATCCTGTGTGAATACAGAATTGAAGCCATACAGAGAAAACCTAAAGAATGTTGTTGGCATGGATAGGCACGGTAAGGAATTGAGCCAAATCAGAAAGGGTGAGGTGATGTTCTTGGACAACACAGAACCTAATGTAGTATCTGTGATATCACTCAAGAAAAATCAGGCTTTGATATGCTATTTTCTGTGTTGGTTATTGAGGGCAACTGTTCACTCAATTATCATATCAAAAGAAGTTAATGGAGAATGTAGCAGTTGTGAAAACTGGGACTAAAATGGAGGAAGTGTGGGGCTCAGATTTTTTGTTGAAAGGGCTATATATACCAAAAATGTGACCAGTATAAAATACAGAGCCTTCCTCAATGACCTTTCTAGAATGAAAGAGTTGGGAAGGAAAATAAAATTCATGAACTCAGGTGTTTATTTGTCTGTACAATTTGAGGTCTCATTCTTTTTCTTTCACACAAGGAAATACTAAAAGAAAATCAGTTATTCCAGAGGCATATACTCAAGTGACTGAACTTTTTAATGTGTATGTGTTCCTAATGGCCCCATTTATGCATAACTGGAAGGATGTTTGTCCTAACATGTCCTTTCCCCAAAATATCTGGACTGGATAATGCATACAGTGAGTACAATTGAGAGTGACATGTTAGGAAAAGTTAATTAAGAATCACCTATGCTTAAATAGGAAAGGAGACGAGTATTAAAGTAGCCCAACTGAATGAAATTGGACAGCGGATGCTATCATAAGTGACAGCTGACATGTTTTGTTCCTTGTTCTATTCAGGGCTGGTAATTGATTAGAGTTATCTCACCAGGTTGTTTCCTCCACTGTCTCACGGCACATAGCAATCCCTGCTGCATGACTCTGCCATGAGGGAGTTTGTGGTGGCCTTGGCGGCTCTCTGCCTGGCCTCGTGAGGCTGAAAAGAGGAATGATGGGGTCCCAAATTGGCTAGCACCTTAAGGAGAGGAGGTGAAACCTTGTTGTTGCACTGAGGACACTAAACCACTCCACATTTCTTACTAGAGGTCTAGCAATATGTTTCCAGTTTTGTCTGTGTTTTGTTGCATGAGCCTGGCTTGGAGCTCCATGCAGGTCATTGCTTTGATTTAGGGGTAGGACCAGTGTAAGGTATTGGCCACAACCTGCAGAGCTGCTCCTAGCATGACATCCAGCCAGAGTCAGAAAGCAGAGACAGAAAAAGCTGCATTGAGATATAATCCAATGGAGGCCCAAAGACACTGGTAATTTTTCAGTAGGAAAACAGAAGGTAGTTAAGGTGTGACTATACTCACGTTTTCCTCAAAGCTAAAATAGTGGCTGTTTTCATTTCTAGTAATACAGAATTCCTCACCTTACCGGATTGCCATATTTACCACATCCATCAGGCTATTAAGATAATGACAGAAGCAATAATTTACCTTTAATAGTATATTCTGTGGTAGCTAATCCTTATGCTGCAAAATGTCATGGCTTTGCTCTTGTGTGGGATTTTCCTTTAGGTAGTTAACAGGCCTTTTTCTTATGACGCCCAAGGCTTTTGCACTGCTTTACTTACCATCGTATATGGAGTTCACATACATAATGTTAGAGACTGGTTCTGAGGCTGACTGACATAACTTAGGGAGAAGGGAAGAGGCATAGAGTATATCCTGAGGAAACAGGGGAAATCCAGGAAAATTCCACCTTGCCTTTTCCTCTCTCTTCCCCATTTTACTGCCTCTCTCAAAATGTTGTGAAGCTAAGGTGCAGTAGAGGGGAACTGCAGGGAGAGAGGGGAGGCTCCAGGTCTTCTGAGATCAAAGAGAAGACTTTGATCTCCAACGTGGTGCAATGCAAGGTCCCTGAAAGGTCTTCCTGCCAAGAGTTCATGAAGTCAGCTAGGCAAGGGAGAGGTACAAAAGCATGTCAGGGACTGAAAGTGGAGTACAACTTTTGAGGAATGGGGCTTAGATTAAATTGAGTTAGGACTGGTTTTACCAGATATTTGGGTGCAATTTTTTTTTTTTTTTTTTTGGGGGGGGGGGGGGGGGGGGGGGAATGTCCAGCACATTGCAAATGTGCCGAAGAAGCAGAGAATGGAATGGAAAGATAGAAAGCTGGAGAGATGCTGGAAAGTTAGGAAATCCAGAAAGTAGAGTTTATTTAGGAAACCTAGATACTCTTCCCAATGTGTGACTGACTTGCTGTGAGACTTTTTAGCTTGATACATATTGGTCCCCAGTAATTGCAGATGTCAAGCTGCTCAAAGCAAGTAGAGCTGGTGGATAACCAAGGCCCACAGACTTCCAATGCCCAGAACCAGCAGCACTTCCCAGGTGCAGGTTCAGGTGTGCCCCCCAGCCTTATCTCCCTCTCCAAAATCTCATTATTATTTAAGTGAAATAAAGCACAGCAATGAAAAGCAATATGCATTAGATATTCAGTATCTTCAAAGGATGTTGTCTGTTTGCACTTTTTATTTATGTGGTTTAATTTGAATAAAGATGGTGAAGACCAATGGCTCAGCATTCCTTAGGCTCAGCTGACAACTCCCAAGAACACACATAGACTGAGGATAAGAAGTTATTAATATAATTGTCTTGTTCTCAACCACAATCTTTGCCTCTTGTGCTCCAGCACAGCTTTGCACCACTATTTGTTGGTGTTTGCTTCAAATTCAGCAAATCCAGATGACTTTGTTCTGTAAACATCAAGAGAGATGTCGCCTAATTGAAGACAGTTCAGAGAAGATCAGGAAGAATGATTAGAGGTCTTGAAAGCATGGTCTACAAAGGAGAATTGAAAAAACTGGGATTTCTTGGTTTGGAAAAGACTGAAGGTATAACAATCCTGAGATACATAAAAGACTGCTGCAAAGAAAAAAATAATCATTATTTGTTCTTCATGCCCCCCATGCACCATGAAAGTAATCGTGGGCTAAAAATGCAGCAAGGGAATTTTCAGCTAGATACTAGGTGTGGCAGTCATCTCCTTTGGTTGTTGGTGCCAGCCTGATGATATCAGTAAGAGGATGAATGATTGACTGAGCTACAAAGATCCAGATAGTCTTCTGTCCCATCAATGCTTCCTCAAAAATGGAGAGGAATCAGCAGGGTACCATGGGGGAAGGCTTCAGTGTCTTTCCTGAATAATCTTTGGCCTTTAAATACACATAAGAGTCCATCACCAGCTATTAGTGTAAGCTAAGAACTGCACGTAAAACATATGCAAATGTTATTGGTTAGGAAAGTGAGACAGTTAAGTACTATAAAGCCTTGCAGAAATGAAATAGCAGAAGAAAATGAAGCATTTCCTTTTCCCTAAACTCCTGCAGAGACCATTTTGTTTGCCCATTGTTTTGAAAATGCTGCTTCTTTTTGTGTATCTTTCCAAAGGTTCATCCTGTTCCATTGCTTCAACACAAAGTTCTATCTAAGGCTCCACCATGCACAATGCTTCCTTGTATATAATCAGTATGGCCATTCCCTTCTCCCTCCTACTTGCAGTGCCAGAGTTATGACATTTTTTATTAAATTTCACAAGCAAGATAATTTTTTTCTCCATTCCCACAGTGTATGGAAGGCATTCCTTGAAAAAATCCTCAGAAACCGCTCTGTTCACCTTTACCATTCTTTCCTTAAAATTCTCCCTGCTGTGACATCTGAAAAA